>NC_085138.1:154694170-155310675 GCF_035046485.1 Aedes albopictus | reverse complement strand
TCCCCTTAAGTCATGGACGTGCCTTAGCTATTAGGTGGTGGGGTGAGAATATTGTCCATTTTCAAGGATTCTACCAGAGGTAGAATCCTTTGTCATTTAAGTTCTTAACTTCCATTGAGGGCGTTTCTGGAAGTCTAGGATTTTGAACACATTTCAGAAGAATGCTCCAAGATCTTTTTTGTTGCTATTGTCAAAAATTTGCTCAAAAAAAAATTTAATGATTTACCTCCTCTTCTTGTGAATCTGGTAACGTCCATGCTTCGAGTTCTGCTGTTCCGTGTAACAAATGACGTAGGCCATCTGCTGTGACTGGAAATGTCAGTGCGTTTAGATCACGCACGGCATCATTCTGCACCTCGCTTGCCATCCGTCCAATTGGCAGGCAGTTCCGTCCAACCTTCGGCCACCCGCCACCCCCTGCATTGTACCGTTGACTTGGCCTTGCCGTCGTAACCGGCCACCCATTCGTGCGTGGTGTCGTATGTATTTTGCTCCTACCGTATTTGGTGCAACCAACTCTCTTCCAGCTCACGTCAGCGTAATTTTTGAATCTCGCGCGGGACGTTTCATTCAGAAATAAAGGTCCACCGCGCAGAGATGATTCCCTCGCACGATTTCTACGACAGCTCTGCTCTATAGTAAACGGATGAGTGCGATGAGCTTGGAAACATGGACACGTAATTTTAATGGTCTTCGTAGATAGTCATTAAACCGGTAGTTATCCACCGCAATGTCGGTAAACAAAAATGGGGGAATGAAAATCCGATCGCATGGCCAGGGCTATGATTTACGATGACGCGTTGATGACGGTGATGTGCTTTATACCTCTAGTAATTAAATATGGTAGAGTAAACATATCTAACAAACAACCAGACTTGTTGTCAGCTATTTGCGCATTCTTGAATTGGTGTAATTAGGATCGACTTTCTCAATTGAGTAAGGGGTTTGAACCCCTTACTACCGTTTTTTATTGATTTTATAAAACTGAGAAAATAGTTTTCGTGAATTTTAATCGTGCTTTTTTTGGCAATTGATTTCTTTGTTAAATCAATCCCACCCCCAAGTAGCTAATATTTTGTTTTATTTCAGAAGGCGAGTAGAGGCGCTTAAGCCCAGACACAAGGGCCAACATACACGGAGAAACTACCTGTGTTCCATGCTAGGATCATTACCCTTCTTAGCAACGCCACTTCCACCGACTTTCACGTACATATTTTTCTTCATGTGCTGAGGGCTTGATACAAGATGTCCCCATTCAATGACTTGATTGTAGAAACAATGACGCTACAAAGTAGCCCTATCCGCTCTAATATTTTTTCATATTCGGAATCCTTGTATTGTTGCGCTTATCTTTTATTAGAGTCCTGCGGCGGTCGTACGCTCGCAAGGCATACCGCCGCATGACAGTCGCAAGGCAAAACAAAAGAAAAAGTGTTCCCGCCAAAAAACAAAAGCACGTGGGTTTCGCGAAGTGACAGATGTTTTCGAATGTATTTGTTACGAACGGCAAGAGTAGCTCAGTGGAATGAGTGTTCTTGCTGTCAAACCGCATATGGTGGAATTACATACTTTTAAATCTGGTGACGCTGTTATGATTAGTGACTGTCGCGCTGATATCAGAAGCCAGAGGCAGATAATTGCCATATTCTGATTTTTCTTGAGAGGCATAATAAAACTTGCAGTAAATATATTCTGTTCAACATTTTGTTTTCAACGTAACAACGTTGTTCCACAGTTATTGGCTGATAGCTTCCTCTGCTTATGGACATTTTCCATGCGTATACCATGCGGCAGGCGAAAAGATTCTCTATGCCCAAGGATGTCAAGAGAATTTCTTTTCGGAAAGTTCCTGGACTGATCTGTAATTGAACACGTCACCCTCAGCATGGTCACGCTTAGAGGTTGCAGTACCGACCACTTTTGTTGAGTACCGGTATTTCGGTACTGGGGCTTGCAGTACCGATAGTACCGGTAAAATGTCGGTACTGGAAGAGCAATCTACTTTGTAAAGAAAATCTACAATTTACCGGACATTTTCGAGCTCCGGTTTTCAAGGCTGTCAAAAAATCTGACCAGAAAATACTTAATTAAACAAAAATATTGATACCTAAGTAAAAAATATAGAAAAAAAAATATGCTGCATGAAACTGTTTTTGAAGCTATGGTTTACCTTTTGCGCAGTTTCACAAGTAGTATCTTGGCCTGTCAAAAATAAAACATGAACAACCTTACATGTACCGTGAAAGCATCTGATTCCAATAACTGATTTTCGGTTGTTAATTCCGTTCACACCATGCCAAACAAATTCGCCCCCAAAACGACGATTCGACCGCTTGGGAGTGTTGTCGTCGTCGTGATGATGCTTCCCGAAAGCAATGTCAAATTCGTTCAGGGTTTCAAAACATTGGAAAGAAATTCATTATTTTTACAGTCAGATTGAGATTTATGAGTAAATGAGTGTGATCAGAAGGTATAACTGTTTATTCTGAGCATAACAGTATTTTTTACGGCAGTGAAAACTAATTAGAAGTAGGTACGATATTTCTGGGTCTGAAAATCGTTCAGGCGAAGTGGACAGCAAATCTAACCTAGAATATCCTACAATTCTAACTTGATAGCGATTCTAGGCGTATTTTCGGTCCTCGGGTTGCTTATAAAACAACTGTTTTAATTAAAGCCGACGTTTCGAGCGTTTATTCACTCATCTTCAGGGCAAAATCAAAAGTTGTTTTTAGGTCAAGTGGGTTTGGACATGGACTGATGGAACGGTCAACAACATTACAACAGCTTTCACCTAGGCACATCTAAACAGGTTTGAATTAAAATGTCTATCATTTTAATTCAAACCTGTTTAGATGTGCCTAGGTGAAAGCTGTTGTAATGTTGTTGACCGTTCCATCAGTCCATGTCCAAACCCACTTGACCTAAAAACAACTTTTGATTTTGCCCTGAAGATGAGTGAATAAACGCTCGAAACGTCGGCTTTAATTAAAACAGTTGTTTTATAAGCAACCCGAGGACCGAAAATACGCCTACAATCGCTATCAAGTTATCAAAGACGGTCGTTATTTTATCAATACAATTCTAACCTCAACTCCTCACTTGCACAAGCCGGATCTCATTTTTCACGGAAATGGTGGAACAAAATGCAAAACTAATGTACGTGCGACCGAGGGAATCAAAAGTTCTACCATTCCCACTTAAAAAAATTGTCGGATGTGGGTTGTAAGTAGGAAAAATAAAATAATTCCCCCAACAAATTATGTTGATAGGTATGTAAAAAAGGTAAACATCATCAGTTCAGTAGTTGCGTAACAGTATGTTTTGTTTTGCCCCTGAGAGCCAATAGGATGTACATAATAAGGAACCGAAAAAAAGTAATTGGAATTAGGTGCTGCCACGGTATCAAAATCAGATAGATGGCTACTAGTTAAATAGATAAGAAGATTTAACTGATTTTCCTTGATGATGCTATCAACGGATTCTAAAAACTGAACCAAAAACCCTAATCTAATAAGTTTTATTCATTTTCATATTGCATTTCCATAATTCAACGTTCGTTAGACCAATCATTGCTAAATTGATATCCTGGATTTGCAAAAAGGTTGCATGAAATGTTTGTTTGTCAAAGTATTTGGTTTAAAATGTTTTCACTTCCCTCAGCTTTACTAATGGCCGGAATTCTGCACTTCCGGAGAGATTTTTCGGTACCGAAAGTACCGATATTAAGGCTCAGTTAGTACCGGTGCGGTATATCGGTACCAAAAATTGGTCGGTAATACCGGGATTTTCGGTACAGGCTGGAATACCTACGCCTTTCCAGCTGTGTTTAGATGGGCCCTTTCAGGACCTAAAACCCCTAAAAGCAGCCGCCATCGCTGCCGTCTTCGATGTTTTGTTCGACATTTCTGGACACTGGACATCATCTTCCCCATACCAAACACACCCATATTGCAAGGTTTTTGAGGCTAAAACTCCTTCAAACAGCCACCGTCTTAAAATTTGAGCCACCGTCTTGAGTATTGGGCCACCATTTTAGGTTTTGGGCCACCAGAAGTTCCTCCGGGAATTCTTACGAAAATTCTTGCGGGAATTCCTCCGGGAATGCCTCCAGATGTTTCTCCGGGAGTTCCTCCGAAAATGCCTTCGAGAGTTCCTCCAGGAGTTTCTCCGGGAGTTCCTCCAGGAGTTCCTCCAGGAGTTCCTACGGGAGTTCCATCGGGAGTTTCTCCAGGAGTTTCCCCGGGAGTTTCTCCGGGAGTTCCTCCGGAAGTTCCTCCGGAAGTTCCTCCGGGAGTGCCTCCGGGAATTCCACCAGGAGTTCCTCCGGGAGTTCTTCCGGGAGTTCTTCCGGGAGTTCTTCCGGGAGTTCTTCCGGGAGTTCTTCCGGGAGTTCCTCCGAAAATGCCTTCGAGAATTCCTCCGAAAATTCTACCGTGAATTCCTGCAGGAATTTCTCCGGTAAATTTCTTCGGGGATGCCTCCACGAGTGTCTTCGAGATTTCTTTCCGGAAGTCCTACTACAGTTCTTTCTGGAGTTCCCCAAAATTTCCTTCAGGAAATCCTACGGGAATTCTATCGGAAATTACATATTCCGCGAATTCCTTCGTCAGTTCCTCTGGGAATTCAACCAGGAGTTCCTCCGAGATTTCTTTTCTGAAATCCTCCGGGAATTCATTAGCGAGTTTTTCCGGGAATTCTCCGAGATTTCCTTCCACAAATTGTTTCGGAAGTTCCTCCGGAATTTTTTGCGGGAACTCCTGCGATTTCTCCAGGAGTTCATCCAGAAATTTTTATTATGTGGTTTTATTGGCAATTATTGGTGAAAAATAACGGAAACAGCTTATTTCGCGTGACGCGTTTCGACCTACTATTCTTCGGTCATCATCAGACGCCTAAAACATTATACATTTATTTAATACATTGATTCAAGTAAAAATACAATACAATTTACAAATCACAAAACACTTACATTCAGCTGGAATCACCCCTTCAACTTCGTCAGTTATATAAAACTAATTTGCAACACCCATCTCATGTCTACTTTCACCCAACTTTCACCCATTATGCTGTTTCACTCATTCTCTCATACTCGCAGTTTTTCTCTCATGGATGTCTTCGCGACTGAGCTAAAAGCCCGTTGTAAGCCGAGTTGAAGTTCCCACACTCTCTCTGTAGGTTCACAGTAAGTTCTTCTTAATATGAAACACCTCTGCTATGTTCCTGTTTGCCTGATCTTGGATTCGATCTAAAATCTTCACTTGATCGAAGTTGAAGATGTGTCCTTCTTCCATTTTGTGGACAGCCAGGCCCGATTTCGGGTTTCTACCTCGGCAGTCATTCTTATGTTCCGCCACTCTTACTTCTAGCATCCTTTTTGTTTGGCCGATGCACACCTTGTCGTCAGCCCCACATGGTATACAGTACACCACGTTTTTCTGTTTCCCTGGCGGTAAAGGGTCATTCAGTTTGCTGAATATTTGGTTTTTTATTTTGTTCTGCGGTCTAGAGACAAGAGTGACGTCCTCCAGAAATTCCTGCAGCAGTTTCTCCTGGGGTTTCTGCAGGAGTTGCTCTAGCATTTCTTTCAGAAGTTCCTCAATGAGTTCCTTTGGGAGTTCCTCCAAGAGCTCCTCCGGGAGTTCCTTCGGAAATTCCTCCGGGAGTTCCTCCAGATTTTTTTCCGGCAGTTTCTTCGAAAATTCCTCTGTTTCTCTGAGAGTCTTCTGGGAGTTCACTCGGCAATTTCTCGGGAAATTCCTCTGGGAGTTTTCCTGGAATTCATGCAAAGGTTTCTTCGGGGATTCCTCCAGCAATTCCTTCGTGAATTGTTGGGGGAATTCTTGCGGGTAGCCCTGTAGGAGTTACTCCCAGAATTCCTCCGAGAATTGCTCCGGAATTTCCTGCAGGAATTTCTTTTTTTTCTGGAATGCCACTACGAGTTTCTGCGAGAATCCCACTGGAATTCTTTCTGGAGTTCCTCTGGAAGTTCTTGCGTCAGTTCCTCTTGGAATTCTACCAGAACCTCCTCTAGGAATGCCTACAGGAGTTCCTCCAAGATTTTCTTCAGAAAATCCTGCGGGAATTATTTATTTCGGGAGTTATTCCGCGAATTCCTCCGCCAGTTCCTCTTGGAATTTAACCATGAGTTCCTCCGAGATTTCTTTCCTGAAATCGTCCGGGAATTCATTAGCGAGCAGGGTCGTGCAATTTCGAAAGGAAAACATGACGTACGACGACTGTAGCAAATCGTTTCCCATGCGAACGGACTGCTGTGATGCTTCATCTCTCACCCAGCAACACACTCGTTCGTTGCTGCTACAGAAACAAGTGTGTATGAAACATGGAATGATACACTTGGATTTTCGTTTCATTTATGAGTCATTGAAATACTTCAACATGCTAAAAACACTATTTAAACCACATTTTTAAATAGTGGTGCACGCCAATAGAATGATAATTATGTTTTATGAAAGAGGATAACAAATTCGACCACTTAAATTCAATTAACCGGCGCCCGTAACCATTGAGAGACTAGCGCGCACCAGTGAGACACTAATGCTGTGACGGGTGAAGCACAAGCAATGCGACCGGGTGGGAGACTACCGAGTGCTACGATGAGTGGAAAAGTTTTTTTTAACGACCGAGTCATTAGAAAAATGTATGAAACTCTTGAAGTGACTCATTCAAATGTTGCATGAAAGTGTATCATTGAAACGAAATTGTACGCCCCTGTTAGCGAGTTTCTTTGGAAATTCTTCCAGGAGTTCCTCCGGGAGTGCCTCCAGAATTTCCTCCGAGATTTACTTCACAAATTATTTCGGGAGTAACTCCGGAAATTTTTGCGGGAATTCCTGCGATTCCTCCGGGAGTTCATCTGGCATTTCTTCCGGGAATTCCTCCAGTTCCTCTTTAGTTTTCTGCGGGAGTTGCTTCCAGATGTTACTCCGGGAGTCCTTCAGAAATTAATCCAAGAGTTCCTCCAAATTTTTTTCCGGGAGTTGCTTCAGAAATTCCTCCGTAAGTTCCTCTAGAAGTTTCTCCTAGAGTGAGTGTAGAATTAGCAACTAGTAAAAATACACAAAAATTAAAAAAAAAAGTTTCTCCTAGATTTCCTTCAGGAGTTCCTTAGGCAATTCCTTCTGGAGTTCCCCCGAGAATTCTTCTGGGAGTTCACCTAGTGATTCCTCGGAAAATTCCCCAAAGAAGTTCGGCTGGGAGTTTTCCCAGGAATTCCTGCAAGATTTTTTTTTTGGGAATTCTTCCAGGAATTCCTCCGGCAATTCCTCCAGGAGCTCCTCCGGGAATTACCGGGGGAATTCTTGCGGGACGTCCTGTGGGAGTTACTCCCAGAATACCTCCGAGAGTGCGTCTGAGATTTCCTCCGGGAGTTCTTCCTGGAATTCCTGCAGGAATTTCTCCGGCATTTTTTTTATCGGTAATGACTCTTCGAGGTCCTTCGAGATTTTCTTCAGGAAATCCTACTGGAATTCTTTCGAGAGTTCCTCTGGGAATTCTGCCATCAGTTGCTCTTGGGATTCAACCAGGAGTTCCTGCAGGAATGCCTCCAGAAGTTTCTCCGAGATTTCTTTCCTGAAATCCTCCGGGAGTTTCTCCGAGAATTCTTCCAGGAGTTTATCCGGGAGTGCCTCCAGGAGTTCCTCCGAGATTTCCTTCCACAAATTCTTTCGGGAGTTTCTCCGGATTTTTTTGTGGGAATTCCTGCGTTTCCTGCGGGAGTTTATCTGGTATTTCTTCCGGGAGTTCCTCCAGAAATTCCTCCGCCAATTTCTCCTGGATTTCCTGTGGGAGATTCTCTTGCATTTCTTTCGGGAGCTCCTCTATGAGTTCCTTCTGGAATTCCTCCTGAAATTCCTCCGGGAGTTTCTCCTGGGTTTTCTGCGGGAGTTTCTCTGGCATTTTTTTTTTTTTCGGGAGTTCTTCTGAGTGTTCCTCAGGGACTTCCTCCAGAAATTCCTCCAAGAGTTCCTTCGGAAATTCCTGCAGAAGTTTCTCCTAGATTTCCTTCAGGAGTTCCTCAAGCAATTTCTTTTGGAGATCCCCGAGAATTCTTCACAGAGTTCACACGACAATTCCTCTGGAAATTCCTCTAAGTGCTGTAAGTGTTTGGTTTGTTAATTGGTTGTGTTGAAGTGACTTTGTGTTTTTATATTCGAAAATGTATGACGGACAGGTAGATTTCGTGTTAGAAATAGGTATTCCCCCCAGTAGAACCCCACTTAGCATACAGCTAGGACAGTAGTAGGCAAACCACCTTAAACGCTGCATACCTCCCACCGAACTTCCACAACCCACCGCCAGAGGTCGAAGACGATGCAGCTATGGGCGGCCATAAGGGGTGGCGTAATGGGGCCATTACGAAGGATGCACTTCAAAAAGGCAATGACCGAGGGCCGAGGTCATCGACCTTGAAGCCTGGTGAAAGAGCCAAAGTCTGTCACTTACCCGGTAGACGTTGTTCAAGCCAGACGGAAAGTTTTAAATTAAAAACGAAGTCAGTGAGCCAAATTTGTAAAAAGAAAGTTTGAGGTGAACCAAGTTCAAGGATTAGAAGAGTGGTGAAGTGTGTGAGCGTGGAGGAAAAGGACATCAGGTAACGGAGTTCAACCTCCCGACGTTGTCCTGATTTACACGCCCATTTTCATCCACCCATTTTGTCAGGACCCCGTAGTTTCAGTGTAAAGCTACACGCTAAAAAATCCGTTCCCATATCCCTGAACAGAAAATCATGAATAACTGAACGGATATGTCGATCACAATCGTGATAAAGTTCCCGTAAACGTGACTCCAGTAACCAGCATTCGCGACAACTTATTTGAAAAATTAGGAACACAGTTCACGCCTTCTCAGTCTCGTAGCTCATTTAGTAACGCAACCAAAAACAGATCTCAAATCACGATTTCGAGAAACCGAAGAAATCGAATTCCGGATTTTGTTCGCAAAAATGGGAATTCCGTTCACGCGCGCTGTCATTATTGATAACGCTCGCGCTCACTGTAGTCAACACAAGTACCTCGAAATTTAAGTGCCCGATCTTTGATTTGGTTAAGAATGTACCTGTTTTGCAAAAAACAATCGCAATAGATTGTAAGTGATGTGTTAAAAAGTGTTTTATTAACTGTTCCGAAGCTGATAACTTCCCCAGAAACCAACGAGCAAGCACACAACGTACATAAAGTAAGTGCACAACATGATCTCCGCGGTGCATTTCTGCTGTTTCATCATGTCCCGGATGGTGTTAATTTTTGACTGAAGCAGTCAACATTACCATTGAAAAACGTAAGTTTTATTCAATTGAGAATGAAAAGTGAAATCATAGCTAAAATTACTGTCATTTTGATTCCCGTGATTGCCTATCAAAATAAGACCGAAGCCGAAACCCCGTTGCCATTCCCAGATCGAATTTCACGTTTTTGCGATCTCTGTTCCTCTCTACAGAACGATTTTGCAGACCATGAACTAAGTTCCAGGTGCCGTGATTTGGGTTCCTGTTTCCGTGAACAAAATTCCTTTTGCCACGAACTAGGTTCCCATTTTTGTGAAAGGAATCGTAGATTGCAGGCGTTACGTTTGCACTGTGGAACAAAGTTCACGTTATTGTGATTTTGATTCATGGTGTATAATCGTAAATGAAAATCTCACTTGTTCCAGAAATCGTGACTGATTGTTGACCACGTTGTTGACGGTTTCTGGAACGGATTTTTATGCGTGTACCTACCGTTTCACAACAGCCGTAACACGTCCTAGTGCTTCAACCGGGTAGATTCCGACAACGTTGTTGACCGAAGGCCGATTCGTCCAATATCGGCAACCTAGAACGTGCAGGCGGGTCCATATTCAGCTGCAGCTGTACCACGTACCCCGAAGGAAGGAATACCGGCAGCCGGTGGTGAGGAGAAAAGAGGTTGCTGCAGAGAAAGGGGCCCCGAACAATAGATAAAGGTTAGATAGAATATAAGAAAGTGGGGAGGAGTGAGGATAGAAAGGAGTAAAGTAATAAAGTGAGCACAGTGTCCAAGAAACCCAGAAACCGAAATATAGGTCTTGTTTTAGTGACGTGCTTGTTGATCACCCTAAATTGAGTGCGAAAGTTCCCTGTCTCGTGGTAAACTTAGGTAAGCGTGCCGACCCTCAGGCAGTTGAGCCGGGGAGTCTCTAAGACGCTCCCGATTGGCTGACCCGATACTTACAGAGTTCCCCAAGAAATTCATCTGGGAGTTTTTCCGGGAATTCCACCAAAAGTTCCAAAACTCCTCAGGGAGCTCATCCGGGGATTCTAGCAACAACTTCTCCGGGAATTCCTCCGGGATTTTTTCCAGGAGCTCCTCCAGGAATTCCTCCGAGATTTCCTGCCAGAAATCCTACGGGAATTCATTCGGGAGTTCCTACGGTAATTGCTCCGGGAGTTCCTCTGGGAGTGCCCCCAGGATTGCCGTCTGGAATTCTTTAGGGAGTTCCTCTGGAATTTTTGCGTGAATTCGTGCGATTTCTCCGGGAATTCATCTGGCATATCTTCTGGGAGTTCCTCCGGGAGCTCTTCCAGAAATTATTTCGGGAGTTCCTCCGGAAATTCCTCCAAATGATCCCCCGGATATTGCTGGGGGAGTTCCACCGGGATTTGCTGAGTTAGTTCTACAAGGAATTTCTATAGAAGTTTTACCGGGAATTTTTATAGGAGTTTCACTATTAATTCCTTCAGGAGTTCCCCGCTAATTACTCTAGTAGTTCTTCTGGGTATAAACCTTGAAGTTATAAAATTATGAAATTATTATTATTCAGAATCTATATGAAGATATTATTACTCAGGAGCTCCATGTGGATTTCCGTCAGGAGTTCCACCGGGAATTCCATCACGAGTTTCACTGAAAATTCCTCCAGGAGTTGCACCGAGATTCCCTATATGAGATCCTCAGTGAATTCCTAAAGGAGATTGATCGGGTATTTTTATAGGAGTTCCTCGACATTTTTTTCAGAAGTTCTCCGCCAATTACTGTATTAGTTCTATCCTGAATTAACCTGAATGTTCCGCCTCAGAACTAGAAATTTCTCTAGAAGTTACACCGGGAATCCCTATAGAAGTTAACCTGGAAATTTTCGCCAAAGTTTCGATGAGATTTTCTTCAGGGGTTCCACCGGGAATTCACCCAGGAGCTCCACCTGAGAATAACTATAGAGAATTTAATCAAAAGTTCCACAGGGAATTTCCATAGTAGTTCCGCTTGAAATTCTTCTAGATTTTTAGCCGGTAACTGCTCTTGGTTTTGCCTGCCATTGCATGAATTTGTATATTGTGAGGCAAGCACAATGATACACTATGCCCAGGGAGTCGAGAAAATTTTCCCGACTGGGACGGAAATCGAACCCGCCGTCTCCGGATTGGCGATCCATAGCCTTAACCACTAGGCTAACTGAAGATCCCTGAAAAGGACACTGTAAAACGCATAAGCGTAAAGAGCATTTCTTTCGGGAGTTCCTCCATGAGTTCCTATGTAAGTCCCTCCGAGAGTTCGGAAATTCCTACGGGAATTCCACCAGAAGTTTCTTTTAGATTTCGATTTAGATTTTGTAGTTCCCTCGAGAATTCTTCTGGGAGTCCACTCGGCAATTCCTCGGGAAATTCCACTGGGAGTTCCCTGAGAAGTTTGTCTGGGAGTTTTCCAGGGAATTCCTCCAAGAGTTCCTCCAAGACTTTTTACAGGAGTTCCTCCAGGAGTTCCTTCGGGAATTCTTGCTGAAATTCCTGCGGGAATTCCTCCGGGAGTTACTCCCAGAATTCCTCCGAGAGTGTCTCCGGAAATTCTTCTGAAAATTCCTCCGGGAGTTCTACCGAGAATTCCACCAGCATCTTCTCCGGGAATTCCTCCAGGAATTCTTCCAGGAGTTCCTCCAGGATTTCCTCCAAAATTTTCTTCCAGAAATGTTGCGGGAGTTCATTCGGGAGCTCCTCCGAGATTTTCGTCAGGAATTGTTTAGGGAGTTCCTCTGGAACTTTTTGCGAGAATTCCAGCGAATTCCTGGAAATTCCTACAGAAGTTCTTCCAGGAGCTCCACCGGGAATTCCTCGGGGAGTTCCACCGGGATTTCCTAACTGAGTTCTTTTAGGAATTTCTATAGAAGTTTCACCGGGATTTTTATAGGAGTCCCACTATGAATTCCTCCAGAAGCTCCCCGCTAATTACTCTAGTACATAGTACTACCGGCTTCGTGGCCGTGTGGCTAGTGTCACCAAGCATTTAGTCGCATCGTGCTGAGGAGCGCGGGTTCGAATCCCGCCGCAGCTGTCAGGAAATGTTTTCGGCTGTGCCACTGGGCGTTGCATGCTAGTCTGTTGTCTAGTGTCGTGCTTCCTTCAAAGAGCGAAAAGTTCACTGGAAGCATTGAACGTGTCCGTGTCTACCGGATATTAACGTTGAAGTTATACAATTATAAGGCCGGAACAAATCTAATTTTGTCACTTTGATCGTGGTCTCGTCAAGGGGGGGGTCATAATTAATAATTGTATTTGATGAAGAATTACCCAAACCATTAAGCAAAATCATCAAACTCATCGGATTTGTTAAGGAATTTTCTCTGCGACTCTAGTTTCACTTTAAAATGTTTATATGTTTTGAATAATATATTTGTGCTCCCCTTCAAAATGTCGAACTCCGACCAAAATTTTCGTGGTTGACATACGAGAAAATCGACAAAGAAAATGTGTCAGCCTAATATGCTAAAAGTAGGCAGAATTCCTCCAGGAGCTCCGTGTGAAATTTCTTCAGAAATTCCCCGCCAATTACTCTACTAGTTCTATCGGGAATTAACCTAGAAGTTCCACGCAGAATTCCTAAAGGAGTTCCACTAGAAATTCCTTCAGGAATGCCGAAAGGATTTCCTCCACTGCACAGGAGGACCTACACCGAGAATGTCTAAAGATGTTCCACCAAGAGTTGATTCAGAACTTACACCAAGAATTCCTATAATGCCCCCAAGAAACTCTTAAGAAGTTTTACCAAGAATTTCTATAGGATTTCATCAAGACCTCCTCTATCAATTTGCACGTATAATAAAGTTTATGCTCATGTTATACGTACTTTTATGCGGTAAAGTTACATCGCATAAGATGCAGTAAAAGTGCCTTATGCGTACAAAAGTGGAGGCGCTATACGTGCATTGACGGAAAAATAATGACGCTATACGACTTGAAGCGATATCTTATGCGATGTACGGTATGCACTATTGCGATGTAATATAGCATCTTATGCAACTTCAAAATATTCGAAATAAAAAAATCTTGTCACCTGACTAATAACCTTTGGATTATCGAGCCGCACTTCATACTTAACACCAAACACTACGTATGAAACACACTGATTAAATGTCATGACATTCTAACTCACCTCAGTGCTTGTTGGAATGCACTTGGTTTCCGTGCGCTGTACGTGTTCGGCAGGCTATTTGGAGATCAATATGGTGTAGCATGATTTCTCGCACAGTTACCACTACTCCTCCAATGCTAGCACCACCCATTGCTAATTATAAGGTCAACAAAACAAAAATGATGACTTTGTAACTTTTTTTTTGTAACCATAATGATGACTTTTCACTGTCTTTTAGCTTTTTGGCACTCCAACAGCACCTCTTTAATTGTTATCACATATCACTTCGCAATATAACAAAGTTAACGATTGTAGCTTATGCGAGTTTGTATGTACATTTGAACGAGTTTATTTTCACTTTTATGCGATTTAGTTTATACACCAATTCGAGTTAAACTGACATAATTAGAAAAGCACCAAGCGAAGTCGTATAATCATCGCAGTACGTAATTTTGCGAGTTCCATTGACACTTTGCGAGTCCACTCGAACGCTTTTGCGAATAAGCAAAGTTTGTCGCAACAAAACATTGGAATATCTTCTACTACGATGTAGTCATACATTTTAAAAATTAATTTGCACTTTTATATGATTTTACCAGATGTATCGCAGTAAGTTCAAAAAATAACATCATATGCGATGAAAATTGTCCCTCAGCCGTACATATATGCGATAGTGACATAAAATATTACTTTATACGATGTACAGCGTGCATCCTTATGCGATTCCTGGTTGTCTGGGTAGGAAGACACCTCAAGGAACAATTCAAAGTCATAAATAAGCATGCATATCGAACTATTGCTGGTTTATAACATTGGCAGCTGAACAAAACCAAATGCTGAAATGATGCTATTTACATTGTAAATAAGCCAGAATGCAACATTTGGCACGTTTGTGTACATCAATTTAATTATAAGCTTATCAAACGCCAGCAATTTTTGTTAGTTCGATTTGCTCTTACTAGCTTTAATATAAGCTGAAGAAGAACTTTTTTCTACGCGTTAAAAAGCTTATGTTCCACAGTTTCCGAAAGCTGATTATTGTGGTCTACATAAGTTGAACAAATGCTTTTGATGTTTAATACTTCAGCTATTGCGGGAACGTTCAATAATGGTTTAACAGTAATCTGAATAAACGGATTTATGATTTATTTGTTCGATTATCATTTTTCGATCGACAGATCAAAGTGATTATAATAGAGCAGTACTGGGTTCCTCATTATTAAATATGTATCGATGTTTGTTGCACACCAATGCGAAATATTCGAAACATTTGCTAATTTTCATAGCAATTTCAAAGTTGTAGTCATCTTCACTACTTTTTATTTAACAAATATTTACAACCTTTCATATTTCTGAATATTGATCTTTCACAGGCCCATATAGCCGAGGCGGTAAACGCACGGGTATTCAGCACGACCATGCTGAGGGTGACGGGTTCGATTCCCGGTCGGTCCAGGATCTTTTCGTAAAGGAAATTTCCTTGACTTCCTTGGGCATAGAGTATCTTCGTGCCTGCCACACGATATACACATGCAAAATGGTCATTGGCAGAGGAAGCTCTCAGTTAATAACTGTGGAAGTGCTTATAGAACACTAAGCTGAGAAGCAGGCTTTGTCCCAGTGAGGACGTTACGCCAAGAAGAGGAGAGAGGAGCTTTGTGAAGATGTTTCACTCTCAGCGAGCAATTCCAGGATGGCGTAGTCGGTAAGGCATGCGTCGGGTGATTGGGAGATCAGGCGTTTGGATGCGACAAATAAACATTATTGGACTAAAATTGCACCTCGCACATTAATTTGTTTTTGTTGTCGCAGCAGGTTATTATAGCTGAATACAAGTTTAATATGAGGCTGATATATGTAACACAGATAACTTCCTACTGTAAAGCTTGTATCGCGCTTGCAGAAAAGATTGCTGAATAACTTCTCCACTTTTGTTTGAACAACGCCTGATTACAAGCTATGATGAAATAATGTTAAACAAATGTGGAATAAAAATGTCATTGCAATGTTGGTTAAATGAGTGATTGTTCCTTGGAACTCCCTCTGGAACTTTTATTGGAATTCTCCGTGTAACTTCAAGCAGAATTAATAGTAGAAACTTCCATAGAAATTCCCGGTGGAAATTCTGAAGCAATTTTCTTTGAAACTTCTGACGAAAATCCCAATGAAACGTTTGTAGGAATTTTCGGTGGAACCCATAGAGAAATTATCGGTGAAATTCTTATAGATTCTCTGACGAACTATTATAGGAATTCAATGTGGTACTCCTAGTGAAATATCTGGCAGAACTCCCACAGGGATTCTCGGTATTTATTATCGCTGGAATTTTAGAGGAATACCCGTTGAAACTTATAGAGCAATTCTCACTGAAATTCCTAGAGAATTTTCGGGTAAAACTCCTATTTAATTTCTCGGTGAAGCTTCTACAGGAATTCCCAATGCAATTCTTATTTACATTCTTGGTAGAAATCTCACAAAAATTTCAGTTCGAAATCCTAGAGGAATTCCCTATGGTACTCCAAGAGACATTCGAACGGAACTTGAACGGAAATACGATGCCACAGAGGGATTTACCTTAATGCTCATAATTAATCCCATTAAAGCTTTTCCCATCCAAAAATGAATACCCCATCCAGAGTGACTAATTCACCCCAAAACGATGAACTCAATTCAAGCCGACAGCAAAAGTGGAGCTCCCTTAATAGGATTGTCAAAGCGATTATTACTTCCTCCATTTGAACCGACCAGCCAGCCAAACTGTCGCGTCGTCGGCGGCGGCGTCGTCTCCCTGCTGGGCCGCACGCTCGTCTCGCTCACGTGACTTCCTCAACAGTAGTAGGTATAAGCATAAGCTGGTGCGGTGGTGGTGTATCCTCGAAGGACGCCGCACAAGAAAATGAGCGAAATTTTTGCGGAAGCATTCTGGCAACTTTTTCGATCGTGCCCGGCGAAGAAACAAGTACCGCGACCACGAGCGAGAAAAAATAAACTGTCCGTCTCGGTCCAGAATAGAATCCACTAATAATGGCCAAGTTTCCTGTATAGAGCGAAATGAATTCAATTAATAGCTCGTTGCCAATGGCTATGTAAATTTTGTGCATTGACTGTTACCAGAAGAGTCCTTCTCGCAGAAAATGATGGAAAAATAACGATGAAGAACAATTTGCGCTGATTTTATCCGAGGGGGAAAAAGCGTTGCTCACCGTCTCCGACGACCCCCTCAGTAGACTGAGGGACCAACTTTTCACATCTCGAGCCGCAGGAAAATGGTTACTCCACTCCCGCGCAATGCTGTGGTGATTGGGGCGAACGTGGTCGGGACATTCACGACCGGTAGCAGCCACTGTTGCCATGCCACTACCGTTTTGTTGGTTGCCTCTACTATTTCTACTGCTTCATGCCCGGGGGCAGAATTATGAATCACCGGCGACCGGCTGGGGTTCCCTTCTTGCTTTGTCCTTCTCTAACTATACACGCTGCATACATTATCCTAGGGCTTGTTGAATCCACGTCCACAGAGAAGGGAAGTTTTTCCATTAATAAAGTCACGGTATACTTGATGTGGAGTAGTTTATCCAACATCCTTCGGTGCACACACTGGAGGCGGTAGTATGCTTCACTAACCACTTCTGTACTGAACTGGATTTGTTCAAGGGTTGGCATTTATGACTGTTTGAATGATAAAGTTTTGCTTCGATACACGGAAGACTTTTAAAAGTAGGTACAATCCGATTAATCGGCAATAGTTTTTTTTCGCTTTTCTCGTACAACAAAGTGTGCTGAAGGACTGTGTCTTCGCTCATTAAACGAGGTTTTGATAGAAGGCTCGAGGGGTCGATTAACGTAATATCAACATATATATTGTACCAATCAACTCTCCACGAATTGAGACTATATCTGTATATCTGTGTGTTTTTTAGAGAATGAACAAATCTAGAAATATACATCCAGGATGTGATTTCCTAGATAGTGTGGAAATAATGAGGCTATGAACGATCCACTAAAGCCCCAGTCTATCACTTTTCTTTCCTTCGGGGCGACCCAGCATTGGTCAACTTAAATGGAACTGAAGCCCATGGACGCTTTTCGTAATGTAGAAGTCTTTTCACAATCTCCTGCAGCATCCCAGGGTAACGATCCAGAATGCCGTTGAGCCATGCCAACCCTGCAGGCATCGCCCCAGGAGTTCGTGTAGGCCTCTCGACAGAGATTATCGAAGCACATCCGCTGACGAGCTTTAATCTCCTTGTTCAACCCAGCTTAGCAGGAGAGCCCGTTCCATGGCAGACATCGTCTTAGCATTGTGGTATCGCACGTCCGAATCTTCTGCTTAAGTCATCACTGTACAGGTTTCCGGTATTGACCTTCATGGGTAATCGCTAAACGAATTCTGGCTTTTCGAAGCGCGAAGTTGATGACGCTTGGCTGTGCCTTGCTACCTCCAAATTCAGTATTTTACACTATTGCGAACTGCGAAGTCCGCGTTTGTTGTGGAAATGACCTCTTAGACGGGAAGATTACCCGTTGTACAGATCACTGCTAGCTTGGTCTTATCCATTATCCAGATCCTGTTGCCTGTGGGAACGCGGTATGGATCTGCTAGCAGTGCGATATTGATAGACTGACTGACACAATAATTGTTTTTGTGCGGCCTGACAGTGATTGAGACCAGCTGTGTGACCTGCACTATTGTCGCTTTGAGAGACATTCATGTACCTGGACATTAGAGTGAGTCAATGTTATATGGAGAAACTTTAAATGCGATCGTATCAACCCGGAACAAAGCTTTTTAAATCTATATTAGCGTCCAAAAGAACTGTGCAAAATTTGGGAGCGATTGGTTGCGTCCCCGTATTCCGTATTGCGATTGAAATTTGTATGGAATTTAGTATGGGAAAACGTACTTTTTTGCATTTTACTCATAAGTTAAATTCTTTTGTCTAATACCATGAAACAATTGACGTTAAAGTATAGCCTAGAATATGCCAGAAAACTTTGCCGAAGACCGCAAAGTGACCCGACGCTTGTGAAAAAAGTTATTAGCATGGTAACTTAGACCATGGTCAACTCAGACCTGAACTCAGGGCCCATATAGCCGAGGCGGTAAACGCACGGGTATTCAGCATGACCATGCTGAGGGTGACGGGTTCGATTCCCGGTCGGTCCAGGATCTTTTCGTAAAGGAAATTTCCTTGACTTCCTTGGGCATAGAGTATCTTCGTGCCTGCCACACGATATACGCATGCAAAATGGTCATTGACAGAGGAAGCTCTCAGTTAATAACTGTGGAAGTGCTCATAGAACACTAAGCTGAGAAGCAGGCTTTGTCCCAGTGAGGACCTTACGCCAAGAAGAGAGAGAGAGAGATGGTAACTTAGACCAAAAATTGAGATTTTATTATTGATGTTATTGCTTTACATGTTAAATGTTAAGCACCACCGGGCAATGTATACGTTATAACTTTTTTTAGAAGTGTCGGATCACTTTGCGGTCTTCGGCAAAGTTTTTCGGCATATCCTATACTTCAACGTCATTAGTAAGATCATTTTAGAGGAAAAATTTCTATTTATGAGAAAAATGCAAAAACAAGCACGTTTTCCCATACTAAATTCCATACAAATTTCAATCGCAATGCGGAATACGGGGAATCAACCAATCGCTCCCAAATTTTGCACAGTTGTTTTGGACCCTAAAAGGAATCGAAAAAGCTTTGTTCCAAAAAATCGACTGTGTTGACTCAGTCTACTGGACATCCATTGACCTCTATTCGCCGTGTAGATCGGACACTTTAGTGCTAAGTTGCCTACCTTGCCAATGCGGTCTTCTTATTCGCACTTCCAGCAGGAGCAAGTCGGGACCTTTGCATTCCCACGATATGTACCTTTTCTCTAAGTCGCACCTGAAGCACGCCCCTGGTGTCGCTGCTGAGCCGGCACATTGACCAACCAACTTGTCGACTCTGATCACCTTGTTAATCTTCGCTTATAGGTCTGACCTTTTCACAGATGGACCCAAGGTTGACCGTTACACCTAGTACATTAGAACGACGTTAGAACTTTGCCTTTGCGCCACCGCTTATAACTTCATGGGCTATCGCTTTTTATAACGTACCTTTCTGCACCAGCATCTTTCTTTAGCACTATGATCATCTCTCCAACCATGGTCTGATGCTTTGCACATACTTTAAAAACCGATCGTCATGCCCCTTAGAACATCGACGTACTTAGAAGCATCAGTTTTGAAGACCAACACATCGTCTCTGTCACGCTTACGAGCTGGCTTGACTTTCTTTCTCAACGTCGTCTTCTCACCTTTTGTAATCCTCGGATTCTCGTTTACCTGGCCTTTTTTTCTTCTAAACCATAGGGGGATAATCTGCAAACAGACACCCTAACAGGAAGGTTAGGATAGTGTGAGGCTGAGGCCGTCTTCTACTACAATAGTAGAAGCCAAAACTACTCTCTCCTCGACCCACTAAACACATGGTCGCCAAACCCTACGTCTCTCCGGAACAACCAAGAAGGTATTGCTTCAGAGAGGGGCTAGTGCACATTGCAACCTCAAGGTTAGCTGCGTAGCCTGCAGCAACGAACATCGATTACTCGCTTTGGAGAGTCCATCACGGTAACATGCTGGCGCTTAGCCAGTTTCCCGAGTGGTCCTTACCACTCCCTTTGTCCTTGGAAGGCGTGCAGAATCAACCCCGCCCGCGCCCAACTGCTTGGCAGACATCAACAACTGATGCCCACGTGCAACCCGATCTGACCTGCCCGTAAGGAAGGGTCCCTTCATGCCCTATCAGATGCACCCGAAGGTTGCAGAAAGCAGGGTCTCACCTACCCCGACCCTTGCCGGGGACCCCTTTCCAACCGCGGGCTCGGATCCAACCCAGTAGACCGACGCCACGACAGCACCGCTACCGGGACTTCCTCTCCGTGGCCACTTAATCGCTGTAAGGGTCGATCTCGACCGCAGGGCACCGGTATGACCTACGAAGCCGACTTCGAACCCCTGGACCACCTCTTGTACTGCATCTGGACTAGCCATTCTCCGAGTCCACGCGCCACCTCCTCTGTAGCTCCCAGACGATATGGGTAATAGCCGTTGAAACGGCGTTCCAGCCAAACTCATCCCTACACATCCTCTGGACCAAATTGTCCGGAGTTGTGTCCTCCCCGCATGTGGCAAGCATGCGGTCACGCATTGTGCGAAAACGCGGGCACACGAACAAAACATGTTCCGCCCTTTCCTCTAAACCATTGCACACTGGGCATTCGGGAGAATCCGCATGCCCGAAACGGTGTAGATACTGTCGGAAGCAACCATGACCTGTAAGGACCTGTATCAGGTGGAATGTAACTTCCCCATGGCGCCTATTAATCCAACTATCTACCCTCGGTATCAACCTATGGGTCCACCTTCCTTTGGTGGAACTGTCCCACGCGCGCTGCCATTTGACCCTAGAGGCCATCCTGGCAGTCCTGCGTATGCTTCTTGTGCCGCGCATTTCGAAGCACTCCATGTCCTCACTGATAAGAATGCTGATAGGCACCATACCAGTAATGACGCAGAGAGCGTCATGTGACACGGTACGGTACGCGCTCGCAACCCTCAGGGACATAAGCCTGTAAGTACTTTCCAGCTTCCGTCGGTAGCATTCAGTACTTAGCGCGGTGCCCCACGCCAGGCCGCCATACCTAAGTATGGACGTAGCAACACTAGCCAGAAGCTTGCGCTTACTGGTGTACACTGCAGAGCTATTGGACATCAACCGGGACAGTGCCGCAATAGCTGTGGAGGCTCTTTTACAGGCATAATCGACGTGGCTACCGAAGGCAAGCTTATCGTCGATCATCACGCCCAAGTGTTTGACAGAGCGCTTTGACAGGATAGTGCACTCTCCTACACTGATCTCCGTCTGCTGCTCCGACTTCCGGTTGTTAACAACCATCACCTCTGTCTTGTGGTGAGCCAGCTCCAGTTTCCTGGACCGCATCCACGCCTCCACAACCTTGATCGAGTTCCCAGACAACCAATTTGCACGTATAATGAAGCTTATGTTCATGTTATACGTACTTTTATGCGGTAAAGTTACATCACATAAGATGCAGTAAAAGTGCCTTATGCGTACAAAAGTGGAGGCGCTATACGTGCATTGACGGGAAAATAATGACGCTCTATGACTTGAAGCGATATCTTATGCGATGTACGGTATGCACTATTGCGACGTAATATAGCACCTTATGCGACTTAAAAATATTCGAAATAAAAAAATCTTGTCACCTTTGGATTATCGAGCCGCACTTCACACTTAGCACCAAACACTACTTATGAAACACACTGATTAAATGTCATGACATTCTAACTCACCTCAGTGCTTGTTGGAATGCACTTGGTTTCCGTGCGCTCTTTGAAAATCAAAATGCTGTAGCATGATTTCCCACACAGTTACCACTACTCCTCTCTTGCTAGCACCACCCATTGTTAATTACACTAGTTTACAGCATTTTTGAACTCGGTAAGCTGATGATCATTTTTAGTGTAGTATTATGCCCTGAGTTCGAAAACGCGAAAGAAAAAAAATACAGTAGAGCGGAAATTTTTTCGACTTTCCATACAAGGTTGATGATTTGAAATCGATTTTTGTTCTATTTTTAAAGCCTGTATCCGCAATAATCGGGACACAGAAGTTCGGCTGTAGCTCTGTAATGAACCGGTGAAATTGGCCAAATAATTGACTGAGAACTCTTTGGTGTATGTTTATTATTTGTGCCAAATTTCATAAAAATCGATGCAGTACTTTTAACTGTAGATGAAAAACAAACATACGTGATTTTAAGCATTTTGTACAATCATGACCAATTTTCATTCGCATAATAGATGCTTCTTTAACGCTACAGTTCAAAGTTCTGTAATTATAATTATGAAATTTTGTAAGCAATTATGATACTTATAGAGACATTTTCTTGCAAATTTTCATCAACTTTGATCAATTGGTTTGAAAGCTACTGGTGTTGACAGGGCTGAGTGTTAGTGACAATTTTTCGTGTTTTTCATATGCGATGTTTGCTGTTTCATAACTTTTGAATTTCTCTGCCAATTTTCATTAAATTTTCACAGAATGTGATTGATTATGTGTATATTATGCCCGCATAATTTGATGATTATTGGTAAAGTACTTTCAAAAGTACAATCGAAACAATAAAGGGTGCTGACTAATTGTTGTCTGAGGGGCTAAAATCACGTTCAGTCCCAATACATGTTTCAGCTATAAAATTGTTGATAGTGCATCGATTTTTTTGAAATTCTGCCTATGCAACAAATGTAGAATGGAAAGTTTATATTCAAAATTTCAGCCATTTAATCTGCCAAATTAAAAAAATACAGCGCTGACAAGCAAAACTAGGGGCTGTACAAAATTCAATGGTGCATATTCTACTCTTTCATTGCTATAACAAAAAGTACTGCACCGATTCACATGAACTTTCGTAGGTGAAATGAACACATTTCAAGATGTTATTAGGCAAAATTTTGGCAATTTTAATGTATCTACTGCAGAGTTACAGCTGTATTTCTGTGTCCCGATTATTGCGGATACAGGCTTTAAGCAAAGTCGCTCACTTCGAACATCTAATTCTCCGTAATCATTGCTCCGATTGAGCTGAATTTTTTACTGTAACTCGTCTACATTTGATATGTCAAATAAACGTCGAGAAAGAATTTTTAAATTGTTTTTTTTTTCTTGTTGAAAAAAATGCAATTCCTCAAAAAAAAAATTGAGATTTTTTTCTAAAATTTGAGGAGATTGTCTCTAAAACTCGCCAATATCTTAAATTTTATCAATTTGATCAATCAAACATGTATTCAGATGATCGAATGGTATTGTATTCAGCTTTTAATTTATGGAAAAATATTTAAAATTGGTTGAACAAAACGCAGTATATTCGAGTTTAAGTAAATTGCATATTTTGAAAAGTTGTAAAGCTCAATATTGAGCTAAAACTCAAAAACTGTTCTACTTTAAATTTTTTGAAGGTCGGTTTCGAAATCAGCGCTAAATTGTGCTTCAAAAATTTTTGTCGTTGACAAAAGTTCACGACTTTCGGTTTATTTTGTAAACTTGTGTTATAAGGTGAACAAAACAAAAATGATGACTTTGTAAATTGTTTTGTGACCATAATGATGACTTATCACTTTCTTTTAGCTTTTTGGCACTCTAACAGCACCTCTTTCATTATTATCACATATCACATCGCAATATGCCAACGTTAACGATTCTAGCTTATGCGAGTTTGTATGCACGTTTGAACGAGTTTATTTTGACTTTTATGCGATTTAGTTTGTACACCATTGCGAGTTAAACTGACATAACTAGAAAAGCACCAAGCGAAGTCGTATAATCATCGCAGTACGCAATTATGCGAATTCAATTGACGCTTTGCGAGTTCGCTCGAACGCTTTTGCGAATAAGCAAAGTTCGTCGCAACAAAACATCGGAATATCGTCTACTACGATGTAGTCATGCATAATAAAAGTTAATTTGCACTCTTATATGATTTTACCAGATACATCGCAGTAAGTTCAAAAAATAACATCATATGCGATGGAAATTGTCCCTCAGCCGTACATATATGCGATAGTGACTTAAAATAGTACTTAATACGATGTACAGCGTGCATCCTTATGCGATTCCTGGTTGTCTGGGTTGGTAGTCAACTTTACCTCCTCGATCGTTTCACCGTAGAATTCGAGCGTAATATCGTCGGCAAATCCGACAATCACCACTCCCACTGGGTACTCTAACCTCAACACCTCGTCGTACATGACATTCCATAACACCGGACCCAGGATGGAACCTTGCGGGACTCCTGAGGTTATGTGAATGCACTTCCGACCCACCTCCGTGTCGTAGACTAGTACCGTGACTGTACCTAATTCCGTTCACTTAAGGCGATGAACTAAGTATAATAGCTGTAGAAAATACATGTTCTGCATTTAGTGACTGTAATTGTGCAACGCTGTTTCATTATGTCTCTATACTGCTAGAAAAATATAATCAGGGTTGCAAGCACTCCACTTATTTTGAAAATGGCCGCTATTTAAAACAAGTTGTTGTTCCTTATTCCAATCAGTATGATCCTAATTCCGTTCACTTGTGTTCCTAATTCCGGTCACTCCAAGTAATTATCAAGTTGACAAAATAATCATATTATCATAGGTTGTTATAGTTATATTTATATTTTATATGTCGAAATACATTTATTTACTTATCAAAACATGTTAGTTCTATAATAATTTGAAGTAATAACATTGGATTGTTTTAATGTTGTTGCGTTTTTGAGAGCTTTCTGGGAAAACTACAAAATTCCACCAGACTGAAACAGTGTCGAATGTCGCGTCAAAGTCGGGTCAAATTTTATCGAATGTTGGACCAATGTTGGACCCACATCGCATAACTGTTGGGTCTATGTTGGGTTTGGAGACCAAAATAAAAACAGGTCAATGATAGGTTTATGTCGGGTTTGACGTCATCTACGTATAAATTTCAAATCTACGACACCACAATTTATGCTTGCTAGCTGGGGTTACCAATAAATGATATGAACCAAACATCAATCGTCAGGGAGCCTTGACTGATGCTGGAGTTGATTGTTTCGATTGTACTGCAGATTTTTTCATAGTTTCCTTTGGGTTTATATGGTGATTGGAATTAGGAGCAAGTACAACCTGTAGTATCCTAATTCCGGTCATGTGCCTTTTTCATTTCTAGCATCAGGAGTCTTCTTCGAAAAGTTGATTTGATGTTAAATTTATAAAAATATGTCCTTTATTGTTCTGCTTTGGTGCTATTTTGATTGATTTTGTTTTTATTTCAATGAAAATACATTAAATGTATAAATTGATGCAATTCACAGGTTCGCAAAAGAAAAAAAGTAGAATGGCGGCCGATTGGATAATTAATGACATTTAATGTATTTTCACATTAATACACAAGAAACCCTTTAACTTTTTGATTATATTCTGGCGTGGACATACTTATTGAAAATTACAAAAATCAATTTGCTAAAGATATGAGACAATTTCGGCTAATACTCGGTGTTTTGATTCGTGTGAACGGAATTAGGAGCTGATTGGAATTAGGCGCGGTCACGGTACACGATTCTGAAAGTAACTTCCGAGAATCTTGTACAAGTACTCCGGTATCCCCAGACGCAAGAGCGCATCGGCAATAGCAGCCCAACTGGCGTTATTAAATGCATTCCTTACATCCAGAGTCACTACCCCGCAGAAGCGAATTCCCCTCCTCTTAGGCTCGAGTGCTTTCTCGGCGGTTTTTGTAACCGACAAGATAGCGTCTACGGTGGACCTCCCCTTCCGGAAGCCATACTGGTTGCTCGAAAGACCATTTTCGCCCTCAGTGAACCTCAACATTCTATTGAGGATGATCTTTTCGAGCACCTTCCCCGCCGTGTCAATCAAGCATATTGGTCTATATGCCGACGAGTCTCCGGGTGGTTTCTCCGCCTTTGGCAATAGTACCAGGCTCTGCCTCTTCCAAGCTTCTGGGAAAACTTCCTCGTCCAGGGATTTCTGCATAGCAGACCTGAACATCGGCTGTCCTATGAAAGGAGGCCAAGGACTAGGATCATGACGCGGAAAAAGTCCTCCAATGATCCCCTCCAACATCTCTAGAGATTGCTCTGTAGGAGCCATCACACCTCTCGTCTTGGCCATAACGATCCTGTAGGCGTCACCCCACGGGTTCGTATTGGCACTCTGACAGAGACCCTTGAAGCAGGCCTTTTTGCTTGCCGAGTCTTGAGCGCGGCTTTTGCAGCGGCGAACACCACCCGCCGTTCGTTTCGCTCTTCCTCTAATCGTGCTCGCTGCATCCGCCGCTTAGCTCGTAGGCAGGCGCGGTCCACCAGTAAGCCGGTGGCCTCCCATTTCTAGGGTGGACTCGCCTAGGCATGGTCGCATCACACGCACGTGAGAGCACCGCTACCAGCTCGTCGCCGTCTAAACCGATTAAGTTTCGCTCACGGCGGAGCGCCTCCCTAAATACCCCTTCGTCGAAGTATGATGTCTTCCACCTGCGAGAGCTTGGCCTAGCCGCCTCTTCTTCTATCCGCTGTCTGCTGTTGTTGTAGTCGATACTGTAGCGAACCGCCAGGTAGTCGCTGTGAGTGTAGCCATCATCTATTCTCCAGTTCGAACTACATACTTGTTAGGCCAGGACTACAAAAGGTCACGTCAATAATTGACTCCGCTCTGTTCCGACTATAGGTACCCTTGGTACCGACGTTAGCCAAGTCGACATCTAAGATGGCCAGTGTTTCTAGCAGGATCTGACCCCGCTGGTTCGTGAAACGACTTCCCCATTCCACAGCCCAGGCATTGAAGTCACCCGCTATTACCACCGGCCTTCGCCCTGTTAGCACGGTCGTTAAGCGGTCCAGCATTTGCGTGAACCGCTCGATCGGCCACCGCGGAGGCGCATAACAGCTACAGAAGAAGACCCCGTTTACTTTGGCGACCACGAAGCCCTCATAGGTAGTAGACAGCCACCACACCTGGGACCCTACCCTACATATCGAACCCATCAACACATAGGCCGGGACCTACGGCTTTACTTCCTATCCGAGGGAAGGCGTGATCACGGATTTTATGTCTCAGAAAATCCCATCAGCGTCGAAGGGAATTGAACCACGACCGTCGGGAGTGAAAGGCAACCATGCTTACCACTACACCATCGACGCTAATCTGCACATCGTACAAGCGTTCAAACTAAAAATGGTTCAAACGTCGTTTGCCACGACGATCGGGAACCGAGCCACGGTGGTTGAACAGATCTAAATCTGTACACAGTAGATGGATGCAATGTTCTAATCAAACGACTGCCACTACAATATGTACCAATTTTGGAAGGATCCTCCAGGGAAATGTCTAAAGAAATCCCTGGAATAGTTTCTAAAAGAAACTTCTGAAAAATGTCTGCAATAAATGTCAAGAGGAATTCTGAACATTTGATTTCCTGAAGAAATTGCTTAAATTATTTCTGAAGGAATCCGTGGATTTTCTGCTAGAATTCTCGAATAAATTTTCGAAAGATTTTCTGAGGAAACCCATAAAAGCTTTTCTAGAAGATTTCCTAATGATATTTCTGAAGGATCCTCTAGTATAAATTATGAAGGAAATTCTAGAGGATGTTTTGAAGCAATCCATGGAAGATGTTAAAAAAAACTTACAATACAATACAATACAATACAATACAATACAATACAATACAATACAATACAATACAATACAATACAATACAATACAATACAATACAATACAATACAATACAATACAATACAATACAATACAATACAACACAATACAATACAATACAATACAATACAATACAATACAATACAATACAATACAATACAATACAATACAATACAATACAATACAATACAATACAATACAATACAATACAATACAATACAATACAATACAATACAATACAATACAATACAATACAATACAATACAATACAATACAATACAATACAATACAATACAATACAATACAATACAATACAATACAATACAATACAATACAATACAATACAATACAATACAATACAATACAATACAATACAATACAATACAATACAATACAATACAATACAATACAATACAATACAATACAATACAATACAATACAATACAATACAATACAATACAATACAATACAATACAATACAATACAATACAATACAATACAATACAATACAATACAATACAATACAATACAATACAATACAATACAATACAATACAATACAATACAATACAATACAATACAATACAATACAATACAATACAATACAATACAATACAATACAATACAATACAATACAATACAATACAATACAATACAATACAATACAATACAATACAATACAATACAATACAATACAATACAATACAATACAATACAATACAATACAATACAATACAATACAATACAATACAATACAATACAATACAATACAATACAATACAATACAATACAATACAATACAATACAATACAATACAATACAATACAATACAATACAATACAATACAATACAATACAATACAATACAATACAATACAATACAATACAATACAATACAATACAATACAATACAATACAATACAATACAATACAATACAATACAATACAATACAATACAATACAATACAATACAATACAATACAATACAATACAATACAATACAATACAATACAATACAATACAATACAATACAATACAATACAATACAATACAATACAATACAATACAATACAATACAATACAATACAATACAATACAATACAATACAATACAATACAATACAATACAATACAATACAATACAATACAATACAATACAATACAATACAATACAATACAATACAATACAATACAATACAATACAATACAATACAATACAATACAATACAATACAATACAATACAATACAATACAATACAATACAATACAATACAATACAATACAATACAATACAATACAATACAATACAATACAATACAATACAATACAATACAATACAATACAATACAATACAATACAATACAATACAATACAATACAATACAATACAATACAATACAATACAATACAATACAATACAATACAATACAATACAATACAATACAATACAATACAATACAATACAATACAATACAATACAATACAATACAATACAATACAATACAATACAATACAATACAATACAATACAATACAATACAATACAATACAATACAATACAATACAATACAATACAATACAATACAATACAATACAATACAATACAATACAATACAATACAATACAATACAATACAATACAATACAATACAATACAATACAATACAATACAATACAATACAATACAATACAATACAATACAATACAATACAATACAATACAATACAATACAATACAATACAATACAATACAATACAATACAATACAATACAATACAATACAATACAATACAATACAATACAATACAATACAATACAATACAATACAATACAATACAATACAATACAATACAATGCAATACAATACAATACAATACAATACAATACAATACAATACAATACAATACAATACAATACAATACAATACAATACAATACAATACAATATGTTCCATTTCACGGTAATTATCTATTACACAAGTTTACAAAATAAAACGAAAGTCATGAACTTCTATCAACAACCAAAATTTTTGAAGCACAATTTAGTGCTGATTTCGAAACCGACCTTCAAAAAATTTTAAGTAGAACAGTTTTTGAGTTTTAGCTCAATATCGAGTTTGGCAACTTTTCAAAATATGTAATTTACTAAAATTCAAATATATTGCTTTTTGTTTAACAAATTTTAAATCTTTTTCCATAAATTAAAAGCTGAATACAATACCATTCGATCATCTGAATACAGGTTTTGCGTCAGATTGATGAAATTCAAGATATTGGCGAGTTTTAGGGACAATCTTCTCAAATTTTAGCAAAATTTCCAAATTTTTTTGAAGAAATGTATTTTTTTCTATAAGAAAAAACTAACTTAAAAATTCTTTCTCGACGTTTATTTGACATATCATATGTAGGCGAGTTACAGTAAAAATTTCAGCTCAATCGGAGCATTGATTACGGAGAATGAGATGTTTGAAGTGAGCGACTTTGCTTAAAAATAGAACAAAAATCGATTTCAAATCATCAACCTTGTATGGAAAGTCGAAAAAATTTCCGCTCTACTGGGAATTTTTTCTTTCGCGTTTTCGAACTCACGGCATGATTCTACACCAAAAATGATCATCAGCTTACCGAGTTCAAAAATGCTGTAAACTAGTGTTATAGATTAGGGACCAATACCGATACTGAGTGCAGAGTTTCTCATTCTCTCGCTCACCTTCGTACGCGGTATGAGATCGTGTGGTCAATCCACACCGATGATCACTCGGTAGTTTTAGTTCGCTGCTAGCCACCGGTGAAGGCAAACGTTTCTAATAAAGCACGTTATTTGCATTCTATGTTACGTAGTTTCCAATAAATAAATCGATATTTTTTGTCTCCGACGCGAGTGTTTTTGAATAGTGCTCCGTAGTGCAAAATCACCACCACGTACCAGCAGAATTCCTAGGTGAGCCACGACCTGCCCAAACATTTCTGGTGCCGTGACCAGGATCGTGGGCTGCACCATCTTTACCCCGCCAACCAACCGAGTGAGAGTTGCGACCCAGCAGCCATCACACTGTGAAGACCACGCCGTCGCCTACGGATAGCGCCATTGCAGCTGGACACCGTTCTTTGCATGGGCATTGTGCAGATGCCAACCGAATGGTGAATATAGCCATTGTTCCTGATCCACGTTGCTGCAATTAAATTTAATCAAGGCCTATTGAATATAGGTACAAGGTAACGTACCTCTCCAACGTGTCCAAGCGCATCTGTGGGTGCTTTTAGATGTTTTTTCCTTTTGCATGATCACGACGTCATCGGTGCTGCTAGCGAACGTTACCAATTAGACGATCACACCAACGCTATTTCTCCGTCGTCGATTATCCACGCTCGGTGGCGATTTTTTGGTGAATTTGGAAGCCGATTTCGCTCACCAGAACTGCCCGCTACAAGGTGGCGGCCGTTGTGCAATCGACGAATCATCCGTACCCAACGAAATTTGCATGCCCTAGCTGAGGAAAACTGCATGCCATCCCAGCCAACCACGAAGAAATTGCATCCCACTTCCGTCTTTTGAGCCGTGCAAGGTTCAGAATTTGTTCCTGTGTTTTTTGATTTTTGATTATACAAGGCTCGAATAGCCTTGGCAAAGGTTAGTACCTGTCCAAGTAGCTTATCTCTCTCCATCCAGGTCTACCTGGTGTTTCTGTTTGCCAGGCACTCTCCGACTTCCGTTTTGACGCCGTTCACCAGCGTCATCAGCCACCGATCCATTGAGCAAGATGATGGACAACGGTGTCAGCTCAGCAGCAGCCAATCTACGCCAGCGAGATCAGCTAACCACCCGAAGGACGACGTTGTTGGCGCAGCTAGACCGTGCGGAGCGGTTCATCGTCCAATATGAAGCCGGACGGGATGAGCTCGAGGTACCGCTACGGATGGAGAACCTGGACGTACTGTGGGCATCACTCGAGGAAGTCCAAGCAGCCCTTTAGGACCTAGAAACGACCAGTGAGGGTAAGACCGCCAATCTTGAAACTCGTGCTTTGTTTGAACCAAAGCTTTTCCGAATTAAAGCCAATCTTAAAGCCAAATTGCCTCCGCCAATTCTTCCACAAGCCAATCGCCCTGATCCCCCCTCTCGCGTACCATCCACCTTGTCTAGTTTGAAGTTGCCTACCATTTCGCTCCCGGAATTTGATGGTGATTACCGTCAGTGGTTGACGTTTCACGATACGTTCCAAGCCCTCATCCACGACAACGACGAGTTGCCAGTGATTCAAAAGTTTCACTATTTGCGTGCCGCACTGAAAGGAGAAGCCGCGCAGCTGATCGAGTCAATTGCGATCAGTGCTGTGAATTATCCGCTGGCGTGGGACTCATTGATTAGCCGGTATTCTAACGAATATTTGCTGAAAAAGCGACATTTGCAGGACCTGATGGATGTACCGCGGATGAAGAAGGAGACTGCGGTCGCGCTACATTCCACCTTGGACGAGTTTCAGCGACACGTCAAGATCCTCAAGCAACTGGGCGAGCCAACGGATGCGTGGAGTACACTGTTGGAACATCTCCTGTGTTCAAGACTTCACGATGAAACCATTAAGGCGTGGGAGGACCATGCAGCGACTGTCGACGACCAGAGCTACTCCTGTTTGGTCGAGTTTTTGGAGAAACGAGTTCGTGTGCTGGAATCGATTTCGGCCAACCATCATGGTAATCAACCAGCACCTGCTTCTCAGCCGAGCGGATCCCATTTCCGCAAACCCTTCATCAAGATGTCGTCCCACTCCGTGACCGAAAGTTCGTTACCCATGCCATGCCTGTGACAACCGTCACCCTCTTGTGAGATGTCCTCGCTTCATGGCAATGGCTGTTGCCGAGAAGCTGCGTCTCGTGAATTCCAAGCGTCTTTGTGTGAACTGCTTCCGCCAAGATCACTTCGCCCGTGATTGCTCTTCGAACTACACATGCCGAGTGTGTAGAAAACGCCACCATTCTCTGCTACATTTGGGTTTCGCCAGTGGTTCCAATCAACCCAATCAAGATTCCCCTTCCAACGTACCCAGCGCTAGCACCAGTTCCACGCCACCTTCCAATAGCTCCCAGACCAACGACCAACGCCGAGTCCAGTCCGCTTCGGCAATCGCTCAACCATCCGATGTTGAGAGTAGTAACGTTGCTCGTGATACTGTTCCCACCGTTTTTATGCTGACTGTTGTCCTCAAGATCGTAGATGTGTATGGAAAGGAGCACTACGCTCGTGCTCTGCTCGACAGTGGTTCCCAACCAAATTTGATGACGGATCGAATGGCACAGTTGCTCCGATTGAAACGGCAGAAGTTCAACGTACAGGTACAAGGAATAGGAGAGAAACCAGAATACGCAAACGAGTCTGTATCCACCGAAATTCTTTCGCGAAAGGGAGAGTTTGCACGGAACGTCACGTTTTTTGATCCTACGCAAGCTGACTTCCAGTCTTCCCAGTTGTTCCGTGCCCGTGAACCATTGGAAAATTCCCAAAGACCTCTTCCTGGCCGATCCGGAGTTCAACCGTTCCAGTGATGTGGATTTGATTTTGGGATCGCAGCATTTCTTCGATTGCTTCCCTACTGCGGCAAGAATTCAGCTGTCAGACAGTCTTCCGATACTTGTTGACAGCGAATTTGGGTGGATCGTCGCAGGCGGTGCTCACCTTGTTCCTTCGTCAATGGGTTCCGTGTGCTGCAAAACTGTTACGGTTTCCGTGGACCCCCTCGAAAAATGTATGGAGAAATTTTGGAGCGTTGAGGAGCTGCCCATCAGGTCTGCCTTTTCCGTGGAGGAGAAGGCATGTGAGGACTACTACGTGTCAACAGTTTCGCGAACCGAAGAAGGACGATATGTGGTGCGCTACCCAAAGCGCGAAAACTTCAGCACCATGATCGGCGAATCCAAATCCACGGCTCTCCGGCGATATTCCATGCTGGAGGGACGCTTTTCCAAAAATCCAGGATTGCAGGAAAGCTACGAAAGTTTCATGGCGGAGTACTTATCCATGGGACACATGCGCCAAGTCCAGGAAGGGAACAACGATGTGCTGGCTTATTACCTGCCTCACCATCCTGTTATAAAAGAAGCGAGCACAACCACAAAAACACGTGTCGTTTTCGATGGCTCCAGCAAAACTTCTACCGGCCATTCTTTAAACGAAGCACTCTGTGTGGGTCCGGTTGTGCAGGACGATCTGCTGACTTTGGTGATCCGCTTCCGAAAATTTCCAGTGGCTGTTGTAGCGGACATCGCCAAAATGTACCTTGTCTGGGGATCCAACCCTGCGCAACCTCCAGCTACCTTTGAGCTGCAGACGGTCACATATGGCCTTGCTCCGTCATCATTCCTGGCCACCCGCATACTGCAGCAGCTTGCAGAAGACGAAGGTCATGCTTATCCTCTCGGCAAGCCAGCCCTCAAAAAATCCTTCTATGTCGACGATTTTATAGGAGGAGCCGATTCCATTTCTGAAGCCATCCAATTGCGTGTGGAGCTGACAGATCTTCTTGCGAAAGGTGGATTTCCGATCCGTAAATGGACGTCCAACAAACTAGAGGTACTGCAAGGTCTGGATGCTGACTCCATTGGCACGCAGTCTAGCGTGCGATTCGACCCGGATGAAACCGTGAAGACGTTGGGCATCTGCTGGGAACCTGAGCGAGACCAATTCCGGTTCAACTATCACGTGAGCCAAACCATCCTGAGAGCAACGAAACGATCCATCCTATCCGCCATTTCTCAGCTATTTGACCCGTTAGGGTTGGTAGCGCCGATTGTTGTACGGGGAAAAATGCTGATGCAGGAGTTGTGGCTGATAGCCTGCTCCTGGGACGACGAAGTCCCTGACAGCGTGAAGCAGAAATGGGAGACCTTCTACCATCAACTTCCGAAACTGTCAGAATTTCGAATTCAGCGCTACGCATTCCAAGCTAATTCCGTGGTACAACTCCACACGTTCGCGGACGCATCGGAAGCTGCTTACGGAGCTTGTATCTATGCACGCTCTGTGGACCCCGAAGGACGAGTAACGCTCCAGCTTTTGGCCGCGAAAACTCGCGTGGCGCCCCTCAAAAGGTTGTCTCTACCCAGGCTCGAACTGTGTGCAGCAGTTGTCGCCGCTCAACTACATGGACGAGTCAACGAAGCGTTGGACATGAATATAGCTAGCTCATTCTTCTGGTCCGATTCCACAGTGACGCTCCAGTGGCTGAAATCCCCTCCAAACACGTGGAAGACCTTCGTAGCAAACAGAGTGTCCGAAATTCAGACAACCACCCACGGTGCTCGATGGAACCATGTGGCAGGATCGCAAAACCTTGCTGATTAGCTGTCTCGTGGAATCAGCGTTGAAGATTTCCTCCAGAGTACGCTTTGGAAAATTGGACCAGATTGGCTGTCCCGTTCCGAAGAAGATTGGCCGATTCCTAAGCAGTTCGATTCATCCGAGACCGACAGTGAACGCCGGCCAATGATTTCCGCTGTAGCTCGAGCCGAACCGAAATACAACCCGCTGTTCTCCCGATACTCGCAGTTCTCTCGCTTGACCCGTATAGTAGCCTACTGCATGAGATTTGCTGAGAACGTCCGCTCGCAATCCAGAACACGTCCTGTCGCTTTTGTCGGTCCTCTACCTAGCCTGTCGCTCACCGTTGAACAACTATCGCAAGCCAGAACCAAGCTGATTCTCCTCGCTCAGGCAGACTGCTTCCAAGACGAGATGAAAGACCTTCAGCAAAACCGCCCACTAAAAAGGCAATCTTCCGTTCGACTTTTGAATCCTTTCCTAGACCAAAAAGGTGTGTTGAGGGTAGGGGGGCGGCTTAGATTGGCAGAGCGGTCATATGAATCCAAACACCCAGCCTTGATTCCCAGTTTCCATCCCCTCGCTAAGCTCATAGCAACTTCCTTCCATACAAAATTAATCCACGGTGGCGGCCGACTCACTTTGGCCGCAATGCGTGAAGAATATTGGCCAGTCCATGGAAGGCGACTGGTACGCAGCGTCATTCGCAACTGTGTTCAGTGTACCCGAGCGAATCCCGTCCCGGTCCGTCAGCAGATCGGCCAACTTCCAACTGCCCGAGTCACCCCGAGCAGACCCTTCGCCGTGACAGGGGTGGACTACGCTGGACCCGTCTATCTGAAAGCCATCCATAAACGAGCGTCACCCACGAAGGCATATATCTGTGTCTTCATCTGCTTCACCACGAAGGCAGTTCATTTAGAACTGGTGAGTGATCTGTCGACACCCGCCTTCCTCACCGCTCTTCGCCGTTTTGTTGCACGCCGAGGCCGTCCTTCCCACATACACTCGGATAACGGCAAAAACTTTATCGGAGCGAAGAATGAACTGCACCTGCTGTATCGCATGCTGGCTGACGAAAAGGAAGTCGAGAAGATACAGAGATTCTGCGCCGAAGACTAAATCACCTGGCATCTGAACCCGCCCAAAGCACCACACTTCGGCGGGCTCTGGGAGGCTGCCGTGAAGGTAGCCAAGTCGCAACTGCATCGGCAACTGAGGAACTCGCACCTCTCATTTGAAGACATGACGACGATACTGGCGGAAATAGAGGCTGCCATGAACTCCCGCCCGCTCGTGCCCATGACGGAGGACCCAGAGGACAGTACAGCCATTACTCCGGCGCATTTCCTTATCGGAACGAGTATGCATGCTGTGCCCGATCCGGACGTTAGCGGAGCCAACATAACACGTCTGGCCCACCATCAACGATTGCAGCACTTGTTCCAGCAGTTTTGGCACCATTGGAGAACGGAGTACCTCCAAGAACTCCAACGCGACACCACCAGATGCGGCCCCAACAATGAAGTACAACCTGGCAGACTAGTTGTGGTCGTAGACGAATTCCAGCATCCAACTCGTTGGCCCCTTGCCCGTATCGAAGCTGTTTTCCCAGGGGCTGATGGATTGGTACGAGTAGTCAAGCTGCGGACGTCGAAGGGCACCTTTACTCGTCCAACAACAAAAATTTGTCTGTTGCCTACCGAACCAGCGCGCTCAGAAGGCACCCAACTTGGCAGCGAGCAACGAGATGATGGTCAACCGACCAACAGGAATGGAGAATTACAAAGTGTTTAGTTTGTAGAAGTGTACCATCTAGTATTAAGCAGAATTGATACATGAATTCGATTATTTGTAGCTTGTAGCTTTTGAATTAGTTGAGCTAGATTTTTTAATTGGTTTGAAATTTGAAATTTGTTTATTTCAAAGGTGGCGGCGATGTTCCATTTCACGGTAATTATCTATTATAGATTAGGGACCAATACCGATACTGAGTGCAGAGTTTCTCATTCTCTCGCTCACCTTCGTACGCGGTATGAGATCGTGTGGTCAATCCACACCGATGATCACTCGGTAGTTTTAGTTCGCTGCTAGCCACCGGTGAAGGCAAACGTTTCTAATAAAGCACGTTATTTGCATTCTATGTTACGTAGTTTCCAATAAATAAATCGATATTTTTTGTCTCCGACGCGAGTGTTTTTGAATAGTGCTCCGTAGTGCAAAATCACCACCACGTACCAGCAGAATTCCTAGGTGAGCCACGACCTGCCCAAACACAATACAATACAATGCAATACAATACAATACAATACAATACAATACAATACAATACAATACAATACAATACAATACAATACAATACAATACAATACAATACAATACAATACAATACAATACAATACAATACAATACAATACAATACAATACAATACAATACAATACAATACAATACAATACAATACAATACAATACAATACAATACAATACAATACAATACAATACAATACAATACAATACAATACAATACAATACAATACAATACAATACAATACAATACAATACAATACAATACAATACAATACAATACAATACAATACAATACAATACAATACAATACAATACAATACAATACAATACAATACAATACAATACAATACAATACAATACAATACAATACAATACAATACAATACAATACAATACAATACAATACAATACAATACAATACAATACAATACAATACAATACAATACAATACAATACAATACAATACAATACAATACAATACAATACAATACAATACAATACAATACAATACAATACAATACAATACAATACAATACAATACAATACAATACAATACAATACAATACAATACAATACAATACAATACAATACAATACAATACAATACAATACAATACAATACAATACAATACAATACAATACAATACAATACAATACAATACAATACAATACAATACAATACAATACAATACAATACAATACAATACAATACAATACAATACAATACAATACAATACAATACAATACAATACAATACAATACAATACAATACAATACAATACAATACAATACAATACAATACAATACAATACAATACAATACAATACAATACAATACAATACAATACAATACAATACAATACAATACAATACAATACAATACAATACAATACAATACAATACAATACAATACAATACAATACAATACAATACAATACAATACAATACAATACAATACAATACAATACGATACAATACAATACAATACAATACAAGGAAAGTTTTATAAAGAAATTCAAATCAATTTCTGGAGTAACCTTTATAAAACTTTGAAGAAAGGAAGCTTTGAACTTTTCAAAGGAATCCCTGGTACAATTCCTGAAAAAAATCTCAGTGAAGTCTCCAAGGGGATTTCTGGCAGAATTTCCAAAAAATTCCAAAAAATCCCTGGAAGATTTTCTGAAGGGCACGCTGGAAGAATTTGTGAAGAAATACATGGACGTTTTTTCAAAATGAATCCTTCGGTAAGTTTCTGGAGAAACCGCTCAGTGAATTTGTAAAGGAATCACTAAAGGATTTCTGCCCAAAAAAATCATGAAGGAATTTAAATGTTTGCAAGCTTTCCTTAAAAAACCTTTGAAAAATTACAAAAGTATAGCTAGTGAAATATCTGAACCACTATATATAACAAACTGAAAAAAATTGGTATTAAATCACGAAAAGTATTCAAGAGTCAGCATGGCCTCAAACTCATAAAAAAAAAATGGCTATGCTATTGCTCACGTATTTCTCAATTATGAACTTTTCATTAAAGGCCGGTCCCTAAGATACCACAGATCACAATCGTAACAAAATGTGCTTCTCTCGAAATATTGCTTGGAACTGTGCAACGGAAAACGTACAACCTTCACCCGAATTAAATCCACCAAGCCAAGCATCGCAAAAATAGGTACATATTCCCATAGGCGAAAGGAAGGCAGGCAGGCACGAGTGTCCTCGTCTCCACTTTCGACTTCGGTATCACCGCGCACCCGGTGATGGTGCAAACAATTGGGCCATGTATCTCAATTAGCGCTCACTGCAAGTGAAATTTATGAATGAAATTGCTCCCCACTGACCAAGCGGTTAAACTCAGCGGAAGAGAGCGAGCACATAGTGCCCCCCCCCCCCCCCTCTCTCTTTCTCTATCATACCCAGCTCAGACTTCCTACAAGGAGTTTGGCTTGTATCTCTGCGTGGAAAGCGTGCACTGACTGTCATGTAAACTACCCACAGTTACAGATATAGAAAGAACAAGCAAGCGATTCGCACGTTCATTCATTCACGACCAACTAACGACGAGACGACGAAGATACTTCCATGCAAACTCAAACAACCTAGAGTCAAGTTAGGCGGCTGGTTGAGTTGGTACCATGTGAAGGAGTATTTTTGATAATGCAGGGTATAATCTAATAACTTCATTCAATTTACCTAGCGCTGAACGAATCAGCCTTATCAGTTTCATCAGAAAACCCTGTGTCATTTTGTTTCTCTCCCGTCGTTTAACCCTTTGAAGCCGGAATTTTCCCAAGCGTTATTATGGAGTTTTTTCTACGTATTTCTGTAGTTTTGGTGCTCAATAGTATGAAAAAGGTAGAATATTATGCAGAATATTTTTTCCGGACATCCTAGGTCATCCATACTGTTCTTGAGTTTAGATCCTGAAGTCTACGGGTGTAACGATAACTTCTTTCATTGTACAAAGCTCCGATTTGTAATCTATCATGGCCAGTAAATCTTCTGAAAGTTCAATTGAGAGTATAACATCAGTCGAGTTATCCTAGGTAATCCAAACTGTTCTTGAGTTTAGATCCGAAAGTCTACAGGTGTAACGGTAACTTCTTTCATTATACAAAGCTACGATTTGTGATCTATCATGTCCAGTAAGTCTTCTGAAAATTAATAGAGAGTATTACATCAGCCGGGATATGCTAGGTCATCCAAACTGTTCTTGAGTTTATATCCTATAGTCTTCGGGTGTAACGGTAGCTTCTTTCATTATACAAACCTTTGGTTTGTAATCTTTCATATCCAGTAACTCTTTTGGAAGTTCAATAAACAGTATCAGCTCAGGCGGGATATCCTAGGTCATCCAAACTGTTCTTGAGTTTAGATCCTATAGTATACGGGTGTAACGGTAACCTCTTTCATTATACAAAGCTCTGATTTGTAATCTATCATGTCCAGTAAGTCTTCTGAAAGCTCAATAGACATCATAAGATCAGCTGGGGCCATCCAAACTATTTTGGTGTTTATTATCTAGCATCTAGTGGTCAGAGTCGATGTAAGCGCCACGATAGGTCTTGACGTCGATAATATCGCAGAAATCCGTGTGCTGTGGTGATCACCAATGGGGCACGTTCGATGTAGTACTAGATTCGTAGTAATGAGCTGAATTCTAGTATGGTGAGAAGGTCAATTCTCCGTTTCTGCAATGAGGTGGTGAAAAAAGCGTGGGTATAACGATTCCTTGCCTAATTTGATACTGTTTGAGCAAAACTTTAAATAACTACTTTGTTTATGTTGCAAGAAAAGGAGAAAACAACAACAACATTGCCCAAAGTTTTGCTCAAACAACATTGAATTAGACAAGGAATCATAATACCCACGCTTTTTTTTACTTAATCATTTATTTGAGGCTCATGCGCCAACAGGCATAACGGAGCCGAATTCAGTTATTTTTTTATTTCTTACAATTTTATGTGTTTGACTAAAACTATGTTAGTTTTGGGGAACCGTAAAACTCGCGGTTTAGTCGAGGTTAGGGGTAACAATAGACACATTCTACCGTGTCGTTACAACGTTTTGACGCCTTTTCGATCAGATTTTCCACTACAACTTGAAAATTCTACCATAAACCCTCAAATATTTTTGCATATTCGGATTCCTTGTAAAATTTCCAATAAGTATGATCTGTTGAATAGTTAGTTTTCATCGGAAAAGTATGTTAAAAATAAGAATAAGTAGCGTGACGTTACAACGTTGTAACGTCACGCTACTAATTCCCATTTTTAACATTCTTTTCCAATGAAAACTAGCTGTTCAACAGATTAAACTTATTGGAAATTATACAAGGACTCCGAATATGCAAACATGTTTGAGGGTTTACGGTCGAATTTACGAGTTATAGTGAAAAATTTGACCAAAAAGGCGTCAAAACGTTGCAACGTCACGGTAGAATGTGTCAATAATATTTGAGGAAAGGATAGGGTGATGAGGGTCTCCAGTTAGCCTAGTGGTAATGGCTAATATGGCTATGGATCGCCAATCCGGAGACGGCGAGTTCGATTCTCGTTCCAGTCGGGAAAATTTTCTCGACTCCCTGGGCATAGTGTATCATTGTCCTTGCCTCACAATGTACAAATTCATGCAATGGCAGGCAAAGAAAGCCCTTCAATTAATAACTGTGGAAATGCTCAAAGAACTCTAAGTTGAAGAGAGGCAGGCCAAGTTCCAGTGGGAACGTCGAGCCATAAAGAAGAAGAAGAAGAAGAAGATAGGGTGATGAGGGCTTTTCGTTGACATTTAACAGCATGATGTGACGTATTGCTGCTGGACTAACGTAGAGTGGACAAACAACCTGTAACGATACAAACATACGATTTTCGTAGGGACACGAGGTGGACAAGTGGAACAACAAGACGAAATTATCGAACGAAGACTTCAGCTTGCTTCAAGAAGTCGTACACAAGCTTCATATACTCAAGATCAAGTTTACCCAACACATCTCTAATGTCTTCCTTTTCTGGTTTCCCTCGGGCCTTGATGTGTCATTTCATTGCAGAAACGGAGAATTTACCTTCTCACCATACTAAAATTCAGCTCATTACTACAAATCTAGTACTTCACCGATCTGTCCTATTGTAACGATAAGGGAGATTGTACTGAATGTACACTCCCGTTCAAAAGTTTGGGGTCACCCCCTCAAAAACATGTCATTTTTTCAGGCCCATATCTCCACCAATTTGCGTCCGATTTCAGAACCCTAGGCTTCATTCAAAAGATAATAAATCAAAGAAACTTTGAACATGATTTAAAAGAAACTTTTTCAAAAAATTTTGTATGTAAACTTAACCCAAAGTTGCCAAATTTTCAAAAAAATGAATATAAACTTACGGCAGTGTCGCTGGAAGTTGGGTCGACCAAATTTTAAGATGAGAGCGGTAATATGACCCATTTTCTATTAGCTTTCAACTGCTTTTTACAGAACATAGCTAAAAAATCTAGAAAAAAAGTTATTTAGTAAATTAATTCTTCATGTCATCGACCAAAAGTTTGGGGTCACCCCTCAAAATGATGTATCGGCCAAAAGTTTGGGGTCACTATCGTAAAACATGGAAAAGTGATTTGTTGATATCTTTGTCATCTTTCATTCAATTTTAATTCTTCTTGGCTTATTTGAAACAAAATGGATGATACTTACTGCATAGACATTGAACCACACATATTTGTTGAAATTTACATACTAAAACTTAACGTAAAGTTGCCTCATTTTTTGAAGCGTGGTAAAATGTGCTAACTTTACATAACATTTTTATATACAAAAATCGTTAAATACGTTAAGTTAAAGACATCAAACGTAAATTTAGTTAATTATCTTTGAAATGAGCCAAAAAGAATTAAAATTGAATAAAAGATGACGAAGATATCACCAAATCACTTTTCCATGTTTTACGAAAGTGACCCCAAACTTTTGGCCGATACATCATATTGAGGGGTGACCCCAAACTTTTGGTCGATGACATCAAGGATTAATTTACTTAATAACTTTTTTTCTAGATTTTTTAGCTAAGTTCTGTAAAAAGCAGTTGAAAGCTAATAGAAAATGGGTCATATTACCGCTCTCATCTTAAAATTTGGTCGACCCAACTTCCAGTGACACTGCCGTAAGTTTATATTCATTTTTTAGAAAATTTGGCAACTTTGGGTTAAGTTTACATACAAAATTTTTTGAAAAAGTTTCTTTTAAATCATGTTCAAAGTTTCTTTGATTTATTATCTTTTGAATGAAACCTAGGGTTCTGAAATCGGACGCAAATTGGCGGAGATATGGGCCTGAAAAAATGACATGTTTTTGAGGGGGTGACCCCAAACTTTTGAACGGGAGTGTAAGTGCTACGTGTGACCAGACCATGTTCTTAAGTTGCTCTTAACCCGGCCGGTGCCACGCGGAGATAGGAATCGGAGTTTCATGGGAGAAGGCTGAAGAGCTTTACAAGACGTCTAAGTCGTATTGGCAGCCTTTACCGTGATTATATCTCTTAGAAGCTCGATAGAATCATGAGCGAAAAATCATGTCTGTTGACCAACAGAGAATATATGCAATAAAGATAAAACATGGAACCATTGTTACTGGTAGGTAGGGTAGCACATGTGCTACCAGGACAAAAGACCTCGGCAAGCTTGGCAGAGCAACGGCTTGTCGTGTGAGGCCGGGTTCTACAACAACCTTTTTTCCTGGCTAGCGCGATCTGGAGCACCTCTCTGGTCTCAAGGTCGACTGGAGTAGAATCTAGTCGGCTAATCAGACCTCGGATATGTGGGTGTAATGGAAAAAGCTGGTGATTTATAATTTTACAGTTTTATTGTCCTAGCATTTACAAGTCTGTGTGGGTGAGTGTGTGTGTGTGTATGTGTGTGTGTGTTCTGTAGTTCTTAATTAATACCTATAGGGCCGGCCGGGAACTGCTGAAGAACTGGCAGGAGCGCTGGGTGGGAACTCGCCTTGGACTGGGGGTTGGACCAGCGACAACGACGGTTGGCGAGCGTTGGGGAGACCACTTAGGTATCGGTAGTACTCCGTGGGGTCCAAATCGACTCCAAACTTGGCTTCACAGTTGGTTTGAGGACCGGCGAGGTTAGGTTTCCGAAAACCTCGCGTTTTCGATCTTCACGATTGCGGGGCTCTCAGCAAACTCTCGGGTACTTCGACCTAGCCCAACGGTCCACTTTGGCACGTCCGGGAACTCCGGGTCACCGGCTCTGTCCATAATGCCGGATAAGAAGCGGGTTTTGGGTAAACGCTAACGGGTCCTGATTCTCCACGTTTAACTTTAAAACGTATTCACAAACTTTTTCCAAATAAACTCTCAACTTTTATATTTTCAACAACCTTTAAACGACTTTTTCGAACGAGGGCCTCTCGAGAAAATCCCCGAATCATTCCTTTAACGCTGCCTCGTCCCTTTATCTTTCAATAGCCATCTTCTCCTTTTCGCTTTTTCCCTTTTAATTCTCCTTTTCCACTGAACTATAGTTATGGGTGCTTTTATTGTAGTATGGTGAATTTGTATTTGTAGTGTGGTGAAGTCGTACTTTGGGAACTTTCTGCCAAAATTTAGTCAATCTCATATCATATTACCTATTGACCAGGCTCGGATTTAAGGTGGGGCAAAGGGGGCAAGTGCACCAGGCCCCCCGTTCGGGGGGCCTCCCAAGAATCCTGAAGCACTATATGAAATGTGTTCCAATAGACAATTATATTTCATACATGTCCTTGAATAGTTATAAAAAAGGATTCAAATTATTTCACAAACTGAATTTGCACTTGAAAATCAAAGTGTTCATAATTTTTGAAAATTTCATGAGTTTCATATTTGGTGCAAACATTATTAAATGATTAAGTTAATAGCAGGGGCGTCTCGTGACCCGTAAAGCTGACTGTGCACTTGAAAAGTTTTCACATGGGACTCTAGTATGAATGGAAAACAGCAGGAACCTGAACTCCGCTAGACAAGCGAATCTATCGACGATTTCGTCGAAAAAACTGCCTTGTTGGTTCAATTGATGAAACAGAGGGTTTTCTAATGCCATCAGTTTAAGCCTCTTTAGTCTTTGCTCGCTCATTGTAACTGAAGATAGGTTCTTATTCTTTTGAGATGGAAAAACTCCTTCCAATAATAATTCGGAATAACTTTTGAACTTCGAAGAATCCATTCAGGAGTGGATAACTGACACTGAAGAAGTGAAACACCCATTGCACAATTATGGGTCACTCTGTAACTTAGACGATTCGAGATGCGGTACAAGCTTTTCCTCAATCGACCGCCTGGCAAACGAATTGCTGGAGTAGATTGTCTACGATATCGCGCTCCATTTTCCTTTGAATGTTGCTAGAAAATGAAACCGTACGCGACGTGCAACTAGTAGTGAATGAAAATGCCACCCATTCAGGTCCACCCAAAGGCATGCACGCATGCCAAAAAAGTGGATGGGCGGCCTCCGTTGAATGGTACAAGTACGCTTTGCTCTTTCGCCTCGACCGAGAATATCCCAAAGGGTTATAATAAGCAAGAAGACTTCAGATTGCTCCAGTAACCACGGTTTATTATGCATCGTTACTCAGTTTAACAGCTATGGCTACTGTTACGAGTGTAGACCTGAAGTTCTGAACTCCGAGGTAGTTTGGCTGACCTGGAATATCCCTATAGTGCCTTTAAATGACATTTGAGATTTCAAGAGCTTCACGGATCCCAGCAGATTATGCAATACTATTATTTATGACGAAAACACATAGGGTTATTCTTGTAGATTTGAAGGACTTCATTATATAACATTTAAGACGACCGTGAATATCCCAAACAGCTAAAATAAGCTAGTAGATTTCAGATTGCTCCAATAACCGAGGTTAATTTTGCAGCGTTACTCAGTATAACAAATATGGCTACTGTTACAGGTGTAGACCTGAAGTTCTGAACTCCAAGGTAGTTTGGCTGACCTGGAATATCCCTTTAGTGTTTTAAAATGACAATTGCACATTAGTATGGGACAAATATCAAATTCTCGCTCCAGTAGACTTTTTCGATTCCATTTAGGTCCCATATGAACTGTGCAAAATTTCAGCGCAATCGGTGCAACTATAATTTAGCGCAAGCGGTTCAAAGTTTGCATAGGATGTAGTATGGGAAAAGTTACACTTTCAAACAAAAAATCCCAGAGGTCGCCCTTTGTGTCCATAATTCAAATCAATCAACGTTTCTTGTAGAAAAATCATTTTTGAAACTTTCCTTCGAAAACCGCAAAACGATTGGATGCTTGAGGAAAAAGTTATTGATTTATTACCGATTAGTGATCCAACGAACGGCTTCTTGTTTTGTTTTATTAGCAGCACTGTAGCTGCTGCCTTGGCTGCTGCTGTTTCTGGGGGTGGTGATGCCGCCCGCCGCCACCTGCAACAACGGCAGCAGCAGTGCTGCTGATGAAACAAAACAAAAAGCCGTTCGTCGGATCACTAATCGATAATAAATCAATAACTTTTTCCACAAGCATCCAATCGTTTTGCGGTTTTCGAAGGAAAGTTTCAAAAATGATTTTTCTACAAGAAGCGTTGATCGATTTGAATTAGGGACACAAAGGGCGACCTCTGGGATTTTTTGTTTGAAAGTGTAACTTTTCCCATACTAAATCCTATGCAAACTTTAAACCGCTTGCGCTAAATTATAGTTTCACCGATCGCTCTGAAATTTTGCATGGCTTGTATGGGACCTAAATGAAATCCAAAAAGTCGACTGGAGCGAGGATTTATTTTTTTCATACAAGCGTGTCCCATACTATTGCACATGAATGAGATTTTAAGAGCTTCACGGATCCCAAAAGATTATAAAATACTATTATTTATGGCGGAAACACATAGAGTTATTTTTGTAGATTTGAAGGACTTCATTATAGAACAGTTTGGACGACCCTGAATGTCCCAAAGGGTTATAATAAACTAGTAGACTTCAGACTGCTCCAGTAACCGCGGTTGATTATGCAGCGTTACTCAGTATGACAGATATGGCTATTGTTACGAGTGTAGATCTGAAGTTCTGAAATCCAAGCTAGTTTGGCTAGCCTGGAGTATCCCTATAGTGTCTCCAAATGACATTGTAGATGTCAAGAGCTTCACGGATCACAGCAGGTTATGTTATGCTATTATTTGTGGCGAAAATGCATAAAATTATTCTTGTAGATTTGAAGGACTTCACTCTAGGACAATTTGGAACACCTAGAACATCCCAGAATATACAACATCTCTTGATATTCTTGACCAAGGGTTAATGAATACATATAAACGTAACCCATATCCAAGTTCAGCTTTTAGAACAGCTGGTATGTCAATTATTTCGTTTTTCCATATTTCATGGTGTTCAGGATGTTCTAGGTTGTCAATGAAGTCTCAAATACAAATATTCCCATTTTTCCTTAATAGAGGACTCAATTTGCAACAACTTTGCCGAAGACAGTTTGCTGAATAGGTGAATTTATACAGCCATTTCTATGATGGGGTCATATATGACCCCTCCGGCTCCAAAGGGTTAAATGATAAGTTTGCAAGTTATTATCCAGGAATTTATCAAGGGTTTGTATTGCTACCATCCTGGTCGAGAAACCTAGAAAGTAATATAGTTATATTTCTTTTGCTAATTCTTAAACTTTATGTTGGAATCTTAAAATGAAACCCACGATGTAATAAGTCTTTTGGAAAAAAAAATCATTCTGTTGAAACTCATATTGCTCCAGTTTACGGTACCAGCAGCAGAGTCGAAAGCATTGCAAATTAGTGACACCAAGGAAAACACGAAAGTAAACCAAAACTCGGATTGAAATCAACCGAGTAAAGAAGAAAGGGGGTCGAGCACCAGCCCTGGGGGTTCTTGGCATTTTGTGGCGTCGTGTCGAGCAGTTGTGTATGTGTGTCAAGGGATATTCCGGAATTAGAACCATTGAATTACTGGAAAGACAAACTTGAAACTTGGTTGCAAGATTGCACTTCAACCTGAAGCAACTTTGGGACCGTGCGGTTGCGACTCTTCTTCCCAGTTTACGATGGTACGATATCGCCCGGCCATATCTTCTTACCCCTAGGGACATACAGCACAGTGAGAGCAATCGTAAAGTTGAACATGTAAACAAGCATCCGCTCGGTATAAATAAATAAATAAATAAACAACGGCATTCTTCAGTCAGTCAGTAGTGAGAGCCGGGCTGGGGCTTTTATTAGCTCTAGCTTGGCTTGGTGGATGTTTACCCTCACGTGCCCTAGTCTCGTTGTGTTGAACAAGTGAAATATCATGTCGCTGCTTTATCACGTGCTGATTAGCGATTCGAGTTGAGTGGGACGCCGTCGTCACACTGACTGACTGACTGAGTGGCACAAGTAATATGGTGCTGGACGAGCTTGGGGTAGAAGTAACTTTGAGTAACCAGGGACAGATTCCAACTAAGCATCTTTAGAATAGGTCGGCTTCGTACAGGTAAGGCACAACTCAAAATTTGTATTTTTTTTAGGTTTTGGTGGAAAATGATTACCTACCGTGCAACTCACAAAGATGGGAATTTGTGAAATTCGAAGTTCGTGTCAGATTAGGGCATTCTTGCAAGTTTTGTTTCAGAAATTTTTTCAGAAGGTCTGAACCAGAACTCCAAGTGCTTCTAAAAATTCTTTGATTTCACTTTTTTAGCTTGTCAACGCTGTATGAGTTACAACCTGAAACTTTTTGAAATTGACAATGAAAATGGCTGGTATTTTGAACACCAACCTCTCAATATACACTGGAACCTCTCTTTATGCCATGGAGGAGGGTGCATTAATTGAAAAAAAGAATAAAAAAGAGATTTTGTGCATTAATTAAGTATGGGCTTTAATGAACAAAAAAAAAAAGCTTATGAGAATAGGTCTTGCTCCTGGGCATTTGAGATGGGGCCAAGGGGGTCTCAAGAAAGTTCCCAGAGAGCACAAAAAAGGAGATTTTAAACATTTTTTGGGGCGTTTCAGGGGGTGGATTTCAGGAATCTTTTAAGAGCCTTCCGACAGGTTTCAACTGCGTTTCAATAGTGTAACGAAGATTTCAACCCTTTCATTTCATATAAAGGGTTCAGAGGAAATCAGAGGGTCTGAAGATCCTTAAGAGCGCATTACAAGGAGTCTCAGGGGCGTTATAATGCATTTCATTGGCATTTCAGAAAATTTCAGGGGGCTTCATGAACGTTATAAGGGCGTTACAGGAGGTTTCAGGAGTATGATTTCATTTCATGGGCGCCTCAAGGGGTTTTCAGGGGATTTCTGAAGCATTTTAAAGGCGTTCTAAGAGGTTTCAGTGATATTTCAAATTGATTACGGGATTTCAAGGTTGTTTTAATGAGAAATTATGGAGGTTTCAGGGACGTTTCAAATTGTTTCAATGTCTTTTTTTTTTTGGAGGAACCGTTTGACATCGTTTCCAGGGGTTTCAGGAGCATTCCAAAGCGTTTCTGAGGAATTCAGGGGGTCTCAGGAGCCTTTTAAGGGCGATCAGGTGTTTTTCAAAAGGATTACGGGGATTTCAGGGGCGTTTCAATAGTATTTTAATGGCGTTTCTAGAGGTTTTGAGGAGCTTCAGGGGCGTTTCAATACAATCCAGAGAATTTCAGGTGGTTCCAGGGGGTTTTGCCTGAAACGCCCTAGACACGTTCAGCTATCCCATGTAACCTCTTGAAACGCTTCTGAGTCTCCCTAAAAGGGCTCTGATACCCCCTGGAATGCACCTGATATTCCCTGAAGCGCCTCTGGAACCCCCTGATACCCCCTGAAACACCCATAAAACCCTCGAAACGCTCCTGAGACCTCTAGGTACTCCCCTGAAACAATAGGCCCTCTAAAACTCCTCTGGAACTCTCTGAGATCCTTTGAAGCGCCCTTGAGGCTACTGTAATCCCCCTGAGATCCTCTGAAACACCCCGTTTCGTGACCTTGTTGTTTATGATTTGAGCTAAGTAAAATTTTGTAAGCTTCCAGTAATGAGTGGCTGATTGAGTTCAAAATGCGGATTTAGTATGAATGTGCTTCTGACATCCCTCCATGAGCTTCTTTGCTCGAAAGGCTACTTTTGGTCCTCGAGTCTGAGGGTCGTGTTATCTGACAATGAGCATTATCTTATAGATGTGAGGGATAGTTTAAGAAAATTCTATTAACTCACTCTAATCCTGACTGGTGACGGTGGTCGTCGGGTGATCAGACGGGTGAGACCGGTTGCCGTAAACGGGAGGCAAACGAACGATATCAGCCAAGGATGGCCGTTTAAGAATCCCGGCCACGTGTGCTGACGGTGTGAACTGGTGCCGGCCAGGGCTGGCGGCGAGTGGCCGACGAGGGAGCTCGGCGACGTAGATTGACGGTGGGCCGACGACTCGGACCAGCGACGGTGCAGGCCAGCGGCATGAATTGGCGCAGGCGACAGCCGGGTTGAAAGGCTAGCGACGGGGCGGGGCTAGCGATAACAGCCGATGACGGCAACCGGTAATAGCAAACGGAGATCGTTGAGGGGCTACTGGATAGCGCTAGAACGATGAGCTAAGTTGGGAAAAGTCTCCTGACGGTGGTTCGGATTTGAAGCCTACAGCACTCCGCGTGGCTCTGGGCGTTCTTGGAAAGGGACGTTGTCATGTGTTACCAGAATGGCTGATCAATCAAGCTCCGGGATCCACAAAGGCGACCTCGCTTACACTACACCAAAAACTCAAAAACTCACGCCGATGAATACCTCACGACTTTCGGTAGTTGCCGGATCCGGGATAGGTCCAGAAAACTGGCTCTGACGGTGTCCGAAACACTTTTCGATAAAGTACCTGATGTCTTGGCTTACAACGTGCCCACAAATCACTTGGTCGGCGTTAAGTCAGAGAGGACCATGTGTATTTTGCTTAATTTCTAGAAAAACGACGTTAAAGTTTGCAACTCTATAAGTTTTGAGTTTTTCAACAAATGTTCCTGATTTTTTGCCATTAATCTTAATAACTATTCATCACAGCATCGCTCTGTATTGATCGCGAAAAAACGTAAAATAAAGCTTGAAACCAAGAAATTGCTAAGTAATTGAGTGTACTTAGTCCACTCTGACTGAACGGTTTTTGGAATATCTTCAACCAACTACAGTTCACACTCAAGTTTTTACATATTTGATGAAAAAATAATGCACGAGTAGGACAACAGTTAATAGGAGCAGTGAAATTTAATTTTTCTGTTTTTCTGTTTAATATTTCTGTTATTACACTGTTGATTACCATTTTCAATTTTTATGTTCAGTCAGAGTGGACCAAGTACAACAGTTCAATATCACATGAAGGGTAATCAATTAATGGGCTATTCAAGAATTCTTAACTTGAACATTTAATAGCTAACAACTTTTGAATGATGATGATTAACCTGGGCTTGTTAGGGGAATATCTGTAAATATAAAGAAAATCGGGTTAAGTACGGTTCCTTTGAATTCCACTAAGAATTTGCATCCTTTGACAGATACGTACTTCGACCTCAACTGCAAGGTCGTCTTCAGTGTCTTGTACAGGCGAGTCAAGTACAAGACACTGAAGACGACCTTACAGTTGAGGTCGAAATACGTATCTGTCAAAGGATGCAAATTCTTAGTGGAATTCAAAGGAACCGTACTTAACCCGATTTTCTTTTTATTTAACTTTTGAATGTATTTTCATAGTTTAGTACGTTTTTTTGAATACTGTAGTTATACAGTTTATAATAATTTATTCAGACGACTGGCATTTTTCAAAAATTCGTTCAGACAGAGTGAACCAAGTACACATTTCTTAAATAATCGGTAAAATCAATTTCTTCTTGAAACGGGTATTGGTGCATTTCAATATGATGCCCAATAGCTACTAAACAAACATATTTTGATTTGAAAAGGATTGAGAAGAATAAGGTAATTTCAACTATTTTTCTTAGAGGCACATGGTTCACTCTGTCTGCACGCGAAACGCCACAATATGCTTCAACGCGATGATCTGTAAAATACGATATTGACCATAATAAAAATAGAATTTGACGTGCTTTCTTGATCAATAATCATCAGAAAATGCGTTAGGGAGTCATACGATTTAGAAACGTATCACATTTTGATGATAAACTATTTTATTTATTGGATTTTAACCAGTACACATTTTTTCAACTCTCTTGACATCAAGCATATGGTCCACTCTGACTGCACACTATTATCGATTTTTGCAGTTCAATCAAAAGAAAATTGTGCTACAACTCTCACTAATTGTAACATTAAGGAAATCGGGTAAATGTTCCAAGTAGCTAGAGTAATTCTTAATCAAATGCCCTAAAAATCTAATTTTCGTCAATTTTGTTACATGGTCCCCTCTAACTTAACGCCGACCACTTGTTCATCGATTTCAAATCGGCGTATGATACAATCGATCGAGAACAGCTATGGCAGATTATGCACGAATACGGATTCTCGGATAAACTGATACGGTTGATCAAGGCGACGATGGATCGAGTGATGTGCGTAGTTCGAGTATCAGGGACACTCTCGAATCCCTTCGAATCTCGCAGAGGGTTACGGCAAGGTGATGGTCTTTCGTGCTTGCTGTTCAACATTGCTTTGGAGTGTGTAATACGAAGAGCGGGGATAAACACGAGTGGGACGATTTTCACGAAGTCCGTTCAGCTGCTTGGTTTCGCCGATGATATTGATATTATTGCTCGTAAATTTGAGACGATGGCGGAAACGTTCATCCGACTAAAGAGTGAAGCCAGGCGAATCGGATTAGTCATTAATGTGTCGAAGACAAAGTACATGATGGCAAAGGGCTCCAGGGAGGAATCTCCGCGCCCGCCACCCCGAATTTATATCGACGGTGATGAAATCGAGGCGGTTGAAGAATTCGTGTACTTAAGCTCACTGGTGACGGATGCCAACAACTCCAGCAGAGAAATTCAGAGGCGCATTGTGGCAGGAAATCGTGCCTACTTTGGACTCCGCAGAACTCTACGATCGAATAAAGTTCGCCGTAACACGAAGTTAACCATCTACAAAACGTTGATTAGACCGGTCGTCCTCTATGGGCACGAAACATGGACCCTACGTGCAAAGGACCAACGCGCCCTTGGAGTTTTCGAACGGAAGGTGTTGCGTACCATCTACGGTGGAGTGCAGATGAAAGACGGGACTTGGAGAAGGCGAATGAACCACGAGCTTCATCAGCTGCTGGGAGAACCAACCATCCATACCGCAAAAATCGGGAGGCTACGGTGGGCGGGTCACGTCATCAGGATGTCGGATAGCAACCCGACTAAAATGGTTCTCGAGAGTCATCCGACCGGTACAAGAAGACGTGGAGCGCAGCGAGCTAGGTGGGTCGACCAAGTGGAGGACGATCTGCGGACCCTACGCAGAGTGCGGAACTGGAGACAAACAGCCATGGACCGAGTGGAATGGAGTCGGCTACTATGTACAGCAGAGGCCACCCCGGCCTTAGCCTGACCGATAAGGTAAGTAAGTATCTTGGCTTCAACAAAAAAAAACAACTCTTGCCAAACTTTCCAAGAGCCCTCCCGTTCCAGATTTTCGGCGACACCAACTCCCTGGTTCGGAGACGGTAGGGTTACAGGTGTAAAAAATTTCGTAAAAGGTTTCGGGCGATCTGTCTGGATCGTTCGAATCTTGCCGGTGACGGGTGACCACAACAAAGTGATGGACTCTCAATATCTGCTGTTCAAAATTACCTTGGAAGGCGAGGAGTTGGGCTCAGCAGCCGGGACACGATTTTTACGAGATCGAGAGAGAATGCCGGCCAACAACTCTGCAAATCCGGTATTCACAAGAGATCCGTATGATACAAAAAGACCTGGAACGCAGCGTGCAAGGTAGGTGGACCTGGTGCAGAACGATCAGGCAAATGTGGGACGCGCCTGATGATGGTGGACTACAGTCACGAAACGTTGTGTCAAAGAATTGTTTATTCAAATTCTGAATAAATGAAAATGAGCTATTTCATCATTACGTAATAAATGGATGCTGCCTTACAATGACCACAATGTGAACAATTCAGTAGTATACAACCTGTCGAAAAGATTTCCCAACCAACCCAAAAAGGTCAATCAACAATAGCTGCATTTGCACACTCAATAGCTTTACGGCTGACCTCCCAATTCAATTCAATATCCGTGCGTGCCCCAATAGCAAACAGCACAAATCTCGTCTAATACACGCTAGAATTAGTTAAATCTGTGTAGGCATATCTAACCCATAGAGTCATAGACATATCGCAGAAACCGCGAACATCATCATCATGTTCGCTGAAAGTAGTACCTACCATTCAGTGCACTTTGGTTACACACATTTTCCGAATAGGCAAGCCAGCTGCCCTCTATGGCGTCTGCCTGGTGGAACGTTGGGACGAGACCTGCACTCACTGTGCTGTGCGTAAACCAAAGAGGAACTAACCGCGTATTTTACTACTAGTACACACCACGCTCGCTCCACGATGAGTGTGTAGTTGCATGCAGTTTGCAATTTTCTGGCCGTTTGCTGTAGCAGTTTATTTTGATTGCGATTATTATTAGCACCAATCCGTCAGCGCGCGAAACACGCGCGCGGGAATTCGGGAGGCGTGTGAATTATTCCACAAACAAAGTGCCAACGTGCTCTGGCTAGTGGCTATGTGGAGTTTCAGCCAGCCATGCAATAAGCACCGCAATTGCGTCCGCTGTAGTTTGGGTGATGCGATGATGGTTTGCCTTTCTGTCGAATCTGTCGGTAAAGTATGCGATGGACTTTTCAGCGCTGGGGTTGGTTGGGAAATTTTGTTGGATACATGATTTAGTAGAGGCAGATTTGGACAGAGAAGAAGTAAATCAATTTTACGATTTTGCTTATATGTATTTAAATTGCAGGCTCGTAAATCAATAACTCCATGCCTTTAGTTTACTTTCAATCAATATCTGTGGAAGTGCTTTTGGTACACTAAACTGAGATTCCAAAAAGTCGAAGAAGATAGTGTTTAAGGCTTTCATCTGCAGATGTACACTGCAACCTCGGATTGACAGAATGCAGACTTTTCTTTTTTGAAATCATTGGATTATACCCCCTTAGCGAGATGTTAAAGAGCATCCCAAAGAGCTTTACTACACCTGCAACAATCAACGTTTCTATGTAACTCTAGCGAAAAGCTCATTCCACCGAAGCTGGAGTGAAGTTCAACTCTGACAGCATCCACCCTCCCTCTACCTACGCTGATATGATGATGGCCGGTGCTGTTTCTGATATTACGTTTCGTAACGCTCCACCGGTAAAATGTGAAGTTTAATCCAATCAAAACAGTTGACGTGTTGATGGTATACAAACAGCAGCAGCTTTCCCATCGTCAAACGGGACCGAGAGGGTTCCCCTTTATTCTTCACTCTTCCCTCCAATGTCACCTTTCCGTTCGTCGTTGTCCTTAAATGCATCTGGGTCTAGGTAGCGTTGCTGTCTGCAACAAAATATTCACCGGCGTCCATCCTAACCATCCGCGCCATGTTCCTGTAGCCCGAGTATGATCAAATATCAAAGGAATGTTTTCATCTATCTGAACTAAGGGGCTGTCCATAAACTACGTAGACTTTGAGGGGGGGCGGGGGGTTCTGGCCAAAGTCTACGGTCCTTACAAATTTCGAAAATTTTGTATGAACGAAAGTCTACGAGGGGGGAGAGGGGGGGGGGTCTGAGATTGCCAAAATTGAGTCTACGTAGTTTATGGACAGCGCCTAATAAGTGGGAAAGGGCCAGCTTTTTACTTATTCGTTTATTGTTTTGGAAATTTTAGCTGTGAAGCGCTTAGAGTTTTGGGGTGGAAATCAATGTCTTCTTCTTCCTCTTCTTCTTCTTCTTCTTCTTCTTCTTCTTCTTCTTCTTCTTCTTCTTCTTCTTCTTCTTCTTCTTCTTCTTCTTCTTCTTCTTCTTCTTCTTCCTTATCTTCTTCTTCTTTTTCGTTTTCTTCTTCTTTTTCTTCTTGTTTTTCTTCTTCCTTTTCTTCTTCCTTTTCTTCTTCATTTTCTTCTTCTTCTTCATCCATACTTTTTAACTGAGAACTTCCTCTGGCTATTACCTATTTGCATGTATTGTGTACATATATCGTGTGGCAGGCACGAAGATACTCTATGTCCAAGGAAGTCATGGAAAATTTCTTTAAGAAAAGTTCCTGGACCGACCGAGAATCAAACCCGTCACCCCAAGCATCCACGCCTTTACAGCTGTGGCTATATGGGCTGCGCCGGCGAAACATTATGGCTGTTTTCCCAGTACCTACGTGTAAAGGAATAACATCAATAATGGAATCTCAATTATTCGCCTCACTTTGCCTAGGGTATAACGTTGTTCGCAGACGTCGGACCACTTTGCGGCCTTCGAAAAAGTTGTTTGGTATATACCCGATCAGAAAGGCATAACAAAAACATAACATAATTATATCAACGGTTGATACCTATATCAAGGTTTGTTATATTTAGATATATTTGCTGGAATCGGTACGAAAACTAGTTTGTATTATTTCAAGGTTCTAACAAAGTCAATTATAATAAAAATAAATATGTGATTTGATCATCATTACATCAACATTATAACAAACTCAGTTATAATTTTTAAAATGCAATGTGTAACTAATAGGGTGGTTCAAGATTATATGGAGAAAACCACTTAGCAAAAATTTTGATAGGCCCCATTCTCATTTCATTCTATATGATGCAACGAAGCTCTGGTCCAATTTTCAGCCAAATCCGTCAACATTTGGGCGGTGCTATTCGTCTTTGAAGTTTGTATGGGAGAATTGGTCGAAATACATGGGAAAACTGCAGGTTATTTTCCAGGCGATTTTAAAATATGTTCCCAAATTCCGAATGTTTTCTAATTCAACTCATTTATAGAAAAATAAGTCCTGATGAACCTGCCGAAAACCAGAAATCAATCGAAAACAGTCCGATGAAGTTATTACGGTTTAAATCTGCATATGTCTGGTCTTGTTTCCTACGGGGCCTAACATGCTTACATTTTTTAAACTTGACCAAAGCCAAGCCCATGACGAGTAGGCGGCATATTCTTTGTTTATAATATGTTCTGCGACAAGGATGACAGCTGTCTTCTGTGCCTCATTGCAGTTTAGTAATGAGGGTCAAATTGAAGCTTCTGTTTTAACCTGGGAATTTGATTTGATAGGCATCGAGATCACCTGGCAATAATCCAACCGAATCATATACTATCTGACAGATCACTGTGTGTATTGATGTAAGGAAAGTCCTTGGCTAAATCTCAAAACAAAGATGAGAATCAATCAAGGTTAAACATAACATGTCTTTCCCTTCGTTTAGATAGAATTCTTCCCGACAAGTATAAAAACCGATACCTAAGGGTTATCGAGTTATAGAACTTACCAGCAGTCCCAATATTCAGATTTACTAACTAATCAATATTTTTTGGTAATGTTTAGTGCGAAAATTAACCGCTGTATGGCGCCGTTGTGTTTAGAAAATACACAATTGTTGATATCTTTTATTATATGAACTACCAAAAAAGCTCATGTCTTCATCAAATTTGTACAGAAAGCTTATGACTTTGGAAGGGGGAAAATGAGGTAAGCAACTCCACCATTACGTGATGATATTGGGTAATTTTAAATGTTTCTTATCATGACCCAGATCACCTGCACAGTTCGTATGTTCAGCAAAGTTGTTCCTCCTCTCCTCTCCTCTTCTTGGCGTAACGTCCTCACTGGGACAAAGCCTGCTTCTCAGCTTAGTGTTCTATGAGCACTTCCACAGTTATTAACTGAGAGCTTCCTCTGCCAATGACCATTTTTGCATGTGTATATCGTGTGGCAGGCACGAAGATACTCTATGCCCAAGGAAGTCAAGGAAATTTCCTTTACGAAAAGATCCTGGACCGACCGGGAATCGAACCCGTCACCCTCAGTATGGTCATGCTGAATACCCGTGCGTTTACCGCCTCGGCTATATGGGCAAAGTTGTTCATGATTCTTGAAATTCTCGAATGGTGTAAAATTGTAGGCACAATTTCACTACTACGAGCTATTTGATATGTTAAATCTCATTATTCTGCTGTCCTAGGAAGTTCGTATCATCACTCATCAGCGAAGATGTCGAGAAGTCCTTGGCTCTCAAGTGGAAAATGTTATATGCGTTTACATTTGTTTACAGGATTTTGTACATGTCTTACAGGTTGAATGTTTATTATGGATGGCTACGGAGAACTTTCAGGGAATATTTCTAGAGATATTAAAAGTATTTCTCTTGTAGGTCTTCTAGGGAGCTCACTAGAAGTTCCTCCAGAGATCTCTCCGAGAGTTTTCTCAACGATTCCTACGTGAATTCTTACTGACGATTGTCCAGTCAAATATTCAAATATTTCTCCAAAAGTTCTTAAATAGATTTCCCCTAGAGTTCCTCTAGAAATTGTGGTTGTAGAATTCTTTAGCTACTTCTCCAAGGATTTCTTAAGAAAGGCTTCCGATGATTCCTACAAAAAATTACTCTAAATATTCCTACAGTAATTCCTCCAAGGAATTCCTCGAGAGATTTTTTGCAAAAATTTTCAAAGGTTTCCTCCAGGAATTTCTGCAAAAAAAATCCATAAGAAATTCCTCCTCGTATTCTTCCGGGTAATCCTCTAAGGAATTCTTCAACAATTCCTCCATGACTTTTTCCATGACCTCCTTTTTGAATTCTTCAAAGAACTTTACCCCTAGGATTTGTTGGAAGATTAGTTCATACACATGTTGAGATCTCAAGTAAACCACTCCTATGAACCATCATCTCTGATCATGGAACACGAAAACACATTCCAATTCATCAATTATATTTCACCGACCAGATTACGTCACCTTTGATCTGTCGGAGCTCTCAACTTAAACTACTAATAAGAATTCAGTACAGTATACAGATCATTCGTGATAGGGATTTCCCGCAAGGTTTATCTTATGTTTAAAATCCAACATACATTTCGTCCCTTGAGAATTTCTTCAGAGAATCCAAAAGAGAGATTCTTTAGGACCTTCTTAGCAAATTACTTCAGCCTATGCATCACAAATTCCTTAAAGGATTCTCCATCAGGGATAATCCATCAGAAATTCTGAAGGATCTCAGTAATTAATTAAGTTCTAGTTTTAAAGTTAAACTTTTCAATCCAATTTCGAAATTTCTTAGTATGGTCACTCAGTCTCTGTTGTGAATATCACTACAATTAACTACAGCTTTTTTCCGCAAAGATAATCTGTGTATGTATATCGGCCTATTGAAATAGTTATGTACTAGCAAATGAAGTGAAATTGTTTTGTTAAAGTTAATAAAATATTCAGTTCAACAGCGAAACGAAGTGTTTGATATCCCTTTGGATTTCCTGAACGCTCTGTATTTATCAAAAGGTTTCCTTACAAATTTTATCGACAATTACACCAATGACTCATTATGGAAATGCTTTTTTTCAATCCTTTTAATAATGCCTTCATAAATTCCTCTCCAAGGGAATATTCCTGCAAGAATTTGCGGTGGATATTCCTTCTGAAACATTCACCACTTTAGCGCCAAAATACTACTAAACAACTTTGCAGCAGGAATATCATCAATTAATAATAATGAAATAAAACAGGCCAAAAACGCTTTAAACATTTAAATAAACGCTGGCGCAACTAGTGCTTAGTTACACACTTTTCACTATTTGAAAGTCATTAGCTATCTGTTCAACTTAGTTAATAACACGAAGATATAATTGCTATCAACTGTATTAAAAACAGTTACGTGTGACGTCCATTCGCGTAGGTCCAGCGATGTGGGCTCCAGCTCCGATGTAGTGAACGCTGGCTCTAGTGCACAACGAGTGCACACGACATTGAAGCTGAGGGACTAAATGGGCTGTAGTAACGTGCATGGTGACGTCATAACTGGGTATGATGACGTCATACTTTCCCTCTCCGGTATGTTGGATCAGCGAGTCTATTTATAGAGGAGCTACCAATATGAAGAACCATTTCAGCATATATCGCCCCTCACTTCAAGTGCTGTGATGGCCTCACTGGTAAAAACGACGAGCTCCTGTTCTAGGTTCTAGCCGTCGTAGGTTCGAATCCCTGGGTTTTATGTATACTATGTGGAGAAGTTTTTTGATGCCAGTAACTTTTTACTAAAAATAAAATTTCACTCTAAAAATTGATTACCCAAAAATGAGTTAATTTTTACACTACTTAATTTTTACCCAATATATTTATAACTGCTTTATAACAACATGTGATATAATTTGATTGATATTTTATATCTCATTTTGTTATAAGCTTGTTATAATTGTATCAAGACCTGTTATAACTATGTTATGACTAGAGCAATTTCAGTTATATTTTTTGTTATTTTAACACCTAACCGGCGAATTTTATATCTCATTCTGTTATAAAAAATCTTTGAAATAAATAACTTGATCGGTTATAATTTTGTTATGCCTTTCTGATGTTATGCCTATACCCGATCAGAAAGGCATAACAAAAATGTAACAAAATTATATCAACGGTTGATATATATATCAACGTTTGTTATATTTAGATATATTTGACAGAATTGATCTGAAAACCTGATATAATTATATCAGAATTATAACAAGATCAGTTATAATCAAAATAAATTCATGTTGATCATCTTTATATCAACATTATAACAAACTCAGTTATAGTTTTGAAAATGAAGTGTATGTCAAATGAATATGTTACAGGTGGTGTTTGGTGCGCAATTTCGCCGCTCTGTGGTGTACAGCCATACTCTTCACTCCCATACTAATTCTTCGTCTTGACGTAACGTCCCCACTGGGTCAAATCCAGCTTCTCAGCTTAAGTTATTAACTGAGAGCTGCCGCTGCCAATGACCATTTTGCATGTGTGCATCGTGCAGCAGGCACGAAGATACTCTATGCCCAAGGAAGGCAAGAAAATTTCCTTTATGCAAAGTTCCTGGACCCACCGGAAATCGAACTCTTCACACCCAGCGTGGTCTTGCTGGATACCCTACCCACGCCCTTACAGCTGTGGCTATATGGGCCAGCCACTACTCCTCACGGAGAACCAATGTTTACACTTTTGCATGGCATTCATTGAATGATTAACATTTACACAAATTTCAAAATTACTCGTACGCTCCCATTTGACGACAAACATGCCTATAGGGGTTATCTGCAGATGAGAGACTCTCTTTAAGTCTCCTCTATTTTGATTACAACGTACTTGTATTTATGAATTTGGAATTTTCTCATGTCAGAAGGTAGATAAAGCAACCCTTTTTTGATCTACACATAACAAATTGTAAAAATGTGACATCGTGATAATTTAATGAGAATCAGAACAAAGAGAGCCTCTCTTTTGCAGATTGGACCTTTAGGCATGTTTGTCGTCATTTTTTGTCAAATACCAACATGTTTTGGTATTCCAAGGTGATTTGTAAACCAAACGTGGTTCCCATGCCTAAATTATTGCAAAATATTCGCGTAAGTGGTTGCACGAGCTGATTTTCGATCTATGTAAGTCTTAGTCCAGTGGTGCTCAGGCTGGAGGATACCGCGGGCCAAATTTGCAATTCGGGATTGACCTGCGGGCCGCATAAAACATCGATGCACAAAAACAACAAAAAGTACAATTATAAAACATATTTAATAATAATCCGAACTGTTCAGAACTTGTGTAAAGGTCAAACTTTATCATTCATTGCCCTTCGTGGAGATCAATTTAGATTCATAAGTTTGGTTGAGAAAAACGTTTGAGCTTCAAATTGAAATTCAAACAAACAATTTAGAAGTTTTTACAAGAATTTACAAGAATTTCTTTTGAATCGCTCCAAACAGGTTCGCTGGATTTTCTCCTGAAATTTCTTGTGGAGTTGCTGCAGAAGGTTTTCGAGAAATTTCTTGAAGTTTCTTTTAGATTTACTAGAATTCTCTCGGAATACCTCCAAGAACTCCTTTGCCTTTGGAACTGCCCTGAAGTTACTTCAGGAATTCCTCATTAATCGTTTCCAAGAATTTCTCCTAGAATAGCTTCCGGATTTTTCCGAAAATTTTCCAGGAGTTTCTTGCAGATTGGAATACTTGAGGAAATTGCTTGTTGTGAGTATTTTTGCTGAAAATAAAAACATTATATGAGATCACGAGGCAAAGCAAAACTCACAAAGTTGCTTTAGTATGTCAATTCTTGTACCATATAATGTTTAAATTGGGCTTTAAACACTTATTTTTTTATTTCACAAGCCACCTAAATCTGACAATCTCCAGGAATGCATACTAACGCCACGAAGTGATGTAATTTCCAATCACAAGACTACTGCATAACTTTGCTAGGCAGGAACTTCCTTTATGGTGAGAAACATTAGATAATTATCTCGCTAGCGCCAAGAAAAGGTGAAATTGTATACAGTTATGTTCCGACTTTATCACCCCCTCCACGCGTCAGACCTTCATTTTTTATTAATGCCCTGTTACATTTTAGGGAAAATCTCCTCCCTCTTCTTCAGGATGAAGTTTGTATGCGTGCTTTCCAACGTTCAAAATATTGAAAACGCATATAGATTTTTACAGTGTTTGAAAACATTTATGGAAAGGGGGTGATAAAATCGGAACATTACTGTACCACTCTTTTCAATGTCTGAGAGCCATTGACTATCTTTACCACTTTAAAGAAGATACGACATTTATTTCTGGTCTGAATCACGAGACAAAACATGCTAAAATGCAGAGCACATTCTTGAGTTACAATTGTAACTAAATTATATCCACTTTTGTTATTATATCCTAAGATGACGTAATTGCGATCAATTGTATCAAGAATACTTTTATGTGACGTCATAGTTTCCCTCGCCTGTGCGTTGGACAAACGAGTCTATTTATAGACCAGCCACCAAAACGAAGAATCACTTGATCTTAAACCTCCCCTCACTTCAAGTGCTGCAATGGCCTCATGGATAAAGGCGCCGGATTGTAGTTGAAGGCTGGCGTCCTTGGTTCGATTCCCGTCTGGGTGTGGGTTTTTTACATACTAAGTGGGGCAAGTTTTTTATACAAAAAACTTTTCGCTAAAAATAAATAACACTCTTAATAAAAATTAACCAAAAAATGAGTTAAAATTTACCCAACTCAATTTTTACCCAATATATTTATATCTAATTTATAACAACATGTGTTATAATTTTTCGATCATTCCAAGATTTATTATATCTCACGTTGTTATAAATTTGTTAAAATTGTATCAAGACCTGTTATAATTATGTTATGGCTAGAGCAATTTTTGTTATAATTTTTGTTATTTTAACACCTAACCGGCGAATTTTATAACTCATTCTGTTATGAAAATTTTTTGAAATAAATAACTCAATCGGTTATAATTTTGTTATGCCTTTCTGATCGGGTAGTCACCAAAGATTTAATTATGCATCGCTTACAGAGGCACCTAGCGGCAAAAATCTAAAATCTAAGATTTCTGCATACATTTGGCCACGTTTTTAAATACAAACTTCAAGTTTAAGGCGAAACTGGAAGCATTTTTTTCATTTTTTGATGTTTCATTAAATAACGAAGCAATACTTTCAAAAGCGCTTTTCGTACACATGTAGTAGCACAGACAAAGTAGAGTATGGATCAAGGAATCTTCTGATTTGTTTGTGGTGGAAAATGTTTTCCATTTTTACAGAAACGATTTTTTTGTGAAATTTTGTTCAAAAATGGTTTCTGCAAAAACGAAAAACGTTTTCCACAACAAAAAAAAATTCAAAAGATACCCTGATCCATACTCTACATGTGTACGAAAACCAATTTTGAAAATATTGATTCGCTATTTAATAAAAAATCAATAACCAAAAAGTGAGGAAATGCTTCCAGTTTCGCCTTAATCGATGGTGCTCAAATTTTGAACGTAGCTTCTGGGAGTCCATGACATTTTGTGAATATTTTGTTTTTCATATAACCCTTTATAAGGCAGTGTTAACTATGTTGCCACCTTATACACATATTTTTTTTCAGTTCGTTTAGAAAATTTTTATAACTTCTGTTTTGAGGGATGGACACATTAGGCCTTTGTGAACACTCATAATTTTTTTTAGCCATAACAAATATGAATGGGCTTTTTAGAACAAAATGTCTCTCAAAAAACTGCCATTTTTGAGTGCATAAAGGTTTATAAGCTCGAACTTCTGCTGTGGTGAGCGAATTGAAAATCGAATGATGAGGAATGAAAGGCTTAGGGTATCGCGCCACTTGGGCGGTGGCTTCTATATTCGTCTGTTTTCCACTACAACTCAGTCAATTTTGAACAAATTGACTTGAAATGTTGTACACGGGTAGATACTATACCTATCCCGATCAGAAAGGCATAACAAAATTATAACCGATTGAGTTATTTATTTCAAAGATTTTTCATAACAGAATGAGTTATAAAAATCGCCGGTTAGGTGTTAAAATAACAAAAATTATAACTGAAATTGCTCTAGCCATAACATAATTATAACAGGTGTTGATACAATTTTAACAAATTTATAACAAAGTGAGATATAAAAAATATTGGAATGATCAATAAATTATAACACATTTTGTTATAAATTAGATATAAATATATTGGGTAAAAATTAAGTTGGGTAAAATTTAACTCATTTTTTGGGTAATTTTTATTAAGAGTGTTATTTATTTTAAGCGCAAAGTTTTTTGTATAAAAAAACTTGCCTCACGTAGTATATAAAAAACCCACACCCAGATGGGAATCGAACCAAGGACGCCAACCTTCACCTGCAATCCGGTGCCTTTATCAATGAGGCCATTGCAGCACTTGAAGTGAAGGGCGGTATATGATCAAGTGGTTCTTCGTTTTGGCGGCTGGTCTATAAATAGACTTATTGGTCCAACGTACAGGGGAGAGAAAATATGACGTCACATAAAAGTGTTCTTGATACATTTTATCGCAATTACGTCATCTTAGCATATAATAACAAAAGTGGATATAATTTAGTTATAATTGTAACTCAAGAATTTGCTCTGCATTTTGGCATGCTTTACCTTATGATTCAGACCAGAAATAAATGTCGTATCTTCATCAAAGTTGTAGAGATAGTTAATGGCTCTTAAACAGTGGAAAGAGTGGCATACAATTTCACCTTCTCTTGGTGCTTGCGAGCAAATAAATTAGAACATTTTGACATATGTTCAGGCCCGGATTAAGGATTGTGGGGGCCCGGGGCCCGAGCAGATGTGGAGGCCCCTCGGAGAGATGACCAAAACTGTTTTTCCTTATTTTCGAACAGTACTTGAACAATATGAAAAATAAAGCTAATGTTTGCAACCAAAAATGGTTTTTGTGGGGGCCCCTAAAATGTGGGGGCCCGGGGCCCGGGCCCCCCCGGCCCCCCCTTAGATCCGGCCCTGCATATGTTATTAAATAATTATCTAATGTTCCTCACCATCAAGGAACTTCTTGCCTATGGCAAAGTTATGCAGTAGTCTGGTGGTTAGAAATTTCACTGCTTTGTGGCGTTAGTGTGCATTTCTGTGAGATTGTCAGATTTAGATGGCTTGTGAATTAAAAAATAAAGTATTTAATGCACAATTTTAACATTACATGGTACAAGAATTGACATACTGATGCAATTCTGTGGCGTTTGCTTTGCCTCGTGACCTCATATAATGTTTTCATTTTCAGCAAAAAAATGTTTAAACAAGAAATTCTTCCACTAGTTGAAAACACCTGTTCGGCATTTGCTTCGGCATTTGCTCAAGATGCATGACGATGTCCATATCGGTAAAAAAGAAATAGCCTCCTGCTATTGGTTGGTTTTCCAAAAGCTTTTAATAGAGTTTCTTATTTTGAACTACTGCACAGGTTATCACATCTATTTGATTTCAGTTGAGATTCTGTTTTATTGAGTAAATCCCATTTGAATAACCACTTTCAAATTGTGGAAGTTAAAGGAAATCATTGAAGCCTGATCGGTACTCTATCGGGAGAGCTACAAGGATCGGTTTCAGGACCATTGATGTTAGCCTTATTTATCAACAGCCTTCTTTCATCTTTGAAAGTATGTAATACCCACACCACATGTTTGCAGATCATAGGAAGCTGTATTTCTACTGAATTAATATGGACGTTAATTGCATGGCAATGAAACGTGTCTCAACCAGAAATAAATTTCAAAGCTCCACAAATAATTTGTAATCAATCAATTCTTCAAAAACTAAGGTGATTTTCATTTGCAGACGACTAATTGATCCAGTTGTAACATGTTAATTCAATAACAATAATAAAACTTCTAATTTCAGAATAAAAACTTTCATAGAGTACAGTGAATATATTTTCATAGCAAAGGCTTTTGTTTTGATCGAAAAAACTGCTTTCAAATATTTGATGATGACGATGATTTCAATCACGATTTTTTTGTTGTTTTTACTAATGTGTATTTTAACACTAAGCTAATTCTACACTTTAATGACGAATTGTTCAACGTTAACCAGCCGCAGTTTATCGCGGAAACATTGCGCCCGTTTGATTTGTACAAGGCGGCTGATTATACGTGACAGCTCCCACCCGGCGGCTGCTAAAACAGTTTTAGACAAGATGCACACCGTGTACAAATCATAGGAGCGTGGTCTAGCGCAATCTAATACTGCGCGTTTCGAACGCAGCTGGCTGAGAATCCAAGATTAACGCGGCAATATCTACCTGGGCTTTCTTAAAGGTTTAGATCATGATTCAAACATGTCAAAAATACTACATTAGTTTATTTAAGGTTTGAATTTCAATTTGTGTTAGTGAATTTGAACCTAGATAATCAAGAAATCGATTTTGAACTTCCAATAAGGGATAATCCTCAATCTACAAGTATGTCAATAAATAAATTTAATGAGTAACCTGAATTTTCTTAAAGGTCTGGATCATGATTCAAACTTGTCAAAAATCCTGTATTTTACAAGCACAGTAGCACCACACAGCGGCGTAACTGCGTACCAAACACCACTTGTAAAATGTTCATTTGATATAAACTGCATTATCAAAATTATAACTGAGTTTGTTATAATGTTCATATAAAGATGATCAAAATGAATTAATTTGTATTATAACTGACTTTGTTATAGTTCTGATATAATTATATCTGGGTTTCAAATCCTTTTTGTCAAATATAATCTAAATATAACAAACGTTGATATATCTATCAACCGCTGATATAAATTTGTTACATTTTTGTTATGCCTTTCTGATCGGGATCTCACCACATTCCAAAAGTTGTGTCAATTGGTTCAAAATTGACTGAGTTGTAGTGGAAAACAGACGAATATAGAAGCCACCGCCCAAGTAGCGCGATTCCCTATGTTCCTTTTACTTGTGGACAACATTTCAATTTGATTGCTTCATTACTTTTAGAAACTCAGCCTTTTGAAAAAATGTACTATAATAAATGGGCATGTACTAAAATTGCCATATTGTCGAAAATAATTGGCCAATCGAGTTCAAATTCACACATATAATTCATGAATATTAGGGCAATAACCTGTCAAAAAATCAGCATGATTGATAAACGCATCACAAAATAAAAACATATTAAACTTTGTTGATAAAAAGTTAAAATTTAGACCATTTTTTTTCATACAAAGGTTTTTCTGTCAATTTTTTCGGAAAAAAAAGGTTTTGAGGAATTCCACGGAGTCATGTCAGTCGATCCTGAGCGACCATTTCAAAAATATCTGAAACTTTGCACAGTTTTTCAATTTCATCTAAATCGCCATTTTTCGATATCAAACCTTCATATTCACTCACGACTAACTTTTCAAAAGGGTGTATGCGAAAATAGTTCAAAAATATTCTAAAAGCTGTACAGCAAAAACGGATTGTTCGATTGTTATGAATTTTTCAGCAAAGTTAGATAACTAAATGATGATTCCTTAGAAAATATACACTGTAAAAAATTTCTTTTTTTACTATAAAAAAATATGATCTTTGTCACAAAAACTCAAATATCTCAGAACCCTATCTTTTTACCAACGTCAATTTTTTAGGGAAAATGGCCCATTATATCAGCTATCTACCATAAAATTTTGGTGATGGTAAACTGATAAACAAAAAAGTTATGACATTTCAAACATTTCACAATTTTTACATTTAGTAACAAAAAAAAATTTTTTTTCTGTGTAAATTATTTCGAGAACTATATTTTGATGCTGATTTTACGTAAAGGCTACCGCATGAATTAAACAAGTTGTTTTCATGATATTTTTGTTTGATTATTTATAATTACTATAGTATCTATTTGAACCTTACACGCGATCCAGTGTTGTGATCAAAAATATTGAGATTGTCATACTTTTTATTGTACGTGACTGGTGAAAAAATCCCTTGATAGTGTTGAAAAGCTGTTGAATATAAGAAAAATGGAATTAAACTTATTTTGAAGACGAAAGCTGCATAATAAAAGTTTTATATATACGCGTATACGTCTAGTTGATCTGCAAAAAAATACCTCTTAGGGTCGATTTCTTCACCCTGGCTTAGGCGTTAAGCCAGGTTTAACTATATGGGTAAGCCTGGCTTACGGGTTAAGCCGAGGTGAAGAAATCGGCCCTTAGAGAACAGACTTTATGATCGGAAAAATGCGAGTAACTTCAACAACAACAAATGCATGAGAGGTACATACCACAGACAAACAGACAAAACGCCTAGAACAATTTTCGTGAAAATCCATCGCCCAGTTCACACTACCACCACCTGGTGGAAATGTTTCACGAAACACTGCGTTGTGCAATATCGTCATCAGAAGGCGCTAGTGTGAAACGTCAAACGCAAAGAAAAACGATGGGCACTCTTCTGGTTATGAAAGCCACAACCAAGATTCAAAATGATCGTTAAAGGCGTGGTCAATGAAAATTTCGTCAGTGTTACGTTTGTTTGTCTGTATACTAGGGTGGCCCACACTTATATGAAAAACAAAAATTTCGAAAAATGCTAAGTCTTACCTCCTAAATAAGTTGTTTTGGACTCCCAGAAGCTACGTTCAAAATTTGAGTAAAATCGGTTGAGCCTAAGGGGGCGCTCAAAACGCTTGAAGTTTATATGGGAAAACTTGGCCAAATGTATGTAGAAATTTTAAGTTTTCTAATTTTGCCGCTAGGTGGCGCTGTAAGCGTTCAATAATCAAACCCTTTGGTATTATTGTACGTGACTATATGCCAAACAACTTTGTCGAAGACCGCAAAGTGATCCGACGCCTGTGAAAAAAGTTATACCCTAGGCAAAGTGAGGCAAAGTAGTGAGATTTCATTATTGATATTATTCTTTTACATGTATTGGAAAAACAACAATAAAGTTTATCCTCACTTTACCAAGGGTATAACTTTTTTCACAGAAGTTGGATCACTTTGCGGTCTTCGACAAAGTTGTTTGGCATATAATCACCTACAATAATACCAAAGGGTTTGATTATTGAACGCTTACAGCGCCACCTGGCGGCAAAATTCGAAAACTTAAAATTTCTGCATACATTTGGCCAAGTTTTCCCATACAAACTTCAAGCGTTTTGAGCGCCCCCTTAGGCTCAACCGATTTTACTCAAATTTTGAACGTAGCTTCTGGGACTCCAAAACAACTGATTTAGAAGGTAAGACTTGGCATTTTTCGAAATTTTTGTTTTTCATATAAGTGTGGGCCACCTTACTGTATACATACCATGAAAATGCTCACGAAAAAGCAAAAAACTACTACCGCTATGGATATTAAAAATTTTATAGTAATTTTTTTCTTCGTCCAAGCAAACAACACCAAACTAGTCAGTTAAAACTAATAAGTGATTTTGTTTATTATAATCTAACGAACAACATGAACAGTCGCTTTCTCAAAGGTCTTCAACTCAACGCTCTCTTGTAGACCGCTTGTGAAAAAAAATGTTCAAAAGAGTTACGAAATCTCATAGATAAACTGAAAGAGACTGGTTATGCCCAAATTGAATACAAATTTACGCATTTGCACGTCCTGCCGTCTAGACTTTGACAAACGAGCCATCTGTATATCATCGGTAAAGCAGGGCGCAGGAAGTTCGAAAACGACAACAACTGAGAAATTGCCAGAAGTGCTAAGTGCAGAGAGTCATGCCACCGTACCATCAGCGACATCAGTTTAAACAATTAATCACGCCTCTTTTCAAAAATGCTTTGAAATATACTTCAACATTTATACCCATTTCAATATTTTTAACGTTGCAAAACACGCTTTCAACATTCATCTTGAAGAAGAGGGAAAACACTTGTCCTCAAATGTAACAGCAAATTAATCAATAAACGACTAATGCGCGGAGGGCGTGATAAAATCGGAACAGTACTGTACATATAATATACATAATACATAATAAAAACAGATTGTTTTACTCACGCAAGGCCATTAACAATAAAATCAGCATCAAACTGCGCTTTCCGGCCGAAATAATTTACACTAAAAAAAATTATTACTAAATGTGAAAATTGTGGAATGTTAGAATTGTCATAACTTTTTTGTTTATTAGTTTATCATCACCAAATTTTTTATGGTAGATTGCTAATACAATGGACCGTTTTCCCTAAAAAATTACATTGGTAAAAAGATAGGGTTTTGAGATATTTGAGTTTTTGTGACAAAAATAATATTTTTTAATGTTAAAAAAGATGTTTTTTCACAGTGTATATTTTCTTAGGAATCACCATTTAGTTATCTAACTTTGCTGAAAAATTTATTGCAATCGAGCGAACCATTTTGGCTGTGCAGATTTTTGAATATTTTTGAACCATTTTCACATACACCCTTTTGAAAAGTTAGTCGTGATTCAAAATAAAAATTTGATATCGGAAAATGACGATTTAGATGGAACTTAAAAACTGTGCAAAGTTTCAGTTCAATAGAAAATCATGAATTAAAAAATTTCCTTAATTTTGATGCTGTTGCTTGGAATCGCTCTTTTAGAGAAGACGTATTTCGGTTATTAGAAGTGTTTTACGGTTTCGATTGCAGTTTTCGGTGAAAAAGTTTTACGGTCTTGTTATTGAAGAAGAAATTGGACGCCGGGGTTGACAGTTAGGGTGGCGAAGTGGATTTGTTCGGATTGTGAAGGGCTGAGAAGAGGAGGAAACAGACGCTGAGCGAACTGCTGGTTGTTGAAAGGGAAAAAGAGTGAGGGAGAGTGGAGATGACGCAAGAGGAACTAAGTGTGGGATAACGTTTTTAACTTGGGTGAGAAGCGTCATTGATGAGACGCAGGGAGGGAAAAAGTAAAAATCTGAGAAAAAATATTAAGTATAGAACTTAGTGAGTTGATTGTGTGCGATGTGATCAATGAGGTCTTGGGTACGCACCTGGCACGGTGTAGTTACTGTTGGCAAGAGAGGATGGGCTTTTCGAGTGGGGATGTGCTTTACGGTTTGCTATCGGTGTCGGTTATCCAACGAGTATTGGATTGAATGGTCAGTAGACTGGGTCAACAAAGTCGATTTTTTGGAACAAAGCTTTTTCGATTCATTTTAGCGTCCAAAGTAACTGTGCAAAATTTGGGAGCGATTGGTTGCTTCCCCGTATTCCGCATTGCGATTGAAATTTGTATGGAATTTAATATGGGAAAACGTGCTTTTTTGCATTTTTCTCATAAGTTAAAATTTTTTGTCTTAAACAATCTGACCAATGACGGTAAAGTATAGCCTAGGATATGCCGAAAAACTTTGCCGAAGACCGCAAAGTGATCCGACACTTGTGAAAAAAGTTATAACGTACAGATTGCCCGGTGGTGCTTAACATTTAACATGTAAAGGAATAACATCAATAATAAAATCTCAATTTTTGGCCTAAGTTACCAGGCGAATAACTTTTTCCACAAGCGTTGGATCACTTTGCGGTCTTCGGCAAAGTTTCTCGGCATATCCTAGGCTATACTTTAACGTCATTAGTTACATGGTATTGAACAAAAGAATTCAACTTATGAGTAAAATGCAAAAAAGTACGTTTTCCCATACTAACTTCCATACAAATTTCAATCGCAAAGCGGAATACGGGGACGCAACCAATCGCTCCCAAATTTTGCACAGTTGTTTTGGACGCTAATATAGATTGAAAAAGCTTTGTTCCGGGTTAATACGATCAAATTTAAAGTTTCTCCATACAACGTTGACCCACTCTAATGGTCAGCCATGCCAGTCAGAGGTGCCGCGTCCGGAATTCAGAAGACGTAGATGACGACAATCACATTCGGCACTAGGGAATTGGTGACAAATTTGGTGAGATCTATCTAATTTTACCTTCCATTGCTTATGCATTATAACATTGTACAATTTTCATTTTTATATTGCGGGGTTTACACACACGGGGGGGTTGTAGCCCAAGGGAGTTAAAAGAACTGATGACTGGACTAAAGTTCGTGGAGTAGCCAGACTTTTTTTCATGAGATAGCAACTTTATGTTGACTACCGAAGGAATTCAGCGATTTTAACTCACCCTGCTACAACAAACCATCAGGTAGATAATTCCCTACCGGAATTACTCTGCAGCCATAGGTAATCCTTGCGCTGTTGGTGGATACACTTTAATCATCATCATCATCATCATCATCATATGTACTTCGGGAAGGGATCACTCGTTTCAGAGAGCGAGTAATGGCGCTTAAGCCTAGGCTTTCGAGCCTGGACATCAGGGTGAAATTCCTATGTCCCATCCCAGGAAGAGGAGCATCTACGGGGTGACATTAACTTTCTTAGCAAAAGTCACTCCCAACGTATTTATTTCACATTTATACTACATACTATGCTGAGCGGTTGGTACGAGATTTCCCCGTTCTATGGCGTTATCCACAACAAGACGCTGCACAGTAGGCCTAGCCGCTTCAATTCTTGTATCACATCTCCGATGTGCTGCAAGCATTGATAATGACAAGAAAAATGATAGAAGTAGTCGATTCTATCATTTTCCAGGATTCTTTCAATGAATGGCTGTGTATGTGTAGACTAGACTAGACTAGACTAGATCATTTTTTTTTTTCATACAAAATCGATCATCGATTTTTTTTGAAAATAAAAACGGTTTTGTTCATTACACCACATGTACTTTATATTCCAATGAAGAACGAGTGGATTCCGTGCCTGGTTCTCTCGGCCTTATAAAGGGATAAGTGTGAGCCACCATATTGGCTATGAATGTCAACCTATTCCACCTCCGAAGCTCGAAGAGCACTTCCCACGGCTTCGGTACCAGGTACTGCCCCAATCAAGTCAACCTAACCGACCAGTCATTGGTGGCACTGAAACAAGGTCTCCACAAGGTCACTCGAAGGTGGGGTAATTTATCCTGAGACCTGAATGCAAGGCATGAAGCGTGGCGAAACACTCGTCGCAACCCAAACGGAAGGATAATAAATAAAAAATCCTAAAAATCAATCACAAGAATCAAGCTGGAAGCAGTGCGATCAATCCCTTCGCAAGGAGCGGGTTGATGAGGTCTCCGACAAGGAGAAGTGTGGAGTCAGGCGCTGGGAGCTGCGTACGCAGCACAAGAGTGGGAGATCCAGTCCACTTCCCGGCAAGCCAACCGGTGGAGATAATGGACGGAGCGTGGCTGCTGAGGGCCGTAAGCCAAGAAAACAAAAGACGGTCCGCAATAGAGGTGACTGAACAGCATCTTGGCAAAATCATCGACTTTGTGTCCACTAAGTCGAATAAAATCAAGGACCTGAAAACGGCCTTGCTTCGATTTAGGGTGTCGATCGATGATGCCAAGCAGAAGCATGCGGTTCTCGCGTTGCTGACTGTTGCAGCGGCGGAACCAGCAAAGGAGAAAGTGCCAAAGGTTACTCAAACGGAGGCCTTCTCCTTCGCAGGTAGTCCGAGGAAAGTGGATGCGACTGCTCACGACAAACGGAAACAAGCACTCGCAGAAGCGGACGAGGCAGCCGTCAGGTTAGGAGCTGTCTGGCGGCGCCCGCAAAGCCAGGCGCATAATAACCCCCGAAGGTCGGTAACAATGCCGGAAAGTCGAACCCCAGCCAGGGTTCCCGGAAAGCTGGGAAGGGTGGGCCTGAAAAGGCTGGCCCGTCCCGGAACGATGGAAACAAGGGGTTGCGACCGTTGGTGGGCCCTCAGCAGCCACAGAGTAGGGCGAACCAAGGGGAGGACCGTCCCCCGAAGGTAGTGCGGAAAAAGAAGAAGACGAATCCACCGGTAGAAGTGCAGGACGGCAAGCCAAGGCGCAGGAAAGTACGTGCCAAGCGCGAGAAAGGTGACGCGTTCGGTGTAGGTGAGGGCACTCACACATTAGGTGACTCTGAAGGTCAAAGACCTAGACTAGGTAACCGAAGTGGGGGAGCTCGTCACGGCACTGCGGCAACAGTGCGATGTGCAGGTAGGCGCCACAGCCGTCAGGCTATGGAAGGGGCCAGCAGAGACACAGATAGCTTTGGTACAGCTACCTGTGGCGGACGTTAAAAAGTCCGTTAAAGTAGAGAGGATAATGGTGGGCTGGTGCTTATGTCCTCTGACATTCCACGAGCCACCAGAGCTTTGCTTTAGGTATCTGGAACCAGGACACAAGTCGTGGGACTGCAAAGGCCCTGACAGGCGCAAACTGTGCAGGCGATGCGGTGTTGAAGGTCATAAGGCCCAAAGCTGCACGAGTCCACCCATCTGTATGAGCTGTACCGGGAAATCGGAAACAACAGACATCCGATGGGTGGTCCAAGGTGCCCGGCCTCCAAGAAAGCCGCAGTGAACAACAAATCGCAGTGCAGGTAACACAGCTGAACATGAACCATTGTGACGCGGCTCAGCAACTACTTTGTCAGGCGGTCTCTGAGGGGGAAACGGATATCACCATCATAGCGAACCCATACCGAGTACCCACCGGCAACGGCAATTGGGTCGCGGATGGGTCCAGAAAAATGGCGGTGATATGGCTGACGGGTAAATACTCCGTCCAGGAGTTGATGTCTACTACCACTACCTATGAGGGCTTCGTGGTCGCCAAAGTAAACGAGGTCTTCTTCTGTAGCTGTTATGCGCCTCCGCGGTGGCCGATCGAACGGTTCACGCAAATGCTGGACCGCTTAACGACCGTGCTAACAGGGCGAAGGCCGGTGGTAATAGCGGGTGACTTTAATGCCTGGGCCGTGGAATGGGGAAGCCGTTTCACGGACCAGCGGTGTCAGACCCTGCTAGAAACACTGGCCATCTTAGATGTTGACTTGGCTAATGTCGGTACCAAGAGTACCTTTAGTCGAAATGGAGCGGAGTCGATTATCGACGTTATTTTGGTAGTCCTAGCCTAACAAGTAGTTCGAACTGGAGGGTAGACGATAGCTTGGCTACGTATCAACTACTACAACAGAAGGCAGCGGGTAGAGGATGAGGCGGCTAGGCCAAGGCCCTCGCAGGTGGAAGTCATCATATTTCAACGAAGGCACTGCACCGTGAGTGAAATCTACTTGGTTTAGATAGCGACGAGCTGGCGTGCGATGCGACCATGCCTAGGCGAGTCCACCCTAGAAATTGGAGACTACCGGCTTACTGGTAGACTCAAGCGATTGCGGACCTGCTCCGCGCCTGTTTACTGGTTATACGGCGGATGCAGTGAGCACGATATGAGGAATAGCGAAACGAACGCCGGGTGGTGTTGGCAACTGCAAAAGCCGCGCTGAAGACCGAGACAAGGGCAAGCAAAGAGGCCTTCTTTGAGGATCTCTGTCAGAGCGCCAATGCGAATCCGTGGGGTGATACCTACAGCACAGACAAACAGACGTCTCACTCTACTCACTTCTCATCGTTACCCTTTTTAACTGTTAGTTCAAATATTTTGTAGTTCGCAAATCGCTCGGTCACGGCGCTCGCATCGTTTTTGCTCCTGTTTGACGTTTGCTCACTACCGCCACCTACTGAGTGGTTTGCGTAACACAGCCTGATTAGCATTTGGCGATTATGGTTTATCGCAATTTGTCCCAAGTGATACGTCTGTTTGTATGTGCCTACAGGATCGTGATGGCCAAGACGAGGTGTAATGGCTCCCACAGAGCAATCTCCCAGAGATGTTAGATGGGATCATCAAGGGGCTGTTTCCGTGTCATTATCCTATTCCTTGGCCTCCTTTCGTAGGACAGCTGGCAATGAGAACCCAAGTAACACACTTGTCATGGAAGACACAAACAAATACTTAATTGCTAGAAGTAAGTCACAGTGACTTCTGCGCAACAAAAACCTGCGTCGCCGTGACTCTTCTACGACAAGTGTGTTACTTGGGGAGGGGATCAACGATGTGGAACTTGCGCGGATAGCAAACTCCCTTAGCGTAGGTAAGGTCCCAGATCTAGACAGAGTTCCGAACCTGGCTATAAAATTAGTTATTGCAGAAGCTTTCGAGATGTTCAGGTCTGCTATGCAGAAATGCCTGAACGAGGAAGTTTTCTTAGAAGTTTGGAAGAGGAAGAGCCTGGTTCTACTGCTAAAGCCGGGAAATTCGCCCGGAGACCCGTTGGTATATAGACCAATATGCTTGGTCGACACGGCGGGGAAGGTGCTCGAAAAGATCATCCTCAATAGATTGTTGGGGTACACTGAGGGTGTAAATGTTCTCTCGGTAGCCAGTTCGGCTTCCGGAAGGGGAGGTTGACCGTAGACGCTATCCTGTGGGTTAAAAAAACCGCCTAGATAGCGCTCCAGCGTAAGAGAAGGGCAATTCGCTACTGTGCGGTAGTGACTCTGGATGCAATGAATGCGTTCAATAGCGTCAGTTGGCCGGCGGTTACCGATGCGGTCCTGCGGATACTCGGTTGCCTGTACAAGATTCTCGGTAGTGACTTCCTGAATCGAATACTAGTTTACGACACAGAGGTGGGCCGGAAGTGCTTTCACATAACCTCAGGAGTCCCTCAAGGTTCCATCATAGGTCAGGTGTAATGGAATGTTTTATTGATGTTCATTTGCTTCGTTGATGGGATTAGGCTAGCTGGAGGTCTACGGTGAATCGACAGAAAAGTTGAATTGACTGCAGTCCACAGTAGTGGAAAAACTTGTCTACCTTGGATCCTTACTAAAGACTACAATAATGTTTTAAAATTCCTTGGCGAATTTTTAGTGGATGACGTCTAGAAAGGTTCCTCTCGTAATCGATTGTACCATGCACAGAAGCTTATAGGTCCTCTACAACCATAAGCTCTGGAGAACGCTTGAGGGGCATCTGTTCACACTTGGAGTATTCGAGCGACGAGTGCTGGAGACGACCCTTGGCGGCGCGCAGGAGAACGGTAAATGGCGGCGAAGTATGAGCCACGAATTCGCAAAATTCTACGGCGAACTCAGCATCTACAAGCTTGCCAAAGCCGGAAGGATACGACGGACAGGGCATGTTTCAAAAAATGCCGGACAATAACCCTGCAAACTTGGTAATCGCAAAGATCTGGTTGGTAATTTGTGCACAACAAAATTGTGTTATATTCAGAGTATTTGCTTTTTCTAACAAGTTAAAAATTTGGCAACTGTTTTAAAGCCAAACAATACCATTATCGAAGCCCAAATCGTTCAATTTGTGTTCACATTCGACTCGGGTCTCCACTAAAGCTATTCCTAGCGCAGCATCATCCGTGCTGAAACAGCAGAAGACAACCTGTCGGCACATTTTCCTGCACGGCTCGCCTCCGGCGGATGCCGGGGGAGCGCCCAAAAGGGACACCAACCGTCATCGCAGCACTACCCGCCAGCAACAGAAGCAAATTCTATACGGCTTCTGTTTTTTTTTGTCTTGTTTCTCCCAGCTCACAGATTCTGACGCTTCGGGCTGTGAATAATGGCGCCTCGCCACATCTCACAGTCACAACTCTGGCTGGCTGACTGGACTGACTGACTGACTGACGAAAGCATGCGAGCTATAGCCAGGCGCAGCTAGAGCGGAGGCGCATCAAAGTCGTTTAACCGTGACGAATTTGGCTTGGGAATATGTTTCGAAAAAGTGCCACAATTGCAATCCCCAAACCGGACAGTCGTGTCAGTTTCAATCTGAGCGGAAATTGCTAGCCTGTTTGGAGTCCTTAACGCCCCCTCCAAATCAGTATTTGGAAATTGAAACGGGCACTTTATGTTGACGGATTGACGTTCGATTTGTGCAAATCCATCTATTCTCAAATGTCAGCTCTCGGGTGTTTTTACTTAAAGCAGAGTTTTTAGCGTAGATATAAAACCTTACCTTATCCGTAAGACTAAGGCCCGACTGGCCTCTGCTGTACATAGTAACCCTCTCTATCTACTCGGTCCATGGCTGTTTGCCTCCAGTTCCGCACTCTGCATAGGGTCCGCAGATCGTCCTCCACTTGATCGACCCTCGAGTTCGCTGTACCGGTCGGATGACTAACGAGAACCATTTTAGTCGATGGTTGGTTCTCTCAGCAGCTGATGAGCTCGTGGTTCATTCGCCTTCTCCAAGTCCCGTCTTCCATCTGCACTTCGCCGTAGATGGTACGCAACACCTTCCGTTTGAAAACTCCAAGGGCGCGTTGGCCTTCTGCACGTAGGTTCCGTAGGTTTCGTGCCCATAGAGGACTACCGGTCTAATCAGCGTTTTGTAGATAGTTAACTTCGTGTGACGGCGAACTTTGTTCGATTGTAGAGTTCTGTGGAGTCCAAAGTAAACTGGATTTCCTGCCAGGGTTGGTCAACTCTGCGGAGAACTCTTAGATAAGTGTATATTTTACACGCGGCACACGTGGCTTACTTCGTTCACATTGCTCTTGTGGTTTTCACTCCTACTACGATGCACACATTTGTGTGATCAAGCTAAAGAGAAAGAGATTTATCTTCTCTTACACTTATCAAAAGAAGAGAAGTCCAAAACCAGTGCATAACCATGTCCATTGAGGATTGCAGGGGCTATTTGAAAAGACCCATCTTTAGCCAACCAGTCTTGGTCATCGATGATTTGGAACTACAGGCGAAGAATTTTAAATTTTGGGTTCTTATTTGGGGACAACTTCATTGGTCAAAAAAGAAACGCCAAAAATTTATTAACTAAGTGTTCATTAAATGCAAAATTCAAGTTTTCAAATGTAATACTAATTATGGTTTAAGTTTATAGGTATGCTCTCTTAGTAAATCACTGTTAGCCTTCACGAACAAAACGTTTCCAAGTGTTCCAGGACCAAGTCTTGTTCGAAACCTGGTTAGAATCTGTCCAAGTCCATTGAAAGCTCTTTCTACCGATACTTGCGTACACGGAATCTGCAATATCACCAATGCCAGCATAACTAGATCCTTCTCCTTAGGCTTAGACACTTGCCACCATGAAATTATGTCTGTATCAAGTGGCAGAGATGGTTCAAGCTGTAGTCTGCGAATTCGTTTTTCCATATCATTGAAATCGCTGGTTCTTGCCTGACGGTTCACCGACAGCAACTGTTCGATCCTCGTCAGTTTCCCCAGGCTGGTTGCAGAAGAAGTCGAAGGCACGGGGTCGCCAGCGTCTGTGGTTGATTGTGCCTCACTACCACGAATCATCTTCATGTTTTCCCAAGTCTTGAGAATGTGTTTCTAAGTAAGAGAAATATACAAATATTATAAAACAGGAAGGAATTATGACAATTATATTTACTTACAATTGCTCTTTCTTCTTGATCAGGATTCAACACGGGGGGATTGAAATCATTAAGGCGGAGATCCATATACAGGGCTGCTAAAAAGGCTTCATTGTCCATCCACATTTGTTGACGATCTTTCAAAGCTCTGTTGAGTTGTTTAGCTAGGGATGAGCAAATATCTTCAAGCTCAAGCTTACATTCTTTCCAGTACAGATAGAAAGATCCACTTGTCAATGCTTCCTCCTGAATTCTCTTGGTCAACACATATACTGGCTTAGTTGCTTGGACAAACTGATCCACGGTCGACCAAAATCAAGCACCAAACTGCTTTTTAAGATCCGGGGTGAGTAATGACATGATGAAGTCTTTTTGTTATCGTAGGCAATCAACCATCAGGTGACTCGAACCCCAACGAGTGTCTCCATCGAAAAATGGCAGTTTTTTGGATTTATCCAAACGAAACGAATTTCCGTACGGCTGTGCCCGGAGGGTTTTGACTAGTTTCCTCGCTTTGGCCAGAAAGATTGTCACGGACTTCTTTTTGAAAACGTCGTAAACCGAGAGCTGTACATCATGGGCAGCACATCTCACCCCCGTTAGATGTGCGTTATTAAGGTTTTCCAAGTCGTCAATTTCTTCGGTGTATTCAACTTCGTCGGCTGAGAAACTCTTCAAAGATTCTGTGTCATCGTCATCCCTAAAATGTTTAGAATGAAATTATGCTCAAACCGTAGAAATCGTGGAATTAAACATAATTTATGCAGTACTTACCGATCCAAAAACTCTGCATCTATATCGCATTCGTGGTCAACATCACCGGAGTAGAAGTTTACATAATCAATGTCGGTTTCTTCATCGCTCGTCGTTTTAGGATCCTCCAGCTCACCCATTAGCAATGACTGTTCGTTTTTCAATAATTTGGTTGCCTTAATCATGTTACTTCCGTTGTCAGTTGTGACTATGTATATCTGAGTGATACCAACACTGAACTTCTTGAGTAATAGCAAAATTTCAGCTCGCAGATTTTCGGCAGTGTTTCCCTCGAATCTTTCAATCATGCCAAGCGTATACATGGCAATCTTGCCGTTATCGATTATTTGGGCATTTATTCCGAGAACAGATCTTCCTTTTCGGGAGGCAAGGTCCATCTTGAGGCTGAGCATATTCCCACGAAGTTTATCAGCAATGCACTGTACAATATGCTGTTCCACTGATTCAAGATACTTGACAATACTTTTTCTCCCAACGTGAGGTAACTTCAGACCTTTCTCCATTGGTTCAAGGATGTTCCGAGCGTAGGGAGTATCGAAAAAACGAAAAGGAAGGTTTCCTTCTGTAACCCATTGCACCATGGAGGTAACGTAGACGTTCGGGTCAATCCAGATCACCACCTTTTGCTTCGCGTCGGCTTGGCTCTTCATCGATTCTTCCTCCGTAAGAAGACCTATTTCTGTTGCCTTTGCCTTGTGGGAAGTTACAATATGCCGAGAGACATTGAACTTAGTTTCGCACTTGAAAGTTTTTGTTGCTTCGCCGCATAGCAGACAAGTGGTTATCGTTTTCTCCTCTCCAGCATCGTTGACAATTTTTTTCTTGGAAAAAAATGCTTGAATGTCGATAGCTTTCCGTTTTTGGCTCTCCGTCATACTGATTTTGGACGTCCTGCGAGGTCAACGGTTCACAAACTTCTACCTTATTGCATGGAAATTTGAAGCTCAATTGATGGAGAGTGGGATCGAGAGTGAAGTAAATAACACTTCCCCTGGTAACGATCAAAGTGCACTAGATATATGGTACATGTGAGAACTTCCGTGTGGTGCACAAAGTCTCATTTACACTAAAGAGAATCAAAGCACACTTCTCTTTTGTGCACTAGAAATAGCTCTTTTTATGCTTGAGTGCGAGAAATGGCCAACTCTGTTTCCTGCTACAATGCGTCTCTAAATTTCTCTGCTGGTGTCGTTGTCGGCGGTCACCAGTGAGCCCAAGTACAAAAACTCTTCAACTGCCTCGATTTCATCACCGTCGATAAAAATTCGGAGTGGCGGACGCGATGATTCCTCCCTGGAAACCTTTGCCATCATATACTTTGTCCTCGACACATTAATGACTTATCCGATGTGCCTAGCTTCACTCTTAAATCGGATGTACGTTTCCGCCATCATCTCAAATTTACGGGCTTCGTTTCACTTCGTGAAATTCGTTCCACGTGTTTATCCCCGCTCTCCTTATTACACCCTCTAAAGCAATGTTGAACGGCAAGCACGAAAGACCCTTGCCGAAATCACCTTGCCGTAACCCTCTGCGAGATTCGAAGGGACTCGAGAGTGTCGCTGATACTCGAACAACGCACATCGCTCGATCCATCGCCTTAATCAATCGTATCAGTTCATCCGGGAATCCGTACTCGTGCATAATCGGCCTTAGCTATTCACGATCGATTATATCATACGCCGATTTAACATCGATGAACAAGTGATGTGTGGGCACGTTGTATTCGCGGCATTTCTGCAACACCAGGCGGATGGCGCACATCTGGTCCGTTGAAGCGCGTTCACCCATAAATGCAGCCTAATATTGCCCCACGAACTCTCTTGCAATCGGTGATAGACGGCGGCATAAAATTTGAGAGACTATCTACAAGCAGTAGATATACAAGCATCTGTTTAAACCAATTAATATGTGAAAATGACCGGATAAGTGAAATCAACGAGAGCGATAATCTCAACACACTGTGGGAGTCTATCCACGAACGATGAGTACGGCAGCGTGAGAGGTGATAGGCACTGTTCAAAGACGATCTAAGAACGGGTGGTTCGACGAGGAGTGTCAGAGGGTAACGGATAAGAAGAATGTCTCCAGAAGCCGGATGCTGGTGTCTGAGACCCGGCAGAGCAGGGAGCGATATGGGAAAGCAAGAGCAGCCGAAAAACGAATCCACCGAAGAAAGAAAAAATACCATGAGGAAAATGTGATTGCTCAGGCACAAGATAGTATGGAGCAGAATGATATGCGGAGGTTTTACGAAACTGTCAATGGCGTGCGGAGAAACACAGCGCCTTCTCCCGTCATGTGCAATAACCGTAAAAGAAACTTGCTGAAAGACAAAACAATGGTGGCTGCCAGGTTAAGAGAGCACTTTAAGGAGTTGTTGAACGGTGGGAATAGAAGAGCGACAGACAAAATTCGAATCGACGACGACGGACAAGCTGTGGAACCTCCAACGCTAGACGAGGTCAAGACAGCCATTAGAGGGATGAAGAACAATAAGGCTGCTGGGAAGGACGAACTCCCGTTCGAGCTTCTCAAATACGGCAGTGAGCAGCTTTTACACCGTATTATATTGAATATATCTATGGAAAGGGGAAGAACTGCCTGCTAGTTGGTTGGATGGCCTCATTTGCCCTCTATAGGGCATCGACTGGAATGCGCGAATTACAGGTATAATACTTCTCAATTCATCGTAAAAAAATTTGTCGGGTTTTCGTGAGGGCCGATCAACGACGGATCAGATGTTCACCCTGCGGCAGATTCTCGATAAATTTCGGGACTACAGCTTGCAGATCGATCATCTGTTTATTAATTTCAAGGCGGCGTACGATTCAGTGAAGAGAAACGAGTTATAGCAGATTACGATCGAACATGGTTTGCCGGCGAAGCTGATTAGACTGATTCGTGCGACGCTTGACGGTTCGAAATCAAGTGTACAGGTTGCGGATGAAATTTCGTCATCGTTCGTAACCATAGACGGACTGAACCAGGGCAATGCTCTTTCGAACTTACTGTTCAACATCGCGCTGAAAGGAGCGATAAGAAGAGCTGGTGTGCAAATAAGCGGAACCATTTGTCACGAGGTCGCATATGCTCCTGGGCTTCACAAATGTATCGACATTATCGGGATCGACCGTCGGGCCGCGGAAGAGGCGTTCATACCTTTTAAAATGGAGACTGCGAGGATAGGACTAACGATTAACACCACAAAGGCCAAGTACATGATTGCTGGTGGTCAACGTCGGTCCGGCTGTGGTAGTGGTGACGAAGTGGTGCTTGCTAGGTGGTGAAAAGTCTGATGTTGTGGACGAATTTGTTTATCTTGGTACTCTAGTAACGTGCGATAATGATGTTACCCGCGAGGTGAAAAGACGGATTGCAGCTGCGAATCGGGCTTTTTTTTGGTCTGCGAGACCAACTGAAGTCCCGTAGGCTGCAAACGAAGACAAAACTCGCGTTGTACAAGACTCTGATACTTAAAGTCGCATTATACGGCCATGAATCGTGGACGTTAAGGGAAGCTGATCAGAGAGCCTTTGAAGTCGTCGAACGTAAAGTGCTGCGAACAATACTTAGCGGTAAACTGGAGAACGGCATTTGGGGGCGTCGCATGAACCATGAATTGTACCTAGTACATAAAGAGATGGATATAGTGAAGCGAAAAAAACGCAGCAGGCTGCGGTGGGCTGGGTACGTCGCTCGTATGCCGGGGGAACGACAAGCTATAACCATATTCAGCAGAAAACCAGGAAAGGGCCATTCGCTTCTTGGTAGGTCGCGCACACGTTGGCTTTTTGCAGTTGAAGAGGACCTAAGGGTTCTTAACGTTCAGGGTGACTGGAAGCGTTGCTTGGGCTTGAAACGTCAAAAACCGCCGTTGGCAAGACAAAGTTTGCCAGGAACAGTTAGTTTTATATGAATTTCTCAATACTTTTTTTTTCTAGGAACTCCACCATGGATTTCCCGAAAAGATTCTCCCAGGAAATTCTTAAGAAATTACTCCTGGGATTCCTTTTCCAGTATTTCTCTGGCATTTCTCCGGATATTCATCCAGCGATTCACTCAAAAGTACTTCCTAAGAATAAAGATCTTAAGAAATTACTCCTGGGATTCCTTTTCCAGTATTTCTCTGGCATTTCTCCGGATATTCATCCAGCGATTCACTCAAAAGTACTTCCTAAGAATAAAGATCTCTTCACTACCAAAAATCCTTGCACCCAAATGTGGGTTTTCGCTGAAGTGCACTCATACATTCGTAAGATGATAGGTATAAGCTGACACATCAGGGGATCGTCCGCCTTCATGATCACAAAACTCCTCCGGTTTTTTTTTCAAGAATTTTCTGAAATTCCTTTGAGGAGATATTTTTATCTCCAGAGACATTTTTCCAAAAATTTCAGCAAGAGATTTCGTCAAAAGTTCAGATTTTTCAGAAATTCTTTTTAAAAATTCTTTACAAATCCTACAAGGATTGCTTCAAAATTTCTACACAAGGGTTTCTTCAAAAATTCATTGAGAAATTCCTTCAGTGAATCCGTCAGAAATATCTACAATGATTTTTTTTTAGAAATTTCTCTTGCGATTTCATCAGAAAAATCACCTGGAATCACTTCAGAGATCCCTGCAGGATTTGTTTGGATGTTCTACCAGAAATTGCACAAAAAACACTAGAAAAACTCTTCAAGAAATTCCTGTAGATTTTTTAAGAAATCTGTGGAGGTTTGTCACAAGAAAATCCCTCAAAAACTCTTAGAGATATTTTTGGAAGATTCTAAAGAAAGTTTTGAAATTTTTTGGAGAAATTCTTGGACAAAAAATTCTGAGGTAATTTCTAAAGTTATCTTGAGAGCAACTCCTGAATGAATGCCTAGGTTAACATCTAGAAGAATACCTGAAGACAATACCCTTATTCTCAGAAAAAAAATAAATATGAGACTTATGGTGGAACATTGCAAATAATTCCGAATAAAAAATACTTAAGAAACCACTTTGAAGATTCGTGGACAAATCCGTAAAGGAAATTCTGATGGAATCTCTTTAAAAATTTCTATGGAAATCGCAGATACACACGCTTAATTTGGAATACCGTGTTCGGTAATTTTTTGACGAAAATAGAACAGCCGAATACAGCTATACTGCATTGTTTACCTTTTGCACCCGGTTTTGACAGTTGGTATACTGAGCCTCAGTAAAATCGATTACCGAAGCTACCGAAATACTGCTGTTGTTCTATTTTCGTCAAAAAATTGCCGAACAGGCAATTCATGATTGAGTGTGCAAGTACTGGTATAATTCTTAAAAAAAATCCCTGAATAAATTTCTGATAGGCCCCTAAAGGATTTTCTGAATCCTTGGAGTAATTAGATACTGTACGTGTCTAACTCTATACAAAAATTCAAATCAATCGATTTGAAATTGACTTAGTTATAGCGGCAAGTGCCCAAAATAGGTACACCTGCCCAAATACTACAAGAACCTATACCTTTGAAGAAGTACTCAGAAAAAAATCTTTTATAATTTCTGAAAAATCCCTAAATTACTACCTGGAAAATATCGGAATTTCTTTTCTGACATCCTGGAGGAATTCTTCAGGAAAAAAAATAAAAAAAAAATGGGAAAGAGTATTTCAAATAATACCTGGAAAAGCTTAACAATTACCTGCAGCTATTCATATACATATTTGAAAATTTCTTGAAAACAAAGCACAGAAATTCGTTCTGGAGCAATTTCTGTAGGAGTTGTTGAGTGAATCGAAAAAATCTAGAAGAAAAACCTGAAAGTCTTCCCAGAAGGTAAGATTGATTAAATCCAATGCAATGCCTTGAGGAATACCTAAAGAAACTATTGGAGAAACCCCTGGAGGAACTTCCAGAACAATAGCTTGAGATTTTTCCATATGAATTTCCAAATAGTAATTCAAGAAATGATTTACAAAAAAGATTCTGAAAAAAAAATATAAATTTCTAAACTATAGAGAAACCTCTGATAGAATCTCCGAATCATTGTGAAAAAAATCTCCTGGAATTAATTTTTTTGAAGAAACGTTTGGTGGAATGTTTGAAGAAATTCATTGAAGTTTTTATTGAAAGTTTTTAAGAACAATTTTCGGAACTTCAAAAAAAAAACTCATGGAAAAATTCTGTCACTATTTTTGAAGGAATTCCTTCGCAAATATTTGAAAAAGTATATGAATAAAATACAAGCATGAATATATATCGCAATCCTTGTAGAAATTTCCTATATAATCCTTAAGGAATCCCAGGAGTAATTTCGGATGACTTTTCTGTGTAGAGCCTTGGACTAGTTTCAATATGATTTTTTTTAATTTCTTGAGGAACTTCTGAATAAGTGCCAAGGAAAATTCCTGGGGGGAACTCCTGACAGAATCTCTAGAGCAATCCCTGGAGGAAATTTCTGGGCAATCCATGAACAGGAATGGGTTTTGAAAGGATACATAGACGAATCTTCAGAAGAATTCTTGCTTAAATCATTCTAAGATATCTAGCAAGAATCTTTCCTCTGTAGACATTCCAGAAAGTTTTGGACAAATCTTCCAAGAATCCCCAAAGGAATTTTTAGCGGTGTCCTTCTGGTAATCCTGGAGAATTTTTTAGAAATTTTATGAAGAATTTTCGCAGAACTCATCAGAGGAATTCCAGCAAAAATGTTTCAGGAATTCCAGAAAAATTGCGTAATAATGCATGGTTTCAAGAGTTTCAAGAGTTTTCTCGGAGAAATTCTTAATAAGACGCAAAAGTGAAGTCATTTCCTAAAGGATGTAGGGTATTGGTTCCCTTATTAAGCATGTGGCTCCCATTTTCATTCCACGAAAAACAAAGGATTGAAGCGCTGTTTGTTTTTTTTTTTCGAATTTTTGTATTTTTTGTTAGAAGTGAGCACCCATGAAATCAAAAAGAACGGAGTTAATCGGTACCGTAATCGCTTGTTTTCGAATAAGATGAAAATGGGAGCATGAGATTACTGATGGCACACATACCCTATCAATAAAGGGGTCGCTGAAATGTCGAAAATTTGACTAACCTGCTCTGATCTTACCATAACAGCACTGGCCAAAAGTCGACAAAAGGCAATTTGCAGATAATTTGGTGAGCTCGTTTCATATTACTTGTTGCTATACACTCATTAAATCAAATTTTGGTTTCAGTATTGAATATGTATTGATGACCTCGTTCCATGGTCTAATATTTTTTTTATCTAATAACAGCCCAAAATAGAGAACTAAATTGAACCCCAAATGTTAACTTAACGGTAGTTTTCCATATAATCAATATAAAAAGTTCAAAAATTATTTTCACTTCCATTCAAATATTTCACTCAAACTAATCAAACTCAAAACGATGAATTAAACATTCATTAAGAGATGACAGACTGCATTGTCGAGTGAACATTTTATCGAGGCACCAGCAAAAAATAACACACTGCTCATCGTCCAAAAAAAGCTGAAGCATTGGCACCAATCAACACTCTGCTGACAGGCGCAACCTCATCAATCACGTGAATTATGTTCGAGAGGAGCCAGTCATAACATAAATTGGCCTGCCTTCCCCACTACTTCATAGATGACATACAATCGCACATCTCTCCGTCTGGTTCGAATAATAAATTAATTTAAAATCTCCATCCGGCGGCGCACATTGGTTCGTTCCGTTTTGTTTTCGTCGAATATTGTTTGCGCCGCTCATCTCCTGCAAACTGCATGCCGTTTCGGTTTGGCACTGCTCCAACGAAATCCTCTGCTCGTTCGCCATTGGCAATGAACCTGCTGCTAGAGCTCTGGAAATCTTGTGTATGGCACCATTTCCACTTGATTTTATTTCAACGCTCTCCGTCCGACTGCGACCCACAGAATCCAGTCTCATCCCATACGTGCATGCATTCACTCGAAACGTGACTGTAAACTAATTGTCTAATTGTCACCGACGTTTTATTTCACACATAAAACCATTAGCAATCAAATATCCACTGTCTCCGGAACGTGAGCGTAGTAAGCGCGGGCATCATCACTCCTGATTTACTGGACCAAAGCTGGTTACGTATTCCGAAAAATTCCATATTCACAGCTGTGATACGCCTTGCACATATTAGCCTAATTAGTTTTGTTGGAAAACCATGTTTTGACATTACCTGCCAAAGCTCGGTTTTAGTCACTGAAACACCCAAAATTACCCAGGTAATCACTAAGCATTTGAAAAAGCCGTACAGCAGACCGTATTAAGCATTTGAACTGCTTGCTGCTGTAAATGTTCGCAGTTCAGTGTGGAGTGTTTTTGAGATTAAGTGTTCAGAAGAGGCCGGAAAAGTCCGGAAGTAAATATGGAAACTGCAAAATGACTTGAGTTTTTTTATTCTTCAACCACTGAGCCTAATTTACAGCTCTTTTGTCTACTAGGGCACTGCGTGAGCGACTCCAATTGGCAGCTGCACTTACACTTTGTACAGCGCCTAAATGTCTTCTATTCTTATTCTACTATATCGAACTGGTTGCCTTTGCGCTGCTGTCAGTTTTCTACCCTGTCCATGGTAGAATGATGAGCACGAGGATGTTGATGTGTGGCTCTTGTTCCTTTTCCAGTCCGATTGGGGGTCCATTATGAGTTGCCGTTCGTCGATATCCAAATATTCGGATCCGTTTGAGCATATGCTCAGAAGAGGGTCACAGGTGTCAGCCGCTCTCTTGGGAAGAGCAACTGACGAAAAATTGCAAGGGCTGGGATCGAACCCATGACCATCCACTTATGAAGTGAACGTGTAGCCACTACGCTACGAGCCCCGGCGACTTGAGTTTTTACTATACGACAGTGCGAATATTCCCTGTCTGCGATTAACTGGTTGAGAACCATGCCGACCCTGAGGAGTTTTAGGGTGTCTCAGGAAGGCTCATCTCTTGAGCTTATCAGCAATTACACTGCCCTACATAAGCAATTCGAATGCATAAGTGCCTTGAATTAGCATAACCTGTGCTGCTTAAAAGCTTTCGGCTGTTAGTTGGCACTTCAACTGCTGGAGGTGTTTTCGCTTGTGAGCATTAAGAATGCTTTTTAACTACTCTTTAAATGCTAAGTAAACAAAAAATGCGTGACCGTAACTCTTATATAACATGTGTTTCTCTTATATGACATGTCAGCCCTCAAGAAAGCCAGCCTGGTATTTCCCGAAGAAGGACTCCTCAACATGAAACGTGCATGTATTCCGTATGCCTAATTAATCAGGACTCAATGATCATTACATACTACGTTGTTCCATTTTTATTTATTTATTTATTTATTTATTTAGATTGGGGAAATGAGACCCTCAAACCAATTCTTCATCCTCCAATATCTTCTTAAGAATCAGGTGAATTTATTGATGCAGCTACTCGTTTTTGTTTTCATATCTACGAATCTCGACCGAGATTCTATCCTGCACTGCAACCTGATTGTTTTCAGCTCATTACGACCATCTCAACCTTATTCAGTGTTAGTGGTTCCATTGCTAGACCATCATCAACTCTGTGAATCCTGTTCTAAATGCAACAAATCTTCCAAGTGCTTCTTTCACCTAACGCCACCATTTCGTTTCCGGTATTTGCACATTATGGATATTAGTGCAGGCTTGTGACGTGCACCATCAGCAGCCAGATCCATGCTTCGAGCTGCCATTTTTTGATACGATGGACTCCTTTGGCTTTTGTTTTTTCATCATGCACTGTTCTCCGTTGAGCCTGACCAGCAACTAGCACTCGACTACTGTCAACATTCTGTGTTGCCTGCGTCACTGTGTGATATCTATCATCTCTGTTGTAATATTTTTTTTTTTGTTTTGAAAAACACTTCATAATATCGAAAATGCTGCTACTGACTGATCCGCAAAATCTCTTGGTTTCTGCTGTAACCGCCACACATTTCAGGCCTTTAAATCTTCTTTGATCGTCTAAAGTCTGGAGGTTGAAACAATAATAGTTGAAGAATTATAATTCCATCTCGAAGAATTATCAAAGATTTTACAGAAAAAATCCAGGAATTCCTTAAAAACTGTGTACAAAAAATAGTCCAATAATTCATGCAGACATGGATTCCTTAAAAAAATGTCCACAGATTTCTACAGAAATTCTTCCATTTCCATCTTTAATTTTTTTTATGGCATTGCTTCCGGGATTCATGTGGGTTTTTTCTTCAGAAATTCCTCCTGGTATTCCTCCACGAATTCCTAAAGGAAGATTCTTCTTCTTCTTCTCGAGAATTCCTTCTGAGATTCTTTCAGGGACAACTGCAGAGATTATTTTAAAAGATTTCCCCAGGAACTCTTCTTGGAATTAATCCAAAACTTCCTTCAGGAAATCTTAAGGGATTCCCTTAGGAATTCTTCTTGGGATTGCTTCCGGGATTCCTCCTGGGGTTTCTTCAGGTATTTCTCCAGGAGTTCCTTCAGAAACTACTACAGGAATTTCTCCAGGATTTCCTTTTGGAACTCTTCTTAGGATTCCTTCAGGATTTCTTCAAGAATTCCTTCTGCGGCTTTTTCAGGAGTTCCTCCTAAGATTTCTTCAAAAGCTGCTCCGATGATGCCATCGGGAATTCCTCGAGGGTTTGTTTCAGGAATTTTCCCTGGGATTCCTCCAGGAGTTCCTAAAGAGATTCGTCCAGAAATTCCTCTGACATTTCTCCAGGAATTCGTCTAGAAGTTCCTCCTGGAGTTCTTCTAGAGATTGCTCCAGGAATTCCTACAGGTATTGCTCTATGGACTCGTCCTAGAATAGCTCCAGATATTCTTGAAGGATTTCCTCCAGAGATTTCTCTAGGGATTCTTCCAGAAATTCCTCCCGCGATTCCTCCAAGGATTCCTCCATGGATTCCTCCAAGGATTCCTTCAGGAATTATTTTAGGGATTCCTCCTGGAATTGCTCCAGTGATTCTTTATAGATTTCTTCCAGGGATTTCTCTAAGGATTCCTCCAAAGATTCCTCCAGGGATTCCTTCAAGAGTTCCTGCAGGTGTTCCTCATGGAATTTCTCCGGAAATTTCTCCTGGAATTTCTCCAGTGATTTTAAGGATTTCCACCACAGATTTCTCCAGGAATTCCTCCACGGATTCCTCCTAGAATTGCTCCAGTGGTTCTTCAAGGATTTCCTCCATGGATTTCTCAAGGGATTCTCGCAGGAATCCATATAAGAACTCTTACAGGAATACCTACAGGAATTGAAACAGATTTTCTCCAGAAATCTTTCCAGCAGATCTTCCGGAGATTCCTCCAAAGTTTTTTTTTAGAGAATCCTCCAAGAGATCCTCCAGGAATTTCTTCACAAATTTCTCCAGGGAATCCTCACGGAATTCCTCTGGAGATTTCTCCAGAAATTCAATCAGGGATTCCTTCAGGATTTCTTCCAGGGATTCTTTCTAGAATTCCTCTAGGGATTTCTCAAAAAAATTCTCCAGGGGATCCTCCCAGACTTAATCTAGGGATTTCTCCAGGAATTCCTTAAGGAACACATCCAGGTATTCCTGCAAGAATTCATCCAGGAGTTCCTCAATATAAACTTTCAGAAGCTCCTCCAGGGGTTTCTCCAGAAGTTCCTGTAGGAATTCCTTCACGAATTCCTCCAGTGATTCATCTAGGAGTTCCTTCAGGGAGATTTCCAGCATCCAGGGATTTCTCCGGGAATCGTTGCTCCAAGAATTCCTCTAGTAATTCCTTCAGAAATTTCTCTCAGGTTCTAGTCTAGTCTACACATACACAGCCATCATTTGGAAAAATCCTGGAAAATGATAGAATCGACTACTTCTATCATTTTGCTTGTCATTATCAATGCTTGCAGTGAATCAGAGATTCATTACAAGTATTGAAGCGGCCAGGCCTACTGTGTAGCGTCATTGAATATTAACCGTATTTCAATAGCAATTGAATGTTAAGTTATAACTATAAATAGTAGAGTAAACATAGATCCGTGGACACCGCTGACTAAAATGTTTCAAGCGTGTAAGAAGTAATTTTCTAGAGTTCGACGGTTGAATATGACGACATGCGCTCCATTGATGTTATCCAAATCGTGACGTCATGCTCGTTTGGATACAGATTTTGACAGTTCGTTTGGATACAATGGATACATCAACACGGATCTATGTTTACTCCACTATCTATAGTTATAACCATACAACGGGGCGGGAACATCTCGTACCAACCACTCCCTTTAGTATGAGATATAAATTATAAGCAAAAACGTTGGGAGTGACGTTGCTAAGAAAATTAGTGTCACTCCTTCTAGGCTCCTCTTCCTGGGATGGGACAAAGGATGTTCCCCTTATGCCCTGGTTCGAAAGCCTAGGTTTAAGTGCCATTGCTCGCTCTCTGAAACGAAATAAAAATATTATGATTACTACCCCGGTTGTACTAAAAAACATACTGTAAGTGATTTTGAAGTGATTGAATTACGAAACGTTTACAGGCCCCACACTTTCAACATCAAGACATCTCAAAGAAATTAAAAAGATCTCAACAAATAATCAAACGTCCGGAATCTTTTTTTCATACAGCAACGGGCTTTGTTCAATAAAAAAAACCTAAAATAATACAGCACGCTATCGCCGGTTTTCCGCTTTTTTGTTTGTAATAGCGCTCCGAAGAAGATTCCTATAACTAGGAACACCATTTCATCCACGAATTTTGTCAATAGTCTCACAAAACCTTTTCGACTAAGGCAGCATCAATTTATTACGTAACGCTGAAATCGAATTTTTTCAAGCCCCCCTCCCCCCTCCGTAACGCTTTTTTATAAGAAAACCCTTAAATTTGTGTATGGGGCGTAACGCTCGACCGTACTCCCCTCTCCCCCTAGAGCGTTACGTAATTTGTGGACGACGCCTAATTCACTGCTTCACAAGCTTTTTTTTTAAATCTTCATCACTGTTCAAACAATTTCACGGAAAATTTACTATACACAGTCGGTTAGTTGAACTTTCGTCGTCTAAATAGTGGATCACTTTAAAGCTAGAAAATAGCTAGAAAATCGTTTCTTTTTGATGCTTCTTCCGAATAGAGTCATAAAAACTTCACTGGATGGCGTAACGAGCCGCACCACGATTCCCCCTTCAGAAATTTCTCGCAGGTTCCTTTCAAAAACTTGTTCATGGGTTCCGAAATACGTCCATCATCTTTGCCAGGAATGCGTTCAAGAATTTTTCCAGGGTTACCTGAAGATTTTTTTTTAATTACTTCAATGATTTGTAGAGGAATTCCTTCAGTGATATGTATTGGAATTCTCAAAGATAATTTGAGAGGGATGCATACAAGAGCCAGGAAATTCTCCACGAAGTCATCCCGGAATTCTTTCAAATTTACCTTCAAGATTTTTTTGTGAATCCACGGATTTGTACAGGAATACTTCCATGAATATCTTAGAGAATACCCCATGTAGCTCCTGCAAAGAAATTCCTTTAGAAATTCGTCCTGCGATTCTCACAGGAATATATCCTGAAATCCTTTTTTTTTCTCCAAGAAACCCTTCACGAAGTTATCCTAATTTTTTGTTTCAGAAGTTCCCCCATAAACTCCTCTAGGAGTTTTTCCAGGAATATTTTAAGGGTGTTCCTTTAGAAATTCCTTTAGGGATTCTTCCAAAAATTTGTCAAAGAACTTCCTCGGAAAGTCCCCCGCGAATACCTCAAAGGTTTCCTCCAACAATTGTTTTAGGACTCATCCTAGAATTCCTTTAGGAATTTTACCACTGATATTCTTCCGAATTATGTATGAAAAAAATTCGCTCTGAATTTATCCAAAACGTTGCCTGAAAATTACACAGCGTAACAAAAATTAACTTTTTGTCTGTCTCAAGAGCAAACTTATGTGTCTCCGAAGGATTTTGGGCCGCTGAATCCGAATCCGGGCTCAGATTTGCTCTAACACGTCACAATTTTGAGCTATACCTCAATTTATAGGGCAAAATATACGATTTTGGGCTTTTTTGACTGCAAGCCATTAAGCAAGGAAATATTTTTTTAAGCAATTAAAAGGTTAATTGGTCAATTAACATCTAAATTAACGACTCATGCAAAATATTTCGTTTTACCAAATCGAATTTGATAGTTTTAAGCGATTTATGTTAGGTACGATATTTCCCATATAAGTCACCCTCCAAAAGTTGCATGCAAGTTTTCATGCTAACATAAAATGCTTAAATCTATCAAATTTGATTAGGTAAAACGAAATATTTTGCAGGAGTCGTTAATTTAGATGTTAATTGACCAATTAACCTTTTGATTGCTTAAAAAAAATATTTCCTTGCTTAATGGCTTGCACTCAAAAAAGCCCAAAATCGCATATTTTGCCCTATAAATTGAGGTATAGCTCAAAATTGTGACGTGTTAGAGCAAATCTTAGCCCGGATTCGGATTTAGCGGCCCAAAATCCTTCGGAGACACATAAGTTTGCTCTTGAGACAAAAAAATGTTGCGCTGTGTTATCGAGAGATTCCGTTAGAAATCCATCCAGCAGTTTCTTCAGGAGTTTACTCGGGAATTCTTACAATAAGTCCTCCAGGGATTCTTCCGAGCAATACACATGTTAGAGAAGAGTCATAACATCACAGGTTTTGGTTGCGCAGATATCACTGTCTGTGACAAACTTCAAACATAGAAGTACTTACATGCTAGAAGCGCTTTCAGACATTTCTCCAGGGATTCCTTCTGGAATTCACCCAGGGAAAACTCTTTTGAATTCTCCCAGGTTTTCCTCTTGAAATTTCTATAGCAAATGCACCAGGAGCTCCTCTAATAATTCCTTCTAAAATATCTCCAGACATTTCATTTTATATGCATTCCAGCGATTCGTCCAGGAGAATTTCATTCAGAAGATTTTTTTCCAAGAATTCCACAGTTTAAGACTTCTCCGGAAATACCTTCAGGAATTTCTAAGGAGATTCCCTTCAGGAATTCTTACAGGGATACCTCGAGGATTTCCTCCAGTGATAGAGTCAAGACTTTTACGAGAATACTTTCAAGAATTCTTCCAATTATGCTTCTGGGCATACGTCAATAGACATTTCTATAGGATTATGCTTTGTAATTAGTACATGCAGTATGTGAGTATATTAAACTGCCTTTTGAGAGATTCTAGCAAGGATGTACTCAGAACAATACAACTGAAGGTTGATTCTTAGTGGAATAGAGATCCAGGACATTCCAAGATTGCTAATAAGCAAGGACAAACTAGACGGTTAATTACTGAAAAACTCCACTTAGGGTTCGTTCCAATTGGCGAATCAAAATTATTTTTTAGTTAAATTTGACAGTTCTCCTAAGGAAATAATTATTGAACTGTCAAGTTCAAGTGAAAATGTATTTTAATTCTCCAATTGGAACAGACCCTTAGTCATGAAAGACATTATTATGGAACATTTTCAAAAAATCTTCGGACAGGTTTCCACTATGCTCATCTGGTTACGCCCTTGTCTGGAAGAACTTCAACAGGACTCTCTTGAAAAATCGCAGGAGGAATTGCTGTAGAAATCCTAGGAGGAATTTTTGAAGGAACACCACCAGTCATCCCTAGAGGAACTCCAAGACATTTCTACTGGGATTCCTCCAGAAATTGCTCCGACAATTCTTTTAGAGGTTTCTGCAAGGATTCCTCAAAGTATTCTCTCGGGGTATGTACCTCCAAAAAAATTGCTGGCATTCCTTCAGGAACTCCTACCAGAATTTTTCCAAGCATTCTTGATGGTATTTCCGCAGGTATTGCTCTTAGGATCCCTCCTGGAATTTCAGGAATATTTTCAACTGGAATTGCTTCGAGAATCCCAACAAGACTTCTCTTAGGATACCCATCACGAATTCCTGGTGAAATCCCATCAGTATTCCAGGAGCTATTTCAACAGAATTTTTTTTAGGAATCTGAAGAGGATTTCCAGTAAGTAAACGAAGAGGAAATCCATGAGAAATCCCTAGAGGAATTCTGGAAGAATCCCTGGAAAAAATTTTTAGGTGAGTTTCTGTAGGAATCCACAAAAAATTACATCAAGAATTGCTAGGAGAATATCAGCAAAAATTTCTTACCCCAGTTACCCTCTTCCAGATCTTCCCTCAGGGCCATTCGTTCACGGACAGAAAAGTATTCAAATTGAAACTAAAATAACGTTTGTTGAATTTACACATTGAAATTCTTTTGAAAGTACAGGGGATGGCCAAAATGTTTGGGATAGGCAACTTTTTTTCTCCCACAAAAAAATTCAACATGCTGTAACTTTTTATAGAGTGCATAAAAAATCTCAAATTTTGACTGCTTGTCAACCTATTATATGTGCATCATTGGTACAAATTTGGGCTTGATTGATTAATGTTTCGCAAAGTTAGAGCCGTTCGGGTAAAACACTATTTTTAAGACAATTCATTTTTGAGTTGTCATATCTCGGATACCAGTGAACCGAATTGGATGAATTTTTTAACGTTTATCAACAATATATTGATACTTAATACGACGTTATAAAATATAATATTTTCTCACGGCGAATTAAGTTATACCTGGAATTTTGACCCATATGGGGCTGTCCATAAACCACGTGGTCATTTTTTTGGGACTTTTCAACCCCCCCCCCCCCCCCCCGCGTGGTCCATACAACATTTGTCCATACAAAATTTTTTATTAGTCCATAAAAAAATGGTCTTTGGCCGAACCTCCCCCCCCTCATGACCACGTGGTTTATGGACAGCCCCTATAGAAGAAAATAGGTCAAATTTACAATACCACACAAAAATTACGAAATGTGTTATTCCTTCAATCTAAATAGGCTCCAATATATCTGATTAGAGATAGCTTGAGAACAGAAGTGGAAGATCTTTGGATATCAACACTAAAATTTAATGACATTGATGTAAAAAAAATACATTATTTCGAGAAAAATCCAAAAACTGTCAATCCATGATAACTTTTTTCAACGTTTAAAAAGTACCTATGTTTAAATAGTTTGTGAAGTATTTGCATATTGTTAGTGTACGTTCAAAATTTAATTCAATTCGGTTCACTGGTTTCCGAGATATGACAGCTCAAAAATGAGTTGTCTAAAAAATAGTGTTTTACCCGAACGGTTCTAGCTTTGCGAAACATTAATCAATCGAGCTCAAATTTGTACCAATGATGCACATATAATAGGTTGACAAGCAGTCAAAATTTGAGATTTTTTGATGCACTCTATGAAAAGTTATAGCATGTTGAAATTATTTGCGAGAGAAAAAAAAAGTTGCCTATCCCAAACATTTTGGCCATACCCTGTATATAGTTTTAAACAGATTTGCTAATTTAAAATCTATGTGAAAATATGTTTGATTTAACAATCCTGTGTTTTATGGCGACTCTTGCGGAAATTAACATATTTCTACTTTGTTTCCAAGTCAATTTAACTGACCAATCCCTCGGCGTCGAATAGGATTGTAAAAACAACAATATTTACTATGAAATCAAGCAGAGTAGTTTGGGGCAAATGTTTTACTGATGAAGCCCTCGGTCATTTCTGTCAAGCCAAGCAGAATGTTTTGTTTAGCAAAGCATTTACTACTTTGCTAATGTTGGAAAAGAAATAGTAACAATCTCTTTTCCAACATTAGCAAACTGTTTCAAGTTATGCAAAGCTGTTGTACATGAAGTGCATAATTGAAAATTACCTTAAATTAGTGCGGCATGCGTTATACAAAGTAAGACATTTTTGAAAAGTTGTAAACTTGATTAATCAGTAGATCCCTGATTTTTCTGTACGAATCTTTTTTTTCTCTTTTTGCCTTTCTCGTACACCAAAGTGTGCTGAAAGGCTATATGATCACTCAAAAAACGAATTTTCGATAGAAGGCTCGGAGGGTCAAGTCACATATACCAATCAACTCAGTTCGACGAATTGAGATGATGTCTGTATGTGTGTATGTGTGTATGTATGTATGTGTGTATGTATGTATGTGTGTATGTATGTCTGTGCACAAAAAGGTCACTCGCTTTTAAGGCACTTCCCATTGGCCGATTTTTCGGATTATAGCTCGAATCGAACCAGAATTTTACCGCATTGTTTGCTATTAAAAATGGTCCGGATCGGTTAAGGCGTTCTGGAGCTATGGCCATTTGAGTGATCCGGACCAGCGCCGGTAGAACTGAACCAAGTCCGCGACCAAGCCCCATCATGCGCCACATCAAACTGCGGCGATTTTTTAACCTTCAGCATGGTTGACAAATTTTGTGCGGATATTTCACAAGAGACCGAAAATTCTACGATGTCGGCCCAAAATTCAAGATGGCGGTCTAAAATCCAAAATGGCGGCTCCAAATTCAAGATGGCGACTGTATAATGGAGTTTTAAGCCCTAAACCATGCAATATGGGTATATTTTGTATGGGGAAGATGTTTGGAGTCCAATAATGGCGACCATAATATTCAAGATGGCGGTCTAAAATCCAAGATGGCGCCTCCAATTCAAGATGGCAGCTGTTTAATGGAGTTTTAGGCACTGAAACCATGTAACATGGGTATATTTTGTATGAGGAAGATGTCTGGAGTCCATAAATGGCGATCTGAGTATCCAAGATGGTGGTCTAAAATTCAAGATGGTGACTCCAAATTGAAGATGGCGGCTGTTTAATGGAGTTTTAGGCCCTAAAACCATGCAATATGGGTATATTTTTTTGGGGAAGATGTCTGGAGACCATGAATGGCAATCTGAGTATCCAAGATGGTGGTCTAAAATTCAAGGTGGCGCCTCCAAATTCAATATGGCGGCTGTAGACGGAGCTTTAGGCCTCAAACCATGCAATAATGATATATTTTGTATGGGGTAGATGTTCGGTGTCCAAAAATAGCGACCAGAACATTCAAGATAGCGTTCTAAAATTCAAGATGGCGGCTTCAAATTCAAGATGGAGGCTGTTAACCTTCCGTAGCTCTCGCGGTTGGCCATCATCGTCAGCACCACGCTTATGCTGAGTACAAAAAGTGAGATTTTTTCAACGTGTTGTACAAAATACAACAGCGCGATCATTCGAGGGTTAAAAGGAGTTTTAGACCCTAAAACCATGCAATATGGGTACATTTGGTATGGCGGTCTAATATCCAAGATGGCGGTTCCAAATTCAAGATGGCGGTTGTTTAGTGGAGTTTATGGCTCTAAAACCATGCAATAAGAGTATATTTTGTATGGGCAAGAAGTCCGGAGTCCAAAAATAACGACCTGAACATCCAAGATAGCGGCTCCAAATTCAAGATGGTGGTTGTAAAGTGGAGTTTTTTACTATAAAACCATGCAATATGGTTATAATTTGTATGGGGAAGGTGGCCGGAGTCCAAAAATGGCAACCTGAATATCCAATATAGCGGTCTAAAATACAAAATGGCGGCTATAAATTCAAGATGGCGGCTGTATAACGAAGTTTTAGGCCCCAAAACCATGCAAGAAGGGTATATTTTGTATGGGGAAAATGTCCGGAGTCCAAAAATGGCAACCTTAATATCCAAGATAGCGGTCTAAAATTCAAAATGGCGGCTTCAAATCAAGATGAAGGCTGTTTAATGGAGTTTTAGACCCTAAAACTATGAAAAATGGGTATATTTGGTATAAGGAAGATATAAAGAGTCCAAAAATGACGACAACAATTTCCAAGAGGGCGATCAAAAATACAAAATGGCTTCTCCAAATTCAAGACGGTGGCTGTTTAAAGCAGTTTTAGATCCTAACTGCATGTAATATGGGTATATTTGGTATAGGGAAGATGTCTGGAGTCAAAAATGGCGACCACAATATGCAAAATGGTGGCCCAAACACCAAGATGACGGCTCCAAATTCAACATGGTGGCTGGTTGATGGCGTTTTAAGCTCTAAATCCGTCTCATATGGGTTTATTTGATATAGGGAAGAATTGTGGACTCCAAAAAATAATGACCAGATGGTGGCTGTTCAATGGAGTTCTGGGCCCTAAAACCATGCAATATGGGTATATCTGGTATGGGGAAGAAATTTGTAGTCTAAAAATATAGACCAGAATAGTCAAGATGGCGAACTTAAATCCAAAATTGCGGCTCAAAGTTCAAGATAGCGGCTTTTTGTTATGGTGAAATGGGAGAGCGTCCAGGTGCATTTTTGACTCGCATTTTTTAAAGCACCGATCTCGTCATTCACAAAACGTCCAAAAACGAAAATGCTGCTCAATACGAGTGAGCAAGGCTGCTTTTTCAGCTCTGTTTGTTGTTTAGATGACGACACCCGTGCTTTCGGTATTTGCAAGGCAGCCATTGTGACGGCCATCTTTGTATTCGCTCATATATGTCCTAAAGACATATAGGCGCAAACATCAAAGCTAAACGATATGATTTCTAGTGCCATGTAATGGATTTTTGTTTAACGTATGAAAGTGCGATACTCATCTACATGTCACTTGAGTTTTGTTGAAATGTGTTTTCGAAGACACGAGGAAGGCGCCATCACCGCTAGGTGGATTAATTGGGGTTTTTTTAATATAAATAATAACAACCCAGAGAAAAAAACAAGCATGTTGTTTTTCAATGAATATATTGTTGAAAGTAAAAGAAAACTATTTTTGAAACTACCATAATATTGTAGATGTCAAGCTTGACAGCCCACGTCAAAAGCCTGAAACTATTGCTATTTTAATAAGATTTCCGATTGAGGAACAATAATACAGGATTGTAAAAACAACCATACATTCTCATTGCGGCCAAAACAATGTCAAATTCCTTCTGACGTTACGTCGAATATGGTTATTTTTACCGTAGATTTTTCTGCGTGTTCAGTGTGGTTATAGCTGGGCATCAAAAGATGGATATCTGCATGATTGGGGTTGGACTTCCGGTGTCAGGGAGGGTATAAAAGTATTCGGCGTAGAATGTCACCAGCATTCAACGATTTGAAATTTTTTGAGCTCGCCTTGACACCTATCAGGTTTAAATCAACATGTTGCCCTTGACTTAAATACACCCATGTGAAGCTTCCCGCCAAAACAAACCCCTACTCATTATTCTAATTGTCCCACAGCAGTTACATTTGTCCCCATTACCCATTATCTCACCGTTGCTTCTCCTATCTCTCTCTCCCATTCCAGCACTGGCAGCACATTCCTCGCTGGCCACCAGCACCACCACACCGCAAGCCCGCCGATGCTACGTCTGTGGCGAGGGGGCAGATGCACCCTTCCGGGCAGCCCTAGTCCAGGCAGCAGACGAGCAGGCGGCGTCTTCCTCGCGGCATCCCCGGCCACTTGGCAGCCTGCCCAACATTGTGACCACCTGTGAGGATTTCGAACGGGATCGGAACGAGCTGGACAAATACGTGCTCGAGTGTCCCCCGGCGTACACCAGCTGTCTGACCCAGGTCGACGGTAAGTACCTGCCTGCCTGCCTAGACTTGACTCGAAACACGAACGGTTCTTGGAACGGGGCTCGGGATTTTTCCCATATATGTGGGGGGAGATTGGAGTAAGATAGGCTTCATTAAGGAACACCAAATATATAAATGTGTAGTTAATAAGGCCAAGAATGACACACACGACGAAGAATTTGTCCCCTTGATGCAATATGAGTTAATAGGAAGCATCCATAAACTAACGATTTTAGGGGAAAACAGTATTTAGAAATCTGTAGCGATCCTGACAACAGTGTGACCTAGGGAAAGGGGATTGGACATGAAAGTCACTTCAACCAATATGGTGCATTTTACTCCAATCCATTGTAGCATTTATCGTATCACACTAACTGCCGTGGTGGGATGATATAATCGTAATGTTGGCTTTTAACGACGGCACCGACGTCGATGGCCCATACTAGACGAAACGTCGATGCGATGCTCTTTCTCGGTCATCATCGCTGCTCTCGCATCAAGTGCATCTCGTCAAGCCAAAGTCATCTCGTCGACGTGTTGGCGTTTATAGGCAATGACTATAATTGCAATTAGGAGACACGAGGTGGATCGAGTGGATTTTCTGGGTATTTCTGGTGGACAGTTTGCCGAAGTCGTTATCATATTGCTGGTCGATAATCTGATGCAAAGCAAACACTATCATTCATTATCACATGGTAGTAAAAATAAGTTGTCTTGGCAGTGAACTTTGCGGGCGAACAATGTGACGTCAATGTCAGTCAATATGTAAATAGAGGTGAGCAATACTTTGCTAGTGATGTATCTATCAATAATTTATTCTCGGTCGATTTGAATCTTGCCTGTTACTATATGAACCACAAACTCTTGAAACCTTTAGAAAGCACTGAAAGTATAAGCTAGCTGGTGTCCGGAGCACCCATGGTGGTGCAGAGGGCCAAATTGAAAGATTTCCATCCTGGGCGATTGCCAGCCATCGCCAGGATGTGGCCAGGTCAAACTTCTGTCGACTTGCTTGATTTCGTTGTTGAGGCTGCGCCGGCATGAGCCTCTGGGTCTGCCTCTGCTGCGATGTCCTGCTGGGTCTCAATCCAAGGCTTGCTTGCAGATTTCATTTCCGCTCCTGCGTAGTGTGTGGGTGACCCACCTCTACTCTCGCTCCCGAATTTCTATCGCTATCGGCTTTTGATGACATCGACGATGGAGCTCCACTTTGGAGATTCCACCTTCCGTTCGAAAACTCCAAGGGCGCGTTGGTCCTCTGCACGTAGGGTCCATGTTTCGTGCCCATAGAGGACGACCGGTCTAATCAGCGTTTTGTAGATGGTTAACTTCGTGTTACGGCGAATTTTATTCGATCGTAGAGTTCTGCGGAGTCCAAAGTAAGAACGATTTCCTGCCACAATGCGCCTCTGAATTTCTCTACTGGAGTCGTTGTCGGCGGTCACCAGTGAGCCCAAGTACACGAATTCTTCAACCGCCTCAATTTCATCGCCGTCGATATAAATTCGGGGTGGCGGGCGCGGTGATTCCTCCCCGGAGCCCTTTGCCATCATGTACTTTGTCTTCGACACATTAATGACTAGGTAATCCGATTCGCCTGGCTTCACTCTTTAGTCGGATGTATGTTTCCGCCATCGTCTCAAATTTACGAGCAATAATTTCAATATCATCAGTGAAACCAAGCAGCTGATCGGACTTCGTGGAAATCGTCCCACTCGTGTTTATCCCCGCTCTCCTTATTACACCCTCTAAGGCAATGTTGAACAGCAAGCACGAAAGACCACCTTGCCGTAACCCTCTGCGAGATTCGAAGGGACTCGAGAGTGTCCCTGATACTCGAACTACGCACATCACTCGATCCATCGTCGCCTTGATCAATCGTATCAGTTTATCCGGGAATCCGTATTCGTGCATAATCTGCCATAGCTGTTCTCGATCGATAATATCATACGCCGATTTGAAATCGATGAACAAGAGATGTGTGGGCACGTTGTATTCGCGGCATTTCTGCAACACCTGGCGGATGGCGAACAGCTGGTCCGTTGTAGCGCGTTCACCCATGAATCCAGCCTGATATTGCCCCACGAACTCTCTTGCAATCGGTGATAAACAGCGGCATAAAATTTGAGAGAGTATCTTGTAGACGGCGCTCAGTAGTGTGATCGCGCGGTAGTTCCCGCAATCCAACTTGTCGCCCTTTTTGTAGATGGGACACACGATACCTTCCATCCATTCTTCCGGTAATACTTCCTCCTCCCAAATCTTGGTAATGACCCAGTGTAGTGTTCTCACCAGTGTTTCTCCACCGTATTTTAGAAGCTCGCTTGGTAGTTGATCTGCTCCAGCGACTTTGTTGTTTTTCAACCGGCCAACCTCCTCCTCAATCTCTTGGAGGTTAGGGGCCGGAAGTGTTTCGCCCTGTGCACATACTCCTAGATCTGTTACCACGTCACCTTCGGTACTTGCAACGTCGCCATTGAGGTGCTCATCGTAATTCTGCCGCCACCTCTCGACCACCTCACGCTCGCTCGTTAGAATATTCCCGTGATTATCTCGGCACATGTCGGCTTGTGCAAAACTGCGTAAGGGTTTCGGGTGAACTATCTAGTTCATTCGAATCTCGCCGGGGACTGCGACAAGGTGATGGACTCTCATGCCTACTCTTCAACATTGCTCTGGAAGGTGTGATGCGACGAGCCGGGCTCAACAGCCGGGGAACGATTTTCACAAAATCCGGACAATTTGTGTGCTTTGCGGACGACATGGACATTATTGCCAGAACATTTGGAACGGTGGCAGAGTTCTACACTCGCCAGAAACGCGAAGCAGCAAAGGTCGGACTGGTGGTGATTGCCTCAAAAACAAAGTACATGCTGGTAGGCGGAACCGAACACGACCGGATCCGCCTGGGTAGTAATGTTACTATAGACGGGGATACTTTCGAGGTGGTGGAGGAATTCGTCTATCTCGGATCCTTACTGACGGCTGACAACAACGTGAGCCGTGAAATTCGGAGGCGCATCATCAGCGGAAGTCGGGCCTACTACGGGCTCCAGAAGAAACTGCGGTCGAAAAAGATTCACCCACGCACCAAATGCGCCATGTACAAAACGCTAATAAGACCGGTAATCCTCTACGGGCACGAGACATGGATCATGCTCGAGGAGGACCTACAAGCACTCGGATCCACCCTCAATTTCTTAGTGTATGATATACTGTAACGCGGGAAAAATTAGCTCGCAAATTTAAACGTGCTATATTTTAAAGAACAGTTTTTTTTAATCCGAACCGTTGTACTGATTTAACATTTTCCCCGCCCCGGTTTGAAAACTTGATAACTTAATTGCGTATCATACATGGAATTTGTATTTGTGCATGCATCGCTCCTGTAAGGGGTGAGTATGGCAGCATAATCGATCGCGTTCCCTATTGTCTCGAGTGAAAATCAAAACAACAGATGCGCGGGTGTTTAGTGTTCAGTATTGTGTTGAGTATTGTGTTGTTCTTTACAGAGAAGAACATTAATCAAGACAATTAGATGATCGGCATTGAACCACAAAAACCCCACAACAATTGGTGAGATCTTTCCAATATTATTTATTTATTTATAAATAATTCTACTTCAGTATATTTATTTTATAACTGCATATAAGTTGAAAATTCGCTATTTTCAACATCCTTTCATCTATTGGAAGATGCTTCAGTTCTGGGCTCTTTCTAAGTTGATGAAGGGATTTATAAATGCTTGCAAGGACTTGGCCAGGTGTGTGGAGCTGAGTGAATCTATGACATTGTAGATAGTAGCGACATCAGCAATGTCAATGGAAATCCAACTTTGCAACTCCATCCAAGATTTGTGCAAGTATTCATGCTATGCTATGCTATGCTATGCTATCATACATGGAATTTGTATTTTCAGTTTGAACTTAACAATCATCGCGACAACCTCTTTGTTTTGTGAATTGAAAACAATCAGGTCCTCACGAATAAATTTTCAGAGAATTAATTAGAAGTGTGAATCTCGGAAATTGTACCACTGTGTGTGTAAATCACTCAGTAATTCCTTTGAATTTGGCAAATTTCTTCTGTAATATCTTTGTATCCCTTTTGGTAATTTCTTTAAGAATTTATTTGATAATAATTTAATGAAAATGTTTTAACAATTTATTTGACAATAATTTTGTGAAAATGCTTGGAATTTCACGGAACACCTTTCACGCATCCTTTGAAAATTTCTTCGACAATTTTATTAGCAGTTTATTTGGGTTTTATTTCATTGGAAAGTTTTTCGCCAATTTATTATTGTTAATGTCAGCAATTCTATAGATACTTGCTTTTTTAAATTTTCCAATTACTCTTCAGGCAATTCCTTTGGGAATTCTTTTAGTTAAGTATTTGGTAATTTATTTGACATTCGAGATTTCCTTCAACGGCTATTACTTTTGGAATTCTATCTAAATTTTCTTCAGAAATTCCTTTGATGATGTCGGAAATTTCTTTAAGAATTTCTTCGTAGTTTTTTTTTTGTTAATGTTTGTGGATTTTTTTTATAGAATATATTTTGGCAATCGGCAATGTATTTTGAAATTGGATTTGGCCAATTTCTTCAAAAAACCCCTATATTTTCTTCAGGAATTCCTCTGATAATTCTTATATGAATTCTTTTGGCAGCTGCTTTGAAGGTCCTGAGGTAATTTTTATGGAAATTTTTCCGGCAATTTCTTTGGGAATTTGCCTGGAAATTTTTGGTGAATTTCATTTGATTTTCTTTGAGCAAGCGCAGTTAATTTCCAATTCTGCAATTTTCCGAAGCAATGAATATTAATACAATTAAATCATAACGAATTACAAAAATTATCACGATAAAACAGCCTGAGAAATTTGCAGAACAACTGAAAAAGAAACCGCTGGAATAATTTCAGAGGAATAGCCATTGAAATTATAGGACAAAAATCCAAAGAAATTAAAAAAAAAAAAAACAACCATGCCGAAGGAACCCTCAAAGAAATGGCTAAACTGCAGTCTACCGAATACGTAGTAGTGGGTTCGAACATTCTGTGCCTTTTAATAAATTACAAGTTTTTCTCGTACATTGTTATAGGATTTCACTAAAGATTTCTCTAGTATTACCTCCTAGGATTTCTCAGGAAATTCCAACTATTCCCGAAATTCGTTTCTATTGGGATTCCTTCAGCTCGAATTGCTTGATTCAGCTCGAATAAAATCTTAAGAGGAATTCCTGGATGAGTATTGAGGAAAATCCCTGGAAAAAAGGCATTTATGGAAGTATTCTAGGAAAACTGCCTAGATGAATCCCAGCAAGAATGCCAGGAGAAACCCCCAGAGGGATTCCTGCAGGTATCACAGTAAGAATTTCTGGAGGAGACCTAAGAGGCATTCCTGAAACATCAGAAGCAGCAGGAATTGCTTATGGAATTCCAGGAGGAGTTGCTGGATGAAAAATAAGAGGAGTTCCTGGAGGAATCTAATGAGAAATATTTGGAGAAATCCCAGGAAAAAAATCTTAGGATTTCCAGGAGGAAACACCGAAGGTACTTCTGCAAGGCTCCTAAGAAGATTGCTCTGAATAATCTCAGCAAGTTTTTGAAGGAATCCCTGGAGAAATTTGTGGAAGAATTCCAAGAAGTATTCCGGGAGGTATAACAGTAAGAATTTCTGAAGGAGTCCTAGGAGGAATTGCTGGAAGGACTACAGCAGGAATAACTTGAGAAATCCACACTGTTGAAAATGCTTTGACATCCATGTGCACAACAGAACATGTGCTCGATGAACAAATTGAGATTTGAAATTATGAAAAGAAATCCACGTACTCCGGTGAGACTCGAACTCACGACTCCCAATTCGCTAGACGGGCGCTTCTATTCCTTCAAGCTACGGAGTCACTCGACTATCTCCGTCGCCAGCAGGCCTAGAACTGAACTCGATTCCACAATCGCACATGGTTATCTTCTTTTCACAATCCAAACCCCCTTCGGATGGGATTAGATGAACATCTAACACATTGTCTGTTGTGCACATGTATGTCAAAGCGGGAGAGGAAGTTATTTTTAATTGTCGAGAGCTTCGGGCACTGCCTTCCAATCACTTATTGGTATGGCAATTAGTGTGCAGTCGGACTCTCGACGGGTCGGTCCTCGGCCGACCGAATACGGTAAGGGTGACCGTAGCACCTTACAAATGTCAATTTCTTGATTTTGCTTTGGCTGACCAAGCCATGTGGGAAATTACACTGTTGAAAATGCTTTGACATCCATGTGCACAACAGAACATGTGCTCGATGAACAAATTGAGATTTGAAATTATGAAAAGAAATCCACGTACTCCGGTGAGACTCGAACTCACGACTCCCAATTCGCTAGACGGGCGCTTCTATTCCTTCAAGCTCTCGACAATTAAAAATAACTTCCTCTCCCGCTTTGACATACATGTGCACAACAGACAATGTGTTAGATGTTCATCTAATCCCATCCGAAGGGGGTTTGGATTGTGAAAAGAAGATAACCATGTGCGATTGTGGAATCGAGTTCAGTTCTAGGCCTGCTGGCGACGGAGATAGTCGAGTGACTCCGTAGCTTGAAGGAATAGAAGCGCCCGTCTAGCGAATTGGGAGTCGTGAGTTCGAGTCTCACCGGAGTACGTGGATTTCTTTTCATAATTTCAAATCTCAATTTGTTCATCGAGCACATGTTCTGTTGTGCACATGGATGTCAAAGCATTTTCAACAGTGTAATTTCCCACATGGCTTGGTCAGCCAAAGCAAAATCAAGAAATTGACATTTGTAAGGTGCTACGGTCACCCTTACCGTATTCGGTCGGCCGAGGACCGACCCGTCGAGAGTCCGACTGCACACTAATTGCCATACCAATAAGTGATTGGAAGGCAGTGCCCGAAGCTCTCGACAATTAAAAATAACTTCCTCTCCCGCTTTGACATACATGTGCACAACAGACAATGTGTTAGATGTTCATCTAATCCCATCCGAAGGGGGTTTGGATTGTGAAAAGAAGATAACCATGTGCGATTGTGGAATCGAGTTCAGTTCTAGGCCTGCTGGCGACGGAGATAGTCGAGTGACTCCGTAGCTTGAAGGAATAGAAGCGCCCGTCTAGCGAATTGGGAGTCGTGAGTTCGAGTCTCACCGGAGTACGTGGATTTCTTTTCATAATTTCAAATCTCAATTTGTTCATCGAGCACATGTTCTGTTGTGCACATGGATGTCAAAGCATTTTCAACAGTGTAATTTCCCACATGGCTTGGTCAGCCAAAGCAAAATCAAGAAATTGACATTTGTAAGGTGCTACGGTCACCCTTACCGTATTCGGTCGGCCGAGGACCGACCCGTCGAGAGTCCGACTGCACACTAATTGCCATACCAATAAGTGATTGGAAGGCAGTGCCCGAAGCTCTCGACAATTAAAAATAACTTCCTCTCCCGCTTTGACATACATGTGCACAACAGACAATGTGTTAGATGTTCATCTAATCCCATCCGAAGGGGGTTTGGATTGTGAAAAGAAGATAACCATGTGCGATTGTGGAATCGAGTTCAGTTCTAGGCCTGCTGGCGACGGAGATAGTCGAGTGACTCCGTAGCTTGAAGGAATAGAAGCGCCCGTCTAGCGAATTGGGAGTCGTGAGTTCGAGTCTCACCGGAGTACGTGGATTTCTTTTCATAATTTCAAATCTCAATTTGTTCATCGAGCACATGTTCTGTTGTGCACATGGATGTCAAAGCATTTTCAACAGTGTAATTTCCCACATGGCTTGGTCAGCCAAAGCAAAATCAAGAAATTGACATTTGAGAAATCCAGCTGAAATTCCTGGAAGAAGGCCAAGAGGAATTCCTGGAGAAATCCCATGAGAAATTTGTGCCTGAATCCTCGGATAAAATATCTTGGGTAAAAATCTCGGGAGAAATCACCGGAGAGCTTCTGAAAAAATCACTTAAAAATTTCAGAAGGTTCTCATAGAAGGATTCTGGGATGTATTATTATTATTGTAGAAATCTCAGCAGAAATCCTAGGAGGAATTGCTGGAGGAAACTATACAGGGATTTCTAGAGAAACCCCATCAGGAATGCCTGAGGGAATCCAATGAAAAAATCCTTGGAAAACCCAGAGAAGTCCCTGTTACAACCGGTAGAGGTATTCTGGAAGAATCTAGAGAGAACGCCCAGAAGGAATCGCAGGAGGTATTTCTGAAGCAATCTCAAGAGGATTTCCTGGAATAATGCCAGCCATAATGTTCGGTTAAATTCGTATTGGAATCACTAGAAGAATTTCTGGACGTATCATAGTAATAATTTCTGGAGGAATTGCTGGAAGAACCGTAGGAGGAGTTGTTTGAGGTATTGTTTGAGGAAGGTTAAAAAGGAGTTTCTGCAGGAGTTCCATGAGGAATTTCTGGAGGATTCTTCGGATAAAATATCTGGAGGAGTTCCTGGATTAGTCCTTGGAGAAATCCCTGGTAGAACAACCAAAGCAATTTATGCAAGAATTCCAGGAAGATCGCCTGGAAAGATCGCTGCAAAAAAGCCAGGGGAAAGCTCTAGAAGAGTCCGTAGCATAATTCCTGAAGTACCACAGTTAGAATTTCTGGAGGAAGAACTGCAAGAATTGTTTGAGGAATCCCAGCTGGAATATCTGGAGAAATTCATACAATTTCGGGAGGTATCATAGAAGTAATTTCTATGGAAATCCTAGAATCAGGAATGCCAGGGGCTCTAAGACAAGTTTCTCTAACAACTGCCTGGAGGAATACCAACAGTTCTCTTTGAAAAAAATCGGTAGAAGTATACTGGAGGAATCTCAGATGGAATCGCAAGTGGAATTTCTGGAGGGATCTCAGGAAGAGTTCCCGAAAGTATTGCAGCAAGTAAGTATGCCAGGAGAAATCTCTAGAAGTATTTCAAAAGGAGTTCTAATGGGAATTGCTTGCAGAATTCCAGCTAGAATTCATGGAGTAGCGTCACTAGAAGTTCTTGGAGAAATCTCCTATGGAATTTCTGGAAGAACCTCTGGAGGAAGTCCTGGATAAATCCTTGAAGAAATCTCTGGAAGAATCGCCGAAGAGATTTTTAGAAAAATCACAGGGAGATTTTCCGGAAAAAAAAATCGGAAGAACTTACTTAGAAGAATTCCTGTAGGTATTACAGTGAGAATTTTTAGAGGAATTCTAAGAGAAATTGCTGGAAGAATCGCAGCAGGAGTTGCTTGAGGAATCCTAGCTACAATTCCCGTAGGAAGGCCAATATAAGATTCTGGAGGAATTCCATGAGACATTTCTGGAAAAATCTCCTGAAGAAATTCCAGGAAGATTGTCTTGAATAACCTCTCCAGGAATTCCTGAAAGAATTCCATTAGAAATTAGAAGAATTCCAAGAGAGTATCCTAAGAGAAATTGCTGGATCAATCTCTGCGTAAATTTCTTGAATGTATAACCCCGTCAAAACTGCCTGGAGAGTCCTAAGGGAAGTTTATTGAAGAAATATCGGGATGAATCCATAAGAGAAATCACCGTATGAATAGATAGAGGTATTTCTAGAGGAATCCATGGAGAAGTCTGTTGATTGTTCTTACCAATATCCAAAACGCCAAAACGTACAACAGTAATAACGGGTGTGCTTAAGTTTTGTTCAAATGTGCAATTAATATATATTGGAATTATTGTGTGTATTTTTAAATTTTAGGTGATTGTCAAGGAAAAATTTTAGGGGGTGCCCAATTTGTTCTAGGGGGTGCCAGGCACCCCTGGAACCCCCCCAAGCTACGCCAATGGTGCCCACCCATCACTTGTTCATCGATTTCAAATCGGTGTATGATACAATCGATCAAGACCAGCTATGGCAGATTATGCACGAATACGGATTCCCGGATAAACTGATACGATTGATCACGGCGACGATAGATGCAGTGATGTGCGTAGTTCCAGTATCAGGTCTCTTCGAATCTCGCAGAGGGTTACGGCAAGATGGTCTCTCGTGTTTGCTGTGCAACATTGCGTTAGAGGGTGTAATAAGGAGAGCGTGGATAAACAAGAGTGGGACGATTTTCACGAAGTCCGTTCAGCTGCTAGGTTTCGCTGATGATATTGATATTATTGCTCGTAAATTTGAGAAGATGGCGGAAACATGCATCTGCTTAAAGAGTGAAGCCAGCCGAATCGGATAAGTCATTGATGTGTCGAAGACAAAGTACATGATGGCAAAGGGCTCCAGGGAGGAATCACCGCGCCCGCCACCCCGAATTTATATCGACGGCGATGGAATCGAGGCGGTTGAAGAGTTCGTGTATTTGGGCTCACTGTTGACCGCCGACAACGACATCAGCAGAGAAATTCAGAGGCGCATTGTGGCAGGAAATCGTTCTTACTTTGGACTCCGGAGAACTCTGCGATCGAACAAAGTTCGTCGTCACATGAAGTTAACTATCTACAAAATGCTGATTAGACCGGTCGTCCTGTATGGGCACGAAACATGGACCCTACGTGCACAGGACCAACGCGCCCTTGGAGTTTTCGAACGGAAGGTGTTGCGCATCATCTACGGCGGAGTGCAGATGGAAGACGGGACTTGGAGAAGGCGAATGAACCACGAGCTGCATCAGCTGCTGAGAGAACCATCCATCGCGAACCACACCGTGAAAATCAAGAGGCTATGGTGGACGGCTCACGTCATCAGGATGTCGGATAGCAACCCGACTTAAATGGTTCTCGAGAGTCATCCGACCGGTACAAGAAGACGTGGAGCGCAGCGAGCTAAGAGGGTCGACCAAGTGGAGGACGATCTGCCGTACCGACCCTACGCAGAGTGCGGAACTGGAGACACGCAGTCATGGACCAACAGTCTAGTGCGCAACAATCTAGTCTAAGGTCTTTATCAATCGATGCCTATGGTATATAATTCTTGATTTGTGATCTCCCAACAAGTAGGGTCTTGTACCATTTGGGCAGGTGTACCTATTTTGGGCACTTGCCGCTATAACTAAGTCATTTTACAACCGATTGATTTGTATTTTTGTTCAGAGTTGGGCACGCACAGTATCTAACTCTGTACAAAAATTCAAATCAATCGGTTTTAAATTGACTTAGTTGAAGCGGCAAGTGCCCAAAATAGGTACACCTGCCCAAATGATACAAGACCCTAGATCTTCAAAACAGAACTCCATCGTCAAAGTGAGCAAAACTCGATACTGACAGAACTTTGAGAGCGAAAATTCCGGAGGGTCGGTAAGACAGACAGGCAAGAACAGAATCGAAATCTGGAAACGCGACAGGTCATCGCAGCAGAAACAGACCTAAAGACTGAGTCGACGGCGACCAAGGCTTTGGTTGATTTGCGATTCCATATTACGATAAAAGAGACTGTGCTGGAAGTAAGTGCCACCATTGAGCACATTCTTAGAGACGACGAAACCTCTTTACTGCCTTTCACATCATAAATCGACAGTTATTGTAATGTAAGTACTTTGTGACATAGCAGCTCACAACTTGTATCCAAAATGTGCTGCATTGCGTTAAGATTCACAAGTGCACTAATTATAAGAAAATTGCCAAAACTCCGAAAATGTCAACGCAATTCCAAGTGCCGTTCATTAACATAAATTTTAAACTGTTTACGGCTTATTCCGCGGAACCAGCTGCAGTGCCGCCACCGCCAACATCGTTAGCAATTATTCCGGTATGTGTCCCATCCAAAAAACCACTTCTGGAGCCGTCATTAAAATTTCATTCCATTTTCTCAAATCCATCCCGGACTGAAATTCATTTTAATAAACATCTCCCTTCTGCCTGTCGCCAGGTGTACCTACCATCCATACCGCAGAGAAATCTTACCGATTGTGAGTCAAGTTGAGTTGAGGTGAGTTCTTCGTTGGCTGAAGTCCCTCGGCGTCAACAACAACAACAACAAGCAAACCACCGCACACCGGTCGCATTTCGGAAATTGGAAGAGACAACCCTGCCGCGGCAACTATTTCGCTCAGATTGGAACGGAACCATAAGCTCTCCTCGGAAGCAAGCATCACCATCCATCCGCACCAGGAGAGTTTCCCAAGTGCAGTTTCCCGGTCCGCCTGTGCGCGCCGCCGCCGCCGTACACTTTGGGGAAATATCATTAAAATTAAATTCATGGCGGAAAAGGTTTGCTTCTTTCCACCTGGGAGGGTTAACAACAGTCAGACACGAAGGGAGAGCCGAGTAAAATGCAACTATAGGATGAGTTCAAGGGGAGGAAGTAATGATGCATTCGCTTGCCCACGTCAGACCGGATCGGAGTGTTTAAGAAATTTGTTTGGCAGGGGTTCACGTTGATGTGTGGATTGCCGTACGGATTGTGTGTTAAAGGCAGACGAGACAGCAGTGGAAGTATTCGCCATGCTCTTGTTATAAAATTGAAAATCTTAGATTCCACTGAAACTTCCCGCATAAACGATAACCATAAGATTTGCTTAACCACCCATTCGGGATACAGTTCGAACAGTATGCGGTATTGTTGAACCGTCTACATTACAGTCCGTTTATTGTGTTGGTTTATTAGGGTTATCATCAAATTCGAACTTGCTCGGGGATCCATTTTCCCTAAAATATTCGTTTCATCCTTATTTCTCCCTACTTATTGATACCGTCGTGGCAGACCCTCTGACATGGTCTGACTTGGTTTCCTGGTTTCCTCCACCCATCACGATAGGGCATTTTACACAGTCAGGTGTGCGTAATAATAATGACGGTGTGTGTGGCTATGGCTGGGTGAGTAAAATTTCTGGTTTGGTCGTTTCGTTATGATGGGGTGAATGGATGGCAATAACAATAGTGGGCGCCATTCCCCCGATGCGGAGGAAAGGATTGCCAGCACTTGACTTAAGAAGAGTGCTTTCGGATTCCTGGAATATGGTAGTAGCAGCAATTGGTGCCCTATTAGTGTGAGTTCTTGGGTAGACCAATTTCAAAAGCGCACTAGATCAACTAAACTTGATTGTTATAGCGTAGCTGAGCTCTAGTGTTTATTTATTTATTTATTTATTTATTTATTTATTTATTTGATAATTCAACTGATCTTATATGATCTTATTGAATAACTTATTCTAAAGTACAATACAATCATATCAATTTCACATATAACAATCAAAAATTAATCATCAACGACGCGCACGAGATACAATCAATGCAACATATATCACAAAAGCCATCCATATTCGTACAAAGAATCACTTATCACTTAATAAATAACAGTAGAAAATAACGGTACATAAATATCAATTAGCTTTTATCCTTAATCTCGTTAAACACTCATTGGTTTCCATGTGTCATTAAGCCTATTTACAAATTCACGAAATTTTACATTTCTAGGCCATGTTTTAGCGTTCAAAACTGTTTCTTTCCACCGCTAATCAACTACGATTTTAAAGGAAATATAATCCATATCGTCGCAATTTTTCCATTTCGGCACTAATTTTGCTACCTTCAGGCACTCGGGTTCTGAGACGCAAAGAGAATGAGTTACTAAACGAGTGATATCGGTTTCAGTAGCACTACAATCTATATTGGACAAAACAAACGAGAAAGATTCATCATCACAATGTTTTATCGTGCGAGTAGAGACATTGTTTGATGGACTCGGTGATGATACTGGTGTTGAATGCCGCTGTGTTGGAACGGTTGGAACAGATGGAGATATTTGATCGGCTATTTTGGAAATCGCATAGGTAATCTTCGCTAGTTGGCATCTCAACTCGTTCAGCTCTGCTGCAACTGAAGATGTCGAACTCAAATGTGCTCTCGGCGAATCAGGAACAGTGTCTCTGGCCTTACAAAATTCAAGCATGCATTCATCGCAAATCCAAATGATGTTGTTGGATAGCGCGCAAAGATCTGACTCACTAAGACCAACACATGATGCATGAAATCTCCTGGCACATCTGCCTTCACAAACGGTGTACAGTCCTTTCATTGTATCGATGTGAGTGATACATTGTTTGCATGTGTTATCCATAGCAGAAACGTTTGAAACACTACGGATCCAAAAAAAAAATCACTTCAAAAGTAGCGAGATTGAAATTGACTAATTTCAGCTTCTAGATAGCAAAAACGATGAACTAACGAATTGCAACTGTAGAACGGATTAATCAATCGTATTTTTAACAGCAATACGATTTTTAACAAACTTTTTCACGAAATTATCAGCAGAACATACGGACGAATGAATGGAAGCGTTCAACCGAATTAGAATTATATAAAACATTGAACATGTTGAACGTCTAATAGAACTTCACCTGCGTCTGTCTTTCAAGCGATGTTCTTCTACGAAATTCCACCAGTGGTCTCCCATTTCTAGGGTGAACTCCCCTATCCCCTAGGCATGGTCGCATCGCACGCACGCGAGAGCACCGCTACCAGCTCGTCGCCGCTCAAACCGAGTAAACCTCGCTCACGGCGCAGTGCCTGCCTACATACCCCTCCTACGAAGTATGATGTTTCCACCTGAGACGTTTCCACCTGCGAGGGCTTCTTGGTCTTCCACTACCGCTGCCTGCTGTTGTTGTAGTCGATAGCTACTCTCCAGTTCGAACTACTTGTTAGACGTCAATAATTGACTACGCACCGTTCCGACTAAAGGTACTCTTGGTACCGACATAGGCCAGGTTGACATCTAGCATGGCCAGTGTCTCTAGCAGGACCTGGCCCCACAGGTTCGCGAAACGGCTTCCCCATTCCAACGCCCAGACATTGAAGTCACCTGCTATAACAACCGGCCTTCGCCCAATCAGCACAGTCATCATACAGTCCAGCATCTGCGTGAACTGCTCGATCGGTCACGTGGTGGCGCATAACAGCTTATTCCACCAGACTTTTGTAGACGTCGCCCTTGCGCTTCTTCTCGCGCTTGAGGTCGAGGATCATTTCACCGTACGAGTGCGTCTAATACTGCGCACGTTGGCTCCCTGATCCATGAGTTTGGCGTCGCATTGCCTTCAAGACGTCCGAGTACTTAGACTGTTCGGTCTTTCTCGCACTTGGCAGGTACCTACTCTCCTGCATCCTGGTGTCCTAACGCTCCTGCCCATCTAGCGATATGTCTTCTTCTGCTTCGCTCAACTGTCGCCCAAGGGGAGTCCTCCCCGTGGTACGCCCTACTCTGTGGTTGCTGAGGACCTAACAACGGTCGCAACCCCCTGTTCCCTTTCATCCGGGACTGATGGCCAGCCTTTTCAGGTCCACCCTTCCCAGCTCGTCAGGCCCCGGCCCTATAATCCCTGCTGCCCCAAACGGTGGCTTCCCGTGCTTCGGCAATAGAACTGATTTTGGCCTTTTCCACCTATCCGAAAACTCGCCTCTATCCAGACATCTCTGCATAGCCATTCTGACCATGTCAGGACTAGTCTCGATGGCCGCTTTGATAGCCACCGTCGGAATGCCATCCGGGCCCGCGGCCTTGTTCATCTTAAGTGATTTCGCAATTGCGGCTAGCTCGTCATTTGTCACTGGGGGAACCTCGCTCGGGCCGAGATGGTCTTGCAGCGTGGGTGCCCCGTCTACCGCTATTTTCGATACTGTATCGAATCGCCAGGTGATCACTATGCGTGTACCCGTTGTCAACTCTCCAGTGTGAGCTAGGATTAAGACCCGGGCTCCAGAAGGGTACATCAATGATGGACTCTGCGCCGTTCCTGCTATAGTTGCTTATACCGCCTACATTCGCAACCTCGGCGATTAAACGTCGAGCCATAGCCTCCATAGCATCGAGAAGCCCAACATCTCTCTTTCGTCGAGCGACTGTCCCACTATACCGCCCACACGTTAAAGGACCCAGCGATGTCCAAGGGACTCAATCCTACTAGTGCGCTTGCTAGCGAGTCTAGCATGGACGAAAACTGGTCTATTGGCCACCTGGCCTACCCAGTTCTCGTTATTGGTGCGATGTCTGTACTCGACTCCGAGGCGGATTGCCACAATAGCTGCTGCGCGGCTTCAGTGATTTAAGTTCAACTGTGTGACCTGCGTCATTTTCGGCGATTTTGTCCTTTATTCATGCTAGGGCAGCGCTTCCCAAACTCGGTTTTCGCGGCGCCCCAACGTATTGCAGGCTCGCTTTTCAAACCCGTTTGAGCGAGCCTGCAAGAGGCTGGTGCGCCGCGAAACCAGAGTTTGGGAAGCGCGGTGCTAAGGCATTAAAGCCCGTCTGACAAGTGTTCGCCGTGAAAATCAGACACTTTGGTGCCCATTTGCACTCCCTGGCGAAGTGGCTTTCTACTCCGCACCTTTTGCAGAGTTTGCTCCTGTCGGGGCCTTTGCATGCCCACGACTTGTACGACTCAAAGCACTTAAAGCACACTTCCGGCGGCTCGTAGATGTCATTAGTATAAAGTGACCAGACATTCCCGCGTTTCGCGGAACAGTCCCGCATTTTGATCAAATTTCCCGCGACAAATTATGTCCAGCGAAATGTCCCGCGTTCGTCTCAAATCGTTAAATCTCAACAAGCATACAAAACATTGTAGTCACTTCAGCGCAAAAATAGTCAAACCAGTTTGTACAAAGCACAAATCGCATCAAACATATAAGCAGATATTTTCATACTTTCAACGTCAAAATTCAGTAACTGAAAGATTTTTGCGAGAAAGTACATGAAGTTTCTGGGTTGCAGTAAGACTAGGTGGCTAGCGTCGATGCTTCCTATAGAACGACTATTGAAATGTTTGAACTGTTGAAGGCTTTTCTTATGAATCGAAAGGGTGGCGACCAGCGGGGTAGCGCGGACGTCAACCACGAATAGATGAGCCGTAGTCCACATGAATTTGACATGTTTCGGAAATTGACACTTTTGGGCACTCTGACAGATCTGGGATGTGTACGACATTTGCGAATTAGTCATTACCATAAGTTATTACTCAAGTAAAACGTGTAAAACTAGCAAAGGGTTATCAAAATTTTAGCGTGCAATCGTTCGAAATTACACGACAACGCGGAGATAGCAAATAAATCAGTAAAAAATTGTGTAATGCATCAATTTACAGCACAAACAATTTTGGACGTGTTTTTGTTGTGAGCTACGGGGATTTTGGCTTTCGCTGCCCCCCTGGTGGCGACTGGCGAGCCACTTAGGCAGTGGCCGATACAGGCCCCTGACACGGCCTATATCAATGCATTGGAATTATGGTAGACAGGATGTCCTGGGCGCTAATAAATAGCGCCCACTGTCAAATGCGGAAACATCAACAATTTTTTGTTTAACGTTTATTTTGGTTTGTTGATCAGTTTTTGGAATCATTTTTTCCACCTCTTATGATCACAAAACACTTCAAACTCGCTTTAATATTAATGTACGGTAAGAGGAGCATGCGATTAGTTGAATAAAGCAACCCAACAAACACGCATTGTGAATGTGATTTCGTGTGTGGCTCACAACATTAAACAAAAGCTGCGTTTGTTCATTACACGCTCGTTTCAATTTGCACGAATATGAGTATAAGGCAGTTAGATGTTGGCTACGATAAATTTCACTGATGCCAGAGGCCTGGGCCGGTATTAGTGATATGCTCGCCACAGTTACGTATTTTTACAATATTGTTATATTATACGATAAATTTACCTGAATCCTGCTGAAATAAAATGTTAATTAGCAGTACATTGAAACAAAATAAACTACAAAACACGAAAAAGTGCGTCAAACTTTGATCTTGGAATATTTATAAATACGGTATATATTGCATCTTGCTTTGCTCTTTAGTATACCGTGCCAATGTTCAAACGTTTAAAATATTTGTTCACACGTCAAACACCAAAGGAAGTAGCAAGTAAACAAACCGATTATTCCATGCACCACCCAAAAAGTGTATCCGACACTGAAATATTCTAGCAGCGAAACGAACCAATGTATGCTAAAACTGGTGGGAACATATTGTGGTGGGACAAAAATTTTTTGCAGGGAGTCGAATACGGTGCAAAAGATGCAATATCAAGATCAAAATCTGATTTGGTAGATCTTACACCGCGACGCACTAAGGTGATCTACCCACGTTACGGTTTGCATCTGTTTAACCTTCACATTACCGACCCCCGACAACTCATTTTGAAAATGCTGGCATTTCGTCAATTTTCATCCGATTTTTTTGAAGTCGCCCTTAATTGATCATAAATTGATGCTAGTTTATTACACTCAAATGGTCATGTAACATCCGGAACCATTCCGGAGATATTCCGGATTGTACTGGGGTCAGGGGGTGGGGGAGGGGTCTGTTTTGCCAAATGACTGAAAGTGGTTATTTCGTGTGTTATTGTGTTTGAGAGGCCCCCGCGGAACCTGTTTCAGGTGTTCCAGAGCGGCCATATCAGTTGCTTCATACTTCAGTCATTTTTTTCTGCCCCGTTCTCTTGAAATCGTGAAGTATGATACCACCGACAAACCGACGTGCCAGCTCATACAACTTTTCCAATTTTTCTTGGCGAATAAGTTCTCCTTTTAATCACTAGCTCCATCTGTGCGATGATTTACACAGCTTCCTCTTTATGTGTGCGTGCGTACAGGAACTTTACCTTGTCAAACTATTTTACACATTTTGAAGTAATAACCTGCATTCAATGTTTTCCGCAATAAGAAGACATTTCGTTATGAACGTTGAAATGAAATTTCATCCGGTGAAAGTTTTTATGTTTGGGATATTTTATATCGGACTTATTGATCATTTTGCTACATATATCGAAGGATTTCTTTGAATAGCTTTATTGCATGGTTGATTGTATCTTCTATTGGTGAGATAGAAATAAGAGTGTATTTGATGTTTACATTGATCAGCTGGAAATTTTCGCGCTGTTTTATGACATCTTCTTCAAGGTTTCTTTTGTCAAAAGACGAAAATGACAGAACGAGTTACGATTTCAAAACGGTTTGAGGTTAGAATTTCTTTCCAATCTTGAAAACAGAGTGTCACGTCGGTTTGTCGGTGATGATACGTCGCACGGCATGTTTTGGTTGCAAACCAGAAATGTCCCCGATGTCACCCCCGTGGAACCTATGCTAGATGTTCCGGGGTGGCCATTGTAGGGGTTGAGAGAGATACTAAGAAAATTATACGTAGGGCATATAGCATCAGTAGCCGTGATGCACCATCGAAAAAACAAAGCAAGCGATCAGCATGAAATGAAACGTCAGTCTTGTAAAGTATTTCGCACGAGTAGGTTGCATCATTGCATCCTTCCTCGTCTGAGCAGAGTTCCGGCCGGCGGAATGGCCCGGAATGCCACAGTGTCCGTCCGGACACGACAATGGCACAGCCGGTAGGTAAGCTCCCAGCAAATAAACTGTAAAAATAAGTGGTTTTCTCAAGGGTTTTCCATTAATGTGTGGCAGCAGATGGATACCAGAAAAACGTCGATTTTCTTCTTGTCGCAAAACGAATCTCGCGCGACTTGGTTATCAGAAGGTTAGCTTTATAGTTTCATTTGTTGGTTGGAGGAGGAGTGCGGAGAGTAGTGGAACGTTGAGTTTGGATTGTGATTTTGTTTATGGTTTTGCAACAAGAGGCACAGTTATGATGACGTATTTTTATTGGAGAACCAATTTGGCAGTCGCAGTTGTTCTTCTGGTAGGATTGGTTGTTTCAAGTTGCTTTTCTGAACGGGATACGGGAAATGTTTTGTGGACTTTATTTTGATAGCAAAGGCAAAAAAAATGGTAGTTTTCTATTATGTATTGGTTTTGATTGTTTGGTTTGACCGTTTGACGGTTGATTTTTCCAATATTTATCAAGCAGTTGTTTGACTTGTCGCTAGCGACTGTGGTTTTAATTTTGTCTCGTTCAGGGTTTTTGAACCTTGTTGAGAGTCCCGCTGAACTGTTTAGATATTTGCTTGGATATTTGCACAATCAAAATAATAAGGTAATGGTGAGATATTGTTAGTCTCAGGGATAGATTGTATAGAGTGCATCGGGTGGAGTCGTAAATAAACTAAGAAATTAACATGTCTATGTGAATTAAATACTTGTACTGCGGTAATACAGTTTTGTGTCACATTAATGCTCTTATATATGTGATTTGTTAAACAAAGAAGTCGGATGGTCTCGGGCGTAAGATAATAACAAATTTCCCACAAGGTAAGCCGCAACCGGAAAGCAAATTTCCTCGAGAAAGCAAACAGCGAGTTCCCCCGAGAGGGTAAGCTGTAACAGATTTAGTAATTCCCCTGAGAGGGTAAGCGAATTCCCCTGAGAGGGTAAGCTAACAGCGAATTCCCCCGAGAGGGTAAGCTGCAACAGATTTGGTAATTCCCCTGAGAGGGTAAGCAAATTCCCCCGAGAGGGTAAGCTGCAACAGATTTAGTAATTCCCCTGAGAGGGTAAGCGAATTCCCCCGAGAGGGTAAGCTAACAGCAAATTCCCCCGAGAGGGTAAGCTGCAACAGATTTGGTAATTCCCCTGAGAGGGTAAGCAAATTCCCCCGAGAGGGTAAGCTAACAGCGAATTCCCCCGAGAGGGTAAGCTGCAACAGATTTAGTAATTCCCCTGAGAGGGTAAGCGAATTCCCCCGAGAGGGTAAGCTGCAACAGATTTAGTAATTCTCCTGAGAGGGTAAGCGAATTCCCCCGAGAGGGTAAGCTAACAGCGAATTCCCCCGAGAGGGTAAGCTGCAACAGATTAAGTAATTCCCCTGAGAGGGTAAGCGAATTCCCCCGAGAGGGTAAGCTAACAGCGAATTCCCCCGAGAGGGTAAGCTGCAACAGATTTAGTAATTCCCCTGAGAGGGTAAGCGAATTCCCCCGAGAGGGTAAGCTAACAGCAAATTCCCCCGAGAGGGTAAGCTGCAACAGATTTGGTAATTCCCCTGAGAGGGTAAGCAAATTCCCCCGAGAGGGTAAGCTAACAGCGAATTCCCCCGAGAGGGTAAGCTGCAACAGATTTAGTAATTCCCCTGAGAGGGTAAGCGAATTCCCCCGAGAGGGTAAGCTGCAACAGATTTAGTAATTCTCCTGAGAGGGTAAGCGAATTCCCCCGAGAGGGTAAGCTAACAGCGAATTCCCCCGAGAGGGTAAGCTGCAACAGATTAAGTAATTCCCCTGAGAGGGTAAGCGAATTCCCCCGAGAGGGTAAGCTGCAATAGATTTGGTAATTTCTCTGAGAGGGTAAGCGAATTCCCCCGAGAGGCTAAGCCAACAGCGAATTCCCCCGAGAGGGCAAGCTGCAACAGAATGTTGGATAATATATAAAATATGAAGGATTGAGAAAAAAATGTAGTATGAAGCATGAATGATGTATGATGTAGGATTAAGAATGGAGGATGAAGGAAGTAAAATATTGAATGAAGGATCGAGGATGATGATGAAGATTATAATGATGATGATGATCATGATGATGATGATGAAAAATTATGATAAAGATGATTATGATGAATAAAGATGAAGAATGAATCAGTTGGAGAAGTTGTTAATGCTGGTAGGTATTTCTCCATGCTAGAAGGGGATTTCCTGGACCAAGTCAAAATGGATAGCCCAGAAGTGTAGCAGAGAGAAGAACATTTTGGGACACGATAGTTTTCCCTTAAAAAGTTTTGTGTTTTCTTGATTATTGTACGAAACGTCGGCGATGATCTGAAATCAGTCAACGCAAATTTGAAGATGAATAATTAAGTATAAAGGATGCAGGATGGAGGATGAAAGATGTAGGTTGAAGTATTAAGGATAAAGGATTGAAGGATCTAGGATTGAGGATTAAAGATGTAGGAGGAAGTATGAAAAGTGAAAATTGAAGGAAGTGAAGAGAAGGATCGAGGATGAAGGAAGTAGGATGTGTAATGAAGGATTTAGGATGTAGAATGTAGGACGTAGGATGAAGGGTGAGGATCATGATGATGATGACGATTATGATTAAGGATGTAGGATGTAAGATGTAGAATGAAAGATAAAGGATGAAGTATGTAGAATGTAGAATGAAGAATAAAGAATTACGAATGAAGGATGATGATGATGATGATTATGATGATGAAGGATGAAGGATGGAGGATGAAGGATGGAGGATGAAAGATGTAGGATATGGGATGAGGATGATGGTTATGATGAAGAATGTACGATGTAAGATGCAGGATGAAAGATAAAGGATGTAGTATATAGAATCAAGGATAAATGATAATGGATGCAGGATGAAGTATTAAGAATTACGGGTGAAGGATGATGATGATGAAAATTTTGATGATGATGATGATTAGGATGATGATGAAGGATGGTGATTATGATGATGAAGGAAAAAGGATTTACGAAAAATATGTAGAATGAAGGATGAGATATAAAAATAAAATAAAAGATGCAAGATGGAAGATGTATGATGAAGTATGAAGGAAGCAGGAAGAAGGATGGATGTTGAAAGAAGTAGGGTGTAGCATGAAAGATGTAGGATGAAGGTGATGATGATTATGATAAAGGATGTAGGATGTAAGATGTAGGATGAAAGATGTAGCATAGACAAGCAGACGTATTACTTGGAACAAAATATGATAACAATCATCGTCATGAAAACATAATCGCCAAATGGTAATTACGCTGTGGGTCGCAAACCCACTGAGTTAATGCGGTAGTGAGAAAACATCAAGCAGGAGCAAAAACGATGCGAGCGCCATGAGCGAGCGATTTGCGAACTACGGAATATTTGAATAATCCGTTCAAAAAGGAAACGATGAGAAGTGAGTAGAGTTGGACGTCTGTTTGTCTGTGGATGTATGATGAAGGATGAAAAATTACGGATAAAGGATGATGATGATGAAGATTATGATGATGAAGGATGTAGGATGAACAAAAAATACAGGATGAAGTATGAAGTATGAAAAATAAAGGATGTAGGATGCAGGATGGAGGATGCAAGATGAAAGGATGTTGGAGGAAGTCTGAAAGATAAAGGATGAAGGAAGTAGGAAGAAGGATGTAGGATGTGGGATTATGATGATGATTATGATTAAGGATGTAGGATGTAAGATGTAGGATGAAAGTTGAAGGATGAAATATGTAGAATGTAGGATGAATGATGAAGGATGGTGATGATAAAGATTATGATGATGATGATGATGATGATTATGATTATGATGATGATGAAGGATGATGATTATGATGATGAAGGATGGAGGATGAACGAAAAAAATATGTAAAATGTAGTATGAGGTATAAAAAATAAATGATGCAGGATGGAGGATGCAAGATGAAAGATGTAGGAGGAAATATGAAAGATAAAGGATGAACGAAGCAGGAAGAAGGATGGAGGATGAACGAAGTAGGATGTAGCATGACAGATGTAGGATGTGAGACGAGGATGATGATGATTATGATTTACGATGCACGATGTAAGATGTAGCATGAAAGATGAAGGGTGCAAGATAAAGGATGAAGTATGTAGAATGTAGGATGAATGATGAAGACTGTAGGATGAAGGATAAAGAATTACGGATGATGGTGAAGAAGATTATGATAATGATGATGATTAGATGATGATGAGATTATGATGATGAAGGATGAAGGACGGAGGATGAACGAAAAAATGTAGGATGAAGTATTGTGCGTGCATTTCGTTATCGAACACGAAGGTTTCGAGCGTTCGTGCCACGTACAGTTCCAAAAATCGTCCGTTTTTTCCTTTACACCTAGCTTCACAGTCGAATGTGTTGAAAGTGACAGAGCAGCATGTGCTGGTTCGCTTACATTTTTTCTTCGCTCTCCTTTTGTTTGGCCACGATGACAGTAGAAGGTCGCATAAAAAATAGGTAAATAGAGCAAACGTGACAACATGGAGAACCCAATTGATGAGGCACTTCAAATAGTGTGTTTTAAATAGGGTGTCGAATCGACCTTCGAGTCCAATAGCCAAAGAAACTCACAATATGAAGCATGAAAATATAAAGAATGCAGGATGGAGAATGCAAGGTGAAAGATGTAGGAGGAAGTATGAAAGATAAATGATGAAGGAAGCAGGAAGAAGGATGGAGAATGAAAGAAGTAGAATGTAGGATGAAAGATGTAGAATGCGGGATGACAATGTAGAATGAAAGATGATGGTTTAAAGATGATGATGATAATGATTATGATTATTTCAATGAAAGGTGATGATGATCTTCTTCATGAAAGATTAAGTATTAGTGTTTCATAAAATAAATACAATACAATTAATGATGGAGAATGATAGATGAAAGATGTAGGATGAAGTATGAAAGATTGAGGAATAATGAAGTAAGGTGTGAGATGAATGATAAAGGATGTAGGAGGTTTAATGTTGGATGAAGAATTAATGAAGGAATGATGATGATGATGACGATTACAGTAAAAATGGATAAATTATAAATGATGAATAATGAAGGGTGAAGGGTGTTGTAATGTAGGATGTGGGACGAAGGATGAATTATGAAAAGTTAGGAAAGATGAATGAAAAGTTAAAGGTGAAGCTGATAATAATGACAATGATGATGATGAAATATAAAGGAAGAATAATGAATTATGAAGGATATAGAGTGTAGGAGGTTGGATGTAGGATGCAGGACGAAAGAATGAATGATGATGATAATGGTGATGATGAAGAATGGGATGAAAGATGTATACGTCTATAGGATTTAGGAAGAAGTATGTAGAATGTAAAATAAGTTATGATTATGAAGAATGAAGGATGACAATAAAGATGATGATCATAAGCTTCCTTAGAAGGATCTTACCACCAAATGGGATTTTAGAATGCAAATAAAAAATAAACAAAGATATTTGCATGACAATTTGGCTAAGGTTTAAAAAAATAAAGATTTAATAAAGGTGTAAAAAAAAAACTAAGAGGATTTCAATAGTGATGATTGATTGTATTGTTTTTTTTTAATGAAGATAATTATAAGTTGTGGTTCAATAATGTTCAGTGTATATGTGGTTTATATTGTTGTAAGAGGGTTATATAAAACTTTTGTATTTATTTCATTTTCTTTTACTTCTTAATCAACTGGAGAGTAGAACAGAGGGAGAATGTAGGGGTTGAGAGAGATACTAAGAAAATTATACGTAGGGCATATAGCATCAGTAGCCGTGATGCACCATCGAAAAAACAAAGCAAGCGATCAGCATGAAATGAAACGTCAGTCTTGTAAAGTATTTCGCACGAGTAGGTTGCATCATTGCATCCTTCCTCGTCTGAGCAGAGTTCCGGCCGGCGGAATGGCCCGGAATGCCACAGTGTCCGTCCGGACACGACAGCCATATTAGTTAATACAGACTTCAGGGTATCATTTCTGACTCAGTCATACGAAATCATAAAGTTTGATATGTCGCATGACATGTTTTGGATGAAAACCAGAAGTGTCCCCAATGAGGCCCCCGCGGGACCTGTCACGGTGATCCAGATGGGTCAACTTATTCAAATCTGATTATCGCAGATGTGTTTTATTAGTCGCAATGAAAATTCCGCTAAAAATCGATGATTCAAACACAATAACATACGAAATAATCATTTTTTTTTCCATTTCGGCACCCTCCATGACCCCAGTACAATCCGGAATATCTCCGGAATGGTTCCGGATATTGCATGGCCACTTGGGTGTAATAAACTAGCACCAATTTATGATCGATTGAGGGCGACTTCAAAAAAGTTGGATGAAAATTGACGAAATGCCAGCATTTTGAAAATGAGATGTTGGGGGTCGGGTACGTGAAGGTTAATGAAGTTTAGATCCTAAAACCATTCAATACAGGTATATCTGATATGGGAAAGAATATGGTAGACTGAAATCCAAAATAACGGCTCAAAATTCAAGATTGCGGCTGTTTAATTGAGTGTTAGGCTCTAAAGCCATGCAATATGGGGATATTTGTTATGGGGAAGATGTCTGGACTGTGGAGTCCAAAAAATTACGAACAGAATATCCAAGACGGCAATCTAAAACGCAAAATGATGACTCATAGTTCAAGACAGCGGCAGTTTAATGGAGTCTCAGGTTCTAAAACTATTCAATATAGGTATATTTAATAAGGGGAAGAAGTCTGTAATCCAAAAATGGCGTCCAGAATTTCCAAGATGGTGGACGTAACTCCAAAATGGCGACTCATAATTCAAGATTGCAGCTTTTTTAAGAGTTTAAGCCTCAAACATCAAAAGCCAGATAAACGTACCCCACAGGCTCCGTTAACGATCGACCATCTTTTTCATCCCCTCGATCACTCGTTCTTCAGAACGGGTCACTTGACACCTTGATTTGGGATTAGTAGTGCTATTCTTAGCCGGCGACTACGCGGCTGACTCGCAAGCAGGGGGTTCGCCAGCCCCGGGAATATAATCCCAGCTATATTAATCCTATTGTTGCTTTCAAAAGCATTCAAAATGCTTTAAAGTGCTTCCTACATCAATCTGTCACTGACAGAGAATTTCCTTACCAATCATTGCGCATGGCAGACAGTGGGGCAGCCTTGTATCACGCATCATTGACGCTTCATTGACAGTTGCTTAAAACTTTCACTTATCGTTCCGATCCATGCATTCCTACGCTTGAATCATCATGCTCTCTTTAGGCTGACCAGATAGTAGGAAGATAAAAACGGGACATTTTGACTGAAAATACGGGGCATATAAATGTCTTATGAGTGAAATTATATATTATTTCAATACACATTACGATGCGGTTATATTTCGAAAGTTCAAAGATATACAATTCTTCTAGCTGTAAATGACATAAAGTAGAGACACTTACGAGTGTTAATAACATTTCGACATAATTGAATTATTTTTTAAATCATTACCAAGATTAGGAATCAATTAGGAATCAATCAAGTGGTAAAAAAGCAGCACCGCACACAAGTAACAAATATTAAATAAAAAACAAAAAAATTAGACGTTAATAAACTACTATAAACGATGTTCTACAAACCTACCTTATTTTTAAAATAACTATAGTATTCCATTGAAAAATAAAAAAGGTCTCTTAGTTGGACTCAAAGTTACATTTTATTCATCACATCCAAATATTTGTTATCTAAAATTCGTTTCACTTTTTATGTAATTTTAAACCACAAGAATCTAAACATCTAAGAGCTTTTGAAAAATAAGCCGCAATATGTCCTAAAATTATAAAAAGGTTCAATGTTTCAGTAAACTTTTTACAGTAGAAGAATGATTGGAAGCTCTGAAATTTCTTTTTGTTAATTTTTCAATGCAATTTGTTTAAAAGAGTCCGTATATGTTTTCGCCATATTTATGGATAACCATATCAAGAAATATTTTAAATTCTTTACGATATAAACTGTTTTGATATCCGCTTGTGCTTCCGGTTAATAATATTGATTAAGTGACTATTTGTCTTAGTTTTAGATACATAATGTTAGTTTTAAAACATGCAGACTTCTGAAGGGGAATTTAAAGTGTTTATTTTAATAACATGAAATTTCATGGCTTATCATTTCACAAATCACATTTCAAATTTGTTGAAAATATAAATAAAGTCACAATCAACATATTGAACTGTAAATTGCAGTCAGATCTTTGCCAGATTTAACTCACGAAAATAACAATATGTCCTAATCGAGGAATATATATTTTATTAAAAATAATAGAACTATGTTTGGAAAAATATCTTTAAAAATTTAACTTACTTTTATAAACAGAAATACTCGTTTTCCGTAGAATACGGGACAATTTGGCCTTTTTCCACACTATGGCGGGACACCCCTAAACGGTAATAAAAACGGTACTGTTCTGTTAAATACGGGACGTATGGTCAGCCTATCTCTTCGGCTCTCGTGGGCTTTTCTGGCTGCGGTGAAAACACGAAATACAGAGAATTCTTCAGAATGTCAACAAAACTACAATTAAGGCTTGATTTCAAATGGAAGCTCCGATCATGTGGGATGAATTTTCATACTTGATTCTTTACTCAGGACGACAAAAATCAACACCACTGTCATAGAAATGTCACTAAACTATTTTTTGGGAAAACGTAATTGAAGTATTATTGAAGAACACTTACGAGCATTATGAACAAACCTTTCCACTCGAAAATCATGATAAATTTGATACAAATACAATACTTTTTTTTTCTTTTGCAGGCGACATGGAAGTGCGAACCTGTGGCGAGAACCTCCCAATCAACGACTGCAAAAGTGCCAACAAGATCGACTACTGCTACTGCAGTGTGGACCTTTGCAACAGCCTAAAGCGAACCCAGATCCGGCGGGAGATTGAAGACTCCCAGATGGGCGGTGGCCTATCGGAGCACCTGCGGCAGCACCACAACAGCGACGACGAGGACCTCACCGAGTCGTCCGGCATGGAGGATTCCCACGAAAAGCACCGAACCATGGGCAGCAGCCATCGGGTGAACCAGAACGGAAGCCAACAGAATCACCGTCCCGGTGGCAGCAGCAGTAGCAACAGCGACGACAAAAGCTACGAAACGACCCAGGTCGTCATGACGCTGAAACCGATTTCCTCCTCATCGTCCGGTTCCGGGAGCGACCGGCGGAACACCACCTCCACCGGTAGCAATTCGAGTGCTAAAAGTGGTAGCAGCTCGTCCTGGCGGTGGCGGTGGTCGTTAGTTGGTTTCAGCACGACGACGACGAGGAACGGCGGTTGGGTCGCTCTGGTGCTAATTGGTGCCTCGATGTGGCGGTTTGCCGTCAGCAGTAAAGGTTTCTGTTGAGGAATTCCACGGAGTCATGTCAGTCGATCCTGAGCGACCATTTCAAAAATATCTGAAACTTTGCACAGTTTTTCAATTTCATATAAATCGCCATTTTTTGATATTAAACCTTCATATTCACTCACGACTAACTTTTCAAAAGGGTGTATGCGAAAATAGTTCTAAAATATTCTAAAAGCTATACAGCAAAAACGGATTGTTCGATTGTTATAAATTTTTCAGCAAAGTTAGATAACTAAATGATGATTCCTTAGAAAATATACACTGTAAAAAAATTCTTTTTCTACTTTGAAAAAATATGATATTTGTCACGAAAACTCAAATATCTCAAAACCCTATCTTTTTACCAACTTCAATTTTTTAGGGGAAATGGCCCATTATATCAGCTATCTACCATAAAATTTTGGTGATGGTAAACTGATAAACAAAAAAGTTATGACATTTCAAACATTTCACAATTTTTACATTTAGTAACAAAAAAAAATTTTTTTCTGTGTAAATTATTTCGAGAATTATATTTTGATGCTGATTTTATTGTAAAGGCTACCGCCTGAATTAAACAAGTTGTTTTCATGATACTTTAGTTTGATTATTCGTAATTACTATAGTATCTATTTGAAACTTAGACGCGATCCAGTGTTGTGATCAAAAATATTGAGATTGTCATACTTTTTATTGTACGTGACTGGTGAAAAAATCCCTTGATAGTGTTGAAAAGCTGTTGATTATAAGAAAAATGGAATTGAATTTATTTTTAAGACAAAAGCTGTATAATAAAAGTTTTTTATACGCGTATACGTCTAGTTTATCCGCAAAAAAAATCCCTCTTACACACTTATTTCTGAATTGCCTGTTCGGTACTTTTTTGACGAGATTATAACAGCAGTACGATCTCGGTAGTTTCGGTAATCGATTTTACTGAGGCTCAGTAAAACAACTGTCAAAATCGTATGGAAAAGGTAAACAATGCATTTTTGCTGAACGAGTTCGGTGCTCAGCAGTTTTAATCTCGTCAAAAAATTACCGAACTCGGTAATCAAAATTAAGTGTGTAGAGAACAGACTTTATGATCGGAAGAATGCGAGTAACTTCAACAACAACAAATGCATAAGAGGTACATACCACAGACAAACAGACGAAACGCCTAGAACAATTTTAGTGAAAATTCATCGCCCAGTTCACACTATCACCACCTGGTGGAAATGTTTCACGAAACACTGCGTTGTGCAATATCGTCATCAGAAGGCGCTAGTGTGAAACGTCAAACGCAAAGAAAAACGATGGGCGCTCTTCTTGTTATGAAAGCCACAACCAAGATTCAAAATGATCGTTGAAGGCGTGGTCAATGAAAATTTCGCCAGTGTTACGTTTGTTTGTCTGTATACATACCTGACAATGCTCACGACAAAAAAATACTACCGCTATGAATATTAAAAGACACATTCTACGGGCCCCGTATCATCAATACCAATTTTTCAAAGTTGAGATATGGCATATTTGACATTTTTATCACATTCTACATTACTTTTGTCATCCAAAAATGTATTCGACATGATATTAGTGTGACAATAAATATAAATTGAACGAAGATTAACATTAACATTAAAATCGTGATTTTAAGTCTTTTAGGCACACTTTTCATCCAAACTTTCGTATTTTAAACACCAACACACTGATTTTTCAAAAGTCTTCCATCATTTGTAGATAATTGTATGTAGATTTTTTAGCATAAAAAGATTTTTAATCGAAAGACTTTACAACTCTGAAATATGGCTGATCATAGTATGGGTTTTTACAAGGGTTTTTATTGCGTTGTAACGTCACGAAAAATCCACATTTTTAAATTTTATTCAAATACGGAAAACGTTACAAACATGAAATTTTGTATGCTCTTTGTACTCGAAAAGATCTTTCAAATGAGACTAAAAAAAATAAAATCGGTTCACGGAAGCCCGAGTTTCATCTGGTCGAAGTTTGCGTTGTAACGTCACGAAAAAAAAGTTCTGTGGAAAAGACCAAATCTTTCTGGATTGGACGGCTTCTGAATTGGACAAACGTAGTTCTATATTCAAAACAGTTTCGTTCTCGTTGTGTATGAGCTCTTTTTCGAGATATCGTTTATAAATTGCGTACCATTGCCGGTTAATAAACTACGTATATTTTTGAAGGACGGGGGAAATAGTGTTAGGCCAAAATCTACGATGTAATTGTACTGCGATATTGTAAAATGTTTTAATCGTAATCTAATACCACTCAAACCGAAAATTTCTGTGATATGAGTGGCCAACGGACGAAACACTGACGAAATTACTAAGTTATTAAGTTGGTCAAAGACTGTTGATTGATAGTTTGATTTAAAGTTCCACCAACAGGCGGGGCTAGAGAACATACAAATTTTAAATTTCATACATCTCAGGATCCCTTTTACAAAGAATTACGATTTCTTCGGCAAAGTTGTTTGGTAAGTAAAGGACTTGCAGTTGATTTACCAATAGATGCGAGATTTTGCCACTAGAAGACGTTAATTTCTATTTTACAAAAGCAGGCAAGGGATTAGAATTTCTTGAAAAGAATTCTACAAACTGGAACTTTTTTCACTTTGGATATATTGTATTCAAATCAAATTGTAATCAAAGATCAATATATAATTCTTAACTCTCAAATTTTAATTTAATTTGATTCACTTATTCCTTAGATATAAGAGTTAATAGAACACAGTCAAAAATATGATTCTGCTTAAAGCGCTCCATCTTTGTGTAGAGCTAACCAATCAAGTCCAAAATTGTAGAAATTTCAGATAACAAGATGAGGAACTATCAGTCAAAATTTGAGAATTTTTTATATATTTTATAAAAAGTTACGGCTTGTTGAATGTGTTTTAGGTAAATAATAAAATTGGCATGCTTTTGTAAATTTGCAACTACCACCACTGTGTGGCAGAAATTAATACTATACGGCTATTGAACTGAAAGTTTAGTGATCTACCAAACAACTTTAATGAAGCAACCATCATTCCCATTAATCACGATCCTGAGATAAGTATAACTAAAAATGTTTATGCCCTCTAGCGCCTCCTAGTGGAAGGATTTTAAATCATACGGCCAGATACGGCCCATCAATTGAAAATTCCAACTGTCTATATAGTTAGGATCTTGAAATATATGGGATGGATATTACGTCAGTGTTACATCTATTTTTGATATAACAAGAATCACCGACAAACAGACTTAACACCTACGAAATTGAAACTCATATATCTCGGGACTCTAATTACTTAGACTTTAGACTTTTAGAATGTTGATGTCTTTGGAAAAGTTGTTTATCTTGTCAAAAATTTTCAGTTCAAAAGCCGTTTGATTCAAGTTTCTAACTGACTAGTGGTAGTTGAAATTTTGAAAAATAATACACTTTATATTTTTTCAAAAAATATTCAACATGTTGTAACTTCTTATAAAGTGCCCAAAGATTTTGCCAAAAAATAGTTTCTCAACTAATCAGTGTGTCTGAATCTCACATCCAATAGTAAATCAGCTGTAAGTTTTTGACTTATCAAACAACTTTTTTTGTCAGAATTAGGTCTATTTGTCTCTGGAATCACAGAAATTGATGCCCCTAAGTGGTATGCAGATCCTCAGGTATGTCTTTGGTTCAATAACTGCTCGCATATCTTAAAGCGTTTTTAATTAAATCAATGGCATTGCATAAATTATTGAAAAAATGTTTAATTCGACGGCGTGATTAGTTTTATGCTGCAAAATCTGAATATCTGGCGGTGCGAAGTAATGAATATCAACGGTTTAGTCTTTGAGACAAAATTAGATGAATATGGGTGATACTAGGCCGAAGATGGGTACCATTAACCTTCATGAAGGAGTTTTCATACTGCTGATAGCAATAACTTGGCCCTCCGAGCCATGTATCACAAAACGGATTTTCAATAGAATAAAGTTGCTCTTGGAGCAGAAAAAATAGTGCAAAAATAAATTCACAAATTCGGGCAATTTTGTCTGATTATTCTGATTTAAAAATGATGTGCCTTTTCGTGACATTACAACGCGAGCAGTACCCTGTTTGAAACTGAACGGGCGTTGTAACGTCACGAAATGTAAAAGTCGATTATCCAAAAACGAATCCGAAATGTATATGTATTATTTCACTGAATTGAAGAACTAATCAATAAAATTCAATGGTGGGAGAAATTTTCAGTTTAAAATAAAAATCCGAGCAAATTTTTCAAGATGTTGGTTGCACGTTAGAGGGGGTCGAATTCTAGTGCGTTGTAACGTCACGCTACAAATACGCATTTTAAACAAGTTTTTCTAATGAAAACTAAATGTTAAACAGGTCAAACATATCGGAAATTTTACAAGGAATCTGAATATGATAAAATATTTTGAGGTTTACAGTCGTTTTTATGAACTATAGTGAAAAATCTGACTACGAATGCGTAGCAACGTTGTAACGTCACGGTAGAATGTGCCTCATCTCGACGGCGGGGTGAGTTATATGCTGAAAAATTTAAATAGGGTTTGTGTTCCATCAGTAATCTCACGCTCCCAATTTCATCCTATTCGAAAACAAGCGATTACGGCACCGATTGATTCCGTTCTTTTTGTTTTCATGCATGCTCACTCCTAACAAAAAATACAAAAATAAGAAACAAAACAAAACAATGCTTCATTCCTTTGTTTTTCGTAGGATGTAAATGGGAGCCACATGCTTAATAAGGGAACCAATACCCTATCTGGCGGTGCAAAATAATGGATCTCAGCGCGCTAGTCTTTGGAACAAAACTAGAAGAATATGGGTGATAATAAACCAAAGATGGGTGCCGGTGTGATTAACCTTCATGAAGGAGTATTCATACTATTGATAGCAATAACTTGGCCCTCCGAGCCATTTATCACAAAACGGATTTTCAATAGAAAAAGTTCCCCTTGAAGCAGTGAAGATAATGCAATGATATATTCACAAATTCGGATAAATTTGGCTGATTATTCTGGTTCTAACATGATGTGCATTTTCGTGACGTTACAACGCGAGCAGAACCCTGTTTGAAACTGAACGGGCGTTGTAACGTCACGAAATGTAAAAGTCGATTATTCAAAAACAAATCCGAAATTTAAATGTTTTATTCCATTGAATTGAAGAACAAACCAATAAATTTCAATGGTGGAAAAAAAATTTAGAATATCACAAAAATCCGAGCAGATTTTTTAAGATGTTGGTAGCGCGTTAGGGAGGGTCGGATTCTAGCGCGTTGTAACGTCACGCTACAAATACGCATTTTGAACACGTTTTTCTAATGCAAACTAAATGTTCAGAAGGTCGAATATATCAGAAATTTTACAAGGAATCCGAATATGAAAAAATATTCTGCGGTTTACGCTCGTTTTCATGAGTTATAGTGGAAAATCTGACTACGAATGCGTCAAAACGTTGTAACGTCACGGTAGAATGTGTCAAAAATTGTATAGTATTTTTTTTTCTTCAGCCACCAAGTAAGTTAAAATTAATAAGTGATTTTGTTTATTATAATCTAACGAACAAGATGAACAGTCGCTTTCTCAAAGGTCTTCAACTCAACGCTCTCTTGTAGACCGTTTGATGAAAAAAAATGTTCAAAAGAGTTACGAAATCTCACCGAAAGCACCATAGATAAACTGAAAGAGACTGGTTATGCCCAAATGTCCACATTGTGTACAAAATTACGCATTTGCACGTGCTACCGTCTAAAATTTGACAAACGAGCCATCTGTATATCATCGGTAAAGCAGGGCGCAGGAAGTTCGAAAACGACAACAACTGAGAAATTGCCATCAGCGACATCTGTTTAAACAATTTAATTACGCCCCTTTTCAAAAATGCCCTGTAATATTCTTCAACATCTATACCCATTTCAATATTTTTAACGTTGCAAAACACGCTTTCAACATTCGTCTTGAAGAAGAGGGAAAACACTTGTCCTCAAATGTAACAGCAAATTAATGAATAAACGACTAATGCGCGGAGGGCGTGATAAAATCGGAACATTATAATATACTATGTTATATGTATATATAATATATAATAAAATCAACTTGTTTTACTCACGCAAGGCCATTAACAATAAAATCAGCATCAAACTTCAATTTCCGGCCGAAATAATTTACACTAAAAAAAAATTATTACTAAATGTGAAAATTGTGAAATGTTTGAATTGTCATATTTTTTTTGTTTATTTTCATGGTAGATTGCTAATACAATGGACCGTTTTCTCTAAAAAATTACGTTGGTAAAAAGATAGGGTTTTGAGATATTTGAGTTTTTGTGACAAAAATGATATTTTTTAATGTTAAAAAAGATTTTTTTCACAGTGTATATTTTCTTAGGAATCGCCATTTAGTTATCTAACTTTGCTGAACAATAAAATCAGCATCAAATCTCGATTCCCGGCCGAAATAATTTACACAGAAAAATTTTTTTTACTAAATGTAAAAATTGTGAAATTTTTGAAATGTTATAACTTTTTTGTTTATTAGTTTACCATCACCAAATTTTTATGGTAGATTGTTAATACAATGGACCGTTTTCCCTAAAAAATTCAAGTTGGTAAAAAGATAGGGTTTTGAGATATTTGAGTTTTTGTGACAAAAATGATGTTTTTCAATGATAAAATAGATTTTTTTTCACAGTGTATATTTTCTTAGAAATCACCATTTAGCTATCTAACTTTGCTGAAAAATTCATAACAATCGAACAATCCGTTTTTGCTGTGCATATTTTTGAATATTTTTGAACCATTTTCACATACACCCTTTTGAAAAGTTAGTCGTGGCTCTAAATAAAAATTTGATATCGAAAAATGGCGATTTAGATGGAACTGAAAAACTGTGCAAAGTTTCAGTTCAATAGAAAATCATGAATTAAAAATTTTCCTTAATTTTGATGCTGTTGCTTGGAATCGCTCTGTTAGAAACTAATCTAATTTAATTGGATGCAAATTTGTGATGCTTGCGTGATTCGGTAGACTTTAAAGGTTTTGTGCAGTTTGTGGGACGGCGACTGTGAGTCAACCCGGCAGACCGGTTTTATTGTGGTCTATGTTTCAATTATGGCTTCTGAAATACACCATGGAAAGAAGCTGGTATGATATCTGAAGATTCTTCCAAAAAATATGTAGATTTTTTTATTTTGCCGCCAATTGGTGAAGATTTATGATACAATAAATTATTTTGAACTAGTTTGTACAAGGCACATAAATTGCACTCAAGATAAATCCAATTGCAAATTTACTTTTGTGGGTCCATCTACGGCAACATGTTTACAAGGTGTTTTATTGGTTTTTGGCTAGTGAATGACCTGTTTTACCTCCATCAGCGTGGGAATTTGAACATTTCTGTCTTCTGTTGTCCTGACATAGTGGCTTATTTCGCTAACTTCGGTGCCACCTTTACTACATTTAGATTCTCGTCAAAGTGCTGCTTCCACCTTGCAATCATCTGCTGTTTCCGCTTCTGTCTGTATCGTTCCATGTTTGCCAGATGCCCTGCTGCAGCATTACTGCCCGCACTGCCTTCTTCTCTTCCAAAATCGCTCTGCACTCCTCGTCAAACCACTCTTTCCGTCAACTCATTTCCTTTGACTGTATTCCACCAGACCTCTAGTGGGTCTCGCACTCGTGTGGTAACGCTGCCTAGAGATTCTACTCGATGGCTTCAGCTGCTCTAGGTTTTATCGTGGTGGTCGCCGGGATCGTACATTGTTGACAGGGCCGGATCTAAGGGGGGGCCCGGGCCCCGGGCCCTCACATTTTAGGGGCCCCAACAAAAACCTTTTTTGGTTGCTAACATTAGCTTCATTTTTCATATTGCTCAAGTACTATTCGAAAATAAGGAAAAACAATTTTGGTCATCTCTCCGAGGGGCCTCCTCATCCGCTCGGGCCCGGGCCCCCACAATCCTTAATCCGGGCCTGATTGTTGGTAACGGAGACTTTTTGGTGCAGCTTGACCAATGGTCAATGACTATCATCAGGTAGTGCTCAGAGTCGATGTTAGCACCACGATAGGTCCTGACGTCGAAAGTGTCGGAGAAGTGCTCTGTCGCGAGAAGTCTACGCTAACTCTAGACTATTGCCGAGCTATTTGACATTATCTTCTATAGTGCCATAATCGCCAGGTTTGCCTTCTTGCAAGCATATTCTACGTGGCTGCCAAAGTTTAGCTTGTCATCGATAATGACTCCGAGTTGCTTTAGTGAGCACTTCGAGTTGATCGCGCACCCGCCTGTGGTGGCCACCGTTGTTCGGACTTGCGGTTGTTCACCACCACCACCTTCGTCTTGTGGTGTGCGAGCGCCAGCTGATGAGACCTCATCCAATCCTCGATTATGCCAATTGTATGCGCCGCAGTCAGTTTTACTTCCTCTATCGACACGCCGTATACCGTGAGGATAATGTCATCGGCAAAGTCGTTCAGCTTTATGCCCGGTGAAAGTGTGAGCCTCAATACGCCGTCGTACGCTGCGTTCAATAGTACCGGGCCCAAGATTGACCCTTGTGGTAATTTTGAACCTCTTTTCGCCTTCCTCAGTATAATAGAGCTTCCAATCGCAAGTATATCTTCGTCGCTGGAGTCGTCAGTTCGTATTCTCTTGTTGATTAATCGCTGCTTGGTATTTTTCGGCCAGCTCGCATGGCCTAAAACCAACCCCCGCGCCCCGGTTACTGTCCGAAGGGGATTATTAAGTTTGCCGAAGCAACTCCTGTTGGAGCTAGTCCACCATGGCCACGCAGGCCATAGCGAGGCTAGTTCCATCGATGCCTGTTTCTAAATTACAATGAAAATAAAACGCTAGACATCTTCCATCAAACTAGACGGCTGCCGACTGATACCTCAATCAGCAACCGCTACACTCTTTATTCATTCCAGGTTTATACAATTGGGTTTTTAAATTAAGAAAAATGTATCATTTTTTTGATTTTATACGAAAGAGCACTTTTTTCTGAGCCACTATGATTTTTTTCAGATTTTTAGAACTTTATTTTGATACCTAAAATAAATTTCAAAGAGATTTTTTGAAATCACCTTTTGACAGCTGGGTAACTGTTTGACAGCTCCACCCAGTACAAAATGCGACGAGGGGTGATTCGACAAATCGCTCCCATACAAACTTCAAATTGATTTTTAAATAGGTTCCCGTGCACCAAAATTCATGAAAATTTGGATTTCGGCTCAGTTTCGCATGCAGATTCAGAATATGGAATTATCTCAACACCGCTAAAGAAGCCAATTGTTCAATCTTCTTCAATAACAACATACCTACGCCAACAAATCTACCTCGCTCCAACACTCCAAACTCGTACCTGAAGGTTCGACGCTATCCGAGCGCTCAACGCTACCTAACTTCCAACACTCCTCCTTAGCGTCGCAACCTTCGAAACACGATCACCTCCTCCTGGATCGAAGCTCCTCCTCACTCCAACACTTGACAAGTGGCCCAACTCCGACGCTTGCACCAGCCTTACACCATTTCCGAGCTCCGACCAGGTCCATCTCCGAGCTCCACCTTCATGTTGTCTTCCGGATCACTCCTCCTGTCGCCAACCTCTTCGTCCAGGTGCGACCACCGAGCTGCATCCGATCCAATTCAACAATCCTCGAGCTCCTTCCGGTGACCAGCCAGCAGTCATCCAGTTGACCCGTATCGCCAACATTCCCATGGATCCTGTCCTCCGTTGCAGCCAATCCATCCGCCCAAGGATCCCGTGCTGCGACTCCGCGGCTTATGCGGCCAATCCTTCTCCCGGTCGATACGTGCTGTGGAACACGTTCCTGGGCCCATAACCTGTTGTTCCATCTGCTACTGATACCTATTCAGCACACGGATTCCACCATCCTAAGCTCACTGTCGACCTGGTCATATGCTTTGAACAGCCTGTATCCACGATCCATTTTTCCTCATCCGATGCACATCCACCGGTAGTTGCCGTAAAACACACTCCACGATTACTTTTGTCATAAACTGGTTCCTGATGTTGCACTGCCTTCGAATTTTCTTGTCGCTTCCTCGCTTCAGTTTCCTTTTCCTTCAGCATAACAGGGCAATACCACTGAATATGACCTTTCTGCCCCCCTTTCTGCACACACACGGACCTTTCTCTGCTCTTCTGGTAGCATCGTAGACTTCATTACTTGCTCTGGAACCTTCTCCTGAATCCGCCCTTCACACCTTCTTCTCCATTCATCCATAAGCTTCCCCTTCACGTATTCCAACTTCAGGTCATCCTCTGGGCGCCCTTCAAGGGCGGTGACAAGCGGGTTATACGTTTCCGGCAGACTCGACAACAGAATTGCTACCACTAGATGTTCTTTCAAACCTTCACCCATCCTGGCCAAACGATGAACTAGCTCCGAAGCCTCCACCAGATGGTCGGACATGTTTCCTTCTTCACTCAACCGCATCGAACAAAGCCGTCGTAGAACGTGGATCTTGTTTGACAAAGACCCTCGCTCGTGATAGCCCTTCAGTTTCTCCCACATCTCATTGGCAGTAGCGGCGTCCATGATGTGGGTCAACTGGCTGTCTTCCAGAGCAAGTCCGATCATTGCTCGAGCCTTCTCATCCTTTCTCGTCCATGCTGAAGTAATCTCCGCAGTTGCCGGTTTTGGATCTTTCATCGTTGACCACAAATCCTCTCGCATTAACATCAGCTCCATCCTGAACCGCCAGGTTGCCCAGTTGGAATCACTTAATCTGTCAAACGCTACACTCTTTATTCATTCCAGGTATATACAATTGTTCAATCTTCTTCAATAATAACATACCTACGCCAACAAATCTAACTCGCTCCAACACTCCAAACTCGTACCTGAAGGTTCGACGCTATCCGAGCGCTCAACGCTACCTAACTTCCAACAACTCCCCCATTAATATACGCCCAAAGTTCCCACCGGTTGCTCGTATCCAGACCGGCTCCAACTAGGAGATAGGGATTAGAGTCGCATGGAAAGAGGCTGAAGGACCTTACAAAAGGTCTGAATCGCGTCGCCAGCCTTTACTGTAGGGTCAAGTGGGGTAAAACGCCATTTTTCAAACTATCATCGTTTTCAACGATAATTAGCCTCATTTTTTAGGCTTTCAAAGTGGTAACAGCAACTAGACAATATTTGCTCGATACTTCAGCAAAAATATTCACTAAACTATTGGATTTTCATCGATTTTTAGCGATTTTAAAAACTGGTTCGTAAAACGGAAGTGATGCAAAAAGGCCACCTGCCATGGGGTAAGATGCCACTTCATGAAAACATTAAAAAATTACGTCCATCAGTTTTCGGGCATTTTTGACTCCTTTTACGCCCTCTGTCCCATTTTTTTCGTATATTCATAAAATGGAGTGTTACCCCCCCACCCGGAAAACGATGGTAGTAATATTTGAATGACCCCTAACATGGAAAGCGTAGACATCAACAACCATGCGTCTCCATGTGTGCCTCAATCTCGTTGGAAGAAAACCTTAATTGCAAGCACGAAAAACCGGAAGTTGTCAATTTTCATTGGGAAATCAAAAGATTTTTCGTGGATTTGGTGGCCTAGCTTCTAGAAGAATGTTTGATGCAAACATATCTTGACACCATTCACCTATAGTAATGATCAAGTCCCAATCAGGAATGATTTTATGAGTTGGGCCATTTTACCCCATCTTGGCATTTTGGGCTCTGTTCCCCTACCTGAATTCCTAGTCCTGTACCTCAAGTACAGCCAATCATGAAATGGTTGACGTTCAGTCAGAGTGGACCACGCGATTTTTACGGCAGGTAAAGATAAGCGAAGGAATTCAATTACTCTGAATTTTTCGATGTTATTTTTATTCAGATAATAATTTCCCAAAAAATAATGCGCTTGATTTGATATTCTAAGCCTTTGCGGGTCATTTTTCCAAAATCATTGAAAAACAGATGGTCCAGTCTGATTTAACGCCGACCAACTGTCGGATTCAGCCGTCCACCTCAGGGTATATGTACGTTCGTTACCAACACAACGTCATCAATGATATATACCAGGTAGCTACACGTTTTTGATTAGTCCGCTAATTAACGGATGGCAGATACTTGGACTTCCAGTGAGTCTACCGCATATCCGCCAGTTACTGTGACCGACTATAACAGTCCCGAAGTGCGTCGGCCTTGCTCATAGTTGGAACAAAACGTGCCTCGCTGAATGTGCCTACGCCGTGAACATACTGGTTCATCGTCAATGCGTCTTCCGTTCTTGGTTCAACGTACGCTATCGGCAGGGATTTGTGATTAGAAATAAATAAATAAATTCGGCCTTCGGTATCGGCGACAGCCATGTGATATTCACTGGGCGGGCTTGAATTCCACCGGGGATTCGTGAAGTTGTCTATACACTCGGCCTTGATCCGTTGCACAACCGCTTTGTTTGCTACTTGGAAGATAGTAGTAGATGCAATGTCATTCGCCGTCGTTCGCAAATTTTTGATGTATGGACTTCCGAACACTTGCTCACAATGAGAGCTCAACGGTCTCAACGGCATTGAACCAAAACTAAAACTTCTTTCCAAATATCTGGAATCATTCAGAAGGGGAGCAACGGCATTCTTCCAGGGATTTCTGCAGGAATTCCTCCCGGCCGGGATTCCTCCAGGAATAACTCCCATGATTTCTCCAGGAATTCCTACCGGAATTCCTCTACGAATACCTCTACATATTCCTCTCGGGATTCATCTAGGAATTCCTCCCGGGATATCTCCATGATTTCCTCGCGGGATTTCTCCAGGAATTCCCCCGGGATTTCTCCAGAGATTCCTCCCAGGATTCCTGCCGAAATTCCTCCTGAATTTCTCCAGGAATATCCTCCCGAGAGTCATCCAGGAACTCCTCCTGAAATTCGTCCAGGAATTCCACCCTGGAGCTTCTCGAGGAATTCCTCCAGGAATTTTTCCCGGGATTTCTTCAGGATTCCTTCCGAGATTCCCGGGAATTTCTCGAAGCATTCCTCTAGGAATTCCTCCCAGGATTCCTCCAGAAATTCCTTCCAGGATTCTCACAGGAACTCCTCCCTGGATTTTTGCAGGAATTTCTTGAAGCATTCCTCTAGGAATTCCTTCCGAGATTCCTCCAGAAATTCCTCAAGGGATTCTCACAGGCATTCCTCCGGGGATTCTCACAGGAATTCCTCCCTGGATTTCTGCTGGAATTTTTCGAAGCATTCCTCAAGGAATTCCTCCCAGGATTCCCCAGCAATTGCTCCCGCGTTTCCTCCTGGAATCCTTACCGTGATTCCTCCAGGAATTCCTCCCGGAAATATTCTCGGGGTCCCTCCAGGAATTCCTCTCGGAAATTCTTCTAGAATTCCTCCCGGAGTTATCCCTGGTATTCCTTCCAGGAATTACTCACAGGATTTTTCCAGGAATTCCTTTCCGAATTTCTCCTGGAATTCCTCCTGTGATTTCTCAAATTCCTCCTGGGATTTCCGCAAGAATTACTCCTAGGATTCCGCCACGAATTCCTTCCGGGAATCTTCCAGATTTTTTTTCCCAGGATTCCTCCTTCCGGAATACCCTCATGAATTCCTCTCACGGTTCCTCCAGGAATTCTTTCTGGGATTTCCCCAAGATTTACTCCCGGAGTTCCTTCCAGGATTCCTCCAGAAATTTCGCTCTGGATTTCTCCAGGAATTTCTCGAGGCATTCCTCCAGGGATCTTTCCGGAATTTATCAAGGAATTCCCCCGGGATTTCTCCTGGAATTCCTCGCGGGATTCCCCCAGGAATATCTCCCGGGAATTTTCCAAGAGTTCCTCCCTGGATTCCTCCAGAAAATTTCTCTAGGCATTCGCATTCCACGCGTGATTTCTCCCGCGATTCCTCCAGGAATTTCCCCGGGATTCTTCCTGAAATTCCTCGCTGGACTCCTCAAGGAATTCCTCCTGTGTTTTTTTCCAGGAATTTCTCTCGGGATATTTTCCGAAACTTCTCCTGGGATTCCTCCAGAAATTCTTCCCAAGATTTATCCAGGTATTCCTCCCGAGAATTACTCTCGCGATTCCTCCAGGAATTCTTCCCGGGATTTATTCAGGTATTCCTCCCGGGATCCCTCCACAAATTCCTCCAGGAATTCTTCCTGGGATTTATCCAAGAATTACTTCTGGAATTTCTCCTGGAATTCCTCCCGGGATTCCTTCAGAAATTCCACCCTGGCTTCCTCCAGGAATTTCTACCGGGATTCCTCCCGGGGATTCTCCAGAAATTTCTCCAGAAATCCATGAGGAGGACTCCAGAGGACTTCCTTCCATGATTTCTCCAGAAATTCCTTCCAGAATTCCCCCAGAAATTATTTCCGGGATTTCTGCAAGAATTCCATCTGGTTTTGAACCGGAATTCCTTTCTTTATTTCTGCAGATAATCCTTCTCATATTCCCTTTCAGACTGATCCACAGGCTCCAAACGGGATTTTGGTTTTAGGGCTTGCTTTTGGTATTTCTCCTGGGATTCCGACAGGAGCTTCTTTCGGCCGTTATCCAGAAATGTATGCCGAGGCCTTGGTAGACTGATTCCAGCCCAAGGAACACAGAAAACATAATCTGAAGTTAAAAAAAATATTTAATTTGTTCTAAAACACTTGTTTGAAAATTTGTCAAAACATATCTTGTCATGGATGGGTCATTTTCATGATACCAAAAACTTATTCATAATGATATTCTATTAGAAGGTCGTATTTGAGAAAATATTTTGTTTTCTCAAACATGTTGGATGATTTCGTGGGATATGTTCTAGTTAAGTCTACTTGTTTGCAGTATGACAGGTCTTATTAGGTTATATTGGTGCCTGCATATGTTCATCAAAACATGTTTTGGCAATGAATGTTTATTTAACAAATGTTCAAATTTATCGGTGACTAACACAAGTCATTTTTTCCCGTTTATATGAAAAAAAATATAGGCTACTTGGGGTAATTAGGAACAAAAATGCACGTACTTACATGCGATAAACATGTCTTTCAGAAGAAGTGTATCCTACTCCTCCCGAAGCGGGTAAATATCGAAGATCAGGATATGCCAGATGGGATTCAAAACTGTCTGGCTTTCAGCTTTTGCTCCAGGACATCAAATACTTCTTGGCCTTCAATTCATCTTCTACAGGCGAACTACAGTCGCTTGACTTCCTCCGCTGTTTTTTTTTTTATTCCTTGTTGGGTATATAAGTCACTGCGACCAGTTTTTGGATCTCCTCTCCTCTTCTTGGCGTAACGTCCTCACTGGGACAAAGCCTGCTTCTCAGCTTGGTGTTCTATGAGCACTTCCACAGTTATTAACTGAGAGCTTCCTCTGCCAATGACCATTTTTCATGTGTATATCGTGTGGCAGGCACGAAGATACTCTATGCCCAAGGAAGTCAAGGAAATTTCCTTTACGAAAAGATCCTGGACCGACCGGGAATCGAACCCGTCAGCATGGTCGTGCTGAATACCCGTTTTTGGATCTATTGCGACTGGTTAGTAGCGGTCACTGAACGTGGACGACGATCTGGATGAAAACCGTTGTCGATCGTTGATGGCCGCTCCGAATCCAACGTTTCAGTGCGTGTTTTCAAAACAATGAAATTGAGCGGAACTGTCCTTGTTAGTCACATTTTGCTGGCTCCGGGCAAATAGACCCAACACGTGGCACTTACAAAATTCCCAATTTGCACTTTTGTACTCACTTTTACTGAAAAATCTCTAGCATTATTTTTTGATGGTTCAGTTAATCTCCACCCTGTTTTATGTGAGGGAAAAGTTACAAAAATCAATTTGGAATGGAACAATTGTAAAAGTTCTGAAATGTTTATGAACTGGAGAGTTATTTAGCTATCTGCAGTAAACCTAACAATTGACCCACCAAAAATAGACATACAATGTCAGTGAACATTATGAAAAATATATTAAAAATGATAATTAATCCAAATGATCCAATACAATCTAAAAACATAATTAATATCATCAATAATAACTTTCCAATATGAAACAAATTTAGGTTATCACAAATCATTTATCATTCCATGTTCCAAGATGTTTAATTTTCAAACCTCTGATTTGTGATATTTTGTATTAATTCGAAATATACTTGAAGGAAACAGTTCATTTTTAATTTAAATGGGGAAAATAAGACGGACATTATTTTTTTGTGTTAATGTAATATCTATCAATAATACGAACTTGTGAGGCGCGTTAAACTTGTCGAGGTACAACTGACTATTCCACCACAAAAATTGCTTTCCATTAAAACTCATGATCACATAATGGCAATTTATGGTGGATATAATTTGGTACAATTAATAATGTATGCCGTTTAATTATTAATTTGTTTTTATAACTGACATTTTGAAACTAGATTAATGACGATTATACGACAAACATTGATCAATAAAAACATACCGTTCTGTTAATTAGAACTTATTGAAATTATGTATTGTAAGACAAACTGAGAAACATAATTATGTATACCGTGATTCATATAAAACATAATTCGGCACCAACATTTCAAAAGGGCGTAACTGCATTTACAACCAATGCCTTTTCACAAAGCTGTGGAGCGTATCCCATCCCTCTCGAGCAATCCACTAGCACAAATAGAAAGATAAAATCCTCCTCTTTCGATTAATGGATGTGAATTGCGTGATATGAATGAAATACGACCCACAGCTCTGTGAGAAGGCATTGGTTGCAAAAGCAGTTACGCCCTTTTGAAATGTTGGTGCCGAATTATGACATCATAAAGATGTTGCACAGGCTCCACTTTCTGCGCTTTTTCAGTCGTATAGCTGTCTGAAAAGCAGTTTTATTATTCCAAGTCAAAACATAGGGACTGGTCCTATTGGAGTCAATGTAATTCTTATAGAACATATTGTGTTACTTGGGAGGAGCTTCTTTCGAGACTTCTGCAGGAGATGCTTCTTGATTGTTTTCAACTGCTTTTCAAGTCTTGCTTCCAGCAGTTCCTTCTTGGATTTCGCTAGGGATTTCTACTGGATTTATCCTGCAATTGCTTCCAGGATTCCTTCAAGAATTGCATCCTAAAAATCCTTTTCGAGTTTTATCCGGGATTTCCCCAGGAGCTCCAATGTGGTTTGCTCCAGGTATTCCTTCCGAGATTCCAATTGGAACAAAATGAGCATTCTCTGCAGAAATTCCAGAAAAAATCCTGAAGGAATCTCTCAAAGAACTTATACAGAATTTCTCAGGTAAACTTCTGGAGGGATCGCAGAAAACACTCCTGTTGGAACCCCGGGAGGAATTCCTGGAGGAATCCCGGGAGGAATTCCGAGAGGAATTCCGAGAAGAATTCCGGAAGAAACTCCTGTAGGAATCTCGGGAGGATTTTTTTTAAGAATCTCGGAATGAATCCCGGGAGAAATTCCTTGAGCAATCCCGGGAGGAATTCCTGGAGGAATCCCGGGAGGAACCTAGGAAAGAACCCCGAGTAGAATTCCTGGAGGAGACCTTGAGGTATCCTGGGAAAAATTCCAGGAGGAATTTCTGTAGGAATTCTGGAAAAAATCCTGGGAAAAATTAGTGGAGAAATCCTGGGAATAATTTCTAGAAGTATTTCTGAAGCAAACCCGGGTAGAGCTCATGAAGGAATCCCAGGAGAGGAGAAACCCCTGAAAGAATTCTGATTAAACCCTAGAAGAAAGTCCTGGTGGAATCTTTAGAATTATTGGAGAAATCTTAGAAATAACTCCTAAGGAAATTTCTGAAGCAATACCTGTTTCTTGGACAATCTCAAACAACACCTTCACTTTAACTTCAGACAGCACTAAGAAATGTCCTTTCCATGTGTTGCCATCATAGCCGCTGGTATAGGGTAAAAGGGTATAATGCGCCCCACCGGGGCAAAACGCCCCCCCTTCATTTTCTAGCGATTCAAGCGCTTTTCGCATGCGTGGCGTGATCGATTAGAAATCCTTAATATTGAGGAATAATTGCCGTCAAGCTGGTCCGTTAGTTGATTGGTACAGAAGAGCAATAAAAATATCGAAAAGTCTGAAATCGAGGCTTTTGGCGTTATATTTTACCTCTTGTAAGCTGACTTCATTGTAAACGAAGCTAGTTCTTTTCGCTTGTGCTATATTGCAACTTTTATGCAGTTAAACACTTGTTAAAAGACCCTGCTAGGATAAGCATGTGGTGGAATTATCCCCTGAGACAGTTTTATCAGGGGGCTGGACGTTTTTCTTTAGATGGGGCGTATTGCCCCGTTTGTTTTGAAAGGGCAAATTTTGGAACGTTTTCGAAAAACGTTCCTAACCTTCCATAGCCGGTCCCCCAAAGGCAAAGTTCGCATGCAACACTTCACTGACTTTAGGACCAACGATTTCCAGTGGACAATAGATGGAATAAGGCGCCAGTTTAAGATATATCGCTTTTTTTTTCTTAAGGGGGGCATATTATACCTGTTTACCCTATAGGTAAAAATACTGACTTTAATATAAAAAAAAATGTTCCTTGAACTCTTGATCAACAGCAAAATTTGATATTTAAAGATCAATTGAATAGCCTGCTGCTATTGGATAGATTGTATGATTTTATGACGGTGTTCCAGAAGTTAATTTTAGATATTATGTTCAGTATTTTTACCTCTTATCTCAATCAAACCAATATCTCTTTTTGTTCTTAATATCAAAATATGATATTATTGAGCTTTTTTCCTATACTCGGCAATTTATTAAAAAGTATGCTTGTATTGTATATTGTTGAAACGTTTGATTGATCATCATTTTTAATTTCTGGCAAAACCCCAGGACACGGAGTGTAAAAATCCGAAGAGTAAGATTCTGCAAAACAATGTGAAAAAATATGAGAGAAGTTTACCAAATCCCAAGCATCACAAAAGAGGTTTTGAATTTCAGCTTCAAGCTAAGTGGTGTCAATCACGACTTTCGCTACAAATTTGAATGATTTATCAAAATTTAAAATCGATGCAAAATATATTAGTTGACACAACTGTGAAGGTGCTACACTGACGCTTCAAAAGCACACCAGACACAAACGAAGAAAATTCCTTTTAGTTTTATAAGTATTGTACCGGAAATATGAACATCTTGAAGAAATACGAACTTTTCAAACATGTCTTTAAATTAGCCATATGACACAGGATCTGGACATCTTCATATAAAAATCATACGATTTTCAGACTACGATCGGAAGGTGCACCAATGGTGATAGTCTTACAAAAGAAGACGCAGCGCTCGTAAAGGTTATTCAAGAGTTCCGAAATCTGAAAAGTGGAAAGATAAATCGTGTTGTTAGCATACGTACCATCTCTAAGTTCCAATGAATTCAAATGCTCATTTTCGTTAGTTGAAAAATTGTAGGAAATATTTAGTGTAAGTGAAAGGGATTGTACTATGAAATTCACCTTAAAATTAGAATCTAATTTTGTTTGACAGAACAAGCTGTAAACCGGAATTGGTAAAAGTTTTGCAAATAGTATTTAAAGACCCCAAACAAATCGCAGACGCAGAATGATGAAACGAGTTTAACTGGTTAAGAATAATACTAAGCCAAACGATAAATGTAACGATTGTACGTGTGAACCGAAACCTTGAGAATATAGAAGTTTAGAAGACAATTTTGAGAAATGATAGACCTTCCACATGTCGAAGGTCCCGTTTGATGTAAATATATCCATCTGAGTGTACATATTGTGAATTAGATGACTATTGGGCTCGGTATTTTTAGTTGAATTGTAAAAGCAAAGCTGTAATTATTCTATTATCCTTTGGAGCTAGAAAACGTGTGAAATGCATGATAAAATGAACGAAATTGATAGTTTATTCAAAGCAACGAGTATAACCCCTATTATGTTGTCCAGAAGGAATGAAAGCCGTACACATAGATTACAACCTATTTATATTGTAGAAATGATAAACTGCGTTGCATAAAACATATGTGTTAAAATAAAAAAAAATCTATTATCGAATACACTAAGTAAAACTGTAAAACCAACGAAACCGTAGATGAAATCCCGACGATAGCTGTAAGAAAGCGTTGCTGCAGTGAAAGTGTAAAACGTGCACCAAAATAGAGTAAGATGTAAAGTCATCATTAGTCGATGGCGAAATCTTCCCCGGGGCCGATAAATGATACATACAGTTTGAAAATCTCTTGCCATAAATAGGTCGAAATAAATACGGACGACAGAGTATGACAAAGACTTTTTAAGTTGACTGCGGTTTTGAAGATTCCTATTCCTAACTATGTATATTCAAACTTACTTGCTTGAGGGCCGAATTGAGAGATCTTCATCCTGAGCAATGGATCATTGAAGCCAACTTTTCCGCTACTCACCGCATCAAAAAAAAGCGCCACCGTACGGTAACACAATGACAGCAGTCGAGTTACATCAAACACACAAGGCTACGGTGGCGCTATCTGTTCATTCATTTCATAGCGGCCGTTTTAGTTATTTTAGTGATCCATTGCTCTCCAACGCCACGAACTGTGGCCAGGTCAAATATCTGTCGACTTCCTCTATTTCTTTGTGGAGGCTGCACTGCCATGAGTCATGGGCCTGCCTCTGCTGTGATATCCTACTGGGTGTGAATGTAACGCTTATTTGTAGATTTCGTTTCTGGCCTCCACGAATGTGTCCAACGCACCTCCAGTTTCGCTTCCGAATTTCTGTCGCTATCGGCTTTTCATGACATCGACGATGGAGCTCCACGTTGGAGATCCAATGGTGAGGCCACATCGCACTAGGATGGGGCTTATTTTTAAAAATCTCCCCGGAATATGATTTTTCAAGTGGAAAGTGATCTATCAGTCAAAATAAGTGCACTGTACAAAAATGAGCGATTTCGGTTGATATTAAGACATAACATAACATTTCTAGACTAAATCAGGCCAAACATGTCTAAAGGTCCTATCTGCAGAAGAGAGGCTCTCTTTGGTTTCCCTCTCGTTCGTTAATATCTCAGCTGTTTATTTGTATTACGATTGTCATCTTGTATTGAACGATGGTCAAAACAATCGTCTTTTGATTTGTACTGCAAAAATAGTTGAATAGTATACCAATTGCAATAATTGAAAGAGAAAGTGAACAAAGAGAGCCTCTCAAATGCAGATAGGACCTATTGAAATGTTTGGCCTGAAATCGGTAATTATAGAACCCAATTGGACCAAATTTGTGCTCAAAATTGCGATATCTCCAGTGGTTTCTGAGATATTTGAAAAATTGTCGTATTTCGGTATTTTTTGGGTTGGATACCAAAAAATGATTTTTTTTTTTCAAATATCTCGGAAACCTGTGAAGATTTTGCAATTTTGAGCACAAATTTGGCCCAATTGGGTTCTAGATTCACTGTTTTAGTCTATCAGGTATCAGAAGGCCGGCTCCAGAGGCACGTTATCCTCCATTTGGGACATTTGTGCCATCGCCAAAATAACAGCCTATTTCATCATCTACCTGAGGGAAAAGGAAGGAAAAAGGATTTGGATGGGGATAGGGACAGGTAGGGAAATAGGAAAAATACCCTGGAAGAGGGTACTAACGCACAAGCGTACCACAATGGGTTCAAACAGTGCCCTGAAAAGGGCACTGTAATAACGCATAAAGCGAAAGAGAGCCTATAGCTCTTTACCACAGCGGGTTAAGAACAACAGAATATCCTGAAGATTCAGGTTTCTGACGTCAGTTTCACTTAATAAGTGTTTACCGAATACTCGGAAACGCAGTTGCGCGAAAACTGGACAGTTACATATCAAATGATACGAAGTTCCATAATCGGATTCACAGCTATCACAGGTAAATGAATCAGCTTGCTGAATATTCGCCATGTGATAGCTGAGTCGGCAGTGGCCAGTCAATGCTTTGACCAGCATGCTGCAATTCTGCTTAGACAGATTAGTTAGATACTTCGCCACCCGTAGAGATGGCTCAGCACTATACAATTTGGTTTGACGACATGACTCCAAACTATTCCAATATTGTCTGTGTTGAGTGACAGCCCAGGTGTGAATCTGAAGCTTAATCCAACACTTCGATATCGGAATAGCTGGCTCAGGGCCAATGACGTCATGTGATGCTCCAGAGCGAGCTAACTCATCAGCCAATTCATTTCCAGCGATGGAAGAATGACCAGGTACCCATAGAAGGTGAACAGCGTTTGCTGAATTCAGCTCCTCGATTTGAGTTCGACAAGCGATAACTATCTTCGACCTGGAGTTGGCTGAAGCAAGTGCTTTAATAGCAGCCTGGCTATCTGAACAGAAGTATATTACTTTGCCCATTACGTGCTGCTGAAGTGCTGATTGCACTCCGCACATAAGAGCAAAGATTTCGGCCTGAAAACGATGCAGTGTCTACCAAGTGAGTAAGACTGATGCAGCCTTAGCTCACGAGAATAAACACCAGCACCTGCTCGACCTTCGAGAAGGGAGCCATCAGTGTAACATACAATGCCGTCTGAAATACTTCTTTCCAGATAACCAGATGTCCACTCTTCCCGGGAAGGGAATTTCGTGGAAAATGTCCTATATGGAAAATTACAAGCAATTGTAAGATCACTTGGAGCAAGGACAATTTTGTCCCAATTCACCAAAAGTGGAAACAACGAGGTGTGTGTTGAACTGCGGTTCACAGGAGTTTCCTCTAGTAGACCGAGTACCCGTAACCGGTAAGTGCAAGAAAGGGCTTCTTGTTTGAGATGAATGTGTAGTGGGGCAACGTCAAAGAGAACTTCTAGCGCTGCCGTAGGAGTTGAAGAGAACGCTCCAGACATTGCCATTAAGCCCATCCTTTGGAGATGGCCTAATTTTGATTGGACCGTTCTCACTTCACCCTTTTGCCACCACACAAGACATCCATAAGCCAATATTGGCCGAACCACAGTTGTGTAAATCCATTTGATATACTTGGGTTTTAGACCCCAAGTTGTACCAAAAGTACGCCGGCATTGCCCGAAGGCCATACAAGCTTTCTTGATTCTGAACTCAATGTGAGGTGTCCAGGAAAGCTTGGAATCAAGAATGACTCCAACGTACTTTACCTGTTCAGTCACATCGATTTCAGAATCAAAGAGACGCAACGGTCGAACGCCATTACGGTTTCGCCTTTCCGTGAAAAGAACAATAGATGTTTTACTCGGATTAACCGAAAGGCCATATTGGCGACACCAACCCTCAACTACCTGAAGGGCGTTTTGCATCAGGTCGAAAAGGGTGCTGATGCACATACCAACTAACAATGTTAGGTAGTCGTCGGCAAAACCATAAGTAGGAAAACCGCTATTATTGAGTTGCCTCAATAGCGTATCTGCTACGAGATTCCACAAAAGCGGTGATAAGACTCCCCCTTGGGGGCATCCACAAACACTCAATTTCCTAATCCCTGCTAGACGCAATGTCGAGAAGAGATATCGGTTTTTGAGCATTTGGTGAATCCAATTGGAAATCATTGGAGATATACCATGACTCCGTGCGGCTTCCAATATGGCATCGAAAGGCACGTTGTCAAAGGCACCCTCGATATCTAAGAAAACACCCAAACAAGATTGCTTTTGAGCGAATGCTTTCTCGATATCGTAAACAACCTTGTGTAAAAGAGTCACAGTGGACTTACCAGATTGGTAGGCATGTTGGTTCACATGAAGAGGCACGTTGGCCAGATGAACATCACGGATATGATGATCCACAATGCGTTCTAAGCATTTCAGAAGAAAAGAGGTCAAACTGATAGGTCTGAAACTCTTTGCTTCTTCATACGACGCATGACCCACTTTCGGAATAAACTTTACAGTAATATCCCTCCAGGATTTGGGAATATACCCTGTAGCAAAACTGCAAACAAGTAGTTTTTTCAAAACATGTTCGAAATAATCAAATCCCTTCTGAAGCAAAATAGGATAAATCCCATCTGCCCCAGGAGATTTGAAAGGAGCAAAGCTATTAAGAGCCCACTCAATCGATTCTATAGTTACAATACTCCGAGCCGAAGCTAAAGAATCATAACTACAAGAAAAGACATCAGGATCATCCGAAGATGTAATATCCACACATCCAGGGAAGTGTGTGCTGAATAAGCATTCCAGAACTTCCTCATCAGAGGAAGTCAGATCGCCATTTGGCAAACGAAGTTCGTTCACCCGGAAATCCTTAGATTTTGCAAGGATTTTGTTTAACCGACTGACTTCACTCAAGCTGGAAACATTTGTACAAAGGTTTTTCCAGCCGGATCGTTCAGCAGACCGGAGAGCTTTCTTGTAGGCCTTGCGAGCCGACCTGAAAGCCTCCGAACCATCCGAACGTCGTCTGTTCCAACTCTTTCTACATTGTTTCCTGAGTTTCGCCAGATCAGAGTTCCACCAAGGGGTTCCTCTTGTGATCTTCACAGACCGTAGAGGGCATGCTTCTTCAAAAGCTTCCATGATGAAGGTCGTTGTAGTATCAACGGCATCATCTAAATCACTTGGAGTGTCAATGGATGGTGAAATTTGGCTGCAACCAAATCAGTATAAAGATCCCAGTTTGTTGACCGAGGATTCCTGAAACGCAATGTTTGCGAAGTAACATTTAAATGTTCAAAAAAGATATAGCGATGGTCAGATAAAGATTCTTCATCTGACACATGCCAATTGGCCAGCTCGTGACTAATTCTGCTAGAGCAAAGCGTTATATCTAACACTTCCTCTCTAGCAGATACCATGAAGGTTGGGCGGTTGCCTATGTTAAGTAATGCAAGATCTGTACTACTTAAGTACTCCATCAAACTGGAGCCTCTCAAGTTAATGTCTGAGCTGCCCCAGATAATATGGTGAGCATTAGCATCACTGCCAACAATTAGCGGAAGGCCTTTTGAAGTGCAGTATGCGATGACTTGTTTGAAAGCATCCGTAGGGGATGGTTCATCATGTGGTAAATACACAGAACAATAGACGTATTTCCTGTTGAGGTTTCCAACAGATACATCAATTGTGATAGCACATACATCTCTGGTGGTTAGTTCAGAGATGAGTGTAGCAACTATTGCGTTGTTGACAAGCACACAGGCTCGAGGCATGACACGCGAGTTTGCCATTTCATGTTTATTGAAAGTGGCAAACACCGGGTTCACAAGGTTTCCTAGATAGAAATTTCCCTTACGAAAGTAAGGTTCTTGTACCAAGGCCACTTGGGCTGTACCATTTTGCATAAGTCTGCAAAGATTGATCGTTGCTGTTCTTTTATGCTGAAGATTGATCTGAGCTATCCTAACCGTAGCCACTACCCAAACTAGGTAAGATTAAACTCTTCGCAACAGCAGCACAACAAAGAACAGCAACAATAAAACCAAATCGGTATCGATTGGAAAACGCCAAAGGCGAGGATACACAGAATACACTGTGTAAATCGCATAATGCGAAACCATATAGGTGAAAATTTAAACTAATTAAAACATCTTCATAATCCCGCCCTTATTTAGCCTCAAGTGAGACTAAAGAAGGGCAGCTGATTGTCTCGGAGAAACACAAGGTCCACTGCACCATTGCTCCGGTTAGCGCAGTAAGGGCTACATACTGTGGAGGGCGCCCTGGTACTCCACAGGCTCCGTTAGCGGTTAGGTTTTTATTAGACCCCCCTAGCCATTCATTCCTAGGCACGGTAAGCATAAAGCCGCATCACACCATGAATTAGGGGTCACCTGTTGGTGGATTCTTACCACCGGAACAGGCGGTCCGTAGTGTTATTCTTAGCCAATTGAGACAATCGCTACCGACACTACACAGCTATCTAGGCTGATCGAGAAAAGAAGTTAATATTGATGATCAACTTCATACGGACTCGAACAGCCGACAAATTTGTGCTCAAAATTGCGATATCTCCAGTGGTTTCTGAGATATTTGAAAAATTGTCGTATTTCGGTATTTTTTGGGTTGGATACCAAAAAATGATTTTTTTTTTCAAATATCTCGGAAACCTGTGAAGATTTTGCAATTTTGAGCACAAATTTGGCCCAATTGGGTTCTAGATTCACTGATTTAGTCTAGAAATGTTATGTTTGAAAATTAAATTTGAAATGTTTTTTGAAGGTTTGCTCTAGCAAAAAAAATCACTTAATTCCTTTGCGCCACCCCTAAATATCAACCGTAATCGCTCATTTTTGTACAGCTCACTTATTTCGACTAGTAGATCATTTTACACTTGGGAAATCATATCCCGGAGAGATTTTTTAAAATAAGCCCCACCCTAACACCACACGAATTATATACCGCAGATATCTATTGATGAAGACCTGCAGCCGTTAAGTGTTCTCCACTGATACACACCAGGTTTCACTGGCGTGCAGCAGCGCTGATTTCACGTTTAAGGCGAAACTGGAAGGATTTCCTCATTTTTTGGTTTTTGATTTTTCATTAAATAACGAAGCAATATTTTCAAAATCGGTTTTCGTACACATGTAGAGTATGGATCAAGATATCTTCTGAATTTTCTGAAAATTCAAATTTTGATACGTCGGCAGGTCTGATTGTATTTTCCATACATTTCTTAAATGAGCAAAAGCAGCCTTCTTGACCCGTGCACTTATGTCGATCTTGGTACCACCATGGCATACAATATCACAAGGCATCCCAAGTAACACAGAAAACATCTTTGGATATCAACATTTTTAAAGATGTTTTTTAAGCGTATTATAAGCGACATAAAATACATCTTGTGTTGTTACCTAGTTGTAAATATGCTTTGCCAAAACAAACAGCACCGAAAAATATCATGTACGGTACCATGCATAAAATACTTCAAAATTACAACTAAACAACAGAAGAATCTAGCACACGAATTACTTTAATAAAGTCAAAATGCTATAAAGAAAAACAAGAAAAAGCAACCAATGCTTGTAATAGAATAGAATATTTTTAGGATGCTGTTGCCAATGGATTATCCGTTTCACGGACGTACAGACGGCAAGCAATTCAAGGCAGCTTCTTTCAAGTACCAGTGAGTTTTCAATAATGGCCACAAATATGTTGTGTCTATTTTGACCAGCGATTGCGTCTTGGTCGAACCATCATCAATGTTCAGTTTATCACATAACCTGTCACCCCAAACAGAGAATGATTATGATGGTTCCGCCACATACCATCACAAAGAAACTATAGATAAATCTGGCCAGCATACGCAAAGACAAAACAATATCCTGAATCTAACTGGCCACTCCAGTAACATCGACGTAGGTTGAATAAATAACCTTCCAAAAATAAACAACAAACTGTGCTGCAGAATAATTTTGTTGATCCAGTTTTATTCAACTGAAGGAAACCAATTTCTGACACCTCCGGCGCTGTTATCAGCTGCTTTACATGGTTATACACTCGACCACTGACTGACATGAAACCCTCCGGGACCCTGTCTTAGGAATCCGGTTTGCTGCGTAGTTTTTCGTTACTATCGACCACCTAGAATCCTCCGGCAATTATGAACTTCCGTCGGGCCACCGAGACCAACAAGCAACGCTAGTGAGATTGGCAATGTTTTGATATTTTGACAGCTGCTGCTCTGTTAAGCATATAGCTCTATATAAGTTATTTTTATGTTTTGAAGATTTAAAAAAAACAGAAATATGGCTAATGTTTCTATCTGTTGAAATGATGTTTTTTAGTTGTATTTTCAAAGTTTTTGGAACGGCCTTGTACAATCTGTTGTAGAGTTGCTATCGGAGTGTAATTTTATCGTAATTTTAACATTTCTAAACTGGAATTATTGAGATATGTTTTGAGTATTTTATATAGACTACAATACCGGTCAAAAGTATGGTTACACAAATAAAAAAAAATGCTAATTGGAAACGTTCCTGACTGAGGTTTTTGAAACATTTAAAATTTAAATTGTTTTTTTTTTTAACTAGATATTTGTTAATCTTACTTGAGTCAAAGCGAGTTGTGAACTATTGGCACATTTATAATTTTGTTAGAAATTTAAATTGATCTTAACATTTTTGAACGACACTGTAAGCGGCATAGAAGAGATGCCATATTGCTTTTCGTATGGATTGAGGAAAAGATCCCATCAAACCGCACCATTTCGTCGGTTCAACTTACGATTTTCAATTAAATTCAATGGCGATTGAATTATGGATGAGTAGAAACAACTGTTTCACCATAAATCTCAAACCGCAAGTGGAACACCGCACTACTGACGAGTGTTGGGAATGTCATAATATTTACAGGAATTATTTACAAAATATCATGTGTATCATCGCCATTTATCACTTGGATTTATTTTTTCCAAGTTGCCAGAATACATTTCCATTTACTTTTGGGCGATTGCTACTTAGCGTACGCATTAATAAATTTTCTTTTCGTATTAGTTTGTTAAATAAATGGTATCCGTAGCTCATGTTACCTACAAATAGCCTAAATAGAACCTTAACATATGATATGTAATATAAAAGCTGCGCATCAGTTATATAACTTTGAAATAACCTAATTTCAACCAATGAAAATAATTGTACCATTTAAGTATTTAACAAGTTTTTTTATTGACACATAACTTAATTTGAGCTAATCAATGAACGAAAGCTGAATGGAACGCGATTATTAGTACTATAAGTATATTGGAAAACATCTTATAAAACCTGAAAGATGTTTTATAAGCCACCATTTTTTGCGCTGTTTTGAATATATAAGTGTTCAAAACTAAGTAAATAATACAAGAAAAATAAGATATAAGTGTTCAAAACTAAGTAAATAATACAAGAAAAAAGAAAAATACAACAGAACTTGTACGAAAAGTGTATTTTAAACTATTATATAGCAAGCTGTGTTACTTGGGCAGGCTAGTAACCCATGTAAACATCAATTTTGGACATATACAATATACATGTGACGTCGTTCTTATCGTCCTTACACGTTGACCAAATTGTTGTGGAGTACTAGATCATTTTGTTCACGCCTTTGAAAGATTTGAATTACGTCATCAATAAACTATCAGTTTTCCGGAATGTATCACCTTTTGACACCGGCGTAGCCCCGGGGGGGGGCGGTTGGGTTAAACAACCCCCCCCCCCCCCCCAACTAAAATTTGTGGACCATATTTTCAGTATAAAGCGCCTTATGACGAAATCTTTGGACGAAGTTTTCGGCTGCGCCGCTATTTTCAAACTACGAATACAATTGCTCATTACTGGTTACAAAATGTTAGTGTCAACTCAAAAAAGGTATCATTGACCATTGAAAACCCCTCCCAGAGACAATTTCTGGCTACGCCACTGCCTTGTGAATATTGTACACCGTGGGTGTCACCATCGACATGTGCCGAGACAATCACGGGGCTCTCTTCTCACGAGCGAGCGTGAAGTAGTCGAGAGGTGGCGACAGCATTACGATGAGCACCTCAATATCAACGTTGCAAGCACCGAAGCTGCCGTGGTAACAGATCTAAGAGTACGTTCGCGGAACGAAAGATTTCCAGCCCCTCATCTCCAAGAGATTGAGGAGGAGCTTGGCCGATTGATAAACAACAAAGCCGCTTGTGCAGATTAACTACCAAGCGAGCTTCTAAAATACGGTGGAGAAGCACTACACTGGGTCATTACCAAGATTTGGGAGGAGGAAGTATTACCGGAGGAATGGATGGAAGGTATCGTGTGTCCCATCTACAAAAAGGGCGACAAGTTGGATTGCGGGAACTACCGCGGGATCACACTACCGAGCGCTGCTTACAAGATACTCTCTCAAATGTTATGCCGCCGTCTTTCACCGATTGCAAGAGAGTTCGTGGGGCAATATCAGGCTGGATTTATGGGTGAACGCGCTACAACGGACCAGGTGTTCGCCATCCGCCAGGTGTTGCAGAAATGCCGCGAATACAACGTGCCCACACATCACTTGTTCATCGATTTCAAATCGGCGTATGATACAATCGATCGAGAACAGCTATAGCAGATTATGCACGAATACGGATTCCCGGATAAACTGATACGATTGATCAATGCGACGATGGATCGAGTGGTGTGCGTAGTTCGAGTATCAGGGACACTCTCGAGTCCCTTCGAATCTCGCAAAGGATTACGGAAGGTGATGATCTTCGTGCTTGCTGTTCAACATTGCTTTAGAGGGTGTAATAAGGAGAGGGGGGATAAACACGAGTGGGACGATTTTCACGAAGTGAAGCCAGGCGAATCGGATTAGTCATTAATGTGTCGAAGACAAAGTACATGATGGCAAAGGGCTCCAGGGAGGAATCACCGCGCAAACCACCCCGAATTTATATCGACGGTGATGAAATCGAGGCGGTTGAAGAATTCGTGTACTTGGGCTCACTGGTTTACCGCCGACAACGACACCAGCAGAGAAATTCAGAGGTGCATTGTGGCAGAAAATCGTGCTTACTTTGGACTCCGCAGAACTCTACGGTCGAATAAAGTTCGCCGTAACACGAAGTTAACCATCTACAAAACGCTGATTAGACCGGTCGTCCTCTATGGGCACGAAACATGGACCCTACGTACAGAGGACCAACGCGCCCTTGGAGTTTTCGAACGGAAGGTGTTGCGTACCATCTACGGCGGAGTGCAGATGGAAGACGAGACTTGGAGAAGGAGAATGAATCACGAGCTGCATCAGCTGCTGGGAGAACCAACCATCGTCCATACCGCGAAAATCGGGAGGCTACGGTGGGCGGGTCACGTCATCAGGATGTCGGATAGCAACCCGACTAAAATGGTTCTCGAGAGTCATCCGACCGGTACAAGAAGACGTGGAGCGCAGCGAGCTAGGTGGGTCGACCAAGTGGAGGACGATCTGCGGACCCTACGCAGACTGCGGAACTGGAGACAAACAGCCATGGACCGAGTGGAATGGAAACGGCTACTATGTACAGCAGAGGCCACCCCGGCCTTAACCTGATCGGTAAGGTAAGTCAGTTCAGAAGCAAATTATTGAAGTGTGGTGTTCGGCAAACATGCAGATTAGTGTTTTTCCTACAATTATCACCAAGGGCGCACTATGCCGGCTGTTCGGGCTCTGAAGAAGTTGATCATCAATATTAATTTCTATTCCCGATCAGCCTAGATAGCCGTGTAGTGACGGTAGCAGTTCCCTCAACTGGCTAAGAATATCACTACGGATTGCCTAATCCGGTGGTAAAAGTCCACCAAACAAGCGACCCCTAATTCATGGTGTTAAGCGTACCGTGCCTAGGAATGAATGGTTAGGGGGGTCTTATAAAAACTTAACCGTGAACGGAGCCTGTGGAGTACCAGGGCACCCTCCACAGTATGTTGCCCTTACTGTGTTAAACGGAGCAATGACGCAGTGGACCTTATTTGTCTCCGGGATAATCGGCCACTTTTCTTACGTCTCATTTCCGAGGCTTAATAAAAGTGGGTAAATGAAATTTTTATGGCAGGAATTAACTTCGTACAGGTAAACCTTCATCACGCAAAAGGTGCTTCTGCTGTGTTGAGTCGAAGGTTTAAAAAAGAAGGACTGGAAGTGGCGCTTATTCAAGAGCCATGGTCCAATAAACGAAAGATTCTTGGAGTTCTGACACAAAATAGTAAAATATTTTATGATGAGCAACAAGATTCACCCAGAACCGCTGTCTTAGTACGCAAAACGTTAAAATGCTATCCTATTACAGAGTTTATCAGAAAGGACATTGTTGCGATCATGGTAGAGGTACCAACCACTAGGGGTAAAACTGAGATCGCTGTGGCTTCAGCTTACTTTCCTGGTGATGTTCTGAGGCACCTCCTCCTGAGATCGCATCATTTGTCCAATTCTGTAAAGAAAACAACAAATCGTTTATCATTGGCTGTGACGCCAATGCACATCACACGGTTTGGGGTAGTACGGATATTAACAGTCGAGGTGAGTCACTATTAGAGTATCTGTCTTCGAACAATATAGACATTTGCAATAATGGTGATAAACCTACTTTCTCAAATGCAATCAGACAAGAGGTCTTGGATCTAACACTGTGCAATGCTGCAATCTTTGACAAGATCACAAACTGGCACGTGTCAGATGAGATTTCTCTATTGTTGTAAATTAGAAAATGGGCACGGTATCCAAATGAAACACATCTTGTTCGGTCTATACGTAAAACATTTCTAACTATATTTCGTATATTGAGTACATCACAACTTGAGAGGTAGCTCGGCTCTCGCTACTCGATAGTATCTCTTTTCTCTTTCTCATTCATATATACATATTCGAAAGGTAGTATTACACTACCATAACACCTCTTCCCTTAAGAAGAAAACGAATAGTTTTTTTTTTGATCGCCAAGGTTTTGAACTCAAATGTTAGTAACTAATCTTGACATTTAAATACTTGAAAATGTAGTATTAACTTAACTATTGATTTTAGAACTTTAATTACACACAATTAAAAAAACTATCGTTCACGTCCGCTAATAAAATAAAACATTCAAATTTACAATAATGATTTCTTCCACGGTTCGTATCCGGTGCAACCACCCTAACAGCTGCCACAATACAAGCAATAGTCGTCCGTCCGTTGAAAGCATCTTCGCAACACAAACCGCATTAGTGCAGATGAGTTCTCCCTTCTCCGCACGCTCCACCGTAGTCGAGTTGGTCGTTGTCGAAACAAGTCAGCTGCCTGCAGTCGGGCTGATGTAATTATTACGAACCTCGACGCCTCTGCCGTATATTGTGTTGTTGCCAACACAGCTCCTTCATTTTCTCACGATCGGAGACCCGATTTAATATCGCCATGAGAGACTCCCAAAAGGTTCGGGCACATGAGAAAAACAAACCTCCCATCAAAGTACGTGCAACGCGTATCGCTGATGATAAAAAATGCTCACAATCGGATCAAAAACGTTGTCGTCGTGCGGGTGCTTCAGGTTCTCATGCTCACTATGAGCAAATGAAAAAATAAAAACGAACAACAAAAAAAAGCAAAATCCAGTCAAAATGAATACGAGCTGGACAAAAAGGAATCTTAGTTGATTCTAAATGGCCTTTATACAAGACAATGTTCAACAAGCATATGACACAATGAATGCTTTACCTTCCACAAAGAGAAATGTTAAAAAAAAAACACATCCAGGAAAAAAACAAGATTTCATAATATCAATCCTCTGGTCTACACAAAATACAATAAAATGGTAAGGGAAAAGTTTACTAAAAACCCGTTACACAAAAGAAGGTATACTGAACATCAAAATGTAAAACACTGCACAAAAACACGCGAATAAAGTTGCATTTATAAATACAAAAAAAAAAAAAAACAAATCATTTTCACAAATTCACGCGAAATTCACAAAAAGCTGCACGAAAAAATAAAACAGGTTACTGTGTTTGAAAAAAAAATGCACCAATAAAAAAACACAAAACAAATAGAGTGCACAAAACGCAATTCAAACTTTGCACAAAATTAAGCACGCATCCAATCAAATAAATTATAATGAGGATTTGGTGGCCAATTTTATCCTCGTACGCCACTGTTGTAAATTAGAAAATGGGCACGGTATCCAAATGAAACACATCTTGTTCGGTCTATACGTAAAACATTTCTAACTATATTTCGTATATTGAGTACATCACAACTTGAGAGGTAGCTCGGCTCTCGCTACTCGATAGTATCTCTTTTCTCTTTCTCATTCATATATACATATTCGAAAGGTAGTATTACACTACCATAACATCTATCTGATCATAAACACATAATCTTCAATTGGAGTGGTGGAGATTATTCTAGAATCGCATTTAGAAATCCCAGGAGGACAAACTGGGATCAATATGTAGAATTGTTGAATACGCATTCATTTACAATGGGAGAAACTATTGATTCAACCCAAAAGTTAGAATCATTGTCTCAAAGGATAAATGAAAGTATCATCAATTCCTTTAACAGAAGTTGTCCCACCATACAATCGTCTTCTACTAGAGACGTGCCATGGTGGAACTTAAAACTGGATCGCCTTAGAAAATTTTCTCGTAAAATGTTCAATAGAGCGAAACAAACGGGAGATTGGACTCAGTACAGGAAAGCCCTGACTGATTACAACAACGAAATACGAAAATCGAAAAGAAAATCTTGGATGCTGACATGTGAAAACATAAACAGCACTCCTGCAGTTGCAAGACTACATAAAACGCTTGCAAAAGATCATTCAAATGAATTGGGAAACCTGAAGCGCGACGATGGAGCTTTTACCAAAACTCCTCGTGAAACATTGGATTTAATGATGGAAACCCATTTTCCAGGTTCGGTTCTAAGTGTGGATTCCAATGATACTATATCTGAGGAAGGTGAAGGATGTCCTAGTATAAACTCATCGGAGTCAACTAGTACAATAAACACCGCCTCAGATTTAGCTGATGAAATCTTCACGAAGGCCAGAGTGGAAAATGCAATTAGATCTTTTCAGCCTTTTAAATCTGCAGGAGTTGATGGAATATTTCCAGCACTGATTCAAAATGGAGAAGCGGTTTTGGTTCCACCACTAATTGAGATGTTCAAGGCTAGTTTAAGATTGAATTACGTTCCATCAAAATGGAGACTTGTAAAAGTTATCTTTATACCAAAAAAGGGGAAGCGAGACAAGACGCATCCCAAAGCATACAGGCCAATTAGTCTTTCTTCAGTTTTGTTGAAGACTATGGAAAAGGTTTTGAAGGATTTTATCAATTCTTTTTACATAAAACACCATCCCCTATCTGACTTCCAGTTTGCTTATCAATCTGGTAAGTCAACGGTTACGGCACTTCATTCGCTAGTAACAAAGGTGGAAAAAACGTTTTTAGCAAAAGAAATAGCTCTATGCGCCTTTTTAGACATAGAAGGAGCATTTGATAATGCCTCCTATTCATCTATGAAGCGTGCCATGGAGAACAAAAACTTCGACCAATGTATCATACATTGGATTTATACTGTGCTTGCAAACAGAGAAATCACCTCTGAGCTGGGAAGTTCTTCTATAACAGTAAGGGCAACGAAAGGTTGCCCTCAAGGAGGAGTCCTCTCACCACTAATGTGGTCCTCGGTTGTAGACGATCTTCTAAGAAGCTTGAAGGAAAAAGGTTTCGAAGTTGTGGGCTTTGCAGACGATATAGTCATAATAGTGAGAGGAAAGTATGACGAAACTGTTTCGGAGAGAATGCAAAGGGCTCTAAACTATACACATTCATGGTGTATTAAGGAGGGCCTTAGCATCAACCCGTCAAAAGTCGTAATTGTCCCTTTCACTAGGAGAAGGAAGATCAACCTAAAAGCTTTTCGGCTTGGAGGGATACAAATTCATCCTAGTGATCGAGTCAAATACTTAGGTTTGATACTGGATGCTAAACTGAACTGGAATGCTCAAATTGAGCCCGTGATCGGTAAGGCAACAAGTGCGTTCTGGTTATGCTCCAAAACTATTGGCAGGAAGTGGGGTTTGAAACCAAAAATGATAATGTGGATTTATACTGCCATAATCCGCCCAAAAGTGACGTATGCTTCGTTTGTCTGGTGGCCAAAAACAAAAGAGGCTACCACGCAATCAAAGCTTGCGAAAATTCAACGTCTTGCGTCCATTGCTGTTACAGGAGCGATGCGAAGCACACCATCAAAAGCTTTAGATGCGATTCTCAATCTGCTACCTTTGCACGAGTACGTGCAATTAGAAGCAGAGAAGGAATTGCTGAGATTTGAACGAGTTGAAAAGTTTATGCCAGGTGATCTTGTAGGTCACCTGAGCATTTCACAATACTTCCAAAATAGGCCAGTAATGAAAACGATTAAAGACTGGATGAAACCTGTGGAGAACCATGATGTTCCTTACAAGTTGCACGAAACAACTCGTGCAGATTGGGAAGTCGGAGGTCCCACTGTTCGTCAAGGGTCAATCAAATTCTATACAGATGGCTCAAAAGTTGGAATAAAAACGGGAGCAGGAATCTACGGCCCTGGAATACAAATTTCAGTGGCGATGGGACACTATCCTACGGTGTTTCAAGCAGAGATTCTTGCTATTTTGAAATGCGCAAATATCTGCCTTGAGAGAAAATACAGATATGCAAATATTTGTATTTTCTCAGATAGTCAAGCTGCACTAAAAGCATTGTGCGCTTACAAATGTACTTCAAAGCTTGTCTGGGAATGCATTCTTTCACTGCGCAGGCTGTGCCAAGGGAATTCAGTAAACTTATACTGGGTTCCAGGTCACTGTGGCATTGAAGGGAATGAAATGGCAGACGAGCTTGCTAAAAGTGGTTCCAATTTACAGTTTGCTGGCCCAGAACCATTCTGTGGTATATCAAACTGTACAATTAAAATGGACCTGAAACGCTGGGCTGAGCAGAGGGTGATATCCAATTGGATGGACGTCAAAAATTGCAATCAGTCAAAACGATTTATAACACCAAATGCTTATAAAACCAAAAAGCTCTTAGAGCTCAACAAGAGAGCTCTGTGTACATACACTGGCCTAGTAACTGGACACTGCCCGAGCAGGTATCACTTGAAAAATATTGGCCATATTTAGAGTGATATCTGTCGTTTCTGTAATACGGAACGTGAAACCTCGGAACATCTGCTCTGCAGTTGTGGTGCTTTATACACGCGCAGGCAAAGATTTCTAAATAGTGGTTGCTTGCAACCCAGTGAGATCTGGTCTGCAAAACCTGGGAAGGTCTTGGAGTTTATCAATTCCATTGCACCTGACTGGGAGACGACGCGTCGTGGCAGTAGCTGATTACTTGACACATGGTAATTAGCTGGCTAGATGCGAATATCAAAACGGGACATGCCACAAAAGTTCAGCCTATTGGACGCAGTGGCTTAATTTCCCCAACAGGGGAGGAAAAAGAAAAAAAAAATGGCAATATCTCAATAATAATCGGCGATTTTTCCATATAAATAGTCATTTTTCCATAATTGAATAATACCTCAAACAGTTCTCAACACGAAACCAATAACTCGTAAAAATACCTCAACGAGGTATACCTACAAAATACCAAAATAAGTTATTTTCAATACCTAAATCACCGATCAATGCCGATCAATGCCTGGTCTTGGTATGATACCTGACTTTGATATGTGTACCAAGGGGAATGACATATCCTTTTCTAACCGGAATATCCACATTTATCCGTTTCTAACCGTCGCTAACCGTTGCTAAGCGAGCTGCTAAGTGAGCAGAAGTTAGACGCGGTTAGCGACGGTTAGACACGGATAAATGCGGATATTCCGGTTAGAAAAGGATATGTCATTCCCCTTGATGTGTACTACAGTTATGTGTCAGTTATTCGTTCCTGCTCGGGTTTTAAGCCACTCAGCAGCGAATGGCTGTCGCTTGTGCTTGCTTGTCAGCGACGATATCAAACTGCGGCGAACGCTTTCTCTTCATTCGCTTCCGATTGAAACCGCGAACGAACAGCAACGAATGAAAATGAGGCGAATATACGGACCTTTGGTTGCATGAGGCAGTAGGAGCACGAAGTTTGTGGTTTAGTTCTTCAAACAATCACAAATTACCTTTACAAATTCTATGGTCTATATTCAAGAAAGTTCAACAAACAAAGGAAATTCTAAGCAAACTTCGAGTAATTTTAGTTATAGTTACAAAAATGTACGGTGCACAAGGGGCATGACATATCCTTTTCTAACCGGAATATCCGCATTTATCCGTGTCTAACCGTCGCTAGCCGCGTCTAACTTCTGCTCACTTAGCAGCTCGCTTAGCAACGGTTAGCGACGGTTAGAAACGGATAAATGTGGATATTCCGGTTAGAAAAGGATATGTCATTCCCCTTGACGGTGCAATGTCTGTAGAAACTCTTGAATAGGAACCAATAACAATAATTTATTTATATTTATTTATTTATATTTGATTTGATCCATCTGACATAAAAATTGTCTTAATGAATATAAACTTAAAACATACTTAAAACCAGTGAATCAAAATTCAACCATCGCGCAACAATAATGACAATGTCGCAACCTGTATTTGTTGCGACAAACAAACCCATGCGACATAAGTTTGTCCCAACTTGAAAATAATGGGATTAACATCGTACACCACGAGTTTAGAGATTTTTAAGCCTTGCATTGCGTTTTTCGAACGGTAACTTCGAGTCGGTAAACACTGCAACTCTGGTGAAGCTCTATCATCAAACAGTTTCGACTTTGGGTTAACAATAATTGATTATTCACGAGTTGAAAAGTACGCAACAAATTCAGCTGCCGTTTTGTCTGCAACAAAAAAATTCGAGATCATGTCATTATCTGTTACCAGTAGGGATAAAGAGTAATCGTCACACCTTCTTTGTTGCTTGTTTTGTGCCTCTTTTGTCTGACAATTCTCTTCACTGCTTAAAACATAAACAGCACAAAGATAATTACGTCTAAAACATTCTATAAAACGGTTACGCAGCGTCGAAGTTTGTATATTGAAGTCGAAGATAGGAAAAACTTGGCTGAATTTCATTGTCATGTGTCTAGTCGGATCATGTTGCTCGTATAAAGTATTTGAGCTACCGAGACTAACGAAACTCCTGTTACGCAGGGGCCGCTTAGGGGCGTAGATATCAATGTTTGCCAATACGTTATGCGAATCGATTTCACCTTTGGGCAATTTTGCAACAAAAGTGGCTTGCGACGCATAACGCCGGTCCTCCAGAGTATCGATCCCCAATAAACGACAGCGTTCCGCATATGGAGGCAGGTTTTCCGGATCACGCCAGGGAAGATTTCTCAGGGCATATCGCACGAATTTCTTCTGCACGGATTCAATTCGAGTTATCCAGTTTATGTGAAATGGACACCATACCACAGCAGCAAATTCCAGAATGGAACGTACCAGAGCACAGTACAATGACTTCAAGCACAGTGGGTCTCTGAATCCTTGGCTCATTTTAAGAACAAAACCAAATTGCTTGTTTGCTCTCGAGACGATATCGTTATAATGCACGTTGAATGTCAGCTCTTCGTCTAGCAGAACACCCAGATCACGGACAAATCCCAAGCAACCAAAAGTTCGGATAAAATAGCATGTTTGGGCTTAATCAGCTATTCGAAGGAAGATGAAAAGCATTCTATTCAGCTCACTTTTTAAGTAATTAACCGAACTTGAGTTCACAAAAAGTACACTTGTGTCGCTGAAAGGAACGTTATTCAGCTTAAAAATAAACTTCGAAAATATGGAAAAAAATGTGTTTAGTCCTCAAAAGTAATTTATTATTAAGAAACATTAGTTCATGCGGAATCCGAATTGACTAATACCTTGAAATAATTTTTGATGTTTTTTACTTACTGAGATTTGAACTCGGGTTCTCCTCGTTGAAAGTCGGTGCCTAACCATTACTCCATGTATGTGTTGTTAGGCACTGTGGGATTTTACTCAATGTGCTGATATCATTTAGTAGAGCTCAATCTGGTTCGCATGTGAACTTTCTCTGAACTTGGAGTATTTTTTGAAGTCTAAAGTTCGAAAGAAGTTCACGTGGAACTTCTAGTGAACTTACACAGTTTGACAGTTTCAGTTTGTTGTGGTTCGCAGTGCAAAGCAATAAATTAGGGCCAGTGTATGGACTTTAAGAAAAGATTATAAGTTTTCAGCTTGGTTTCCAGTGACTACGATTGCGTCGATTACCGGTGCGCTGCAGCGACAAGTGAGACGGGTGTGAAAGCATCCAGCAAAACTGGAAAATTTTTGTGCGCAGCCGAAAAACCCCCGGCGGCATCCTGGGGGGAACAGTTGTCCGCTGCGGGCAGCCTTTGAGCCACACAATACGGATCCTTTGCGTTGATTACAAGTAAGTACGTTGAAATATTATAGTGGAACAATGTGTACTTGTGAAATCAACACAAGCTGTGGCTACTGGGCTCGATTTCCGAGTGATTTAATTGAATGAGAACTTCTCCCCGGCCCCGCTGTCGCCGAAGTTCAAGTGAAGTTCACTTTTGGTACGGTTAATATTTATCCGAACTTTGAATATAAGTTCAAAACAAGTTCGAAACAAGTTCGGAACGGATGATTTCAAGTTGTTGGAATATGTCCAAATGAACTATATTTGAATTTTAAAGGCACGCAAAAGTTCAACATGAGTTCGGTTAATATTTGATTGAACTCTGTTTTAAAGTTCAACATAAGTTCTTTTTGAACCTTTTTTCGACTTTAATGTCGTTTTGAAGAGAAGTCCTAAGCTTGTACATGTACTTCCAAGTTTATGAACAATACAAGAGAAACTTTATGGAGAATTAAGTTCAACGAAACCGGAATTGAACCGAACTTGAACTTCTGAGTTCGTTCTTCAAGTGGAATCCGAACTTTTGGTTGCTTGGGATTGCATTCGTTCTAGTGTGGCTCCGCACAGTGTATGTATATGGGAAACGAATTGGATGTCGCTTCCTACTGAACGATATAACATGGCACTTCTCGACACTCAACGTCAAACAGTTTCTTGAGCACCACGATTCGAAGGTATTTAGTAACACCTGCAGGCAATGACAATCGTCCAATCCACTAACAACGATGTATACTTTGGCGTCATCGACATAAAAGAGTCTGGTCCCTGGAGGAAGAATGAGAGATGCATGGTTGACGAAAAGCGAAAACAGTAGTGGTCCAAGGTTGCTCCCTTGTGGCACTCCGGATAGAACGGATTTGTGAACGGCCTCGATTCGTACGTGCCGATCTTCACACACAGCGATCGTCTGGTAAGGTATGATTCGAACCAATCAACAAAGCCAGCTGTTACACCACATTTCGCAAGTTTATGGAGAAGGATTCGATGATCTACGCGGTCAAATGCTGCTTTCAAATCCAGATAAACCGCATCCACCTGCTTACCAGCATCCATGGCACGTACGCATTCGGGTGAAAAATCGACAAGGTTGGTGACGACGGATCTTTTAGGGAAGAATCTATGCTGATCTGTAGAGATGTAATGTTTGCAGCTATTGAGCAGGGAGTCGTTGATGATGATTTCAAAAGCCTTCGAGCACACGCATAGTGAAGTAATGCCACGATAATTACTCACGCCACGCTTATCACCTTTTTTGAAAATTGGAAAAAGATAAGATCTTTTCCAACTGCTCGGGAGTGATTGAAAAGAATTGTCAGCGGTATTTGCAAAGCTGAACATTTCTTCAAAAGGGCTGCAGGGATTCCATCTGGTTTTGGGCTGTATGAAGACTTCAGCTTTGATACTGCTCCTGCTACATCATGCTCTGAAACCACAAACATGTCGTAGCTGAAGGCGTCACGTGGAGTATCTTGTAAGGCAAGCTCAACCTGCGCAGACCCAGCTACAAAATCGTTGAAGGCGCGTTTGAAAAGTGCAGCAAAAAGTTCACATTTATCGGCGGCACAGTTGGCTGTTACCTCATCAAGGTACATCGATGTTGGTAGGCCGTCTTCATTTCTTTTGAAGTTTACGAATGACCAAACACGTTTTGGATTGATTCGGAGGCTCTGCTCTGTTCGAAACTTATAGCGAGAATACAAAAAGGCGTTGTAGCTCCTGTATTCTCGAGTTGTCCTGTTCAAATCTAGTTTAGTTTGTTGCGATCGATGACTATTGTATAGTAACGCAAAGCAGAAGTTCGGCGGCGTTTCAGCAGACGAAGTCGACCATTGGACCAAGGCGGTTTGCGGCCGTCGTGGCGGGACGTGTGTCGTAACTGCTTGCAGCACGGAGTTAGTGAAGAATCCAACAGCCTCGTCAATATCTCCCATTAACTCGAGCTGACTCCAGTTGATTTGCATCAGTTCTGCATTCAAAGACTCGAAATCAGCTTTTTGAAAGTTGTACCCAGTATAGTCGAGTAACGTATCACATGCAATCGGTACAAGACAAGAGACTTGAACCTCAATCGCTGGATGATGATTGTCAAGCGTTGTCAACGCTACACCGGCTTCGGAAAGCGAAATATTCTGCAAAACTGCGTCATTAACAAGAACGAGATCGAGTGTCGAGTTGCTACTGTTCACCACTGTATTAACCTGGAAAAGCCCATGGAAACAGAATCCGTCCAACAGTGCCGAACTCGAAGGACACAGCCGGGAACGATGCAGATCTACCGAAAGCTGATTGTCTATATCCGCGGACCAGTGGACATGCGACAGATTGTAATCGCCAAACTGGAGCACCAAGTCATTATCCGACAGGTTGTTGTGGACAGCAGCTGTAGAGTCGATGTGACGATGAATGGAGGTAAAACACACCGATGCTTACGTTGTTAGCAGACAGTATGACCTTTACCCAAACTTGTTCCAATCGGTCACTAACGGGCACCGGGTCCAACGAGCAATTGTGAAGAAACAGCTATCAAAACTCCTCCACCCCTTGACTTGTTACTATTATGTGCGCTACGGTCTGTTCTGAATACAGCTAGGAATACAGAGTAATCGGCCCCGAATAGTTGTGAAGAAAAAACACGATCATCTAGTCAGGTCTCGGTTAGCACAATCACGTCGTAATCCAGCTCACTGACGGCCAAGAAGAAGTCTTCGATTTTTGTGCGCAGTCCTCGAACGTTTTGGTAGTAGATGTGCAGATTGCCACAGAAACCACAACAAATAGGCTCAAGATCGTTAATCTCCAGTTTGCATTCGCCACATTGTGGTTTTCCCATGGTTTCACACTCCCACCGAGCTTGGTATTAAAATAGAACACCGGTGGAGATACTCTAATATCGCAAGATGCAATTCACAAGTGAAACGCAGTATAGCCGTGACGCAATGCACGATGAACACAGTATAGCAGATGAAAGATGGTGATCGATCTGCAGCTGTAGACACGAAATGAACGGGTTTCTCGATGGACACTAGCTTTACTGTCGAGTATTTATGCTGATAACACGGTACAACACTTAAATAATGTATTTCAACACACACGTATATTTTAAGTCGATGCAAAACCGGTACAAAACGAAAGAAGTTAAGAGCGATAAAAAAACATTAATCACTTATGCACTGGGCTGGTAGCGAAATAATGAATGAACTTAAACAGAGACTTGGAACTGAATTCACAATTGGAGAAACTTTGGAATAATTTAAAGAAAAAAAAATCCATAAGAGTTTAAAGAGCATGATGAATTCCTGAAATATATCTGCTTAAATTAAAAACAAAACCCAAATCCCCCTGCATGTTTCACAAAAGCCATACCCTACAAACAACAACAGCATAATGCACCAGAACTGATCCGCAATGCAAAGCCAGCCATCACACAGACTCATCTTTTATTCACAATGCCCCTCCTCTGCATTGTGGTTATCGACCATCATCGGCCGGCAACCATTGTTCGTTCGGAACCACAGAACTGCCCCTGTTTAATTATCCCTGTCTCAGCCTATTATCAGATTACGAACGGGGCAGTACAAGTGGCATTGCCGGCAACACCGGTGAACCGTATCGGACCGTTACCTTTGCTGCTTTGCTGGAAAGCAAGAGTGCGCCGGTGTCCACCCAATCAGATATTGCTTCTGATTTACCACTCCAATCAGGCAGAGGTCGGTTGGGGTCCAAAGGTCCCAACCTTCGGTCGCACATGATGGCACGGTCGCATCCGGTCCCGAAGAGAAACAAACAAGCGATTTTTCGATCTCTGTTGTGAACAGTGACTCGCATTGATATGTGTACATATAAGCACGTATACAACTGAGTGTCGCGGACTAACTCAATATGCTCTCTCAGCGGGAGCCAAACATTGGGAGCCAAACATTGAAGATGGAGGTTATGTTAAACCTTATTGAACCAGTGTGATTGAATGAAGAGTATTGTTATCTAGGTGCTGCGGATATAATCATAACTGTTGTCACGATATCCTCATTTGCCGCTGCCAAGCCGTTCGGAAAACGAGGAGAAGGATACACATTGTTTTGAGCCTATTTTAACTAATTTTGTCACAATTATCCATCAAAATTTCCATCGCGAATGCATAATAATAAACTTTGAACACGAGAACAAAATCGGAATAATGGTGGATTGATCATGTTTACCATTTCCGAACAGCGTCGCGACGGCGTGTTTGACAACCGCGCTGAGAGAGGTGGTTGGAAGAAAATTGAACGCTCGTGCGTGTTTACAAGCTGTGCGCCGGGAGTGTGTAGGTGTGTGTTAGCTAGCTTGAAAAATAAAACCGTTTCTATTCGCACCACCTAGGTATACAATAGACGATACAAGAATATGAATCTAAAGGTAGAAAAAATGTCAATAGATGAAAGATATAAGACCAAACATTAAAATGGCGCTACCTCATTTAGCATAATGCCATTTGGCATAACGCCGTTTGGCATAATGTCATTCTGCATAAAGGTCATTTGGCACAAAGGTCATTTGGCATAATGGCCATTTGGCATAACAAGGATTATGCACATTCTTACCAAGAAGGCTGTTCTTCGTATTATTCTAAACGGCATTATGCCAAATGACCTTTAAGCCAAATAGCATTGTGCCAAACGGCGTTATGCCATTGTGCTAAATGAGGTAGAGCCCATTAAAGTATAAAGATGGAAGATGGAAGATAGAAGACAGAAGCTAGAAGCTAGAAGCTAGAAGCTAGAAGCTAGAAGCTAGAAGCTAGAAGCTAGAAGCTAGAAGCTAGAAGCTAGAAGCTAGAAGCTAGAAGCTAGAAGCTAGAAGCTAGAAGCTAGAAGCTAGAAGCTAGAAACTAAAAGCTAGAAGCTAGAAGCTAGAAGCTAGAAGCTAGAAGCTAGAAGCTAGAAGCTAGAAGCTAGAAGCTAGAAGCTAGAAGCTAGAAGCTAGAAGCTAGAAGCTAGAAGCTAGAAGCTAGAAGCTAGAAGCAAGAAGCTAGAAGCTAGAAGCTAGAAGCTAGAAGCTAGAAGCTAGAAGCTAGAAGATAGAAGATAGAAGACAGAAGATAGAAGATAGAAGATAGAAGATAGAAGATAGAAGATAGAAGATAGAAGATAGAAGATAGAAGATAGAAGATAGAAGATAGAAGATAGAAGCTAGAAGATAGAAGATAGAAGATAGAAGATAGAAGATAGAAGACAGAAGATAGAAGATAGAAGATAGAAGATAGAAGATAGAAGATAGAAGATAGAAGATAGAAGATAGAAGATAGAAGATAGAAGATAGAAGATAGAAGATAGAAGATAGAAGATAGAAGATAGAAGATAGAAGATAGAAGATAGAAGATAGAAGATAGAAGATAGAAGATAGAAGATAGAAGATAGAAGATAGAAGATAGAAGATAGAAGATAGAAGATAGAAGATAGAAGATAGAAGATAGAAGATAGAAGATAGAAGATAGAAGATAGAAGATAGAAGATAGAAGATAGAAGATAGAAGATAGAAGATAGAAGATAGAAGATAGAAGATAGAAGATAGAAGATAGAAGATAGAAGATAGAAGATAGAAGATAGAAGATAGAAGCTAGAAGCTAGAAGCTAGAAGATAGAAGATAGAAGATAGAAGATAGAAGATAGAAGATAGAAGATAGAAGATAGAAGATAGAAGATAGAAGATAGAAGATAGAGGATAGAAGATAGAAGATAGAAGATAGAAGATAGAAGATAGAAGATAGAAGATAGAGGATAGAAGATAGAAGATAGAAGATAGAAGATAGAAGATAGAAGATAGAGGATAGAAGATAGAAGATAGAAGAAGACATAAGTTACATGGCATAAGATACACAACATAGCAGGTAAAATGAATTCATTCCCAGCCGTACATTGAGCACTTCTAAAATGTAGTCACTATAAGCTTCCGCGTGCCGGCGTTGGAATCATCCTTTATGCTCACTTAGCTCCACAAAATCCACTTGCACCACATTCATTGGGGGCATGTGGCAGGGAGCATCAATGACGTTTGTCCTGCAACGCTTTAGCCTCTCGGTCTCTCTTTCCACTCCTCTATTCCGAGAGGCAAAAAGGGCATCGTCGGGATCCAAACAACAAAGCTCATACAACCGGAACCAGAAGTCATCAAAAATTTATAACCGCACTTGTGCACCATCTGCACACACTTGAAACTTTCAATTTAGTCGCCCTACGTCGGAATACACATACACAGGCAGGAAGTAGTGCCACTTGACCGAGGAGTTGAATCTGGATTGTCTCGACGGTGGTGGAGTTTACCGTACGATTAGATGGGTTTGATTTAAGTTTCAGGAGGGTTGCGAGAGGGTTTCACGAAGAATTCATGGAAGAACCCCTAGAATCTTCCAGAAAACCTCTCAAAACTTTCCTCGAAACTTCCTAAAACTGACCTAGAGCTATATCGAAACTCGCTGAAACCTCCTAAAACCCCCTCTGAAGCCCCTCCAAAACCTATGATCTCAAGCATCCTTCCCTCATATCTTCTCAAATGATCCTTCTGGAAAATCCCTTGATGATTATTATTAGCGTCCTCTTGAATCCCGCGTAACACCCTTTGTCCCCCTCTCCATAAACCATCCTGAGCATCCTCTTGCCTTGCCCCATTAATTTACAAAGAAAGTTGAGGCAATTGAATCGCTTGCCCTCCCTTAAACCTACTCAAAACACCTTTGTCTCATCTTCTCCCGTCTTTAAAACTCTGAGTTACCACCTTTTACGCCCTCAACTTTTCTGAAATCCCCTTTTACAATTCCATGGAGAGTTAGGGGTAGCAGTTGCTGGACAGCAAATAAAGAACCACTGAGAAGACCGAGGTATTTCATTTCACTAGGTTTCCAGCACCTACCAGCCCCAAAGAACGGTAATTTCCTTTGGAAAAAGGCGTTTGTCTGGAAATCTCTGTCAATTAAATGCCATGCGAGTGTGTATAAATGCTTCCTCTTTGTTTTTGTTTTCCTTTTTTAGGAACACCGCACCAACCAAAGAGCACGCAGCAGGACCAAAGGTATGTGAAGGTATATGTAGCTCATAGACACACAGTGCACACAGTGGTTGAAATTGCGAAAAACGTGATGGTCGGTATTTTCAGTGTGAAAATGTGACCTGTTTATTATGTTCGACTAAGTTGTTGAATATTCCAAGAAGTCACATTTGATGAGAATAATATAAACAAACAATAGATAAATTAACACAACAAAGTTGTATTCATTCAATTTTGCTCTACTTTTTAAATAAGTGATATGGTTAACACTCCCTTAGTGGAAGTAGTGGCAATTTAGCACTATTTCGACCAAATAGCTCGTAAATTACATTTTTTATAGATGCATTATAGGGTATCGGTTCAATTATTAAGCATGTGGCTCCCATTTAAGAAAATTGTGAAACTATCAAAAATAGGTCGTGCTAAAAACATCTCTTGATTTGAGATTCATAAAGAACTTCAAATTACTGTGTACTGGCAAGATATTCTGTTTCTCATTAGAAAGACTACAACTTTGTCTAGTTACCCAGGTAACCAGTAAGCATTTAAATAAGCAGTAGGTATTTAAGTTTCAAAACTGGATTCCACCTGCTTATAGGGTGTCCCAGAAAGTATGGGCACAACTTTGTATAGCGAAAATACAATCATTTTCTTAACAAACAACAATTTTTATATTTTTGTATTTTTATTCAGAGTAGGGTAATTTGCCAATTGTTGAACGGTTAGTACTGGCTTTTTTGTTATCGTTTATTTTTTCGTGCATAATTCCACTTTACTTGAAAAATATCCAGTGAACGTCTAGATCCACTCATTCCTTTTACTTCCCATTGAATTTAAATTCCCTTAAATTCCATTTTCAAAGAGAAAATAGAACATTTGTATGGGAAGTCTGTTACCCAAATGTTGAACGCTTCCTTAAGCTAGCTCATCCTAATGTTGGACGATTCTCGCTAATTGTTGAACGGTTCAAGCTTTGTTCGTAATTGATGACGTATAACCCGACATCAACCTATCATTGACCTGTTTTTATTTTGGCTACCAAACCCAACATAGACCCTACAGTTGTCCGATGTGGGTCCAACAGTGGTCCAACATTTGATAAAATTTGACCCGACTTTGACCCAACATCCGATAATTTTTCACTCTGGTGGAATTTTTCCGGGTTTTTCGTGTTTTGTGTCCAGTAAGTCATTTGAGTGGCAATTTATTCAAATGACGGGAAATCGCGACTCATTTGAAAAGAGCTCTAGTGGACTGAAATTATTTAAAACATGACTAGATGTAAAAAAGGACTGAAAAGATTTAACTAGAAGCGAAAACGATTGAATTAAAGGACGTTTTTGAAAGCCCCTGAAACACTCCTGGATACCCATGGGACTCACTCAACCCCCTAAAACACCCCTACAATGACTCTGAAATTCCTTGCAAACTCGTGGATCGCTCCTAAACCCCTCTGGAACGCCCTGAAATACTTCTGCGACCACCTAAAAACTTTGAATCCCTCTGGAACGCCCTTGAAACCCATTGAAAACCCCTGGAACCATCCTGAAGCCCTTTGCAACACCCTTGAAACCCCATGACATGCACGATTAGGCAAAGTGGTAAAAAAACTGACAGTCATGCTAACATCGTAGGTTATGCCAGTGTTCAACAATTGGATCCTAGATGCATAATGATAGTGTGATAAGAAAAATATTTTTTTCAAATGAAATTACAATGAAAATGTGATTTTAAACAATGTTAAACTGTTAAGAACATCCTTCCAGTTCTTGTAACTATGGTGTGACTTTGATATTTGTGGCCGATTTTCCAGCAAAGCTTATTTTGTAAGAGCAATTTCTTAAAATTAATTTTAAGAATTGTGCAGTTTTCATGTCATCAGCAGTACAAAATTTGCAATCAATATTTTTGACGTAAAATATGTATAATTTTGTAACTTAATTGGATCAATATCGTGACACACATGTATACGCATCTACATCATACGTTTACGTTGAGCGAAAATTACTTAAGCTAGATTTATAATAAAATTTTCAGTAACTGTTCAACATTTGGGTGGTGTTCAACAATTAGCGAATTACCCTATTTTAATTGATACCCGTGAAGAGTTTATACATTAAAAATGGTTTCTATATGCAGAATGATTAAAATGGAAAAACATCTTTTAAAACTTCTGCGCAAGCTACTTTTTTACGGTTTTTCCAAATATCCAAATTCGAAAATTTTTTTTCGAATTTTTTTCACATGATACATTCGAAAACATGTTTCCTCAGATGGTTGATTGAAATTTTTATAAAAATATGTTTTGATTGTGCGTACGGGCAAATCATAATTTTGAGAAAATTGAAAATTTCGCCTGTTCTATTTCTGGATTAGACATGCCCACAGACAATCGCGTTTTAAAACATGTTTTGACGAGAATAAAAACAATTCAATCTACACTTTATAAAGCTGGAGCATTTATTGAACTTATAGTGAATTAAAAATGTGATTTTCTGCATGTTATGATATATAATCAGAAGCTTGTTTTTAACTATTAGAAAAACAGGTTTTCAAATATATCGATTTTGGTGTTTCAATTCATTTTTCAGGTTCAAAAGTATATGTTTTCAATTCAAACTTAGGGTTGTATAATAGATACGCATGTAGAAATACACGGACATATTTTTTGAAATTTTTTTCGAGCTTAATTTCATGCGTGGAAAACAATTTGTTAAGCGATGTTATTGAAAAATATAGCAATTTGTGCAGAAGCTTTAAAAGGTCTTTCAGGAAATGTTCTACCGCATTCAAACGAAGTGAGAAATGCAAATTTAAATGATTGGCATTTGATGTTGACATATTAAGGCAGGATATGTGTGAAAATTAAGTTTGTTTATGCATCCATTCCCAAATGGCAGAGCTGCAAAGTTGTGCCCATACTTTCTGGGACACCCTATACTGCTATATAATAGCAGTTCGACTGCTAAGCTGCCCTAAATAAGCAATCGAACTGCTGCTTAACATCTGACAGCTGTTTCGTAGCATTTGAAATGCACGGTATATTTTGATTATTAAGCAACTAAACTGCTACTTTAATACCACCGAACTGCTAGAAAAAATGAATGATGCTTAGAGTACAATACAACAACACGACAACAACTTTAGAATTTATGTGTCATGGCTGTAGGACAGGCATCGTAGCATATGAAAGTATTTTTTGAAAGTAAAGAGGCCTTTTCAAATAAATCTCCTCTGATGCGTCCCAGTCAACTAGTGATCGTATAAGATGTTGCATAAGATGTTTAAGTGGAAGCAATATGCGTACATTTTACATGCGCCTTAATGGAGGCTTGCACGCATATGGCCTTCACTTTATCATCTCATGTAACAACTTATACGGTTACTGGTTGACTGGAGTTTCCCATAATTGGGCTGTTTAGTGGATAAAATATTGCTATTTTCTGTAGCATTTATTGGATTCAAATACCTTTGTTTTGATGTTTAAATTAACAAAACAGTTTTAATTTACGTGGATAGAATGACAGTTCAATTGATAAAATGACAGTTCGACCCGAACAAAAAAATCCCCATACAAACTTTAAAAGCATTTTAAAAATAGTTCCTTGACCCCAAAAATTATGAAATTTTGGGTTTCAGCAAATTTTCGAGCCGAGAACCTGAATCTGAAATAATCCGGATACCCCTAGAGAACCCAATTGATGTTAATTATCAGCACATTCCCGAGTACGAGGTTAAACAAAACAACTGCTGGTGTTGAGCCTTGAATAGATCAAAAAATCAACGCACATTCCCAAGTAACAATTTAAATTCCTTTTAGATTTGTTTATTTTTATAGAAGCTTTATCATAGCATGACCAATTCATGCAACATTTATAGTTGTTTTTATCAAGAGAAAACAATCTCCGTTCGTATGCGGTTTTTAAGTTTTCTTCAAGTAATTTTGAAAATCTCGCATAAAACAACTTGATTCACTAAGGCATTTAATCCTATAATAAGTTTTAAGATGTATTTGTAGTTATTTTCAACACATAACAACAACAAATTTTAATAAAAGTTTATACTTCGTTTCTTCGAGTACAATTCATCTGAGTTATTATCCTTTAAAAACTTATGAGAACTTTCAATTCTTGAGCTAGAGCCACTACTCTGGAACAAGAACTAAGCGGAATAATAAAACAACGAACTCTCTTATTAACTCAAGTAATAAATTATGCAACAAATTGTTGTAAACAGCATTTTTATGCAAATATGAACACTCAAACACTTTTGCTCACTGTTAATTTAGCCGTTTCAGTGCTCAAAAGTAATCATATCGACGAAATATAAATTGTATAACCAATGAAAAATGCGAATAGCTTGCTGCTGTCGTCCAACTTTCAGCCATCTACACACACAGGCCACAGCAACTTGAATCGAAAATGAAATGGGTACTTACTGTGGCTCTTCTCATGTTCATACTAAATTGTGTAATTTTAGTAAGTTGCAAGTTTGCTTGGAACGGCAGCCATGTTTAGAAAGAATTGAAAAAGTGGCGTAGCCTTTTGTTTTTATAGCAAACTAGCTGACCCCGGCAAACTTTGTCTTGCCTACTGCGTTTTTGGACGTTCTAAGTTTATATCCAAGACCAAGTCCCCGGTCACAAAGTGTATGGAAGATCAATTTTCAAAAACTCATAAACCTTCCTTGGGTGAAAACTAACAGAACAAAACAAAGATGATCAAAATCGCACCTTCTATTCGCAAGTTATGCGCGGTCCCACGTATGCCACTGCATTTTTATATATATAGATAGACTAGCTGACCCCGGCAAACTTTGTCTTGCCTACTGCGTTTTTTGACGTTTCATGTCCCTAGCCAAGCGCCTAAGACCCAATTCAAAATGTATGCAAACCCGATTTTCAAAAACTCTCAATTTTTCTATGTTTTTTTGCCTCATAAACCTTCTTTGGGTGAAAACTATCAGAACAAAACTAAGACGATCAAAATCGGACCTTTCGTTCGCAAGTTATGCGCGGTCCCACGTATGCCACTGCATTTTATATATATACTAGCTGTGCCCGGCAAACTTTGTCTTGCCTACTGCATTTTTTGACGTTTTCATAGTGCCTAGCCAAGCCCAAGTCCCCGTTCAAAATGTAAGAAAACCCGATTTTCAAAAACTCTCAATTTTCCCATGTTTTTGCCTCATAAACCTTCCTTGGGTGAAAACTAAGAGAACAAAACTTAGACGACCCAAATCGGACCATCCGTTCGCAAGTTATGCGCGGTCCCACGTATGCCACTGCATTTTTATATATATAGATAGATTTATGTCTTCGTATATTAATGATTGATACTATTTTTGAGGCGCTTTTTTATTTTCGTATGTTTTGTGTGGCATATCAACAAAAAAGTGGATATGGCATGGAAAATTGTGATTCACTGCCATCAATGATCTTTGCCTGATATTTAAATGCTTTAGCCATTTCAATTTGATGAAAATAAATTCGCAGTTCAATTAACATTTCATTCATGAAACAAAACTAGTTCGGATCTGCATAATGCATTGGCAAAAGATTTCATTTATTATGCACTATTAGCACTTTTGGGAAAGACAGCTAAAAGATCAACATGCCTCAAGCTATTCTTGTTAAATTTTTATGAAGTCCTTATAATCAATCATCAGTGCAAGTACATAAATACAACTTGTTTCAAAGCAGTCTTCAAAAGCAGCCTTGGAGATCTCCTGAAGAGTGGGCCAGATTAGTCGTATGGGTATTTTATGCCTATTTTATCTTGGATTTGCAGAACAAAGAGCTTTATTGCAAAGTTTTAATATTCTATCTTAGAAATTACTTCAGGAATGCCACAAAAGTATAATTGTTACTTGGGATTGTCTAATCATCTGTAGCTTATACTGTAGCGCGGTTCTGTTCCATCATCAACCCGAGGGTCGATGAATCGAATCTCGGTTTCGGAGTTATTTGCAAAAAAAACTAACAACCTATCATAACGTGCCCCAAGTATCAAAACTTGCACAAGAGAGCAAGAGAAAACAAATGAGAGGAGAAAGAGAGAATAGGTATGCAACGGGAAAAAAAAGGGCAGGGGAAAATTTATGTTTTTATTTTTGACAATCGGAGGGACAGGAAGGTCTAATCAGCCCTATATTTGGCCAAAATAGCTTCTAGCAATAAGTTACGTTAGGAATTCCTTCGGGTAGCTTCTCTGAAATATTTCTATACGATGTGTGACGACTTTCATCCGAAAAGTGTTCTAAGATTAATCTTAAACTTCATGTTTCAGGTTGAAATTTTCATGAAAAACAAACCGCATGATAAACAAACTTTTTATCACGTAAAAATAAACCCTGTTCCTTTCATAATTTTTACAGAAATCAATCAGGAATTTTTGCCATGAAAATTTCTTATTGATTAGATCTCCAGAATCACTAGAAATTCTTTCGGAAATTCATGTAGCAATCGTCTGTTTTTTTTTAAGAGTTTTGCCAAAATGTCCACATAAACATAGAAAATTTGGTTCATTCAATCGATTTCGAAACAGACATTTTTCAAAAATTCTAGAAACAAAAAATCTTGAAATGTTAGGGAGTTTTAATGATTCAGTTGACATTCAATACAACACAATTCAATACTTTTGATATTCCTCAATTATTAAAAAAAAAATCTCCCCCCTTTTTAGTATTTTCGCCCCTTCGACCTGATTTTCGCCCCCAAGGGGGCGATTTCGCCCACTTTGGAAATCACCGTGGTAGATCAATAATAGTTGGGATGTGCATATAAAACCATCAAAGGACGGATTCGATTATCCAGCAATAGGAAAAAATCACCATGGATTCTCGAACATTTGTTTTTATTTCATTAGCCAAGGGCACAATTGGTGTCCCTTTCAGGGATTGCTCCAGGATGTCCATCTGGGTATTCCTCCAAAAACTTCCTTCTGAAGATCCTTCATCTCCTTTTTTCTTCTTATTCTTCTTCTTCTTTACGGCTCTACGTACCAACTGGAACTTGGCCTGCCTCTTCAAGTGTTCTTCGAGAACTTAAACAAACAGATTAGGGCTTTCTTTGCCTGCCCTTGCCTGAATTTTTACACCACAATTTGTTTACAAGACTTTTTTAAGTGAAATAAATTTCACGTGATATTTCACACGATTTTCTTGAAATTTTGCGATGTGCTGAATTATTCTCTCCTGGTTGCTATTTCTTTCCGACGGGGCTCAAATTTCCAGAGATACCTCTTGTCATCCTTGATACCCTGTCCAAATTTTCCAGTCCAAAACTGCTATATTCGCTAGCCTAACTGGAGATTCCTATACAATTTTATCCGAAATTTCATTTTTCGTTTGCTCCAAAAATGCAATCTTGGTTTTCTTCAGTCATTCCTACTAGCGGTTCTTGTATTCCTTCAGATTCCTTAATTGATATTATTCTGAGAAATTGTTAAGAAATAATTGAGAAGCTCCTTTAGATGGATAAAAAGTTAAGTCTTTCAGAAATAAGTTTCTCTAAGAAGGAGGAGTCTCCAGCAACTCCTGAAGGGTTCCAAGAGGAAACTAAAAATTCCCAAAAAATCCTACAGAAATCCCATCAATTCTGAAAAGATCCCTCTAGGAACAATTGGATGATTTCTTGAAAGGATACAGGATACAGGATTCTTAGAAGGAATTTCTCTAGGATTCCCACAAGAAACTTCTGGAGGAATCTCAGGAATAACTTCCCAGAGATTTCTATACAAAACATCAGGAGGACTCCATGAAGAAACTTCTGGAGGATTTGAGGAAAGAATTCCTGGAAGATTACTAGATTAAACTTCTGAGAGATTCCCAGGAAACGCAGTAGGCAATCGGGGACAATCATTATTGTTATACAGGCATACCTCGATAGTACGTACACCACCGCTTCGTTTAGTGTACGTACTATCGAAACGTACGTACTATCGAATCACAAATTTTTATTTCAAATTTCATTTTCAAATCAAAGAATATTATTTCTAGAACGTCAGGATTGTCAAAAAATTACATGTGGCCCAAGGGTCCGTTTATTAATTACGTAATTTTGCTTGTTTAGGATCCTATCTTTATTGGAAAAATCTTTTTGTGCTCTGGAGATGCTTCGTAGAGGCATCTCGTCTCTGGGAACTTATATTGATTTTATTTGAATTATCTTTTAGAACCATCCAAACTGGTCTAGATATAAACAAATCGATCTAGATCAGTTATATCTTGTTATAGAAACATTATAGAATTATTTTCTCCTGCAATATTTATTGCCGTGATATTTTCAAAACCTTCTGAACATTGCTCCTTCTAGGACACTTCCAAGAGTTTATTTTTTTCGAGAAGGGATTCCTAGAGGTATCCCGGAGCTCTTGGAGGAATCCCGGAATTCTTGAAGGAATTCAAGGAAAAAGTATTTGATGAATCTTAGAAAGAATTCCTGTAGGAATCTCGGAATGAATTTCTGGAGGAATCTTAGAATGAATTCATGGTCAAATCCCGGAACGAAATTTCTGGAGGTATTCAGGAAGAAATTCCTGAAGAAATCCTGGAAGTCCCGAAAGTATTACAGAAGATATTCTTGGTAAAGTTTCGGAAGGAATCTCTGGAGAAATCTTTGAAAGAGACCCTGGAATCTCAACAGGAATCGTAGAAGAAACTCTGGAAGAATCCCTAGGGAATCCCAGAAAGAATTCCTGGAAAAATCTCGTAACCAACACTCAGAGGAATTTCGGAACTGAAAGAAACTTGAAACTTGAAGAAATCCCTAAAGCAAGCGAGAAAGCGAAATGTCTTTCCCCGAATCCCACATTTCGGGTTCACCCAGAAACAATTGAATTGGTACAGCCTATAGGACAATGCAAGCCGCGGTTGCTAAAGAATTTTTTAAAGTTTTTGATGTTTTGTGACCTTTTTGTTTACGTTCGGACTTCAAGAGAATTTCTCAAAAAGTCCCCGGAATCCTCCAGGAATTTCATCCGAGATTCTCCGAACAGTTTCTTTCGGGATGTCTCTGGATTTGTTTTTTTTTGGGCTTCCAGATGGTATTCATGTAAATTCTAGCAACTTCGCCCAGAATTTTTCTAGGTGTTCTTTCGGAAATTGTATCAGAAATTCTTACCGAGATTCCTTCAAAACTCCTTGCAACAATCCGTAAGGATTTATTCCTAGAATTTCATACGAGATTCTTCCCGGAGTATTTTCTGGGAATTCTTCAGGAATTTCTTCTAAAACCCTTCCAGAAATTCTACAAGATCCCTGACAAGAACTTCATTCAGTATTCCTCTAAAAGCTTCTCCGAGATCCCTCCAGGAACTTCTCCCGTTTTTTTTTCGGGAGATACATCTGATTTAAGTATTCCTTCTGGGATTCCTACAATAATTTTACCAGGTAAAGTTTCTGGGATTTTTCCAGGATTCTATCGGAAATTCCTTCCGGGATTCCTCCGTGAATTTCTTCTGGGTGACTGTCAGGAATTACTTTTCATGAACTTCTTCCGGGATTCCTCTTAGAGCTTCTTTTAGCAATTCTTTCAGAAACTGATTCCGGGATTTCTTCGAGAACTTTTTCTAGGAATCATCTAGGGACTCTTTTTTGGTTTCTACCAAGAGCTCCGTCAGGAATTCTTTCAGATGTTTGTAATGGAAATCCTCCTGGAATTCATTATGGATTTTTAAGAGTATTTTGTTTTTGGTAATGCTCAGGAGTTTCTGTAGGATTTTCTTGAATAAACAAAAAGCAACTTAGTTATACAGGGGATAGACAAAATGATCGGGACAGGCAAAATTTTCACTTTACAAAAAATGTTCAACTAGCTGTAACTTTTCGAAAAGTGCATCGAATATTCTCAAATTGTTACTGTAAGTTCTTCAACTAGTTGTGTATCAGTGGACAAAATTTGGAAAAGATCGGACAATTCTTCACGAAGTTATAAAGATTTTTGAAAAAGATAAAATTATCCGATAGCTAACTTTGAGCTGTTATACCTCCAGATTTAATGAACCGATTGCAATGAAATTTTGACCATTCATGACTTATATAATGAAGTCTGGAAAACATTTGACTTAACTTGAAATTTTTAACAAGCGAAAAAGTTATAGCGATTTAATTTTGTTCACGATTTTTTACTAAATTGGTCTATTTTTATTATGCATCCCATTACTTTTTCAATTTATTGGCGGCTATGTTGTTACTTTCCTTCAAAACGCATTTATATATAAGTCAATTAGAGGGAAACTAAATGAACTATAATTTGCATCTTGGATTTTGAAACGATGTTGATGTTTTGGATAATTTGGTGTTTTATTAGAAAAATAATCTAACCGTTATAATTTTCTTCCGTGATAAGAATATTAAGTTAAGTCAATGGTTTTTCATAGCTCATTATATAAGTCATTAATGGTCAAAATATCATTACATTCGGTTTATTGAATCCGGAGATATAACAGCTCAAAGTTGGCTATCGGATAATTTTACCATTTTCAAAAATCTTTATAACTTCGTGAAGAATTGTTCGATCTTTTCCAAATTTTGTCCACTAATACACAACTAGTTGAAGAACTTACAGTAAAAATTTGAGAATATTTGATACACTTTTCGAATAGTTACAGCTAATTAAACATTTTTTGAAAAGTGAAAATTTTGCCTGTCCCGATCATTTTGTCTATCCCCTGTAGCTCTTTCCTAGAGGAATTCTAGAATAAATTTATGGAGAAACCACGGAAGGAATACCTGGAAGAGTTTCAGGAAAAATTACTAAGGTATTCCTAGAAGGAGTAATACTGAATCTCGAAATTAATTTCTACAGAAATCCAGGAATCTCTGGAAGAATCGCGGGGAACTTCTTGGAACAATCCTGGCAAGAGTTTTTGACGGAACCCCAGGTGGAACCTCTTAAGAAATCTCAGAAAAAAAAACTCCAGAGGAAACTTCTGAAGGAATCCTGAATAAACTTCCGGAAGAATTTTATTAAGAGCTTACGGAATCCCAGAAGAACGCGCTGGAACAAATTTGTGGACAAACCACGAGGGGAGTCCCGGATGGAATTCTTGTGGAATCCCAGAACGAACTCCATGAGGTGAGCCACCATCAAGTTATAAAACAGCACACGCACGCATACCCCCAAATCCAACCACTCATGATAAGTTGGCGTGTTTTTTTTAATGCGAGAGCTGACGATTTTTTTTAAGTCCGAATTGTTAACAACAAAGCCACGAAGCGTCAAAAACTATGAACATTTTCCTTAGCAACCGTGGCTTGCAGTGCCCTACGGCACTCAAAGTTGTTTAAATTTCCGAACTCATGGAAAACTGTCAAATATTTTATACGTATCGCAAAAAAAACATTAATTGTTGGAAATCGAAAAATAATAACTAGTAAGTGAACTGAAATCAATGGTTTGGATAAGTAACTTAATGGGTTTGATTCATGTTTTGGAGAGCAATCTTCGCCGAGAAATTTAGTTTTTTTTATTACATACCACACAAAATAGAACCATCATGTGCCTTTTTATTTTATTACAACGTTCTATTGGTAAAGAAAGCGTTTGGTTAATAACTGTGCAAGTGCTTATAGATCACTAAGCTGAGAGGCAGTCCTCCCCAGCTGGGATGTAACGCCAGAATGATGATGCCAGATATTATGACTGGCGGAAAACATCTCTGTAAAGCGAAGAATACTGCAATCATTACATCAAACGTATTCCCGGGCCTCACCGCCCCCCCCCCCCTCCCCACCTTAAATCTGGTCCTGGTTACATTATTCGATTAACTCTCGCGACCCGCTGGATGAAGGCCGGCGACCCCCATGGGGGGCCGCGACTCATAGTTTGGGAAACCATGACTGAAAATCCGTGCTATAGGAGTCTGCATAACACAAATTCATAGTATCGGAGTCTCTGCTATACGTCTACTAATGATTCGAACCCATTTTTGTAGATTAAAAATTAAATAAATTTTGGTGTACGTACTATCGAGGCAAAATGTACGTACTATCAAGGGTACGTACTATCGAGGGTACGCACTAACGAGGGTACGTACTATCGAGGTACGCCTGTATTATCAACATTAACGAGATTTTCAGCCCAAGGCTGGTTCATCTTGTAATCATGGGGAAATAACAAATATGAAAGATAGAAAGCTCTTGAAAAATCTCTTATAACTATTCATAATAAAAGTTCCAGTAGATGTGAAGGTGTAGATGTTTCTACTGCGCATAAATTTCAAAAAATATCATAAAAGAATCTTTAAATAATCCAAGAAAGAACTTCTGATGTAATTCTAGAAAAACTGTTGAAAGAATCCCATATACAAACTCTGGAGAAACCCCAGAAAGAATTTCAGAAAGCAATCTTGGAAGAATTCCCGTTGGAAATTTTTAAGAAATGGAGAAACTCCTATATTTCAAAAGTAAAATCTTGGTGAATCTCCAAAGCAACTCTGGATGAATTTCAACAGGATGTCAGCGAGCTGTTCATAATGCATAAGGATGGTTAATAAATTCCAATTCCTGGTGGAATATTTGAAGGGATCTCCAAATAAACTCCAGGAGAAATTTAAAAAAAGACATCTAGGTTGATCCGAGAACAAAATTCTGAAGAAATCATAAGGGGCAGAACCTCTTTTCCCTAAAAATTCTTGGGGGCCGTCCATAAATGTCGTAACATTTTAGGGGAGAGGGGGGAATCGTTGATTATTCTACGAACCATATTTTAGGTATGGGAAAATAGGTTACAAGGGGGAGGGGGTGTCAAAACCGTCTAAAAATGCTACGTCATTTATGCACGACCCCTTATCGAATTCCAAAAGATAAATAAGCGGCATGGTACTAGGTAACCTAGAAGAGTTCCATGAATCCATTATTCTGGAGAAAATATTGCTTAGAAAAATTCCATATCACAGATGAAACTTTCATAGCAATCTGTTAAGATGATAATCGTGGAGAAATGCCTTCCGGAAGGAAGTAAACATATCCTTTTTTGTTAAGATATCGTACCTTTTTTGTTAAGAAATTACGTACCTGGAGGTTAATCGTTCCTGGAAATATGTCAAATTTTAAAACGTCGATTCGGGTACTGGAACTGTAATATGTGTCATTCTTGCGTTCAACGAAAATAAATTTCCAAAACTGTGGTCACAAATGTGGTGAAAACCTCTTGTCAACGTCACAGTCAGAAAACGGTAATTTGAACTGTGCAACCAAGATGTGCTAAAAGACATCAAAAACAATTAAATTTCATAATAAACTGCATATTTTTACTTTTGGAATGTGTTCTACAGTAAATCTTCCAATTCATATAAAAATGTTGCAAAATAGTTTGTGAAAGAAAATTATTCCGTTATTGTCAACTGAAAATCGCGGACCGTGTTGATAAAAACGGAACATATCGTAAACCGGGGTCAAATTGATCAGCGGGGTGAAATTGATCATTCGGGCACTACATTGTTATTCCATACTAGGAACTCTTAAGCGTCGTAATGATCTTAAACTTTTTACGTTATCTGGTTCGTAGATGTCCAGAGTTCAGTATAGACTTTTATTTTTGAGAAATAAATAGTTTTGCCTTATTTTTTTAGGAATTTGCAATGTACTTCTCATTTAGCTTAAATTATTGCTACTAAACAACCGATTGCCAATAGGACTTCCCGTAAATTCCCTGTTTTAACATTTTAGTGGAGCCTTGGTTGGGAAGTTATGTAGCTAATCAGAACATGAAATAGTTATAAAAAAGTTCATTTTATTATGAAATAGTCCTTTATTGTGATAGAAATCACTTATTTCAAATGAAATTGCCTACCTTTAGGCGTTTAAGGGAAAATTTCAAGAGTTATTTTTGCATTTAAAGTATTAAATTCACTAGTTGTAAGATTTTGAACGCGTTATTCGGTTTTAGAAGAGCAAAATTAAGCGGAGAAGGAAATGCCCAACTAACATTTTTGCTGTCTAAAAGCTTAATCAACCACTTTTACATAAGCGTTTGTGCCATAAGCTTTTATACAGCTACTTTTGTTAGTTGGGTGTTCCTTTCCAACCGATGTTAAATTGTATACTGATCAATTTCGCCCCAAAGTGGCATTTATTTTTTTTTTTGATGTTTGAAGTTATTTAACCTAAAGTTTAAATTTGTTGAACAAAATTCTATAACACGGTTCCATGGAGATCCACTGGGTATTGGTTTTACAGAAATTCTTTTGGTAATATTAATCAGTGTTTGGACGAAAAAGTGATCAGTGAACCACTCGGCAGTTTTTCTTCCCTTTCTGTTGGTTCTGTTTCAATTACCAAGCGGTGAAGAATTATGGCAATAACATATTCTTACCGAATGCATCGCTTTCATTAGCGTTATCGAGCATCTTCTCTCTTGATTGCGCTCTCGTATCGAACCGGGCAAGAGCATGAACAGCATTTCGGGGAGCGTTCCCGAGCATGTTGGTTCATGAAATGTTACATTCGCGAATGTATCACTTGCTGAGCATGGACCATTCAGTGGTTCGCGATAAAAATCCACACACTGCTAGTAATATTTGAATCGGCACTGATGTTATCCGCTAAAGTTGTTTTAAAGTGATCAATTTGACCCCGGATTACGGTACCTGTAACAGCAAACAACGCTCGTTGACGACGCGACTCCGAGTACTTGTGACCTAGGATCTTGTGACACTTACGAACACAGTCTACTTGATTGAAAAAAAATAACGTGGTTTTTCTTTAGACATGTGGGGATAGCGGGGATAGTCATAAACGATCGTACTCGGGTATTTTGACATAATTTTTTCAGCACTCGTCGTATTTATCCGTGCAACTCGTACTGAAAAAATCATCATTTTGCAACTTGTTGCATAAATAACTATTTCATGTACTAACTCAACAGATATCGAAAAGTTCATCACGTCAAATGTCAAATCAACCTCCCGAATTTCTTTTTGTTAGTCATATTTTTTGTTTTCTCTATTTTTTTTTTTTTTTTTGCAATAATCAAATAATTTGAAAGGTTGGTATCCCCATGAATTATATTTTAATAAAAATATAAATACGGGGGGTCTGAGACTGCCAAAAATGAGTCTACGTAGTTAATGAACAACGTCTAACACCTCTGAATTGTACAATCTTCTATGCTCATCCCAACCACTGCGTTGAGGAGGAAACCTTCTTGTTTTGTTCGACCAGCTCGGTCAGCTAGGACCACAAGGGCGGACGTTATTGTTGCGTTCCGGCATTTGTGTGTGCAAATATTGTCACAAAGTAGCAGCAATAGCACCCACCAGAAGCCATATAGAGGCACCTTCAAATTCAACCTCCTCGTCAAGTGCACCGACGCTTTTCCACCGAGACACATTGGTCGGGCTCCATACAAAGGGGCGGCCAAAGCTCTCAAAAAAACGAAATTGATATTTTTAAACTTTATTTCACCTTATAACAAAGTTAATGTATTGTACTTTTATGATTCTTAATTAAAAGCATACCAGCTTTTGTATTTCAATGACATTTTCACTGCCAAAGTGGCCTAAGTCATAAAATTGAAAAATGAATTATTCGAAAAAAGTAAAATAATAATATTTTGAGAATAGAATATATGTTTTAAGTTATCCATCATATGAAAGTTTGTTATTGGACTTTTTGAATGCACGTATGGTGCAAAATTAAAATGTCACAAAACTTTTTAAATTTTTATATATTGTACCTTAGAAATTTTGGTAATTTTTAAGTTAACAAACGGTTCGTGTCGTCACGTGTCGCCACAATTTCTAATAGTACATCTTAATCATCATGCTTAGAGCTGTCTATAAACGTTTAAATATTTTGCAGAAATTTGCAGTTTTTCAAATTAGAGCTATTTAAAAAAGTCATGTTTTTTCTTATATTTTACGTTATTTTTCCATTTTTTACTGGAATAAAATTTATCTTTCCACATTTTTCACACGTTTTGAACAAACTTGATTGGATTTGATCGAAAGATGATCATTTATTTAAATTCGAATTGATTTTCTAACAAAAAACGCAAAAAATATGGGGTTTACTGATTTTCAACGTTTTTGAAATTATTGAAATTACGTAATTTTTGAATACCCCTTTTTAAACACTAAAAATACTATATAACATATCTAGGCAACCTATAACTTCGATTAAACACATAAAAAGAGTTTTGGCCGAACTTTATCTTTTTCCGACCATTGTGCGAGAGCCGGCCGACTACAATGAGCAGAATGAGGGGTCCAAGTTCTGCTAGGGAAAACCGGAACGAGTACGAACGAATAAGTTTATGGGGAGGGGTACACGTGGGTTGCCGCCGTATTGTTTCTTCTCTGTTCGGTTGATTCTGCACCCTGTTCTGAACGAACGCTATGGATGGACGGAAGGAGAGCCTGTCCCTACTCGGTATTCATTGGATGGTGTTGAATCGTTTGTTTCGGTTTGGTTTCCCATATTCTGCAGCTGAGTGTAGGGTCAAGTGGGGTAAGATGCCATTTTTCAAACTTTCATCGTTTTCAATGACAATTAGCCTCATTTGTTAGGCTTTCAAATTGGTAACAGCAACTAGACAATATTTACTCGATACTTCAGCAAAACTATTCACTAAACTATTGCATTTTCATTAATTTTTAGCGATTTTAAAAACTGATTCGTAAAACGGAAGTGGTGCAAAACGACCGTTTGCCATGGGGTAAGATGCCACTTCATGAAAACATTCAAAAATTACGTCCATCAGCTTTCGGGCATTTCCGACTCCTTTTCCCCCTCTGTCCCGCTTTTTTAGTAAACTTAATAAATGGAGTGTTACCCCCCTCCCCGCAAAACGATGATCGTAATATTTGAATGACCCCTAACATGGAAAGCGTAGACATCAACAACCATGCGTCTCCATGTGTGCCTCAATCTCGCTGGAAACACTTGGCTGGTAATAAAATCACCAGAAAACCTTAATTGCAAGCACGAAAAACCGGAAGTTGCCAATTTTCATTGGGAAATCAAAAGATTGTCCGTGGGTTTGGTGGCCTAGCTTCTAGAATAATGTTCGATGCAAACATATCTTGACACCATTCACCTATAATAATGATCAAGTCCCATACAGGAATGATTTTATGAGTTGGGCCATTTTACCCCATCTTGGCATTTTGGGGTCTGTTCCCCTACCTACCGACAAACGATAAGGGGATGGGGGAACGGGATTTCCTGAGCTTAATTTTCCTCCACCAAACACACAGAACCAAACAAGCCACCTCCTCCGGCAGTTGCTCAGCCCAGTCCTCCCCCAGGCAGTAGGTAAGCGTTTATCGGTGCTGCTAAATTGAGTTGAAGTTGCATCAGAAGTGAAAGTTGGAGGATAATCATGCACACATAAATCGACTGCAGTCAAAATTTGCAGCACAAGATATTTGGTGAAATGCAGGATGAATTCTTCTTCCACACAAGCACTACAAATAAATTTGCCGAAATGTTTCAACGAAATAATGGGCTGTTACTTTGAACCGAAGCATGACAACCATGTTAAAGGTGACGGCTTCCATTCCTGACCGGTCCAGGAGCTTTGTGGACGCAGATGGACGAATTATAGATCTTCATCCTGGGCGATTTCTCGCCATCGCCTTGACCTGTGGCTAGGTCAAATTTCAGTCGACTTCCTTTATTTTTTTGTGGAGGCTGCGCCGCCATGAGTCTCTTGGCCTGCCTCTGCTGCGATGTCCAGCTGGGTTCCAATTTAACCCTTGCTTGCAGATATCATTTCCGCCCTTGCGTAGGGTAGAGTGTGGAGCAACCTGCACTTTCGCTCCCGAATTTCTGTTGCTATCGACTTTTGCTGTCGACGATGGAGTTCCACGTTGGAGATCCAATTGTGAGACCACCGGTGTCAGGCCATTCGGCCGAAGGTCATTAGGCCGAATGGTCATTAGGCCGAATGGTCATTAGGCCGAATGGTCATTAGGCCGAATGGTCATTAGGCCGAATGGTCATTAGGCCGAATGGTCATTAGGCCGAATGGTCATCAGGCCGAATGGTCATTGGGTCTTCTTCTTGCCGTTACGTCCCACTGAGACAAAGCCTGCTTCTCAGCTTATTAAATGAGAGCTTCCTCTGCAAATGACCATTTTGCATGTGTGTATCGTGTGACAGGCACGAAGATACTTTATTGATGCTGAATCTACTGATATTTTACCCATGATTTTTTCCTTCTTTTAAATATAGGCTGTTCTTTCTAGTATCATTGCTGAAATAGTTTTTGGCGCTGAAACTGCTGATATTCAATTCATAAATTTTTCCTTCTTCAAAACATAGGCTATTCTTTCTAGTTCCATTGTTAAACTAGTTTTTGTCAAAAATTGTTGGAAAAGGTAAAAACAACGGCTAACTTTCAATTCGTCCTGATGACCATTCGGCCTAATGACCATTCGGCCTAATGACCATCCGGCCTAATGACCTTCGGCCTAATGACCCAGCATCACATCAGATTTTACTGGCGTACAGTAGCACAGATTTCATGTTAGAGCTTAAAATTCGGATTTTGATACGTTGGCTAATCTGACCGTTTTCCCATACATTCCCTAATCTCACAAAAGCAGTTCTCGCCTTCTTGATTCGTGCACCTATGTCGATCTTGGTTCCGCCATCGGCCGCCATTTAGCTAGCAAAATATTGGAAGCTTTAAACATTCTCCACTGCTTGCCTAGCTACCGTAAAGCTGGAAGGGTTGACCGTGTCTTCATCCAACGGTTGTGTCTTGTTGACGTTGATAGTAAGTCTTGGCACTGAAGAGCGATCGGCAAGACCATCGAGCTTGTTCTGCATATCAGAGCGCCGTTGAGCTAGGAGAGCAACGTTATCAGCCAATTCGAAGTCGTTTAGGTGCTTCATGTTAATGTGCTGCCACAGCAGCCCACGATCAATCGCACCTACCAGGATCTCTTCGATTACGATGAGGAACAGTAGCGGTGATAGTATACATCCTTGCCTCACTCCAGCAACGACCCGGATGGGATCGGACAAGAAACCGTTGTGCAGCACTCTGCACGAAAATGCCTTGTACTGTGCTTCAATCGGCATCAAATGATTTTCTCAGGGACACCCTAGAGACGGTGGAAAGCTTTTTCGTAATCAAAGAACACCATGTAGAGAGACTCTTGGAATTCATTGATTCGCTCCAATATGTTATGGAGCGTGACAATATGGTCCACACTGGATCTTCCGGCACGGAATCCAGCTTAGTGCCGCCGGAGAGTTGCATCTATCTTCTCCTGTATCCGGTTCACCCAGGAGCGGTAGCGTCGTGTACTGAGTACACGGACCATGAAAACAACGCGCCTGTTTTACACAGTATGAGCGAGGTGTCGCTGAGGATGGTCGAAGACGCGACTGCTCGAGGGTTAAGGAATACTTTGCAGAGAACTTTAAGAACAATACAGTCCTTAGTCAGGTCACCTTTTTTGGTACCTTTACTAATAACATGCCTTGCATTCAGTCGGCCGGAAATGTCGCGGTGTCCCATATATGTATTGCATAATAATGGATGCAGTAGTTGTGCAGATGCAGTTTTGAGCATCTCGGACCTCCGGGGCTTTGTTAGATTTCATGCTACGGATGGCTGTTTCTATATCCTGCAATTATAATGCTTCGGTGCTGACACGGGTAATGCGTCGAACTCTTGGCGGATCATGCTGAGATGTTGATAGCGTGGTCGGCACTTGAAAAAGGTTTCCAAGGTAGTCGAACCAGCATTTCTGCTGGCCAGCCGGGTCGATCAATAGCTGTCCAAACGTGTCATTCACGGACATCGTAGCATTCATCTTAGTCCCACTAAGGCGACGTGAAACATCGTAAGGGAGACGACTGTCACCGGTATATGCGGTATTCTCACCTTCGTCGGCTAGGGAGTCCATTCATGTTCTTTTGTCCCGTCTACTGCAGGACCGTTTCAACTCCTTCTCGAGAGCCAAAAAGCGCTGACGGGCTACGACTTTAGCTCCTCGTGTTTTTACTCGCTCTATCACGTTCCTTCGCTCCTTTATCTTCCTCCAGGTGCCATCACCCAGGTAACCGCTAAGCATTTGAATTAGCCGTACACTCTCTCTTCTCTCTCTCTTCTTGGCGTAACGTCCTCACTGGGACAAAGCCTGCTTCTCAGCTGCTGCAGCTGCCTGCTGTTCTATGAGCACTTCCACAGTTATTAACTGAGAGCTTCCTCTGCCAATGACCATTTTGCATGTGTATATCGTGAGGCAGGCACGAAGATTAGAGTGGGACACCGAAAAACATTTTACTCCTGTACACTTTTTGAGTTCCTTTTTGGTCCCATATCAACTGTGCAAAATTTCAGCTCGATCGGAGAAACTATATTTTAGCGCCAGCCATTTTAAGTTTTCATACGATTTACTATGGGAGAAATCACTTTTTCAAAGAAAAATCGCCACAGGTTGCCCCTTAACCCCTAAAAATAAATCGATGAATGATTTCTGTTGGAAATTTTACGAGGAACCAACCCTCCAAAGACCGCAAAGCAATCTAAGGCATGTGGCAAAAGTTATTAAATGAAAACCGAATGGCATGCCAATGCTGTTTAACATGTAAGGAATAACAATAAATAATAAAATCTCGTCATTTTATCGATCGGGTGAGGCTTAATAACTTTTTCCACGAACGTCACATCGGTTTGCGGTCTTCGGAGGTCTGATTCCTCGTGAAGTTTTCTACAGAAATCATTCATCGACTTATTTTTTGGGATCTAGGGGTGACTCCTTGCGATTTTTCTTTGCAGATGTAAAATTTCCCCATAGTAAATCGTATGAAAAACTAAGAATGGCGGGCGCTAAAATATAGTTTTTCCGATCGATCTGAAATTTTGCACAGTTGATATGGGACCAAAGAGGAACTCAAAAAGTATACAGGAGTTAGAGTTTTTCCATTTTTTGAATTTTCCCATATAAACCGTGTACCAGGCTAACGAAGATGCTCTATGCCCAAGGAAGTCAAGAAAAATTTCCTTTACGAAAAGATCCTGGACCGACAGGGAATCGAACCCGTCACCCTCAGCATGGTCATGCTGAATATCCGTGCGTTTACCGCCTTGGCTATATGGGCCCGGCTATATAAGCCGTACAGTAGACCGTATTAAGCATTTGAACTGCTTGCTGCCCTACATAAGCAGTTCGAATGCATAGCTGTCTTGAATTAGCACAACCTGTGCTGCTCAAAAGCTTTTGGGTGTAAGTTAGCATTTCAACTGCTTGAGGTGTTTTCGCTAGGGAGCATTCAAAATGCTTTTTAACTGCTCTTCAAATGCTAAGAGCAGAGAGTATGGGAGACATGTCATGTGTTTGACAGCGCACGCTGTCTCTCTCTTACTGGGTTTATGTCTCTGTTGTCAAATTTGTGCATCTGGGAAATGGGGACATGGCCATCGAAAAATTGACATTTCTCATTTCGTCGGAAAATATTTGCAGCACCAGTGGATGCTTTGGTGGATTATAAGATTATTCGAAAGAGGGAATCATATGCTGCAGATCGAAGTGGGAACAACAACACAATGGAATATGTCTTTGAAAACAAGTTTTAGGTAATGGAACCATTCTTTATATTGGGAATAAAACCAGCGCACGCCATCGGAGCAGCTGTAGCACATCCTGGAGCGTGGAGCAGAACTTGAGCAGCAAACATGATTTATTGACTGGTTTGCTGAATATGATACACCGCGCGGCCTTTGTAATGTTCCAAACGCGCATTTGCACGAAATTCCACGCGACAAATCCTCTTGGAAAGGAACAACCGCATTTGAAGAAACGCCGCAATGTTATCTCCCATAAGAATTGAGTAAAAGGGGAGCAAAAAACGCGGCTGTTCCTTTCCTCAGTGATTTGCCGCGTGTACTTTTGGGCAATGCGCTAATAGTAGTCTTCGGATCGTAAGTTCCAACCCCAAAAAATACTAAAACCTGCAAAAAAATACTGGAGAGTGCAAAGACGAGGAAGCGGGAACGTTGAGAGAGCGAGAAACAGACGTCAAACTTTTTTTTTGTTTTGCTCGACGAGGCGTTACGCTTCTTTGACATTTTGGTACGACGTTCCTGTCCTGAAGGTGTAGCACTGAGACAGCCCGTTATTATGCCAAAACCTGATGTGAGGTAGCACTATAGGCGCATATACGATCAATAAGCATTAAGTGCCTTGTTGTAAAGACTACTATAATGCTGAATAGATGCTTTTTTAAATGCTTGCTGGTTACTTGGGCAGTGATCCACCGCTCTCTCTCTGAGTGTGTAGCTCACCCAAATTTTTCTCGTCGGTGACGATGAAGACGTTCTTGATGGCGCTCTATTCGCGACTACGAAGGTAAAAGAGATTCCAACTCTTTGTCGCTCTAATGAAAACCCTCGTAAGGAACTGTCAGAATGTGCGTGAAAAAAAAGCAAAAAATATTTCCCTCTCGTTTTTTCTCACGTAAACCTTCACGCACATTCTGCAACTTCGTAGTCGCGAATTGATCCACCATCCACGTTCGGGAATATTCGTAGCACCGTTCTCCAGCTTCTCGACGAATGAATTTTTCACCGCAGCGTCTTCCAGTCGGCATGTGTTGAACCGGCGCCCGATTTTCTCCTCCTGTCGATGGATCCTAGCAATGCGCAGTCGGATCTCGCCGATTAGGAGATGATGGTCGAACGTTACGTCGAACGCGCTACGTTTGTTTCGCACATTAAGCAGGTTCCGTCACCATTTTCGGCTGATGCAGATGTAGTCGATTTGATTTTCCGTGACGCCATCGCCTTTGTGCACAAATAGCGATTCCCCAATCACCATGTAATTATTGCCACAAAACTCTGCAAACAACTCTCCGTTTCCGCTCACTTCTCCGAGACCATGACGTGCCATGATGTGCTCATAGTCCGAGTCAAGGTAAGTAAAAGGAAGGTAATCCAATATGCTAGATCAAACAATCCGCCATATTGGAATTTTGACTGACAGCTGGCAAGTTTGTTTTGGCTTGGAAGTTAATCAATAATAGCACGCCGTGACCTGAAAGTTGTCATTTCATGTTGTATTATGCTAGCGAGTTAATATGGCGAGCTTGTATCGCAATTTCTAGCAAAGAAGATAATCATTCCAACGACTTGCTCTAGAGCAATTCCCGTCCCCTGAGAAATCCTTTTGAAATCCTGCTGGAATTTTTTGGGATGGTTTAGAATACATGAGGCCTCCGGGTAAAGTTTACAGTTCAAAACCAAGCTGCCGGAGCTTCACCTTCACGCCTTTCCTACAGATTATGATCTTTAAACTCTGCTTTTTTGTTTAAATTTAGGTAGCAAAAATCGACATGCGTATTGCTAATGCTTTTGAATCGAAATCAACCAAATAGGTTGATATTTCTCGCCAAGATTCACTTGAAATTCTAAAACAAACAGCTGCTCTTCCACTGCGACAAAATTTGTCACTTGTGTATGGGTAAACAACAACTCCTAGCAACTCTGGCAACCCCACAGAAACCGATAGAGCACAGCGTAAACAAACCAAACAAACTCGCCAGTAGTCACCTCCACCACCCCCGCCATAAACCTCTCCCCGCATCTACTGACTGCGTATATGCTAGTACCTTCCATTTAATTTACCTTGGTCCGAGTTGTCGGAACCAACCTTCGCGTTGAAGTTGCCCATGAGGAAGAACACCTTTTGGAATCTTATCCACCACCGCATTCAGTTGGCTGTACAAGTTTTCTTTGTCTTGCATTTCGGCAGCATCATTTAGCGCGTAACGTTGGATCATGGTAAGGTATCGCACCCGTGTTCTGAATCTGGCCACAATCATTAATAGGTTCCCACTTCATGACCGCAGCGTGGTCGTGAGCGCTGAGCAGGAAACCAACTCCACGGTGACAAGGAGTGTGTTTACCTCGTAGGCCAGAGTGCAACAGAATTTAACCCGATGCCAATCTGTGTTCTCCAAATTTCGGCCAACGGACTTCACATAGTCCTAGGATCTCAAGGTACGACATGCCTCATAGGCTAGTTCTAATTCTTGTCCGTTGTTTCGCGCTTTAAGTCGTTGCCATTGAATCAGTTTGTAATCTTTCATTTTCGGTTTTTTGGTTTTTGGTTTCAGAAACAGTAGGTTGTTGGCCTAAGGTCCCCTGTCCACCGTGAATAGGCTGCCACCTTAGGTATGGCTTCAGGTGGAGGAGCAATTCTTACTCAGTCGTTGGATGCCAGAACAGACGCTGCTTGAACCGCGCACCTCCTTAGTGAACAGATGCTCGGGTCGTACCTCCTCAAGCTAACTGAAGTCAGAAGAACGACAATACCCACACTATCAGCGAAGCACACAACTTTTAGCTGGCGGTCTTTGTCATTGATTGACCCGTTGAAGCATGAGGTAGGGACTTGTGAGGAGCAGAGCTATGTTAGACGCTGTCCTAATCGACTCACCGTTTTGCAACCCACTGCTGACACTGTTCGAATAATCCAAGTCCTCCAAACTAACTTGGAGTTTAAAACCTAAGATCTATTCTCGTAACAATAGTAATATCAGCTATACAAAGTACGGGACACTGAGGATCATCCAAACTATACATTGTTTTAGGGGGGCCAAACTATAGAAATACGTTAACAAAATAATCATTTGTAAAAACTCAGGCCCCAAAGAGTTTAATAATTGTAATTAGTTTGCTAAAAAGAGCAATTTTTGGTTTCGTATGTAATTATGACAGTAGGATACAAATCACAAATAATGTTTGAATAATTTGTCGTAATTACAGCAGCAATGCCCTATATTTGTCGTATAGTATTACCATAACCAACCATGCGAGAATTTATAAACAATTAGCTTCTGTCCGAACTGACGGCGGCCTGACATCAAAGGGTCAAATATCCCAATAACAACATGGTGTGAACACCGCTTCACAGTTCCATCAAGTCATTCCCATACGGTTAGGGTTAATAGAAAAAAAAGGTGAAACCGAAAAAAATAAATCCAAACTGCCTCCGCCGACTTCGTGTATTGGTATTAATATCGCCATAAACAAAAACAAATCTCCCGTTGCACTCAAGCCGTTAAATAAGACATCATAATGATCCGTTCTGTTTGTTTAGACTGCCACCCGTCGATCGCGCCTTCGCCCCGACAATGGCGCGGCATAGTTCGAAAACGGAGGGCCCTTTTGCTCCCTCTATAGGCCCCTATCTAGCTATTATGCGCTATGCGCGATGTGACCGTATCACTTAATTAATAGCTTCGCGCCGAGGAGAAATTTAAAAATAATGTTCCAACCGTCAGGCAGGAACATGTGAAATTGATATGTACATAAATTATCCCATTCAATGGGTGCATAAGCAGACAAATTAATGGGACCTGGAGTGTATGGATTGGATAGGCTATCTGGGGAGGTCGCGCGCTTTACAGAAGCACACCGAGTCGCGATAAAAAGCGGACCCTTATCTCTTGAATTTGCTTTTGAAGGTAGACGGGGCACAGTGGGAGTTTGCATGATTGATTTTCTCCTAACCAAGTAGACTAGGTATGTCTTCATGTTATTAAATATATGCATGAATGCCTAAATTAAACATAATCTGTAATATTGAGTAACACATTTGAAACAAAACCACAATAAAAATTTGAGAACGTTTTAATTATACGACTGCTGTCGGCCTATAATTCTTTGAGTTGTTTCCGATGGATCCTCTTCTACATCTGCTTCTCCTTTTACTTCTTCTTTTTCGTAGTATTTTCCTTCTTCTAGTTATTCTTTTTCTTCTTATTTTTCCTTCTTTATTTTCTACGTATTCTTCCTCTTCTTTCTCGTTTTCTTACTATTTTTTATTCTTCTTCTTTGCGTGACGTTTATACTATCTATACGTAAAATACTATCTTGAATAAGGACAATTGTTAGCATGATACTTTTTTCAAGCTTATTGTAACTTTATTACCACCAGTCTGTTCAATGCAGTGCTGAAAATGTTATTTCGACATGTCAAGATGCTCATTTCAGATGCTGAAGCTGAAAATATGGTATAAGGAAACGTGTGCGGCTAGACCAGTTCAGCTTTTGAAATGTGTTGAAGGTGACTGAATCTAGATAATGTCGAAATGACATTTTCAGCACAGGTGCTTCACGATTCCCAATTTTCAAACGCTTATTCTGAAAATTCACATTTTTTTAGTTGCAGGAAACCAACGATATAAAGCCTGTATCCGCAATAATCGGGTCACAGAAAGACAGCTGTTACTCTGCAAAAGATACATAAAAATTGGCCAAATTTTGCCAAATAATATCTTAAGATGTGTTCATTTCACCTACAAAATTTCATGTGAATCGGTGCAGTACTTTTTGTTGCAGCAATGAGAGAGTAGAATGTGCGCCATTGAATTTTGTACAGCCCCGTGTTTGGCTTGTCTCTTTGTTTCACTCAGTTTTGTGCACTGTAACTTTTAAATTTGACAAAGGAAATGGCTGAAATTCTGAACACAAACCTCTTAATCTACATTTGTTGAATAGGTAAAATTTAAAAAAAAAATCGATGCACTATCAACAATTTTATAGTAGAAACATGTATTGGAGCTAAACGTGATTTTAGCCCCTCAGACAGCAATTAGTAAGCACCCTTTATTGTTTCGAATGTACTATTGAAAGTAGTATACCATTAATCATGAAATTTTGCAGGCATAATAAACACATAATGAACTACCTTCTGTGAAAATTTCATGAAAATTGGCAGAGACATTCAAAAGTTATGAATAGGCAAACATCGCACATGAAAAACACGATAAATTTTCACTAATACTCACCCCTATCAACACCAGTAGCTTTCAAACCAAGTGATTAAAGTTGATGAAATTTTGCATAAATATGTCTTTATAAGTATCATAACTGCTAACGAAATTTCATAATTTTCATCACAGAACATTGAACTGTGGCGTAAAAGAACCATCTATTATGCGAATCAAAATTGGTCATGATTGTACAAAATGCTTAAGGACAGACTTGTTAAAATCCCAAAATGGACGCCACAATGGCCGACTTTGTCACCTACTCACGATTTCGAGGGCACAAAACTCTTCGTAAACAAAACCAGCGCACCTGAGCTTCTTATTTTAAGCTTATTACAAGTTCAAGGTTAGGAAAATTCGGCTTATCAGTCCTTTTTTCTCTACACTCTTAAAAAATTAGGAATTTACACGTGACGTAAACCATCAACGTACGTAAACATTTCATGACTGAATGGCAAATTTGACTCAATTTTACCGAGGCGAACCAGCCTAGGGCTGAATAATAATACTCCAAACCAAACCAAAATAGTGCAAAAACTAACCAATATAAAAAGTGCTAAAAAATACCGAATTTTACCGAAAAAAACATAGCAATAAGTACGCATGTACAACTACCAAAAACCCCATAGACAAATGCTCAGCAAAGCCTCCAAACAAAGAACGATTCCACTAATTTTCCCCTGAGGATGGTAACAACCGTTACCGAGACGTAGGGACGAATCGAAAACCGTTATCGTTCTAGAGAAAAAGGACTGATAAGCCGAATTTTCCTAACCTAGAATATAGATCCAACAGTCGAACTCTCGCACATCCATCCCAAGTAACCACGAAGCCGTATATAAGTGCATCAATTTTGCTATATATTTATATTTAAAATTGTGAATATAATGCTGCATTACTTTATACACCTCATTGAAGCAATATTAAAGTCGAAAAGGGCCCCACTAAAATCAAATTAATGCCACATATTGCAGCACGTTGACAGTCATTGCTAAAGTAACATAAATGCATGTGCTGTACATTTGCATTTACACTTGCTAAATACGTGCAACACGAAAAACCAAAACAAAAATCTATTTTTAGTACCGCTTCATTATCGGCGCTACTAATTCCCCCACATATGAATGTTTTAACCATTATTTTTTGTCACCGGGTCAGGAGTCGAACCAGAATTGTTGAAGACCGCTAGATGAGTTCCATACGCGCTGTCCCCTTGGACCGTTTCTGCTGCAGTGATAACGACAGATATTTCATTAACTAAAAGGAGACTGTTCTTCTGTCTGAATCATTGCAGTAGAGGGCAAAACGACTATGTCATATGTAATAGAGTCCCTGTAATCACATTTTGATAATCACTGATGAATACATAATGCATTTTAGAATATATTTAATCAATATAAGAAAAGTGAAACACCCTTCGCATACTGCTCACATGCTAATTGTGGTTTCCATCATTATTTGGCATGTGATAGCAGACAACAGAAGAGCGAAGAGGTAATCTCATAAACAGGACTTTCTGAAAAAGTCGTCGATCGGTGGTTCAAACGCTGATTAAGTTGGTCGGGAGTCGAACCAGACGTGTTGATGACCGCTAGAGTAAAGTTGTTCACTCTTCTTGATTGTATTTGTTTACCATTAGAGTCAAGCTTTTATAATGAATTGTATTGTTAGAGCAACCTTTGCTAGTTTGTACATTGCATTTATTCAGTTTTTGCAGTGTTGAATTATTGAATTAACGTATATCAGCATTTAATACACCCTAATGTAAAGAAAAATGTAATGCATCATTCCATTGATAATGCCAATCTAAAGGATTATTGCATGACAAGTGTGGAATTACTGCATTTCGCATTGCAAAGGTTGATATTCAGTCTAATTCGTGCAATGATATAATGCTTGTGGTTACTTGGGATCTTATTACAAGTGAGCAAAGGGCTGCAAAACGGTGAGTCGAAAAGGAGAGCGTCCAACATAGCTCTGTTCCTCACAAGTTCCTACCTCATGCTTCCACGGGTCAAACGATGACAAAGACCGCCAGCTAAGAGTTGTGTGCTTAGCTGGTAGTGCAACCTGGGCACTGTTGTCCTTCTGACTTCAGCTAGATTGAGGAGGTACGTCTCGAACGTCTGTACACCAAGGAGGAGCGGCTCAAACAGCGTCTGTTCTGGCATCCTGTGGTTGAATATGAAACGCTGTATCGCGTCAGCTATACCTAATGTGGCAGCTCCACTAACGCGATGTAGGCAGCGCGACCCCGGTAAGGTAGCCTGTCGAAGCCTTTCAACGCTATGAAAAATGAAGTTAGGCTGCGGCCAGAGTGGACGCGTCACGCGACGCGACGCGGTGCGGCGCGTTTTTGACGCGGCTTGATAGCCACAGTGAACGCGGTGCAACGCGTCTGTTCGTAAAGCAAACTGAAAAGTTTTCATAATTTCCCTCACCTTTGCTCATGAATACTGACCATAACTATTTTATTAATTAGTTATTATATTAAACTGACCATAATTATTTTATCTTTCGAATTACAACAAACGGTGAGAAGTTTTGATAAGATTTTTTGGATATGTATTGGATCACTTCACACCATCAATGTATAATTCCCAACTCGGGTTGCAGAGACAGTTTGTGATAGGTTCGTCTTGACAACAAGTAGCACACAATCAAAGCGAGCTGTCTCCTCTCTATCGGTTTAAAAGCCATAACATTTCAACAGTTTTTAAGAGTTATCTGATGAAAAATGTCCAAGAGATATGTGATTATTGTGCTCAACCTAAAATTAAAAATGAACCATTTATCAAAATGCACCTTCAAATGCTATTTATTTATTTCGGATGATTCAGAAGAGGTATACATTTGGGACAATGGTGGTTCCCTAACCTCAATTCTACCCGTCCTACAGGTACAAATTTTGAAATTTTATGAACAAGTGACCTTGTAGTCAGAGCTGCCACAGGGTTGTATACGTAAAAAAATGGCACCCCTTAGTTTATTTTTAATCAGCAAGGCAATGCAACAAGTTTGTTAACCCTTATGTGTCCGACAGGGTACCCGGGTACCCAGCGCCCATTTGGAAAGCACGGTGTAGAAAAAAGCAAAAATTTTGTCGGACACATAACGGTTAACTCAAACTTAATATATTTTTATTTTGAAACTATTTTTTAAGCTTACAGTCCTAGTAGAATACTTCGAGATAGTAAAATAAACGAGAGGATGCCAACCCTTTTTGTGCATGAAACATAGGTAGGGGTAATGTGAAAGCTCTGCTTGTGATAGGTGTAGAATGACGTAAAAGAGATTTTGATTATTTCCGTTAAGTCTTAAGTCATAAATTTGAAAGAATTACTGATTTTGATTCGCAATATAGGTGAAAAGTGAGGTTACGAGACGTCACCGGATAATAAACATGTGGTATTATTCATGTTAATATTTTTTACATTCACATTTGAATGCATTTGAAAAACATTTTCGTAAAATTAGCGCCATGATTTGGTAAAAACGGACGAAACCCACACAAAAATACAAAATTCTCCGCGCGAACCGCGTGACTTCCGCATCAAAAACAGTGCACTGTTTTGTCGTGCGTCGCGCGGGGCTAAACGCTTTCCGCTTCGCATCGTTCCGCGCGCACTCTGGCATGTTGTGATTGTTTTACCTGTATTCTAATGAACGGAGTTCTGCCGCGCGTCGACGCGCAACCTGTCAAATGCCGCATCGCACCGCGCCGCGCCGCGTGACGCGTCCACTCTGGCCGGCACCTTAGAAATAGAATATGCGAACGATACTCTCGGAAACCGACTTACCTTACCTTACCAATCAGGCTAAGGCCGGGGTGGGCTCTGCTGTACATAGTAGCCGTCTCCATTCCACTCGGTCCATGGCTGTTTGTCTCCAGTTCCGCACCCTGTGTAGGGTCCACAGATCGTCCTCCACTTGGTCGACCCGGGCTAGGGCTGCGCTCCACGTCTTCTTGTACCGGTCGGATGACTCTCGAGAACCATTTTAGTCGGGTTGCTATCCGACATCCTGATGACGTGACCCGCCCACCGTAGCCTCCCGATTTTCGCGGTATGGACGATGGTTGGTTCTCTCAGCAGCTGATGCAGCTCGTGGTTCATTCGCCTTCTCCAAGTCCCGTCTTCCATTTGCACTCCGCCGTAGATGGTACGCAATACCTTCCGTTCGAAAACTCCAAGGGCGCGTTAGTCCTCTGCACGTAGGGTCCATGTTTCGTGCCCATAGAGGACTACCGGTCTAATCAGCGTTTTGTAGATAGTTAACTTCGTGTTACGGCGAACTTTATTCGATCGTAGAGTTCTGCGGAGTCCAAAGTAAGCACGATTTCCTGCCACAATGCGCCTCTGAATTTCTCTGCTGGTGTCGTTGTCGGCGGTCACCAGTGAGCCCAAGTACACGAATTCTTCATCCGCCTCGACTTCATCACCGTCGATATGAATTCGGGGTGGCGGGCGCGGTGATTTCTCCCTGGAGCCCTTTGCCATCATGTACTTTGTCTTCGACACATTAATGACTAATCCGATTCGCCTGGCTTCACTCTTTAGTCGGATGTACGTTTCCGCCATCGTCTCAAATTTACGAGCAATAATATCAATATCATCGGCGAAACCAAGCAGCTGAACGGACTTCGTGAAAATCGTCCCACTCGTGTTTATCCCCGCTCTCCTAATTACACCCTCTAAAGCAATGTTGAACAGCAAGCACGAAAGACCATCACCTTGCCGTAACCCTCTGCGAGATTCGAAAGGACTCGAGAGTGTCCCTGATACTCGAACTATGCACATCACTCGATCCATCGTCGCCTTGATCAATCGTATCAGTTTATCCGGGAGTCCGTATTCATGCATAATCTGCCATAGCTGTTCTCGATCGATTGTATCATACGCCGATTTGAAATCGATGAACAAGTGATGTGTGGGCACGTTGTATTCGTGGCATTTCTGCAACACCTGGCGGATGGCAAACATCTGATCCGTTGTAGCGCGTTCACCCATGAATCCAGCCTGATATTGCCCCACGGACTCTCTTGCAATCGGTGATAGACGGCGGCATAAAATTTGGGAGAGTACCTTGTAGGCAGCGCTCAGTAGTGTGATCGCGCGATAGTTCCCGCAATCCAACTTGTCGCCCTTTTTGTAGATGGGACACACGATACCTTCCATCCATTCCTCCGGTAATACTTCCTCCTCCCAAATCTTGGTAATGACCCAGTGTAGTGCTCTCACCAGTGCTTCTCCACCGTATTTTAGAAGCTCGCTTGGAAGTTGATCTGCCCCAGCGGCTTTGTTGTTTTTCAACCGGCCAACCTCCTCCTCAATCTCTTGGAGGTCAGAGGCCGGAAGTCCTTCGTCCTGTGCACATACTCCTAAATCTGTTACCACGCCACCTTCGGTACTTGCAACGTCGCCATTGAGGTGCTCATCGTAATGCTGCCGCCACCTGTCGACCACCTCACGCTCGCTCGTGAGAATATTCCCGTAATTATCTCGGCACATGTCGGCTTGTGGCACGAAGCCTTCACGATCAGCTTCTCGTAGAACTTTCGTGTGTCCTTAGCGTGGTACAGCTCTTCCATCGCTTCGCGATCTCGTTCTTCCTGCTGGCGCTTTTTCATTCGGAAGACTGAGTTCTGCCTGTTCCGCGCCTGTTTGTAACGTGCCTCATTCGCTCTCGTACGGTGTTGCAGCATTCTCGCCCATGCTGCATTTTTCTCGTTTTTCAACTGTTCACATTCGCCGTCGTACCAGTCGTTTCTGTGATTCGGAGTCGCGAAGCCTAGTGCTGTAGCCGAGGTACTACCTATGGCGGATCGGATGTCCCTCCAGCCATCTTCAAGTGTAGCTGCGCCAAGCTGCTCTTCCGTTGGTAGGGCCACTGCTAACTGCTGCGGGTAGTCTTGAACCACTTCTACGTTACGCAGCTGCTCGATGTTGAGTCGCGGCGTTCGACTCGGAAACCGACCCGGCAACGAAATAAGGACTATGATTGGAAACTCGGTACCTGGTATGGTATTCGGGATTTATTCAATCGGTATTGAATTAATAACCCTCTTTACTTTAGTGCTCTGCAGTGACACTTTTTATTCCTTACATTCCAGTCCACAGTCTTATCACTTCTCCCCCGATCCGAAGCCTCTCATCCCCTCTCCCTCACTCCCATTCTCTCTCCCTTTCACCACGCACATCGGGTGCGTTGCTTAAACCCTCACTGTGTCTCGTCATCTAATTCTGCCGTGCTGCCAGATACTACACCTGGAACGTCAGGACCTTAAATGAACCAGGACGAATGAGCCTTTTGGCTCGTGAATTGCAGAAAGTTGGTGTGTGCGTGGCTGCTATACAGGAAGTCCGGTGGCCCAAAACTGGTGAACGTGAATTCAGGGCGGTGGATCCGGTCGCCAACACATCGTTCAAATATAACATCTACCACAGCGGCAGCGATAAGGCAGAACATGGGGTCGGATTCATAGTGTTCGGGAAACAGATGGAGCGAGTTATGAGGTGGAAGCCGATCAACAAGCGGATCTGCGTATTGAGCATCCGGGGCAAATTCTTTAATTACAGCCTGATCAATGTCTATGCGCCGACCAACGAGAAAACCGATGATGTGAAGGATGCGTTTTATGAATGCTTGACAAGACCTATGGAGAATGCCCAAAACACGATGTTAATGTTGTCATCGGTGACGCCAACGCGCAGGTCGGAAGAGAGGACTTTTAACGTCCAATCATCGGTACGGAGAGGCTTCACTCCGTCACTAATGACAGCGGCCTGAGATTAGTCAACTTTGCTGCCGCCAGGGGGATGGCCATTAGTAGCACCTACTTTGCACGCAAGGATATCCGCAAGCCCTGGAGACCCCCAAACGGCGAGACTTGCAACCAAATCGACCATGTGCTGGTAGATGGCCGACATTTCTTGGACGTAATTGATGTTAGAACTTTTCGCGGTCCCAAGATCGACTCGATCACTATCTCATAGTTAGTAAGATTCGAGCTCGGTTATCAACCGTGTCGGACTCTAGGAACCGGCGATCGATGCGTTTCAACATCCAGCGGTTTTCAGCAGACGGTACGGTAGCTGACTATCACCAGAAGCTGGACGAGCGGATAAGTGAGATCAACGAGAGCGATAATATCAACACTCTGTGGGAGTCTACCCACAGAGCGATGAGTACAGCAGCGCGGGAGGTGATAGGTACTGCTCAAAGACGACCTAGAAACGGGTGATTCGACGAGGAGTGCCAGAGGGTAACGGACGAGAAGAATGTTGCCAGAAGCCGGATGCTGGTGTCGGGGACCCGGCAGAGCAGGTAGCTATACAGGGAAGCACGAGTAGCCGAAAAACGAATCCACCGCAAAAAGAAAAAAGAGCACGCGGAAAATGTGATTGCTCACTCGCAAGAGAGTATGGAACAGAATGATATGCGGAGGTTTTACGAAACTGTCAAGGCGTGCGGAGAAAAACAGCACCTTCTCCCGTCATGTGCAACGACCGTAATGGAAACTTGCTGACAGACAAGACAATGGTGGCTGCCAGGTGGAGAGAGCACTTCGAGGTATTGTTGAACGGTGGGAGTGAAAGAGCGACGGACAAAATTCGACAAGCTAAAACCATATTCAGCAGAGTACCAGGAAGAGGTCGTCGGCTTCGTGGAGGGCCGCGCACACGTTGGCTTTTTGCAGTTGAGGAGGACCTAAGAACTCTAAACGTTCAGGGCGACTGGAAGCGATTGGCCCAGGACCGATACTTCATTCGGCGTAGACTCACCGCTACGAGTTGTAGCCCATCAAGTATCAAGTAAGTACAAGTGAGCAAGAACAGAATAAAAAAATGCACTGTTGTTTGAAACTTACTTCGAGAGATTTGTGCGTTTAAAGTTCTGATGCACCGTTGAAGCGGGATTTCATGACGTTTGTCCTTAAACCACGTCTGTTTGTTTTTCATCCACAGTTAAAAGTAATGCATCGAATGAATGCATTTTTATGAAATTTGGCACAAATAATAAACATACACCAAAGAGTTCTCAGTCAATTATTTGGCCAATTTTACCGATTCATTACAGAGCTGCAGCCGTACTTCTCGATTATTGCGGATACAGGCTTTATGTCAAAAAACGAAGGTCAATAATTAAATAAATCTTTGTTAGTAAAAATATAAATATGTATCAGTAATAAAAATCATCAAAATGTAATAATTCTGAAAAAAAAACAATAAATGTAAAATCTTTTGACCACTCAATGTGTGCCCATATGAATTCCACAGTACAAACAAAAATCACTCATCCACCCCGTACCATACCGGATCCGGATTACTCCGATGGGAACCAGCTTTTCACGTTATCCCGGCGTTTATCGGATTGTTGAAACAATAGATTAACTGGATTTATTGCCGATTATGCTAGGCTAGAGCTATTCAACTCTTTTGAATGGAATGCGACTGCGACAGTCCGACGAGAGTAAGGGTGAGAGAGATAGTGCAGAGAGTCACTTTCATCGCAACTCAGCAGCTGGTCACCAACGAAGTGATCTGCTTTTATTTTTCAGCAATGTTCAACACTGTTATTTATGTACGGAGGACATCATCGAATGCCGCCGGCAGGTATTTCACAATGGACGAACCAAACAGTTTGCACAGACTGGCCGCTTATTATGTGAGCGACCTTTGTTGAGCGAAACAGTAATTATTCATAATTGTGGCAACTTGCTACTGTCGTTCGGTCGTGTACTTTGGAGGGATGTTTCTGGTTGCAAATTACAAAATTGACAATCCATAAATGGTTGTAATAAGGCATATTTTCAATTTTTCCGTCGGCCTATGTGTAGGAACAATGATAATGAATAAGTAGGTACCTACTTCTTGTATGAAATAAGAGCGCCGCAACGTGTTTAAAATCATCATGTCACTGATGGATCAATGAGATTATTAATTAAATCAGAAATGACTTACTAGAAATCCCAAAATATATGGATATAATGGAAATACCGTCACGAATTTCTCCGACAAGATCAAATGTACAAAAAAAATAACACCACACATCGCTGATTCGCACTACGGAATGGAACCTTAAAGCACAGAGAACAGACATCCAAGCTAGAACAAATTTCATTCAGAAAGTTGTGTAAGGATTTGCATCTTCACTTGAGTAAGGTTGCAAACCAATACACGATGACATCACTAACGCCGCCAAACACCATATTGCCACAGTCAGTGGTGAATTGAAACATTTCAAGTGGTGAATTCAATTAGTATGGGAAATTAACCGATTGCAGCGCCACGCTATTGCCACTTGTGTTGCTGATTTCAAATGACCGTTAAATTCCTTACACAGTTTCGGAACCGGACTTGGATGTCTGTTCTCTGTGCTTAAAGGCAGCATCCAATTATTATTAATTACGTAATGCTAAATTGCAAGTTTTTCCTGTATCTTCTGGAACCCGTAAAAGGACGATTAACATTATTGTCAGCCGTCAGTAATTCAAGGTAAACGAATTCTTTAGTTTTGAGCTGGTAAATGGCATCCTTAACTTCCCTCAGCGTGCGAGTTGGATCTTTTCCGTCCTCTGTTACAGTCATTTCCGCCATTGCCGTGGTCTCCCGTGCCTATGATCTCCACGCCATTCAGGCTCTCATCGAAGCTGCTTCCACCTTTCGATCACCTCATGTCCGTCCGTCAAGAGGCTCCTGTCCTTATTCCTGCATATCTCGGCTCGCTGCACGAAGCCGTTGTGGGATGCGTTGAGCTTCTGGCAGGACTTCCGTGTTGCTTGGGAACGTCACAGCAGTTATATTTCTTTACACTCCGCATTTTCCACGCGACGCTTTTTCTACCGGAAGAGACGAATCTGCTGTTTCCTCTGCTGTTTGTAACGTTCCAGGTTCTGTCGGGTTCCTTGCTGCAGCATTACTGCCTGCGCTGCATTCTTCTCCTTCAACATCGCTCTGCACGCCTCGTCAAACGATTCTTTCCGTCGGCTTCTTTCCACGAACCTGATGGTATCAGGTATCAGAAGGCCGGCTCCAGAGGCACGTTATCCTCCATTTGGGACATTTGTGCCATCGTCAAAATAATAGCCTATTTCATCATCTACCTGAGAGAAAAGGAAGGAAATAAGGATGAGGATGGGGATAAGGACAGGTAGGGAAATAGGAAAAGTACCCTGGAAGAGGATACTAACGCATAAGCGTACCACAATGGGTTCAAACAGCGCCCTGAAAAGAGCACTGTAATAACGCATAAAGCGAAAGAGAGCCTATAGCTCTTTACCACAGCGGGTTGAGAACAACTGAATATCCTGAATATTCAGGTCTCTGACAATCACACGACACGACGCGGAACAGGGCATAGCACTTTTTGTTCTTACAAATAACGAAAAAAGGATATAAATTTACTTTTTTTAACGACCGGTTTCGGGTTTGTTGTCTCCCATCATCAGGACGATGTCCAACGGTTGGACAAGACGACAAGATTCCAAACTATTCCAGTATTGTCTGTGTTGAGTAGCAGCCCAGGTGTGAATCTGAAGCTTTGCCCAACACTTCGATATCGGAATAGCTGGCTCAGGGCCAATGAAGTCATGTGATGCTCCAGTGCGAGCTAACTCATCAGCCAATTCATTTCCAGCGATGGAAGAATGGCCAGGTACCCATACAAGGTGAACAGAGTTTGCTGAATTCAGCTCCCTCGATTTGAGTTCGACAAGCGATTACTATCTTTGACCTAGAGTTGGCCGAAGCAAGTGCTTTAATAGCAGCCTGGCTATCTGAACAGAAGTATACTACTTTGCTCATTACGTGCTGCTGAAGTGCTGATTGCACTCCGCACATAAGAGCAAAGATTTCAGCCTGAAAACGGTGCAATGTCTACCAAGTGAGTAAGACTGATACAGCCTTAGCTTAGCTCGACCTTCGGAGCCATCAGTGTAACATACGATGCCGTATGAAATACTTCTCTCCGGATAACCAGATGTCCATTCTTCCCGGGAAGGGAATTTCGTGGAAAATGTCCTATATGGAAAATTACAAGCAATTGTAAGATCACTTGGAGCGAGGACAATTTTGTCCCAATTCACCAAAAGTGGAAACAACGAGGTGTGTGTTGATGTGCGGTTCACAGGAGTTTCCTCTAGTAAACCGAGTACCTATAGACGGTAAGTGCAAGAAAGTGCTTCTTGTTTGAGATGAATGTGTAGTGGAGCAACGTCAAAGAGAACGACGAGCGCTGCCGTGGGAGTTGAAGAGAACGCTCCAGACATCGCCATTAAGGTTGAAGGATTCGTCATTGACATAATCGTCATCATTGAAAGTTCGAAAGCAGTTTTCTCATTCTAAACTCAAATTTCTGCAGTGAAAATAAGTTCACTGTACTCCAATCTTCAGCCGCAATACAGTGAATACATTTTCACTGCGGAAATTTCAGCTTTGTACGAGAAAACTGCTTTCGAATTTTCAATGATGACGATTATGTCAATGAGGAATCCTTCAACCTTAAGCATATCCTTTGCAGATGACCTAACTTTGATTGGATCGTTCTCATTTCGCCCTTTTGCCACCACACAAGACATCCATAGGCCAATATTAGCCGAACAACAGTTGTGTAGATCCATTTGATATACTTGGGTTTAAGACCCCAAGTTGTACCAAAGATTCGCCGGCATTGCCCGAAGGCCATACAAGCTTTCTTGATTCTGAACTCAATGTGAGGTGTCCAGGAAAGCTTGGAATCAAGAATGACTCCAACATCGATTTCAGAATCCAAGAGACGCAAAGGTCGAACGCCTATACGGTTTCGCCTTTCCGTAAAAAACAATAGATGTTTTACTCGGATTAACCGAAAGGCCATATTGGCGACACCAACCCTCAACTACCTGAAGGGCACTTTGCATCAGGTCGAAAAGGGTGGTGATACACATACCAACTAACAATGCTAGGTAGTCGGCGGCAAAACCATAAGTAGGAAAACCGCTATTATTGAGTTGCCTCAATAGAGTATCTGCTACGAGATTCCACAAAAGCGGTGACAAGACTCCCCCTTGGGGGTATCCACAAACACTCAATTTCCTAATCCCTGCTAGACGCAATTTCGAGAAGAGATATCGGTTTTTGAGCATTTGATGAATCCAACTGGAAATCATTGGACATATACCATGACTCCGTGCGGCTTCCAATATGGCATCGAAAGGCACATTGTCAAAAGCACCCTCGATATCTAAGAAAACACCCAAACAAGATTGCTTTTGAGCGAATGCTTTCTCGATATCGTAAACAACCTTGTGTAAAAGAGTCACAGTGGACTTACCAGATTGGTAGGCATGTTGGTTCACATGAAGAGGCACGTTGGCCAGATGAACATCACGGATGTGATGATCCACAATGCGTTCTAAGCATTTCAGAAGAAAAAAGGTCAAACTGATAGGTCTGAAACTCTTTGCTTCTTCATACGACGCACGACCCACTTTCGAAATAAATTTCACAGTAATATCCCTCCAGGATTTGGGAATATACCCTGTACCAAAACTGCAAACAAGTATTTTTTTTCAAAACATGTTTGAAATGATCAAATCTCTTCTGAAGCAAAATAGGATAAATCCCATCTGCCCCAAGAGATTTGAAAGGAGCAAAGCTATTAAGTGCCCACTCAATCGATTCTATAGTTACGATACTCCGAGCCGAAGCCAGGGAATCGTAACTACAAGAAAAGACATCAGGTTCATCCGAAGATGTAATATCCACACATCCAGGGAAGTGTGTGCTGAATAAGCATTCCAGAACTTCTTCATCAGAGGAAGTCAGATCGCCATTTGGCAAACGAAGTTCGTTCACTCGGAATACCTTAGATTTCGCAAGGATTTTATTTAACCGACTGACTTCCAGCCGGATCGTTCAGCAGACCGAAGAGTTTTCCTGTAGGCCTTGCGAGCCGACCTGAAAGCCTCCGAACCAGCCGAACGTCGTCTGTTCCAACTCTTTCTACATTGTTTCCTGAGTTTCGCCAGATCAGAGTTACACCAAGGGGTTCCTCTTGTGATCTTCACAGACCGTAGAGGGCTTTGTTCTTCAAAAGCTTCCATGATGAAGGCCGTTGTGGTATCAACGGCATCATCGAAATCACTTCGAGTGTCAATGGATGGTGAGTATCCATGAAATTAGGCCGCAATCAAATCAGTAAAAAGATCCCAGTTTGTTGACCGGGGATTCTTGAAACGCAATGTTTGCAAAGTAACATTTAAATGTTCAAAAAAGATGTAGCGATGGTCAGATAAAGATTCTTCATCTGACATATGCCAATTGGTCAGCTCGTGACTAATTCTGCTAGAGCAAAGCGTTATATCTAACACTTCCTCTCTAGCAGATACCATGAAGGTTGGGCGGTTGCCTATGTTAAGTAATGCAAGATCTGTACTACTTAAGTACTCCATCAAACTGGAGCCTCCCTAGTTAATGTCTGAGCTGCCCCAGATGATATGGCGAGCATCACTGCCAACAATTAGCGGAAGGCCTTTCAAAGTACCGTATGCGATGACTTGTTTGAAAGCATCCGTAGGGGATGGTTCATCATGCGGTAAATAAACCGAACAATAGATGTATTTCCTGTTGAGGTTTCCAACAGATACATCAATTGTAATAGCACATACATCTCTGGTGGTTAGTTCAGAGATGAGTGTAGCAACTATTGCGTTGTTGACAAGCACACAGGCTCGAGGCATGACACGCGAGTTTGCCATTTCATGTTTACTGAAAGTAGCAAACACCGGATTCACAAAGTTTGCTAGATAGAAATTCCCCTTACGAAAGTAAGGTTCTTAAGCCAAGGCCACTTGGGCTGAACCATTTTGCATAAGTCTGCAAAGATTGATTGTTGCTGTTCTTTTATGCTGAAGATTGATCTGAACTATCCTTACCATTGCCACTACCCAAACTAGGCAAGATTAAACTCGTCGCAACAACAGCACAAAAAAGAACAACAGCAACAAAACCAGATCGGTATCGATTGAAAAACGCCAAAGGCGAGGATACACAGAATACACTGTGTAAATAGCATAATGCGAAACCATATAGGTGAAAATTTAAACTAATCAACAACATCTTCATAATCCCGCCCTTATTCAGCCTCAAGTATGAGATTAAAGAAGGGCAGCTGATTGTCTCGGAGAAACACAAGGTCCGGTTAGCGCAGTAAGGGCTACATACTGTGGAGGGCGCCCTGGTAGTCCACAGGCTCCGTTTGCGGTTAGGTTTTTATTAGGCCACCCTTGCCATTCATTCCTAGGCACGGTAAGCATGAAGCCTCATTACACCATGAATTTGGGGGCACCTGTTGGTGGACTCTTACCACCGGAACAGGCGGTCCGTAGTGTTATTCTTAGCCAATTGAGACAATCGCTATCGACACTACACAGCTATCTAGGCTGATCGAGAAAAGAAATCAATATTGATGATCAACTTCATACGGGCCCGAACACCCGTGCACTCGGCTTAAACCTTGTGAACTCGGTTCTACTTGCAGTAAAAATGGCAAACTCGCGTGTCAATCTAGGAAAAAAGTTATTAAGTAAACTAACTCTTGACGTCATCGACCAAAAGTTTTTGCACAGAGAAACAGACGTCACACTCTCATAGCTTCCCATCGATCACCTTGTTAACGTGTAATTCAAATATTCAGTAGTAGGTCGATTGGCCACTCGCGGCGCTGGCATCGTTTTTGCTCCTGTTTGACGTTTGCTCACTACCGCCATTTAGTGGCGGCCCGGCCAAGCACAGTACATTTAGCATTGCGCGATTATGTTTTCGTGAAGATGTTTTTTGATGAAGTTTGTTCTAAGTGTTACGTCTGGTTCTCTGTGGTTTAGGGTCACCCCTCAATATTATTTATCAGCCAAAAGTTTTGGGTCACTTTCGTAAAACATGGAAAAGTGATTTGATGATATTTTTGTCAACTATAGTTCAATTAAGTCTTTTTGGCTCATTTCAAAGATAAATAACTAAATTTACGTTTGATGTCTTTAATTACGTATTCAATATCACCACATTTCAAAAAATGAGGCTATTTTACGTTAAGTTCTAGTATGTAAATTTTAACAAATATGTGTGGTTCAATTTCTATGCTGTAAGTACCATTCATTATGTTTCAAATAAGCCAAGAATATAAATTCAATGAAAGATGACAAAGACATGAACAAATCACTTTTCCATGTTTTACGATGGTGACCCCAAACTTTTGGTGGATGACTTCAAGAGTTCATTTATTTAACAATTTTTTTCCTAGATTTTTAAGCCAAGTTCGGCAAAAAGCAGTTGAAAGCTAATAGGAAATAGGTTATATTACCGCTCTCATCATAAAATTTGATCGACCCAATTTCCAGCGACACTTCCGTAAATTTATTTTCATTTTTTAGAAAATTTAGCAACTTTGGATTAGGTTTACATACAAATATTTTTGTAAAAGTTTCTTCTAAATCATGCTCAAAGTTACTTTGACTTATTATCTTTTGAATGAGACCTACAGTTTTGAAATCGGACGCAAATTGGTGGCGATATGGGCCTAAAAAATAGCATGTTTTTAAGGGGGTGACCCCAAACTTTTGATCGGGAGTATATGTACGTTGCGTTATTTGAAAATCATAATTGACCACACGGATTGGTATTACCGAAAATTTGCACTTTGAGTGAGTCGTTATATTTTAACGCCCGCTTGTTTTAAATTTTCATACGATTTAGTACACGGTGTGTTTATAGAGCAACTTTAAAACAAAAAAATAAGTAAGTCTGAAATTTTGCCTAATGATACTTTGGGCCATTCCCTTCAATTTGCTGGGTCGGAGGAAAACATCCATCGGGGGGTCTAGAACAAAAATTTTTTTGAAGGTTTTTTATGCAAAAACTGTTAAAAGCGCATATTTTAAATTATTGCATCTCCTACAAATAGTCACAACTTTTTTGTCTTTGAAGATAGAACCATAAAAATTTCAGGCGTTTCGAAGTAGTATGCGTAGATGACTGTGTGAAAATTTCATTGAAAAATGTTGAATGGTTTTCAAATAATACCAAAACTATCAAACGCATTCTAAAATACTAAGCTTAGTAGCAAAAGTCCAACAATATATCTATATATTTTTTATATAATATTACATGAAAAATATTTAATTCTAAGCACCTTGAGTCATTATGATTGCGGTACTGTGAAAACTTGTTTTTCAAATGATGAACAGATACATAGTCAAATACATGAAAGGATAACACATACACTGCCATTTTGTAGCTTTTCACTGAAGTATTAATTATTTTTTACAAGAGCGAGGTTTTGCGTATACATGTTTATTTTTTCCATTTTTTAATAATTAAGCTCTTATCTAAATATCAAATTGCAAGCGAAAAGCTTTACGGGAGCGTGGCCCAATAATTTGTATTACAAAAAACCCAAATTAATCCACCTCGTGGTGATAGTGCCTTTCTCGTCGAACATGTTCTCACAATCTTTCCGGCAACGTAAGTCAAAGTGTTTCTGAATCCGAATATTTTTATAGAAAAGCAAGCATTTTATCAGACATCTTTGAATTGACTTAAAACTTATTGATTGCACATAGTCCGACATTATGTTCAACGTATAAGCAGGGCTGAAAAATATCAGACTTCTCAGTTGACTGCTAGAGCACTTTGTTGAGCACCTTCACTAACACTGGTGGCTGATCAATATCAAGACGATACTAACAAGCTAAGCTATAACTCTTTACACAATCACAGATCACAATTTTTTTCTGAACATTTGGGCTGTATCTTATTGACCGTTAAAAACAAGAGCGATAGGTAGTGAGTGTAGTGCGACGTCTGTTTGTATGTGGGCTTAATTTGTAAGATTTTGTTCTCTTACACATATTTATCGCTTGCATTGGTTTTATTTACTTTCGTAGTTCTGGTGAAGCACCAAACGCTGGTTGTGCAACCCTACCGGTAGTCTATAATGTGGTGTGAGCCTATTTTCTAGTTAACCGTTCCTCGGGTTATTTTATTCAAAAAGCCATGATGTAATATGTTGCATGGTACATTTGGTTACTTTCGATGCGGTACCGAGTCTCCCAAATATAGTCTGAGACTATTTCATTGCTGACATTCATTAGGTTACCAAAAAAAACACGATTTGATTTATCTCATGCATGGGTGGGTATACATCACTTTTACATTTGACCACTTCCAGTGGGACACTCAGAACTGTTTTCGGGACACTACCGGTTGTCTAAAATATGGTCTGAGGCTATGTTCTTACGAATCAATCATCGTGTATTCAAAAAAGCTGCTATTTGATGTACTGTCAAACACTTATTTGTGCATTTCGCCAGTTCCGGCGAGACACTCGAAAGTGGTTCCGGTACACTACCGGTAGGTTTAAAGTGACCTGAGACTTTTCTTGCTGACCGTTCTGCGCGTCATCTAAAAAGCCGATATTTAATGCGCGGTGTGCATGCGTTTGGTTCCGTTCTGCATTTGACCACTTCCAGCGGAGCACCTGGAACCGGTTTCGGCACAGTATTGGTTTTCCAAAGTGTGGTCTATGATTGTTTCTCTTGTTAACCGTTGATCAGGTTACCAAAACAGCTATTTATGGGGTTGGTTCTCCTTTACATTTGACCACTTCCGATGGGGCACCCTTAATCGATGAGGAATACTACCGGTTGTTCCAAATATGGCCGGAAACTTTTTTTTTTGCCAAATCAAGATACCTAAAAATCCGCGATTTGATTTGTCGCATGGGTTTGGTTCACATTTTGTTTGGCCATTTCCGGCGGGACACCCGGAACCGGTTCCGGATCACTAGCGGTTCAGATACATATGGTCTGAGAATATTTTCCTGTTGACTGTTCATCAGGATATCAAAAAAAGCCACTATTTGATATGTCGCATGTATGGGTTTGGTTAACTTTGAAACTTGGCCACCTCTGGCGGGACATCTGGAACCGGTTTCGAAACACTACTGGTTCCGATAAGTTCTGAGAATGCTTTCCTGCATACTGTTCATCAGGTTATCGAAAAAGCCGCGGTTTGATATGTCGCATGCATGGTTTTAGTTCAATTTTATATTTGGCCACTTCCGGCGGGACACCCGGAACCGGTTCCGGAACACAACCGGCTCAAATATGGTCTGAGAATATTTTCCTGCTTACCTTTCAACAGGATGTCAAAAAAGCCACTATTTGATATGACGCATGCATGGGTTTGGTTAACTTTTATACTTGGCCACCTCCAGCGGGACATTTGGAACCGGTTCCGGAATACTACCGGTTCCGATATAGTCTGAGAATGTATTCCTTCTTATTGTTCATCAGGGTATCGAAAAAGCTGCGGTTTGATATGCCGCATGCATGGGTTTAGTGCACTTTTATGTTTGGCCACTTCCGGTGGGATACCCGGAACCGGCTCTGGGACACTACCGGTTCAGATATGGTCTGAGACCATTTTTCTGCTAACCGTTCATCAAGTTATCGAAAATGCCGTAGTTTGATGTGTCGCATGGATGGGTTTGTAGCGTTTTCATATCTGGTTCCTTCCTGGGGTACCGGTCCGGAACACCTAAAAGGCCATAACTCCGGAACGGCTGGACCGATCCGAACCATTTTCAATAGGAAATAATGGGACCACATTCCGCGTCGAATGAACCATCGGTCATTAAAATCGGTTGAGGTTTAGTTCAAAAAAGTGATGTGACCTTTTTTGTACACAGACATACATACACACATACACACACACATACACACATACACATACAGACATTTGCTCAATTCGCCGAACTGAGTTGATTGGTATATGTGATTCGACCCTCCGAGCTTTCTATCAAAAAGTCGTTTTTGGAGTGAACATATAGCCTTTCCAGTACACTTAGTGTACGAGAAAGGCAAAAACTGTTTGTTATTTTTTCGAAAGATATAGTTTTATGTTGAAAATATTCTACTAGTAAACAACGCCATAACAATGATCAATTACTCTTCCTCATGCTTGGAGGTTTCAAATTACACAGAAAATATTTTTTTGAACATCATATACAAATCGATAAGACTACTTAAGTCATTGTTATCAAAATGTTTTTCCTAGGCTATATGCTGAGCAGCCTTTTTTCATGCTTAATGTGGAAACATTTTCAATAAGTATTCCGTTCTTTCAACTATTCTTTCAGTACTTATTATCAGTTATTTGATAATGAATAGTGGCATAAGCAATAAGCATCATATTGCTTTTAAATTCAAATACAAACATAAGTTTAGATCTAAAAGCTATGTCAAATATCGTGGAATAATCCGGAAACTATGTTTAGTACCGTAAAGTTGCCCTTGATCAAATATTGCCCAACTGAATTCTGTTTTGAATTCAGTTCTCGTTATTGTATTCTTCAATCAAAACAGTGTTTTAATGTAGACTCATACACACAATTTCAATGTTATCTGTCTTTAACAGGTTTAATTTGTTTTTATTGTTTGACTAAGGTGAAATACTATTCAATTTTGAGCTTGTAAACATTAGTTTCAAAATTATTTAGTTTATGTACTTTTTCTTCAAATCAGAGATGTTTCCCAATCCTCGAGTGCTTTTCTTGGCTTACCAATTAACATTTAAATATTTTTTGGGGAAGGCCAACATGCTCAGCAATCATGATAATTGTGTTTATTATAGGATTCGTAATACAGGCATACTTGTACTTGTGAACATGTGTACGCAAAACCACATTCTTCAAGAAATAATTAATACTTTATTGAAAAGCTACATAATGGCAGTGTATGTGTTATCCTTTCATGTATTTGACTATGTATCTGTTCATCATTTGAAAAACAAGTTTTCACAGTAGTACCGCCATCATAATGACTCAAGCTGCTTAGAATTAAATATTTTTCATGTATTATTATATAAAAAAATATATAGATATATTGTTGGACTTTTGCTAGTAAGCTCAGTATCTTAGAATGCGTTTGATAGTTTTGGTGTTATTTGAAAACCATTCAACATATTTCAATGAAATTTTCACACAGTCATCTACGCATACTACTTCGAAACGCCTGAAATTTTTTTGGTTCTATCTTCAAAGACAAAAAAGTTGTGACTATTTGTAGGAGATTCAATAATTAACAATATGCGCTTTTAACAGTTTTTGCATGAAAAACCTTCAAAAAAAATTTTTGTTCTAGACCCCCCGATGGACGATTTCAACCGACCCAGCAAATTGAAGGGAATGGCTCAAAGTATCATTGGGCAAAATTTCAGACTTACTTATTTTTTTATTATAAAGTTGTTCTATACAACACACCGTGTAGTATTGAGAAAATTTACTTTCTCAAATAAAAATCGCTGGGGGCTACCCCTTGACCGCAAAAATTAGTCGATAAATGATTGCTGTAGAAACTTCACGAGGAATCAGACCTCCGAAGACCGCAAAGCAATGCGACGTTCGTGGAAAAAGTTATTAAGCCTTACTCGATCTTAAACCTTACGATTGCGTTTAAGACATTACAAAACTGATGTGAAAACCACTTGCTCGTATGAAGTGAAAGTTTTCCAGCAAATCTCTTCTCAGTTTTTTTTTTCAGAATGCTGATAAAATATGCTTGAGCTTCTACAGAAAGTCTTATTTTCTACGATGTTTCGTTGAGTTATGATTCTTCAAAGCTGGTGTCTGCAAAAGCCAGAAACTTCCACTGAAATTTTCCAACAAAACAAGCAACACAGATCTTTGGTTGAGTAATGTTTTTTTTGTCATGTTCACTGTTCACACTGCTGGTAGAAAAAGCTTCATGAAAATCTGAAACCTCCCCGGCCCAACGTGTACGATAATAATAATAAAAAACATGTCTGTCCTTTTATAAAAGTAAAGGGTATATCTATAGGTACTTCATTTTTTTTCGCTTTTTCAAGAGCTGCGTTTACTTCATCAGAAAAAAATAAATCATCATCTTCCGAATCCATTCTTGAACTTGCTGCTGTTTCGTTGACATTCTGCATTAGCGAACATTCTGGAGCCCGCATGCATTCCATTTTCCGCTTCAAGGAGATGTTCATGCGTTGTGTTGCAATTTTGTGGGCCTCTTCTAGGGTTTTCGGTCGGCAACTCCGAACGTACAAGGCAAGGGTGTCACCATTTAGTCCGTCGATATATCTAGTAAGAGTCACCAAACTAATTAGCTTATTAACAGCATTAATCGAATCCTTAAAATCGTCCATTTGCGCCGCTTTTGATTTTATCCCAAGTTCAACTGATTGCAATTTCTCGAAGTAATCGTTGAGTGAAATCCTTCCTTGCCTAATGCAAAATAATGACTGTAAATGCCACGTTATATCGCCTGTGTCATCAAAAACGACAAGCAGAACCTTTTTGATATCGTCCCAGTTTTCGGGACTTCCTGCAGCATCTAACACTACCTTCGCAGTTCCAACGATTTTAGACTTAACTACTTCTATAATCCGTTTATACAACTCCAACGGTTCAAATTCAAAATCAAAAACTTCGAGCGCCTCCTGCGTGCCGCTAATCCACGTCAACGTCTCCTTACTATTTCCGCTGAATTCCGGGATCATCTTTATCTGATCTGGGATTCGAACATTCGATTCCGACATAGTGACGAATTATAAATTGAACTTTGCACTAGACAAGTGATATGATATGTGAGCTACAGTAACCAACACAAAAAAAAAAAGATCCAATTGTAATTCTTCGTCGCTTAGGATAAATTTCACTCGCTAGCTTAACAAACTTCATTCAAATATTTTTAGACAGGCGTTTGCTGCTTTTATCTTTTTTAATGTTCTTGTGGTATCACTTTCTCATACACTTTATGATTCGAAAAATAAATGATAACTTGAAAGATTATTCGCATTATCAGGAAGTTTGAAGATGGTCAAGTCGTAGGTTGAAATGCCTGGACGATCCTCCTTGTAGCCTCGAATCGTAGATTTCGGCTCCAAGATAGCTACTGCTGCTGTTCTACCAGAGGTGTCAACCGTTGAACGTATAGAATGGCTCCTCCGTTGTAAACTCGTTGCTGGCAACTTGACCAAAGACTACACCAACGATGCAATGGCTTGTTCGGTCTAATCAGAAAATTATCTTTCGATACGTCGTCAAAATTATATTGAAGTGGCTCACGTTGCTAATCAGTGATAAAACGTATAATTGTTGAATCATTTTTTGTGGAAGTACATTGATGACAATCTCTAAGGACTGTATCGAAAATTAATAATAAATGTTCCAAATGCTCTATCTCGAAGCACGGTTGGTCTTTTTATTCTGGGTCTTCTATGAAATCGTCACAATATAGTTTAGTTTAGAACACCTTGAAGAAATTTGGAAAATGTTTAGTATTATTGAAAATATGGTTCTATGAGTATACCACACAAAATAACAATCTATACAAACTGCATTTTTTTGCCTTTCTCGTACACCAAGTGTACTGGAAAGGCTATATGTTCACTCCAAAAATGACTTTTTGATAGGAGGCTCGGAGGGTCGAGTCACTTATACCAATCAACTCAGCTCGACGAATTGAGGTGATGTCTGTATGTGTATATGTATGTGTGTGTGTATGTGTGTGTGTGTGTGTGTGTGTACAAAAAAACTCACATCACTTTTTGGCAGTAAACTTCAACCGATTTTAATGACCGACGGTTTATTCGACGCGGAATCTGGTTCCATTGTTTCCTATTGAAAATGGTTCGGATCGGTCCAGCCGTTCCGGAGTTATAGCCATTTAGGTGTTCCGGAACGGTACCCCAGGAAGGGACCAGATATGAAAATGCATCAAACCTATGCATGCGACACATCAAACCACGGCATTTTCGATAACCTGATGAGCGGTAAGCAGAAAAATAGTCTAAGACCATATCTGAAAGGGTAGTGTTCCGGAACCGGTTCCGGGTGTCCCGCCGGAAGTGGCAAATATCAAAGTGAACCAAACCCATGCATGAGACACATCAAATCACGGCATTTTCGATAACCTGATGAGCGGTAAGCAGGAAAATAGTCTCAGAGCATATCTGAACCGGTAGTGTTCCCGAACCGGTTCTGGGCGTCCCGCTGGAAGTGGCCAAATATACAATTGTACCAAACCCATGCATGCGACACATCAAACCACGGCATTTTCGATGACCTGATGGACAATGAACAGGAAAACCATCTCAGACCATATATGAACCGGTAGTGTTCCGGAACCGGTTCTAGGCGTTCCACTGGAAGTGGCCAAAAATACAATTGAACCAAACCCATGCATGCGACACATCAAACCACGGCATTTTCGATGACCTGATGGACAATGAACAGGAAAACCATCTCAGACCATATCTGAACCAGTAGTGTTCCGGAACCCGTTCCGGGGTTCCCGCCAAAGTGGTTAAATCTGAAAGAGAAACAAACCCGTACATGCGTCACATCAAATAGCGGCTTTTTAGATTACCCAATGAACGGCCAGCAAGTGTTTCGGAATCGGTTTTGAGTGGCCGGAAGAGGCCAAATGTAAAAGTAAACCAAAGCCAGGCATATGACACATCAAATCGTGGCTTTTGTGATAACCTGATGAACAGTTAGCTAGAAAATAGCCTTACGTCTCACTAAAGACAACTGGTAGTGTTCCGGAATTGGTTCTGAGAGTCCCATCGAAATTGTCAAACCGTGAATGTGACACCTTCAATTTGCAGCGTTTTTGGTTAACCGATGAGCAGTTGACAAGACAATAATGTTATACCATATTTGGTTCAGCCGGTAGTTACCCGGAATCAGATCCGGGTAGTAAAATGTAAAATTTAACCAAACCCATGGATGCGGTACATCAAATCACGACCAGTCTTGTAAACATTCGACACTTTTCACTTTTCACTTCGTTGCCGCAGTCGGGTGTCAGTCGGCTTTGTTACATTCGTGCGCTATCGTTACTTCTTACCTACACACAATACGAGCAGTAGAACGAAGATCAATAAACATAAGAAAGGGTCAAATCAATGTCATCTGACACGATGACATGTGTCTAATTCTAGCTTTACGCATATATTTTCAGCCAATTCCGATTGTGAATGTAAATATTAGATTATTATTACATGTTGCATTGAATACGACACACAGATGGGCAACATAGCTCTTATTATGGAAGAAGACAGGAATAACAAAAGCCGAACCGTCTCCCGAAGCCGCTATCGTGGTGAAGTGCATTCGTTTGACATTTTTGTTTCGAACAGTAGTTTGATTGCTTGTGATGCGAATGTCGGAGACAAAGGAGGCCGAATATCGACGAAAAGGTTCAAGTGACTGTGATCTCTAACAAGACTGATCACGACTTATCGACAACCTGATGGAAAAATAGGGTCAGACCTCATTAGATTCCCGGTAGTGTTGCGGGTTCAGCTGTGGCTTCGAAAGTGGTTAGAAGTAAAAGTGAAGCAAACCCATTCATGCGATATATCAAATCGCGGTGATTAGGTAAAGGTGAATAAATGGCAATAAAATATTCTCAGACCATAATTGGGACAACCGGTAGTGTCATGGTCCATGACTCATGGAATCAGATCCGGCTATCCCACCGGAAATTACCAAATATAAAAATGAACCAAACCCATACATACGACACATCAGATCGCAAATTTTTTGATAATCTAATGAACGGTTATCAATAAAATAGCCTTAGATCACATTAGAGACTAGCTGTTGTGTAGCAGAACCAACGTTCATGTGAAAAAATAAATAGTGGCTTTGTTTAATGGTCTGATAAACATTAGGCATGAACAACAGTGACGAATAGGTCTAAGTTCTCATGCGAACAAAATATAGACAAAACTAAAGCGATCTCATCAAATCGTACCATTTCAGATTCCTAAGGTGTAAATTTATAGCAGGATGGGTCAACGTTGAATGGAAAAATAAGAATTTGATCGCGTCTAAAGAAGATGGTGGCTGTTTTAAGGAATTTTGAGCTCTAAAACTACGTAAAATAAGTGTATTTGGTATGGGAAATATGTTCGGAGTCCACCAGAGTATCCAAGACAGCGGTCCAAAGTCCAAGATTATGGCCCAGTGTTCAAGTTAGTGCCTATTTTATAGGATTTTTAATTCTTGCATTATGGGCATATTTTGTATGAAAATATGTCCAGAATTCAAAATTTGTAACCAGAAAACCCAAGCTGTGCGCTGTTTTACAAGGTCTGCAATATGACTATAGTTTGAATGGGGAAGAATGCCGGTCTTCGTCCAAAACTGGTAACCAGAAAATCATAAACGACATGCCAAAATTCAATACGGCGACTATTTTATGTAATTGTAGGTGCAGAGTACAAAAATGAATACCAGAACATCCAAGATGGTGTCTCAATGTTCAAGATGGCGGTTAGTTTAGTTGGAGTAGATATCCGGAGTCATAAAATGACGACCGGAAAATCTAAAATGACGTTTCAAAATTTTGCGGCTTCATGACACTTGTTTGGTTTGAGTTTTGGATCGTTGTCTTATATTTTCTGAATATTGGATGTTATGCTAATATAAAATGTATCCATATTGAGTAGATTTAGCAAGCAGTTTTCATTTTGTATTTATGCCAATGTCATCAACATGTCGCTCGAGTTTTGTTGAAAGGATATTTTAAAGCACGAGAAAGGCACCATCACAGCTAGGTGGATTAATTAGGGTTTTTAAATTTTGTCAACGTTTCAATCATTTGTAGCGAAAAAAATTTTTACGGATAAAAATCTGGAAAACAATGATTATTACTAGCAGTTATGTATGTACACATAACATATCACTTACTACCGACTTTTAAAATTCTTATTTGGGATAGAAAAACCTCCAACATTTAAAAAATGGTCTATCCCAAAAAAACACCTACTTTTTGGCTAAACTTTGACGCTCTGTTTTAAATATCTTCAGAGGTTATGAAACTCCGTGCTCTGGTAAAACTTTCTCTTCAATAAATTTAAATACATGCGCAATTGGGTTTTTAAATTTTGAAAAATGTATCGATTTTTTGATTTTATACGAAAGAGCACCTTTTTCTGAACCACTATGATTTTTTCAGACTTTTAGAACTTTATTTTGGCACCTTAAATCAATTCAAAGAGATTTTTAGAAATCACCTTTTGACAGCTGGGCAACTGTTTGACAGCTCCGCCCATTACAATTTGCGACGAGGGGTGATTCGACAAATCGCTCCCATACAAACTTCAAATTGATTTTTAAATAGGTTCTCGGGGACCAAAATTCATGAAAATTTGGATTTCGGCTCAATTTGACATGCAGATTCAGAATATCGAATTATCTCAACACCGTTAAAGAAACCAATTGAAAAAAACGCAAATTTTCAACTTTATATATTTTTTATTTGCGTAATCGTTCTTTGAAGACGCATAAAAGAGAATCATTTTTCGAGGAACTCTTTTTTATGCCTTTTTTTCATTTTTAAGAATTGCGCTAAACTGCGGAAGGAATTTTTATTCATAAAATTAATTTTCCTATATCATGAGCATTCTGAAAAAGAATATATTTGCGCAAAAATAAGAGAAAATTCAAAATTTTCCCACAGTTTTCGCAATTTCAAATTTTTAGGAGGTGTCCAAAATTTTAAAAACACATGTGGCACAAATTTCTCAAATGGAGGAGAACGTGCCTCTAGAGCCGACCTACTGATAGTATCTCCAAAAATAAAGTTACGTTTATTTCGAACAGATTATTTTTTAGACAATTGTGAACGTATATAGTTAATTTCCGATACAGTCCTTATACACTTTGCACATTAGGCGTAAACGTCTCAAAGCTGGAATTTCTAGCAAGGGGCCGTCCATAAGTGACGTAGCATTTTTTGGTAAATTTTCAACACCACCCTCCCCCCTCGTAGCCTAATTTCACACACTTAATACATGGCTCGTAGCAATTTCAGGGACCCCCCCCCCCCCTAAAATGCTACATCATTTATGGACGACCCCTAATAAAATGATGCTTTTACTTCAAGTGCCATAACTTTCTTAATTTTCAACAGATTTTCAATATTTTTTTTTTTCGAATAAACCTATAGGACATCAAACTTTTACGGAATCACGCTATGAGTTTTTCATGTTATCTTTTATGATTTCTTTCTAAAACGGGTTTCGCTCTATATTATCTGCGTTGTAATCCGCAAATTGCGAGTGATATCGTTTGATAATTCGATCCCCGTGGAGTGTAGTGAGCTGTTGGTAATTAGTGCGCAAATAATTTGCCACCACAGTGCAATTGAACGATATCGCCTAGATCACCTCAAATGTAGTTGGTCACGTGTAAGTGCGGTAATTGTTCATTGCCTATATTGCGCATTTCCCACCCCACTGGACCCCTTGCGCAGTTAGTATAAGTGCGGGATCGTGAATAAAACAGCGATTTTGCATCGAATGGTGTCGCACTTATGCATTACAAGGTGTTAAATAAGTGCGCAGAAGACACCGAAACGATTCGATGCAAAATCGCTATTTTATTCACGATCCCGCACTTATACTAACTGCGCAAGGGGTCCAGTGGGGTGGGAAATGCGCAGTATAGGCAATAATTGCTCTGCTGAAAGTTTTAAATCATTGAAAGGCTAAGTGATACGGTTATCACTATTTCCAGCTTCACTCGTTCTAAAAATTTACTGATTCGCTAGTTTATGTTGGGTGTGATCAGGGAATGAAATTATCGATCACGATCGCGATAGTTGAAAACTCTCCCACACGCATTATCGGCGAAAAAAGACGTGCGATAAATTCTGACCCGGGTTTCTCCCGAGAATGTGTTTTCGCTCGTTCCGCAGCGCCGAAAATCGATTATCATCAGCAATGAAAAGTTGACTGGTTTGCTTTCTGCTCTTTGTTCGCCTTTCCGTAGTCCCGTCGTCACCGGCTGTAGCTTTTATGTTTAAAATTTCTGTCCTCTTTCGAGCAGCTTGTGTGGCCGAGTGGTTATGGTGCGCACTCATACACATTTTTGTGGAGGGTCTAGGTTCGAATCCCGTTAGCGGCAAATTTTTGTTTATTTGCCTTCTGATAATTATCGCGATAACTTTGCAGGCGATCAAGTTGTATAGCGAAAATGAAAAGAGCGATTTCCAGTTTTCCGGCTACCTTTGATCGGGGACAAACAGCAACGACCGATAAACATTTCTCACAGGAAAAATAAAAACAGAAAAAATCGGTTGCTCGAAAAACGCCGTTTTTCGTCTCAATTTGCTGATAATTTCATTCCCTGGGTGTGATATAGCAAATATACTATATTAACAATATAGGTCACTCTTACGATTTTTTGACGACTCCTTTTTAGTGAATGTGTCGCCACCAAGCGGCAGACGAAGTACTACTACACACTAAATGCATGCGCCATCCAAATGACGTTTATTCTGTCAAGCTGTCCATGCATGGTGGGGATGCCCATTTATTATTAAATAATCGATTTTTTTTTTCAACTACTCAAATTAGAAAAATAATATTAGCTCTTCTTTAACATTTTCTGGCGTGATAAACCAACTTTATCAGAATCTGAACCTCCTCTTTTTTTTTCCTCGCATTTCCACAGGTATTTTTAGAGCTCTCTCTACCGAATTTATAATAAACTAGCTGATCCCGGCAAACTTTGTCTTGCCTACTGCGTTTTTTGATCTTGAATTTGCGGAGAAATCAGGATCAGAATCAAATTGAAAATGGACGGAAAAAAATTCTCGTCATTTTCTACCAATTACAAGCTAATTTGATGAGAAAATTCAAGAATTTACGCTTGTTGAACAGGTAGATGTGAGGTTACGGAATCGCCACTTAATAAACGTAATAAATGGGTGCTGCCTTTATAGGTTAAAGTGATCAACATAGGACCCCCTACCTAATTGGTCCCACACCCCAACTATAACTTCCCAAACCAAATACTTTAAGTAAGATTTGACATAAACCGAAGCACATTGTAAAATGAAAAGAAAACTCGAATGAACTAATCACAGATTCCCTTTTTGACTTATCCCATTTTTATAACCGTGTATAAAGTCTTATAAAATCTAGCTTGAACTCAACATAGAATTTCTGTGTTCGATCCTACGAAAAGTTTTGATAAAAAAAAATTCTTCAAAGCCATGAACCCAACTAACAATCGCCAGCCGCAAACAAGCATGCATGCTGAATTGTTGCTTTATTATAGTAATTATAGCTGAACTAGAATTATGCTGTACACATTACTGTACAAATGCTTTTTCAATTGAAAAAGTAGCCAATGTTCAACTTTTCGTATTGGTGTAAACAATGATAATTTAAAACATTTTTCAAGCGTTTAATAAGATTTTTATTCGACACGCAGTAATTCCTTTACAACATAGTTTAACAAGACTTTTTTCTGCTTCTTGTTAAGTTCATGTAAAAATTAGGACATGTATCTGTATAATGTGTTTTTCACAAGTCAAATAAGCGCTTTCGTTTCATCATACTTCGACTCAGAGTACATGATGAAAAACACGTGTTTTTTACCGAACAACAGCTGAATTAATCTGTTGTTCAGTCGTTAACCATAATGTTGTGCTAATTCACCACTGCTGTATAGGAGCCAGAGTCTGATCATTATTAAACCACGGGAAGTTTATGTTTTGATTTGAGCACTGCAATTCATCATATCTAGGATGGCGCAGATGGGAAGGCATGCGGCTGGCAATCGACGGGTCTCGAGTTCGAATCTGGATTTGGGTAAATTTATGTGTAGTTATTATTTCACAATATTTGTTCACAGCATTAAGTTCCAATTATAAACTCTCGTGGAAATTGAAAAATTTTGCATTTTTTTATTTTTAATCATTTTTGCTTAAGCTGAATAACAGCTTTACTATGTTTTTTATAAAACGATTTAACAACAAACATTCCAGTTGGTACACAACACTATGCTTTAAAGTTTCTCCAAATTTGTGTGAACAAAACCCGAACAAAGGTTGTGCCTGAAAATTATCCAAATGTTATTCAGCATCATGCTGAATCATTTCGTCGTAAAGGTGCGAGTGACTTCCAAATTATATACGACAAGAAAACGGTTTGTCAACGAAAACATGTTCACCTTTTTAACTCCAACCTAAAATGGATTAATGAATTTAAAGTAGGTTGTCCTGGCCAACATTGTACCCACGTTTTTATATGCAATTCTATGAAAAAAAATCTGAAAAAAATTCAAAGTTGTCAGGGTTTTCTCGTATAGGTACTTCTCTGGCCGATTTTTTATTCTTATTTTTATCGAACTTAAACACATTGAGTGCAGGCATCGTCGTGACAGATATGCAAATCATTTAACGCGTCATCGAGCTCTACGAGTCTGAAAACCACATATCCGATCCAAATTGCGACATGAAAATACCATTTCACCTTCCATTTCCCATAGGATCTAGCTGCAACGATCGATTTTCCGAACTTCCAAGAAATATGATCAATGGTTGAATGATCTCTCGGTAAAGTCCTGGTGTAGTATGACTACACTGAAAGACAGCTTGCGGTAATAATAAGTAGAGATGGGCAATCAGATCCGGACCCGTTGAAAAGATCCGGATCCGTGCAATGAGTGAGTGAACCGTGGCTCTTTTCCAGAGAGAGCCAGATCACCCGTCCGCATGCCTCTGTACGAAAGACCCGAGAAAAGAACCGTTCGCTCCTCTTTGCATCGCTCTGAATTGCTTGCAACTCATTCTCTCAGACACAGCATACGACACTCACTCTCTTGATGTGCTTTGGCATCCCCGCATCCACATTCGCCTTGACGGAGGCTCTCTGAGAGAATTGCGCTGTGCGTGAAAACATTTTTTTTTAACACGGGAAAGGATACACTGAAATAAATTTTGTTGTCGTTTCCACCGAATCCATGGTAAAATTAAGAACTGTACCAACAATTTTCAACCGAATGCAAAATTCTGTTAATTGTACTGAAACATTGTCAAAATTACCATGCGTGTATTACTGTTGACCAAAAACATTCTTGGTTCTACTATTTGAGCATTGTAATTTCGACCATGTAGACTTGAATGTTGCGCGTCTTAGATAAACATGGTCAAAAATACAATGTCAAAATAGTAACATCAAGAAGGTTTTTAGTCAATGGTACTTCACGCATGGTAATATTGACAATGTTTCAGTACAATTAACAGAATTTTGCATTCGGTTGAAAATCGTTGGTACAGTTCTTAATTTTACCATGGATTCGGTGGAAACAACAACAAAATTTATTTCAGTGTAGGAGCTGCATTTTCAAATGCTTCTAAAATATTTTGGGGACCTCAGATTGAAAAAAGTGTTAATGTTTGGCAATATACTTTCAATTAGCTACACTATAACTGGTTTTAGACAAAAAGTGTTTAAATCACAATGTTATGTCTATAATATAGCGCATCAAAATCTCATTCGATAACATTAAGAACGTTTTGCTTAAAAAAAATCTATAAAGAATTAGATGCATTTGAAACTGCATCTCCTATCCTTTCCCACACAGATCGAAAAAAGAGTGTAAAATTATATGACATATGATGCACAGCGTGGGATATCGCAGAAGTTTACATGACATTTCATGTAAAAGTCATAAAATATCATGTAAACTTCCATTATATGTCATGTAATTTAGCATGACTCTGAGTGTTTACATGACATATCACACAAATTTACATGATATATCATGAAAACCATCAAAACATTAAGTTTACATGACTTCAATGAAGTTTACATGACGTGTAAATCTCATTATTTTTATCTGTGCATGTTAAAAAAAAATGTTTTCACGCACAGCGCAATCCTCTCAGAGAGCCTCCCTCAAGGCGAATTACCCCCTAGCTGCGTGTTTGGGTAGTTCGAGTCAGGTCGGATCTGTGATCTTCCGATTGAATATCGTGTGCGTTGTAAGCGGACCGCATGCGTGAATTCTTCACCAGGAAACAGAACGCGGTTGGTATACGACTGTAGTGGTGAGGGTTCGTAGCCACCGCTGTTTAGCAGTGATTGCTTGGCGTGAGGAAAAAGCACGTGCTCAGTGCGGTTCGGTCATTTATGACTGAGCCGCAGATCCGTTCAGAAGATCCGGTTCACTAGAGTGATTGATGCGACTCGGTTCCGATCACTGAAGTGAGCCGTTTTGCCCATCTCTGATTGTAAGCATGAAAATGTTTTCAAATGTTTTGTCATGGTCCCTGATCATCGACCAACAAACGCTTCTCGTGTGCGTTTTGATTCATCTTACATCAACCGGTCCAATAGCCGAGTGGTAGCGCAGGCCGTCTTTCAGTGTAGGAAAAGTACAGCATTTCAACAACAACAATTGGCGATTAAAAGTAGAGGTTATGTCGTGAAAATTTGCAAGTTTGAAAGGGAAATACCAGTTCTCCATCAGTTTAATCATCAATTTTTTGGTAAATTTATCGATAAAATGAATTTTTCTACCCCGATCCCAGATTAAATTTTATCTAAAACGACTCCATCACTAAAATACGAAATGGGATTTCACTAAACTTAACCTCACTTTAGGAGGCCAATAGGGTATTTAAACTCAGACAAAAGTATGACTCCATCAAGGCGCAGCATAGGTAAAGTTAACTTTTTTTCACTTTTCAATTAGTATTGCTCCATAGAAATATAGTTTATTGCATTGCTAACTGGACTGCGACAGAGTGCGGAATCTTAAATAAAAGTGCGATATTGCATCAAATCGTTCCGGTGCCTTCACCGCACTTATTCATCTTGCTTGAGCTAATGAATAAGTGCGGTGAAGACATTGAAACGATCTGACACCAAATCGCACTTATATTTGAGATCCCGCACTTCCTCGTCGCACTTTTAACTGCGCAATGCGCAATACAAACGAGCCCTTTCTGTACAGAAAAGTAAATTCACTTCCAGATGCGTGTAGAACAAATTATACGATTAAATTGAGGAACTATAATCCGATGAATGTCAGCATGGGTTTGATGCCCATGATGATGATATTAAAAGCCATTTTCAAAGGAAAAAATCAATCATAAGTTAATTTTGAGGATGAAAAATTGAAATTTTGATGTTAAACGATTTCGGTGTCGTTTACAATGGGGGAGCATTCAAATTCTTCTATAGATATATTCCTAGATGACATCTAATGAAATATTATTTTTTTGCGTCAAGGTTTGCGTATATTGTAAATCGATTATTTATTAATCGATTATTTGGGAACAAAAAACTTCGACACCCTTAACGTTTTTTCCAAGAAATGTTGCATTGCACGGTAAACTAAAATTGATCAAAATACAATTATTGACTTTTTCTGACAACAAGTGATGCTGAAATCATTCGCTAACGGTGTCTCCATGTCGTTGTATGTAAAAACGTGAAGTGACCTATATTGTTAATATATTATATTTGGATATAGGGTACAGTACACGTTCGGTCGGTGCAACCGGTTTAACTGCAATGCTGTCTAACTGCAAGTCCGGTAAGTGTAACAAATTTGCAGTTATCGCACCACTATCCGTCAAAACGGTGCGCCAAGTTAGCCCAGATGAACGGTCGAATGAATTTTGCGTTCATTTAACGTCAATTGATGGGTTGTTGACGCCTGTCTGACGTTGCAGTTATCTAATTTTGTTCGCTAAGTGAAACGTAAACATGTTGCAGTTATCGAACGTCTACTGTAGTAAGTACTGAATCTTAGGGCACTTTCAGGATGTTGGGTTCACCATAGAGTGCAGCGAGCTCGTGGTTCATCCTTCGTGGCCACACACCGTTGCTGAGCGCACCGTTGGGTTTAAGAATTCGAAGCCGACAGAACTATTGGTTTGACGAGCAGTTCAGAGCATTTTTGAAGTACAAGCACGCAGCGCGGGCTGCTGCAACCCAAATAGAACTTGGAATGGCGGAAGCGGAAACAGCAGACACGCTTTTTTCTTTCGGGAAAAACGCTTCCTGGGGAAGTGCAGGGCTAGTTAATGAAAATATTATGCCGTTCCTAGGAAATACGGAAGTTCTACCAGAAGCTCAACACATCCCGCAACAGCTTCGTGCCACTAGCCCAACTGTGCGTGTGCAGGGATAAGGACGGCCGTGAGCTGATCGAAAGGTGTAAGCAACACTTCGTTGAGCACATGAATGTGCGAGGAGAATGATGACACGGGAGGCCAAAGCAGCGAAGAAAACGACTACGTCAATGCCCCAGAAGACAGAAATGATCCAACTCCTATCCGAGATCTTATTCCAGATCATCTTTCGTCGTCTGTCACCTAAAACGAATGGGTTTGTGAGATGTTATAAAGCCGGCTTTATCGACGGCCGGTCGTCAACGGACCAAATCTTCACCGTACGGCCCAAATCGTTCAGAAATTTCGTGAATACCAGGTCCCAATGCATCACTTATTCGCATACGCATTGTAACACTTAGGATATTGTATTTTTTACGAATAATCAGACTTTGGCGACGAAATTGAACTCGCCCTAATATGGTACTAACCTAACATTTATGACACATTTTCGCCTTCTTTCCCCGATTCAGGCGAAACCAGCTGATTTTGTTATGAAAACATAAACAGCTGGTAGCCGAGAACAATAAGGATGAACGTAAACATCGGTGAACCAGCTGGTTTTGTTGTATAAACATGACCAGCTGGTGGACCGAGAACAAAAGACCTTAATGGTAAACATTAAGACGGCCGGCGAAAACTGTCACATTATCGGGCGAGTTGCAAAAACTCTGCGACTGAGACTGACAGCGAAATCGAAAGCGAAATATGAGTACGACGAAATTTATCGCATCAAAGTCTAAGTCGAAAAAAAAATCGCAATACCTTGTTCAATAAAACCTTGCGATTAATCGGAATGCTTATCTACAGTACGATTATTTTGCGAGCGCACCGATTGAAATTATCAGAGATATGCGAAAAAGGTAAGGCAGTCCTGATATAGTCAGCTCTGTTCAGCGAATCAAGTTCCAATAATCGCGTAACAATAATGACAATTTCGCAAATTACATTTGTTGTCATAATACAACACATCGACATGGGTTTGTCCCAACTTGAACAGACAACTTTGAATTCATATTTTCAATAAGCAGCTCCGAGTCGGTTAATCATTGTTGAAGTACGGTCATTGAAAAGTTTTGATTTTGTATATTGTAATAGATTATGCACAAGTTGAAAGCACACACAAATTGAAAGTATACAACAAATCCACCTTCTGTTTTATCACTAAAAAAACTTGTTCAAGATTATCTGTACAACTTGAGACAACGGATTACGGCATGCCTCATAGTCGATTATTGAGGGTAAACAGGTATACTATACCCCCCCCCCCCCCCCCCCCCCCCCTAAGCGGAAATGCCAATATACTTAAAACTGGCGCCTTATTCCATCTATTGTCCACTGCAAATCGTTGTTCCTAAAGTCTGTGAAGTGTTGCATGCGAACTTTACCTTTGGAAAGACGGCTATTGAAGCTTTGAAACGTTTTTCGAAAACGTTCCAAAATTTGCCTTTTCAAAACAAACGGGGCAATACGCCCCATCAAAAGAAAAACGTCCGGCCCCGTGATAAAACTGTCCCAGAGAATAATTCCACCACATGCTTATCCTAGGAGGGTCTTTTACTAAGTGTTTAACTGCATAAAAGTTGCAAAATAACCCAAGCGAACAGAGCTAGCTGCGTTTACAATGAAGTCAGCTTACAGGAGGTAAAATATTACGCCAAAAGCCTCGATTTCAGACTTTTTGATATTTTTATTGCTTTTCTGTACCAATCAACTAACGGACCAGCTTGATGGCAATTACCGACACGAATGCATACTAATGTGTAAAGTCCTCTCCTCTTCTTGGCGTAACGTCCTCAGTGGGACAAAGCCTGCTTCTCAGCTTAGTGTTCAATGAGCACTTCCACAGTTTTTAACTGAGAGCTTCCTCTGCCAATGACCATTTTGCATGTGTATATCGTGTGGCAGGCACGAAGATACTCTATGCCCAAGGAAGTCAATGAAATTTCCTTTACGAAAAGATCCTGGACCGACCGGGAATCGAACCCGTCACCCTCAGCATGGTCATGCTGAATACCCGTGCGTTTACCGCCTCGGCTATATGGGCCCATAATGTGTAAAGTGTCGAAAATAAATTAACTAACTAACTTGAAGGCAATTATTCTTCAATATTTAAGATTTCTAATCGATCACGGATGCGAAAAGCGCTTGAATCGCTAGAAAATGAAGGGGGGCGTCTTTCCCCGGTGGGGCGCATTATACCCTTTTACCCTATGTCTTTCTTGTACGACAATTTTTCTTAGGTCCAGTGAGTTCCTCCACGAAAAGTACATATACCTACTTCTTCGTTGATCATGCTGCGTGGCCCGGTTTCGGAAGGTTTACGCAAATATATGCCATTGATGAGGAGTGTGAATATTATTTGCATTTCTAGTAATAATAATGCCTATTGGTCATTAAAAACAGGAAGCTGCTAATAATCGATTTAAAATGATTGAAGTTGATCACCTAGTTAGTTATCTCCGCCATATCAGGCCAAACATGTCTAAAGGTCCAATCTGCTGAAGAGATGCTCTCTTTGGTTTCTCTCTCTTTTGTTAACATCTCAGCTGTTAATTTGTATTTTGATTGCCTCCTTGCATTGAACGATGTTCAAAACAATCGTCTTTTGATTTGTACTGCAAAAATAGTTGAAAAGTGTACCATTACATTGTAATAATTGAAAGAGAAAGTAAACAAAGAGAGCCTCTCAAATGCAGATAGGACCTATTGAAATGTTTGGCCTGATATATCTTTGATGAAGCTCCCTTGAATTTACATATTTCTGTCCATTTTCAATTCACACTCTTCATCATCAAGCCTAATAAACCCGAAACGCCGCATCATAAAATAGATAACCAAACATAAAGTTGATTGCCCTTCAAGCGTAACCTTCAAAGCCTACCAGCTCTACTGCTTCGGCCACCAAATTATATTGAGAAACTTTCGTTTTATTGAATTAAATACCCATAATAAAATAACTCCATTGTGAAGATGCAGTCTGGCACAGAACTTTACGGAAAATCACCGTTTCTGCCTATATTATAGATCTGTCGTGCCCTGCCCTGCCCCGGGCAACCAGCGAAAAATACAATGACAAAAGTTTGCAGACTCCCCACAATATTTAATTGGTCTGCAATTGCGAGTGCGGAACCACAAGCTTCACACACAACGTACCTTCCTACCCGTACCCTACATGCATATTTGCTTCGCACAACTTGCTGTCGCTGATGTCTGTCTATTGTCTACGTACACAGCAAATAATTTTGTAATATCCAGGCGCGTAATTTCTGGTGATGTATTCATTTTCGAACGTAATCTTACTCGGTTACATCATTTTCCAACAATTATCACACTCACCATGCACACCCTGGTTGGCACCGGAAAGTGTCAACAAGCCCATTCCAGCAGATACTTAGAAACAGTATCATATGTATTTTCCTCCTTTTGACTCGGTGAAATAGCCGAGAGGTAAGCGATATGTCTCACAATCAATGGATCTGTGTACGAATCCATGCCAATATTTTACTTATATATGATTCATCTAAAGATCCGGTTCTAGCGATTGCTAGACCCACTCTCAAGCTGCGGCGGCTAATTTGTTGCATGAAAATGATGTAATTGTTTACATCACTTTTACGACGCGACTGATGTGCAGCGAAAATGATGTGATATCACAAGAATTTTTTTGCTGTGTACGGATAAATAGTAATAGCTCGCTCGATACGATGATATGGGAAGGTAAGAGAGATGGTTATTTGCATAACAAAGACGAATCTCGTCTGATGGGTGGCTCAACTTTTACCGACACATAAAAGCTGCATCGGGTTTTCCTGCGGCCACCACAAGCCAAGTCAGGCCGGGACAGGTTGACAAATGTTCATGAAGAGAATTGTGCTCATTCTGCGAATGGAGTGACGTGAGAAAAGTCGGAGTCGTATATCGAGATGAGGAATCCACTCTCGAATGAAGTGACTCGCCGTGTAAATCAAATGGAGAGTCACCTCATTCGAGTCGAGATTTCTCACCTCGATATACGACTCCGACTTTTCTCACGTCACTCCATTCGCAGAATGAGCACAAATGTCGGCGGTGGCAGGACGAGAATTAGGTATGAGAGGGAAACTTTAAGATTTTATTGCATCATAAAATGGCACGTTTTGGTAAATTATTGAAACTATCCAGGTTACAGTAGATTTATTTTGAACTCTGCTGTATCTTATAAATGAGAATTTTAGCAACAAGTTTGAAATTTCAATTAAAGGGCCGCTCAGTTTAGATTCCAGGATCTACTGAGAACGACCTTACGGCTGTATGATTTCGCCGTTTAAATGAGCATGGTCATTCGTAGCACTTTCCTTCTAGTACAGCCTTCCATATCGTTTCCCCTGGGAACTACCTCTAAAGGCGGAGTGCCAAATCTACCACGTTCTGATTGATGAACGGCACTTCTCCGACATTATCGACGTCAGGATCTATCGTGGTACTAACCTTGGTGATAACGACTCTAACCTCTACCTGGTGATGGTCAAACTGTCAAAAACTCACTGCCATCGACAATGTACGGTACTAGCGGCCTCCTCGGTAGCATATCGAACAACTGAAGCAACCAAATGTTCCTTTGCATACGCGTAGAATCTCTGGGCAGCATAGTTGGATGAGGGTGAACTTGATGTAACTCTTCTGGAGGACCCACCTATATCAGGAGATATAAAAAGACTGCCTGGATGAAACGGAATCTTTACTATTACTTTAGAGCTTTTAGTAGAACTTGTTACTTCAGACTCTAGTCTAGAGTCTGAAACGGAATGCCAGCGGACATGAAACCAGTGAAATTTTCAAGAGACGTGGAAGTTCTACCTACCAGAGGCCCAACCAACGCAGCGTCGGCGTGTCGCGAGCCAAAAAGTGCTGAGCTAAGGACGAAAGCCTTCTTACAGACGGACGTGGGGTGATTGAAAAGTGTTGGGAACAGCTCTTCGATCAACACTTGAACGGCGCGAAGAGAACGTAGGTACGAGAGACCGAGGCATCAGAGGAAACAGCTACATCAGTCTAGTAGAGGGCGGGAATGAATAACTCTTAACTCTGAGGGAAGTTTGTTGCAAGAGGTTATTGGTCCAGCAAAGAGATCACACGGTGGGCTTCAGAGGGCTTTTAGGGGGCTTCATAAGCTCTCAGGTGAACTTCACGGTTCAGAGGCCTTCCAAAGCGATTCAAGGCGTTTCATGGTGATTTAAAAGGTTTCAGAGGTATTTTAGGGGGCTTTCAGGTGCTTTTCACATGAATTTCTTTTGTGCTTCAGAGGTGTTTCAAGGTGTTTCAGGAGATTTCAGAGAGGTTTTGTGGGACCAGAAACTCTCAGGTGAGTGAGGTTTCATGGGAGTTTCAAAGGCGTTTTATGGCGTTGTAATGCGTTTCAGGGCATTTCAATGCGTTCCAGGGCGTTTCAGGAGGTTTTACAGGGGTTTAGGGGGCTTCAAGGCACTCAGGTAAATTTCATTCTATAGGCGTTTCAAAACGTTTCAAGACATCTCAATGGTCTTAAGAGCGGTTTTAGGGGAATATAGAAGCCCATTTAACTTTTCCTCTATTGTGTAAATCTCTTAGAGACAACAAAAATACGTTGTGTGTGTGTGTGTGTTTACAATTCAACTCCCACTGTCCGGCAGTGGTATTATGGAAGAAAGATGTCTGCAGTTGTTTGTATGGTTTTACTGAATTTCACACTAACAACTAAAATCATCTTTAGCCCGGGAATTGAAAGGTGATAGCTCTGTTGGGATCCAGTGACCCGTCTCAGAATGTCTGGTTACTCACGTCCATTCCGAGGTCACTTTCACTTACAACAAGCCCCGCATGTGTGCATTACCGTTATCAAATGGATAATGATATTGCAAACGCACTTCCTGCTTCAAAGGTAATCTTCGAAACTGGCACGTATTTAGTTCCATTTGTAGTAGTAATGATCAGAACAATCTCACCCAAAAACATCCAAGTAAGCGCTGCCATCTCCATAGAAACGCCGTACGTAACAGCGTAGTCAGGCTTGCTCCGCGTTTTGCCTCCGTCGCGCAAGGCTCCGTCATCAATCGTAGAACAAACGTCGCTTCATCACTCATAGAATGATGAATATGAGACTACACTGTTTTCTGGTACCAATCGCGCATCACTTATGGCGTATTATGTCAGCCCGATACGTGAAGAAAAACACGAAAAATCAGTCCCACCACAAACATTTTACAACCGACAAACTACCGGATGGCAAACGCGGAATCGACGACAAATTTCGACACTCTGGATACGAACTTCGACACCGTTTGCAAGCCTCCACCTGCGAGCAGCGGCATGCAATCCGCATGAGACTGAGAACACCTCCGGAGCTGTTCTAGCAAAACGGAACTGAATTCGGACACAATCCTTCACAATTCTTTTAAGATCAATAAACCACTTTTCATTAAAACTAATCAGAAAAAAACACTGTTTCACCCGCGGAAGAACTATCCGGATGGCGTAGCACCAGCCAGACCGTCGGCGGAATCGCGAAAAAGAAAACAAAACTGGCGAACGCGAAAAAATGTGACGAGCAGCTCAAAAATCGACTGCACGCGGCAACGCCTACTGCGCTTCAGCCATTTCCCCGAATACTATTTCTCTGCAAAATAATGTCTTTTTCCCCAGAATTTCTGATATGCAGGAATAGTTTCACCTAATAAATGTAACTGGCACTGCACTGATGATGAATGCGAATAGTATGAAACTTAACATCAGATATTTTTCCTTCTTTTGTTCGACTGCTATTCTTTCGAGTTTGGGAATAATAAGGGAATAAAGAAATGGCTCATTTAGAAAAAGCTGTACAGTGAAATGATTAGGCGAGTTATATAGAGTACTGCTCCTCTATCGCCTCTATCCAATTCAAACTGGCGCAGTATCATAACGTCCGAGGCCATAATGTCCCAGGGCTTCATGGCGCATTTTTTCGGGGCATAACGTCCAAACATGTAAGTATGCCACGAAGTCCAAGGAAAGAAGGCACATAGGATATTATGACGCACCTAAACTTTTGGACGTTATTTCGCAAAAAAAACGCGACTTAACGACCGGGACAGTATGGCCTCGGACGTTGTGATCCGGCCCCATTCAAACTATCTATGACTATGACACTTTGTTCCATGAACTGTGTAAAACTTGCCCTAAAACTGATGAACTGAACAATTAATCACTGTAACAATATAAGACTTTCGAACAACCTACGATAAAAGAAGGAAAAATCTTCATTAAATGCATTTGCTCTACATTATAATCTCATTATTAACGCCTGAGTTTAGAAAGAATAGCCGATGCACAAAAGAAGGAAAAAATACCGATAAAAATTAAGTTCATTTTCCACACATCAGTTTCCTTTGACAGCACAATTAAAAAATATGTTTTCGGGGAAATGGGCTATTCGGAGTAATGATATTCGGGGATATGGGCCATTCGGGGTAATGTCATTCGGGGTGTTGGAATTCGGGGTACTGGACCATTCAAGGTATTGGTTTTCGGGGTAATGGAATTCAGGGAACTGTTATAGGACCGATTGGGATGCTTGATGGATTTAGTCAGTCGGTAAATGCGTAGTACGTGGGTTGGTGATTGTGTGGATGCAAGAGAGCTCCGAATGCTAAGCAAGTGTGATAGAAGCTGAACTTGAGCCAACGCCGCCGTCGGTACAAGCGGCGTCCCTCCATTAGGCCGGCGTCGCAAGTCACCATCATAATGTTGGCGTCATTAGTGTTTTCCCTCTCGGCGAAGAAAGACGCGTTGTGTGCTATCGGCTGGGTGATTCCTTTCTCCGATTACAACACGGAATTACACAATGTCGATCCAGCCAGGAGTTGCAGTTATTTTGACTGCAACATAAACTACGAACTGTTTACGGGTGGCGGAAAGGAATCACCCGGCTTGGAAAACGTCGAAATAAGTGGAAGTGATAGAAGCGGCGCTAAGAAAGAAACACGATTTTTCATCACAGTGGTAGGGGTTGGAAATAAACGTGGTTAAACGAGTCACAAAAGGGCTTCACACGCGAGTCGAATTGACTGCGCCTAAAGAAAGTCCCAGCGGGCCGCACTACAAGCGGGTTCCATGAACCGCGCATCAAGCGAGCCGGAAAGGCTGCGCTGAAAGCGGGTCCCAGACGGCCGCGCTCAAAGCGGGTTACAAAAACCGCGCATCAAGCGAGCCGAAAGGGCTGTGCTGAAAGCGGATTTTGAGAATCGCGCTAAAAGCGAGCCGGAAAGGCTGCGCTGAAAGCGGGTCCTAGAGGACCGCGCTCGAGGCAAGTTACGAGAACCACGCACCAAGTGAGCCGGAAAGGCTGTGCTGAAAGCGGATTCTAAGAATCGCGCTAAGAGCGAGCTGTAATGACTGCGCTGCGATTGGGTCCCAGCGGGCCACACTAGAAGCGGGTTACAAGAATCGCGCATCAAGCGAGTCGAAATATGGTAGCATTGAAAGCGAATTCAAAGAATCGCACTAAAAGTGAGTCGGCAAGGCTACGTTCAATTCGGGCTCGAAGATTGCTCTCAAAACAGATATCAAGAATCTTGATGCGTCAGAAAGGCTGCGTGAAGTTTGTTAGCGTATCAATCGAGCTGAAAGGGCACGCTCAAAGCTCGTTCTGGAAAAAAAATCGCATTCAAGCGAAGCGATACCGAACGAACTTTACCTAATAGTCTATTTTACGAAATGACAACATTGTTGATATTGATATTAACACTCACGGGCTTGGGCGCAACCTCCTGTCAAATTTTCATTCATGAAATGAGCGATCAGCTGATCCGAAACGTCTCGTAAAATGGCTCATAGAGGTCCGATGAAAGCAGACTTATTATTGATGCTGGATCTAAAACGATCGCAAATAACATTTGCACTCAGAAGCGAAAAATACTTCTAATATGAGAAAATGATTTAAAATCACGCAAAACAAGCACTTCCTTAAAGTGATATGTTATCGTTATGAGCGAATGGCACGAATGTATGCTCAGATAAAGGAAATCTTCTAGGAGCCTAAATAGTCAGTCTGGGTAAATTATTTTGATTTTTCAATATGCAATAGACAACTTCAAATTGAAAACTTTCCTGTTTACTCGTTAAACAAGGCACAACATTAAAATGTTTTTCCATGAAGATAATGGAACAAATGGGAACGCTTGGTTGTTGTTGGCTGTGTTAGCCAAGTTGAATGAAATTTGACCCAATACTAAATGGTGTAACCACATCCGTTTTAAATAAGAATAAAAGCAAGGAAAACAACGATTTTGAAAATGACTGTTGTATGTAATAAACATTGTTTAGTTATTGATAGCATTTTAGAGCTTCAAAACAAAACTATTAAATAATGCGAAGTTTGCTGCATTTTGTATCATCTTTTCCTTAAGGACAGACTTGTTAGAATCCCAAAATGGCTGCCACAATGGCCGACTGGCACCTACTCACGATATTGAGGGCACACCTAATTTTCTTATTTTAAGCTTTTTGCAAGTGAGCAAGAACAGAATAATAGCGTGCACTGTAGTGTAAAGTTTGCTCCTTGAGATTTGTGCGTTATGTTTGTGTAGAAGCAGTAGTGATGTGACGGCCGTCAGACGTCAAATTCGTTTTGACATCGATATTGGCGTTGACAGGGCCTTTTAGTTGGATTTTGCCCCAACCAGCGAGTACACAAGCAAGCGGGTACGAGGCATCCCATCTAACGAACCCACACCGAATCCCCACTGTAGTAGTGTATACATTACGGTATAGGGCACTGCATTGTTTTGATTTTGTATGGGATTTTGACGTTTCTTGGCCTTGTTGTTTACAAAAGCTCTGTAAGAGTGAAAGAGAAGGAAAGAATTTCATGCAGTGGCCTATACCGGACGAATATGCAGGTCAAATATTAGCCTGCTTTGGATTTCTCTGAATAACTTTTACAGAAAAGCTAACGAAATATTGGAAAATAAAATGGATATGTATTGTGTTCAAGAACAACGCGCTTGATACAGAATTAAGAACGTATGAGTTTGAAAGTTTCAATTATTTTCAGATACCCTTGTAGCACGAGAATGATCCACAGATGAAACCGTTTTTGAAATATTCTGATACTTTCTCTCACTGATTCGCAAGGCGTACAATCGCAGTGACACTCGCAAGGCAAAACAAAAAGAAATATTGCTTTTTTTGCACCGTATTCGACCCCCTGCAGAATTTTTTTGTCACACCACAATATGTTCCCACCAGTTTCAGCATACATTGGTTGGTTTCGCTGCTAGAAATTTTAAGCGTCGGTTACACTTTTTGGGTGGTGCATGGAATAATCGGTTTGTTTACTTGCTACTTTCCTTTGTGTTTGACGTGTGAACAAATATTTTAGACGATTGAACATATGCACGGTAATCTATAAAGCAAAGCAAGATGCAATATGTTCCCGCCCAAAACAAAAGCACGTAGATTTCGCGAAGTGACAGATGTTTTTGGTATTATTTGTGATAAACGACAAGAGTGGCTAAGTGGGATGAGTGTGCTTGCTGTCAAATCCCATATAATGTGAAGGAATTTTATTGGAATCAGGTGACGCTGTTATGATTAGTAACTGACGCGCTTATATCGGAAGCCGAAGGCAGATAATCGCCATAATCTGATTTTTCTCGAGAGGCATAATAAAGTCATAAGTCTGCAATGTTCGGTCCAAGGTGTGGCCTAAAACCGAATCATATGATTTGGTACATGATTTAGTCTCTGAACCATGGCGTACAGCTGACAGAAATCCACGAGGAAATCGTACTGCGGTACTAGCTTTAAAAAAAATGGCGGTACTGCTCTTAAAAAAATGGGGTGGCCAACAGCATTTTGAACTATGGCTGGCACCAGAACTGTCAGTACAGTTAAATCATGCGGTCAACCAGAACTCCCATGGGCTCGACGTGCACGTCGAACAGGATAAGAATCTCAATTATGTAGCTCCCAATTCGTAAGACTCCGAAATATGTTGGAGCCTAACTGAGGTTACCTACTCCTTCTTCGTTCATTCACTGGTGCGGAAATTGAATAAGCGGATGGCAGCCGGAACTCGGCGAGAGCTGGTGGCCTCACACGTGACACGTTGCACGTCTCACCCAACTTTCAGAGAAATTACCGGACATTCTCGTCACATTTCGCTCTGTACAGCTGGTCATCTAAGCACTACTAGCGGGCTGCACGTAATATATGCATTTGTTTATTCATTTAATTAGACCTTTGCCATGTTTCCTAGAGGTTGTGGTAATCCTGGAATAACGAATTAAATGTTTGACAAATCGATATAGGTTTTGTGCTGAGGATCTAATGAGCCTGGTTGAAACAAAGAGGAGAAACGTTAAAATTGGAGCAGTCGATTTTCTGTCATTCCCATAGTTCCGTTCGAGCAGGAGGCCTGTCAAAACGACAAGGATTCGCCACTTTGGTATACTCGAGACACTTTATGGGGATCACTGGCCTACATCGATGTGTAATGTTTCCCATTTAATCAATCACGTACAGGGGCTTACATCGTCGAAACAATAACAACGAAGATATCTTTCTCTGTGGTCGTGAAATACGATGTTTCGTATGCAGAAAATCCACGCACATATTTGCTTGCATCCAGTGAATGTCGGAATGCACAGTGCGATCCAGTGAAGAGAATTGTCAGAAAAAAAAAGGCACAAAACAAGCAACAAAGAAGACGCGGCGATTAATCTTTATCCCATCTGGTAACAGATAATGACATGATCCCAAAACATTTTGTTGCAGACAAAGCGGAAGCTGAATTTGTTGCGTACTTTTCAACTCGTGAATAATCAATTATTACCAACCCAAAGTCGAGCTTTTTTGATGATACATCTTTAGCAGCGTTGCAATGTTTACCGACTCGAACTTACCACTCGAAAATCACAATGCAAGCGTGATGCACGATCTTTGTCCTATTCTGTTCAAGTTGGGACAAACCTATGTCGCATTGGGTAGAATGTCGCAACAAATTCAGGTTGCGACATTGTCGTTATTGTTGCGCGATGGTTGAATTTTGATTCACTGGTGCGATCCGAAAAAAGCCAGTGGTTTCCCGTTTTTGCCGAGAGACAAAGACGTATGAATCAAAGCTTTCGTAGCTGTGTGAGAGACAAATCGCTGCACTAGTTCTACGGAGAGAGTGCTTGGCACTGTGCTTGTCACAGTGCATTCGTTTTGTACTTTCAATGTACAGACAACACTAAATAAATTAATTATAGTGTTTACAAAAAAAAAAACAATTACCTGACTCTAGATAATGTTGAGTACTTTCAAACTTACTTTTGAGTCGTTTCGTCTCCGCTCTCTTTATTGTTGTCAGAAAGCGAAGAGCAAAGTAACCCAACATTGGGACAGAAGTTGAGTTAACAGTATAGTAGTATAAATTTAAATAATCTCAAATTTGACTTAACAGCTAATACCGGCATTCTTAGTTCGCACTCTCCCCCCACGAATGTTACCAAAAATCAAACCTAGAAACACAAACACGCTTGATGCTCATCCGTGTAAGAATCCAAATTTAACTTATTTTGAGATAACTCAAATTTACATCAAATAAGGCCACGATGGGGTCTCCAGTTAGCCTAGTGCCTAAGGCTATGGATCGCCAACCCGGAGACGGCGGGTTCGACTCCCGTTCCAGTCGGGAAAATTTTCTCGACTCCCTGGGCATAGAGTATCATTGTGCTTGCCTCACAATATACAAATTCATGCAATGGCAGGCAAAGAAAGCTCTTCAATTAATAACTGTGGAAGTGTTCAAAAAACACTACGTTGAAGCGCGACAGGCCAAGTCCCAGTGGGGACGTAGAGCCATAAAGAAGAAGAAGAAGAAGGCCACGATAACGTCAAAAGAACCTAAGTAATAAATATTAAGAAATATAATCAACAATTTGACCCAAATTGGATTCAATCTATGAACCTTTTTTTTAAGTCTTGTATTTTCAGAAAATTGTTTAAATTCATAACTTTTTTTATAGAGAGGAAGGTGGATGTGTGGATGCAAGAGAGCTCCGAATGCTAAGCAAGTGTGATAGAAGCTGAACTTGAGCCAACGCCGCCGTCGGTACAAGCGGCGTCCCTCCATTAGGCCGGCGTCGCAAGTCACCATCATAATGTTGGCGTCATTAGTGTTTTCCCTCTCGGCGAAGAAAGACGCGTTGTGTGCTATCGGCTGGGTGATTCCTTTCTCCGATTACAACACGGAATTACACAGTGATCGCCTGCCTATTTTTCGGCATATACTTAAAAGAGAACACTTGCAGTATTCATAGGGCCTGTCCATAAACTACGTAGACTCTGAGGGGGGACGGGGGGGGGGGGGGGGGGGTTCTGGTCAAAGTCTACACGGAAAAAAATCCATTCCCCTCATCATGAATAAAAAATCATGTTCTTATGATGTCTGCCAATTCATAATATCATGGTTGTGATTCATAATCTCATGAATGAGTTGACCAGAATTATGAATAGAAACAAGCATTTTCATAAATTATATTCATGGTCGCTTCCAAGCGTTACACTTATCTGCCATATGCAATTATATAAATCGCGCAGTCGTCCAGCACAGATATGTGGAAAAAGTTGAACCTGCTATTTTTGCAAAGTTTTTATTTGATTAGAGTAATAAATGTGCATATATCAGGAAATGGAACATCATAACAGTGTGCCCATAAGATTCGGCAGTTTATTAGGAGTTGATTGACTAAAAAGTAATTGCGCAAAAAGTAAACAGTGCCCAGTTCGCGTTTTCGTTGTGCCATCTGTCGTCGTTCCGAGTTTATGTACGAAGGGTGAAGCAAAGTGGGAATCGCGCGTGCTAATTTTCGGTAATTCTCTCTATTTATCCGGTTTATCCTTCGTTCGACGACTTCGGAGACTCAGCAAGTGGTGTGAACTAGTAATCTATATAGTTTGGAGGGCATCCTTAGCCTGCTGGATGTAGCAGCCAAAGACAAAAATAGTAAACCAGCTAAATATGATTATCCGGTGAGTTCGATCATTGTTGTTCTCTTTTATATTTGAACATCCTTGTAGAGACGCTGAAAGTCTCTTAAATAAAGACAAATCAATCAATCAATCAATATTCGAACATGACATATCTTCACTAACAAGAGGCCAACTAAAAGTGCTGCTTGCTCATAGAAAAAAGGATGATGGATAGGTCCCTAAATCATAGAAATGGGCTCTGATATCACGTATTTTATTTTCTTATGATTTAAGCTTGCATCGTTTTATTAATCTAAATTAAAGCATTTGGGACCGACGACGACGGAATCATAAAAGTAATTCTTAAATTCATGAATTCTATGCATGGCTTCATCTCCCTCAACCATGATTTTATGAATCTGGTGGTAAAGCATCAGGATCTGCATCCAGGTTTATGAAAATTATTCTTGGCTTCATGAATGCTACTCATGATCCCAGCATATTTAATCATAGCTTCATGATTATATTTCCCATTTTTGGTCGTCGAAAGCCAAAACAATAACGGGTGCAAATCATAAAATTTAATCATGGTGTATATTTATAACATAAAATCATAAAAATATCGGGAAACTATGAGTCATATTCATGGTCTTGGGAATGGATTTTTTTCCGTGTACTGTCCTTAGAAATTTCGAAAATTTTGTGTGGACGAAAGTCTACGAGGGGGGAGGGGGGGATCTGAGATTGCCAAAATTGAGTCTACGTAGTTTATGAACAGCGCCATATAAGATCAAATTTGAAATAAACTCGCACACAAAAAGCGTATTCAAAACGAAAGTAGCCTATTTTTTGTTGTACAATTATCAAGAATGCCGTGGATTGGTGAGTGAGTGAATTGATTCTTTCTTATCCATTCACTCATTTATCTCACGAAAAATTGTAACACAATATCTGAATTTCCTTAAATTCCACAACGAAAAACAAACGCCGAGACGTTTAGAAAAAAAACAGTCAGCGGGAAAGGTAGTTCTTTAACAAGTTAGTAGGCTGGTGAATGAGTTTTTCAGTGAGTGGGATGAGATATTGCGATGAGTTAGGGAATTGAAAAATGTGTGAGTTGGCGAGTGAATTGATGTGTCAGTGAATTTGTAAATGAGAGTTACTGAATAAGAAATTTGATAAGTGAATGAAGTTGATGAGTGAACAATCAAGGGAATAAAGATTTTTTTTGACTTGGTGAATGATTTTGTAAGCGACTAGGTAGACGAGAAGGGTGTAAGTTGATAAGCGAGTGAAGAGATGTGAGCTGTAAGTTGTAAGTTAGTGGTAAATTCGGTGACTAAATGAGTTCTTGTAAAAGTGAGAGTGAAGTGTGAACAGGTTGATGAGTAAGTGAGTCGGTGAATGAGTTTTTGAATGTTTGTGCTAGTGAGTAAGCTGATGGATTCGTGAATTAGACACTAGATGATCAATGTAGATTCCTTTATCAACTCAGTCACTAACACTAGTTTACAAAATAAAATGAAAGGCGTGAACTTCTTCAAGGACCAAAATTTTTGAAGCATAATTTAGCGCTAATTTCGAAACCGTGCTTCAAAAATTTTTAAGTAGAACAGTTTTTGAGTTTTAGCTCAATATCGAGTTTTACAACTTTTTAAAATATGGAATTTAATAAAATTCATACATCTTGCGTTTTGTTCAAATAATTTTAAATCTTTTTCCATAAATTAAAAGCTGAATAAAATACCATTCGATCACATAGGTAAAACATGTGATTACAGCTTAATGAACTCAATGCCTGATTTCAGCCAGGCCATCCCGGGTACTCAGGAATCTAGTCGAGGCTTTTACTAACTCCTGTTCGATTTAGTATTGGTTTCTGGAGCTAATCGTTGTTTTCCGCATACAAATAGGTCTAATTGTAGTCCATCTACGGTTCTCTGTAGTCAAGGCATGACTTCAGTCAGATCGTCCAAAATTTCTACAGTTAGTTGATACCACAAACATTATACAGTAATGTTCCGATTTTATCACGGCCTCCGCGCGTCAGTCCATTATGTTTCATTTATTTGCTGTTACATTTGAGAGCAAGTGCTTCCCCTCTTCTTTAAGATGAATGTTGAAGGCGCGTTTTGCCATGTTAAAAATATAAAATATGCGTATAGATTTTGTAGAATATTCAAAAGCATTTTTGAAAAGGCGCGCCCAGATTTTGCATGAAATTCTCGAGAGTGAGAGAACGATTCAGAATCGCGCGCGAGTTTGCTCACGCAGGAGCGGTTCCTGAGTGTGCTTTAAGTGTGAGTTTACCTACACTGGTGCAAATGAGAGCAATAAAAATAATTGGAAATAATCCTTGATGACTATTTCGAGTGTTCATGTTTTGTGAGGACGGATTCGGATCGAGGTATTCATAAAATATTAACAGTACTGCAAGGACAACACATGTTCTACAGATGTCTCCGATTACCTAATGGGGTCAATAAGGGAATAATATCTCGTGTTTAATTTCATTTGAAAACAACAAACGCAAATGTAGACTTGGATGGTTCAGAAATGTTGAATATCTCAAGAACTCAAAAGAAACCAATCGAAAAATCTCAAATTCGAACCAGTAGCAACATCAACTATTAGGCAATGGAATGTGCAAACTCCCATTGAAATACTTCGTTAAGAAGAAGTTATGGGGGTGCGAATCCTACTTCACTAAGTCCAGAAAAAATGTTGATCCCGTATATTTCCAAAACTATAGTGTTGTGCGATTTTGTGTTAAAAAAATGGTTAAATTCTGTTGAGAAATGGGCTGTTGGCTTTTATATCCTTCAAAAGAAGAATAATGAAGATGTGACAAGTCCAAGGCTTGTGCCGTATCTGCTGTGTGGTCCAATGACCACCCGTATTTATACAGTCGAACCTCCATGAGTCGATGTTCCTTGACTCGATATCGACTCATGGAGGTATTTTATTCCATACTGAAAAAAAAATTCTGGGTTACTATGATGGTCCCCCCAAAAAGCTTCCCAAAGGATTTTTGTTCCACTACTCGATATTTCCTTGAGTCGATGGTCCCTTCAATATCGACTCATGGAGGTTTTACTGTACTACCGTAGGTAGACATAATGAATCATACCTAGACATCTAGGTACTGTCATGAATAGTATTTCATTTAGGTAGATATCCTATGCACCCAACCATTAGGAAGACACTACAGGCGATTTTCTGAACTTTTATTTTTTACCTGGGGTCAAACGGGTTAATAAACATCCCAAGTGAAACTACTGTAGAAATTCAGGGAAAAACTCTAAAAACAATCTCACGGAAATTTCTTTAAGAAATTACAGGAGAAACTTCGGATGCAGGAAATTCATGAAAAACTCATTAAAAATCCTTGGAGGAGCTTTTTCAGAAATCCCAGTAATAACTCCTGTGGCAACTCTGGGAGAAATCCCCAGGAGATCTTTTGGGGAAGACCCAAGAGGAGAAAATCTTGCAAGGATTTCTCCGGAAATCTTGCAAAGAGCTCTCCTTAAATCTCGCATTTATCCAGAAATTTCGCAAGGATTTCTCCGGAAATCTTACAAGGATTTCTCCGGAAATCTTGCAAGAATTTCTCCATAAGCACTTTTCTAGAAATCCTGCAAGCACTGTTCTGGAAATCTTGCAGGGATTTCTCTGAAAATGCTGCAAGTATTTCTCTGCAAATGCTACGAAGACTTATCTGGAAATCCTGCAAATCCAAGGATTTCTCTAGCAATCCTGCAAGTGTTTCTCTAAAAATCTTACAAAAATTTCTATGGAAATAATGCAAGGATCTCTCTGGAAATGTCACAAAGACAAATCTAGAAATCCTGAGGATTCCTCTAAAACGTGGTTTCCCAAACTGTGGGTCGCGAAGGACGCTAAAATATTTTACTGTAACAGACAACAAATGGGGGAATTTCTATGGGGGGTCGCGAAAACTACGTGTGCTGTCATAAGGGGGTCGCGCGACCTGAAAGTTTGGGAACCTATGCTCTAAAAAATCATCCAGAGATTTCTCCAAAATTTCCATTAGAAATACGAAGGATCAACCTAGGATTCCACCATAAACTCCTTCAGAATCTCCTCCATGGATTTTTCACCAGATTTTTCCAAAGATCCTTTAGATTTTTTTCCGAGAAGATTGTCGAGGAATCCTTCCGTGGGTTCGTTCGAGGATTACTTCAATTACTTCAATCAAGAATGCCTTTAGCAAATCTTCCAGAAACTTCTCCAAGAGTTCGAATCCGGTTTGACTTTCTGTTTCACAGAAACGTAACCTATACTGTGGCTTAGTTGGGTAAAGCGCCGGACTAGCGGTACGGAGTCGTGGGTTCGAATCCCACCAGAACCAGTGGTATTTTTTCTCAAATTTATCTCTCAAGACACTTACCTACTGTGTCTTCGAAAATATTTCAGTTTTTTCGTCTTCATCTAAATATTTCCCAAGATTAATTTGTCTCATTTTTAGCACAGAGCATCTCTGTGGTATTAGAGACAGACATTTGTGCAGATTATGAAAATGAAAACTCGTTGCTCGACCTATCGCTAGTCAGACAACGAGATTGGATTTTGCGGTGGCTTTATACCAGAAAGATGGGTGGTAAATTAGTTTTTACTCATTATGTTTGTCTTTTTACGTCACTCTGGAAGCTTCTGTGGTTAATCTGTTAATCCTGTGAGCAGACATTTGTCATTGTCGCGAAATAATCGTTTTGTAGGTTAATTATACAACTTGAAATAACCTTCGCAAAAACGTATTTTTGCCTCGTCATCGAAGGTTAGAAAACTTCTCGATATGAATACGACTTTGAACGACTCTTTCTCATCTTTCGTTATTCTTGCTTTGATGGATAGCAAACTTGGGCAATTATGAATATTTATCGTAATTAAACGCATAATCATCATCACACGCGGCTGCCGTTTGCCGTCGCTGCCGGTAGCAGTGCAAATTATAAGTTGCATAAGCAATAGTCAGGCTTGCTAAAACCTGACGGCACAAGATGTGACAAATGCTAATATATTTCACGCCAAATTGTGTCTATCGCTGCTCCTCACACCGACGACGCTGCTGGCTGGCTGGATGATGAAGTTTGCCGTGTCTGGCGGTTTAGACGACTATTTTTATCGTCTTGACGAACATTTTATGACCGAGTTTTAGAAGATTCGTTGCATAGATGCACGTGTCTATGTGCTATGTGGTTTTCACCGGAAGTTTAAAAGAAGAAATAATTGCAATTGCAATAAGAATAAAGTTAAGAAAATAAAAACGTAGTCACATACCTTTGCGATTTTGATAAAATATTTAAAAACTGAATATGTATGTGCTACCGATGATATGTACCATACCAGCAAGTACACATACCGTTTGATCCAAATACTAACTGGCACAACATCCTCCAACGACGCAAACGATGTTCTATTTTCGCCAAGCATAGTCGTGACAATGGCAACGACGTTACAATTTTATTATGTCACAAGATATACCTGCTAGGAAAGTTCCCCATCCTAGGAAAATCCCCATTTTTGCATCTTTTCTCCACCTTTACCTTGTTAGAGCACCCGGCCATCACTAATGGTCAAACATTTTCTATTAGACATAGCCAGGTGGAGGAGGAGACCGTGCGGGAACCAGAATGGAAGAGATACTGATCGAACTGTATTCAGTTTATACCTATATTTCTATTTTTGGGCCGGTTCATCAGAAATTCAGAAAAATAATAAGGGGAAGGTAGCGATTCCTTGCAAATGCGGAAACAGTGTTTTCAATATGAATCCATACATAACTGATTTACACTGAAGATAACAAGGTATCGAGAGAGCATGTGATACATTGCATAAGCTATTTTAGAGAGATCACTATAGAGCAGAGCGAATTACAAATCGACCACTTATTGATAGAAATGAAATGGCCCTAACAACGACTTTGGCGACGGTAGAATTACACGCAAAGACGTTCGTTAAAAGCAATGTACGGTACCGCAGTGTAAATTAATAATTATTATTTAGCATGGACGACTGAAACAAGAAGACATTTTTTAGTCATAATCACAAGATTCTTGTTGCTGGCAGCACTGGCTCCAAATGATTGTCAGACAATTTCTCACGTCAAACGAAGGTGAGGAGATGACAGATCGGCACCAACATTTCAAAAGGGCGTAACTGCTTTTGCAACCAATGCCTTCTCACAGAGCTGTGGGTCGTATTTCATTCATCTCACGCAATTCACATCCATTACAGTCCCAATTCGTTCGTTGGCGGCTCGTTAGATGGGCTGTCTCGATGGTTGAATGTTCGCTGGTTGGGGCAAAACCCAACTAAAAAGCACTGTCAATGTCAAAATCGATGTCAAAACGAGTTTGACGTCTGACCGCCGTCGCATCGCAGCTCCTATATACAGAACGTTTGTGCAAGTATGTGAGTGTTTCGTGACGTATTCCTCGTCACTTGCGTGTGTCTAGAGCATTTTGATCAGTTGTCAGTTTCCCCAACGAACGAACACGATTCGCTAATCGGGGCGCAGTCGTGACCCAACGAGCGAATCCTCACTGTAATCGAAAGAGGAGGATTTTATCTTTCTATTTGTGCTACAGTAATGTTCCGATTTTATCACGCCCTCCGCGCGTAAGTCCTTTATTTCTTATTCATTTGCTGTACATTTGAGAGCAAGTGGCTCCCCTTTTCTTTAAGACAAATATTGAAGGCGCATTTTGCAACGTTAAAAATATTGAAAATGCGTATAGATTTTGTAGAATATTTAATAGCATTTTTGAAAATGGGCGTGATAAAATCGGAACAATACTGTAGTGGATTGCTTGAGAGGGATGGGATACGTCCACAGCTTTGTGAGAAGGCATTGGTTGTAAATGCAGTTACGCCCTTTTGAAATGTTGGTGCCGAGATGTCAGATTTCTAGAATGTAAATTCAGTTCAGCTCAAAGTCATGCAAGGGCTCGATATTGAAGGGACCATCGAGATAGGGAGAGATCGAACTGAAGAACCAATTTGTAATGCACACTAGATTGAAAAAAACTCCGTTACTAATGCCGTTTTTCTTTATTATCCAGTTCCAACCTGGGTTGGAACTGGATCAGATCACAGTTTCAACCCCAACCCGACTTCGGTTTCGCTTGTACTAAAGTTTGTTTGACGTTGTTTGTTTACACATTTTCCGCCAATCCAGTTCCAACCCAGGTTAAAAAAGAAAAACGGCATAAGAAAAACCAACAACAAACAGATGTCACTCTGCCTTCCCATAATGTTTTGCACCTAGGAAACGCGGTCTAGTAACCTGTGAAAATGGGCATATCGACATATAGAGAGAAAATCTAGAACAAAAACGATCGAAATCGCATCGAGATAGAGAGATATCGAGATAAGGAGATATCGACATGTAGGGAGGAAAAATGTACGTAGACTGAAGGGACCGATCAAACCATCGAGATAGGGAGAGATATCGAGATGTAGAACATCGAGACATGGAGAGTCGACTGTAATTTATATCATAATAATTGAAATGTTGCTAAAATATTGTTTCTTCTTACAGCTATTAGTAAACTATGAACTAGCCTGATAGCTTAAATATTTTAAGCTTAAGCATTTTCAACAGTGTAATTTCCCACATGGCTTGGTCAGCCAAAGCAAAATCAAGAAATTGACATTTAGATATGAAATAGTTCATTTTATCACAATAAGTTCCAATGAAACATATTCAATGTATTCCCAACTAACATTTTCAGCGCTATAAGCTTCAGTCGTTTGCTATCTATTGTGTAACAATCGAATTGAAGCAATCAATGCTGAATAAAAGGGAAGCTAGTCAAATATAAATCATAAGCTAATACACGGCTACAAATCAAGCATTACACAACTACCGAACTCGCTTTTCTGAAATCAATCACTTGTCACTGGTGCTGCCTTTACTGCACTCTATTCCAACTCCGGGAGATTTCCCGGAAGATGTGAAAACTTGAACAAATTGCATAGGAGTCCCCACTAACAAAACAGTTGCTACTATACAGTACAATTCGTAATACTGACAAATCCACAAACCAGCAGCGCTTTGAAAGCTGTTATGCGATATCATTACAGCTAGAAGCTGTAATAAAGAAACTGTTGATATACCAACACGACTTGTCGGATGTAAACATTATTGTCAAAACTAACTTTAAGCGGGATATATATGTAGCTGCTACACAAATACTTTACAGCTATCCATTTCTGTACTGTGAAATTATGTATTTGGGTTGCTTTTATTGCACGTTAATCCAACTCCGAAAGGTTTGCCGGAAAATGTGCAAATCGAATAAGAGTCCTAACCAATGAAACAACTGCTCTCATACAGCATGTTTTGTAATGTTCCCAAATACACAAAACAGCAACGCTCCATAACTGTTTAACCCTAAAAGGGATACCTGGGGTCCATTGGACCCCAGGTGCCTTTCAGAGCTCGTCTTTGATGGAACACACTCAGCGAGGTGACGAAACTGTGGCCATGAAGGTATCCCTTTTAGGGTTAAAGAACATTCTTTCAGCTAGAAGCTGTGTCGAAGACCCAGTTGGCGCAACCACACAGCTTGTTCAATGTAAACATTATTGCGTTTGACGTTTCACAAGCTTTTGCAGCAAGATGGAGTTGGGTAAAGGTTTCTTGTAGCACAATTATAAAGCCTTGTCTGGAGTTAAACAAAACGGGCTATTTTATATGCAATTTATATATAACAGTGTGACAGCGAGGAAATCATCGAGATCAGTGGATACGGAGATCGAAAGTTCGATTCAATTATTCAGTTAATCAACTATCGGTTTTAAATATTGTTTCAATTCCACAAGTATTGCGTCACGGTATCCATAACCTAATTATACTTTATCGATTAATTTGGGGATGCCGTGTAACTAAAATTCTCTTCTAGTTATGATAATAGCCGCTTTGATCGCTCACCAGCATTCTTCGCCATTCGCCATTCATTCATTCGCTTGCGATCTAAACTGCGACGAACGGCAACGAATATCCATGTCAAGAAACTTGCGCATGGCTACCCACTGGTGATGGGGTTGCGTGCTTGATCACGACAATCCGTTTGCTGCATCTTTCTCGAATCGATTCAGCTAAGAGGAGTGAATATGAATGGAGTGAGGCGAATATACCAATCCTTGGCCTTAACCACTAGGCTACCTGCCAGGCCCCTGGCATCAATGAAATATATCGTAGCCCAGCGTTTCTCTAACTATGGGTCGCGACCCACTGGTGAGTCGCGGGCTGATTTTTGGTGGGTCGCGAAGGCTTGGGCAATATTGTAATAAATGTCTTACTTATCTTATGTCTACTAGCCATTGTGTAATGTACACAATCGACAGAGTCATTTTTAGAAGTGTGGCGTCTCTTTATTGCTATTCAAAATGTTGTATTATAAGTCTTAATCTGAAGTACATTTAATATTTGCTCTACTGTCTGTGTTCTGAAATCGATCCTGAAACTATGAGTTTTCAATCAAAAGGATTTTTTCTTGCTTGCAGTTTACATTACCAGTTAGATTTACATACCAAGTTTAGCAGTTAAAATATCAAGAAAAAAATAGATTTATCAAAAATCAGCAAAAAATTACCAAACTTCGACAAGAAACCTAAACTTTACCGAACTTAAGTAAAGGTTAACATCGGAACAATTCTGATGAGTATCGATAATCCGAACTTTCGCAGAAATCAGAACTGAAAAATGATTGCAATAAAAATATAAATAAAATAAGTGTGACTTGATGTCTTATTTTGTCATTTTGTAGTAGATTTTAAAGTTCTGCAGAAGTACAAAACTGCTACTATCTTCAAAGAATTTGTATAAATATTTTTTGTTCTGTTTATTTCTAGAATATGTGAGAGAAAACCAAAAACCTGTTTTGTAGTGCTACTTGAAATCAGATTTGATTGGAAACTTGGAAACTTATCTCAAATTCTTTAGACTAAGAGTTTACCGAAAAAGGACACTTGGGTACCTTGGGGCTTTTCTAAAAAAAAACAGAGAGTACAATAACACTAGTTTACAAAATAAAACGAAAATCGTGAACTTCTGTCAACGACCAAAATTTTTGAAGCATAATTTAGCGCTGATTTCGAAACCGTGCTTCAAAAAATTGTAAGTAGAATAGTTTTTGAGTTACAGCTCAATATAGTTTTACAACTTTTTAAAATATGGAATTCGAAAAAAAAATCAAATATCTTGCGTTTTGTTCAACCAATTTTAAATCTTTTTTCCATAAATTAAAAGCTGAATATAATACCATTCGATCATCTAAATGCAGGTTTTGCGTCAGGTTGATGAAATTCAAGATATTGGCGAGTTTTGGGGACGATCTCCTTAAATTTTAGCAAAATTACCAAAAATATATGAAGAAAATGTATTTTTTTTTTCAATAAGAAAACAAAACAATTAAAAAATTCTTTCTCAACGTTTATTTGACATATCAGATGTAGGCGAGTTACAGTAAAAAATTCAGCTCTATCGGGGCATTGATTACGGAGAATGAGATGTGTGAAGTGATAGCATAGACTAATTTCAAGACCTCGATGTACCAAAGAAAAAGATCAAATTTTCGGTGACCAGTCCGGTACCCAATAAATATTCATAACCGTGTATTTTTTTCCGTGTAAATGGCCTTTTGTGTAAATTTTATTTAGCGTGTTACACTGATCTGACAGCTCTGACAGTAAGGGGCTAAACATAAATTACGTAAAGTGAGTACCGAGGATTGTTCACAATCTGCGAACTTGACTGCGGAAAAAATTGCGACCATGACGCCGCTGGTGATAGACTTTGCTTTAAAATAGAACAGAAATCGATTTCAAATCATCAACCTTGTATGAAAAATCGAAAAAATCCGCTCTACTGTAATTTCTTTCCTTTGCGTGTTCGAACTCAGGGCATGATTGTACACCAAAAACGATCATCAGCTTACCGAGTTCAAAAATGCTGTAAACTAGTGTAATTAGAAAAAAAAAACTATTTACTACTTAGGAAACGTAAGTTGATTCAAAGCCTATGGAAGCGATAAAATGTATTTATTAAAAAGTCAGTCCAAATTTACAGAAATGACGTATTTTATGAAAATACGCTCTGGTGGGTCGCCAAATTCTTTAAAAGTCGAAAGTGGGTCGCAAGCTGAAAAAGTTTGAGAACCCCTGTCGTAGCCAACATCTAACTGCCTTATACTCATATTCGTGCAAATTGAAATGAGCGTGTAATCAACAAACGCAAATTAATATGGCAACACATCTGAAAACGATCAAATTCAAGATTTACAAGTCGATCTATAATGAAGGTCACCATACAAAAAGATTGTGTTGGATATTATTCGAAATTTGATAGTTTTTATTATGGAATTCTAAACGAATGTCTAGACAAATTTTCTATTGGATTGTTGTCCTTGAGAAGCCTCTAAGCCTTCCGACGACTAGAAACTCAGCAAGTGATCCGAACGAGTATACATTAAATTTGCTTGAATAGAAATATCCGATGAGTTCGTTCCTTGTTGTTCCCATTTTGTATGTGAATATCGTATGGAAGACACGAAGATACTTTATGTGGTCGTTAAGGTGCTGGTTGCGAGTCGCATGTGATATCTATAGATTATAATTTTCTATATTGCCGTATTACGACATTTGCACTCATTTAGACTCGTCCCAAATTCATTTTTATCACAGTCTTTTTTCGCAAACGACATCACAGCGACAACGTATACAAGTTCGGTTGAATTCAAGACAGAGTCGTCTGCTGCACAACAGTTAAACGAAATAAGTTTAATTATGTAATGCGAAATGTAACCGAAGAAAGTCTAGGAAATTTACATGACGAAAAGTTCCTGAATCGAGCGGGAATCGTACCCGTTACCCTCTGCATGGTCTGAATACCCGTGTGCTTACGATATCGGATATACACACACCTGTACTGGTAAAATCTAATCTTTGAAATTAAAGTCCAATTCTACTTACTTTGTTGAACACGGAATGATGCTATGTGTGATACCTCGTAATCATATAGACTTCCGTACTCTTTGAATGTCTGCAGTAATCTGATTTATTATTCTGTCATATAACCATAGCCTACTAGCATAATACATAGCACATCTCCTTTTTCATATAATTTACAATGTAGTTTCACCAAGTTAAACGATCTTGAAACTATGGTTTATTATTTACATACAATCAATATTTAATTCTAAAGTGTTGATTATTTAACTTTTTCAAACTCCAGCAAATGTATCTTCATTTTCTTCAAAACCTCGGAATAACGGTTCATCTGCATCAGTGCTCCTCACTTCGGGGTCTTCTATTACGGGTCCTCTGAGCACCTCTTGACCGGTTTCCGTTCTCGTAGAACAACTAGACGCGACCGGAATATCGATTTTCTTCAAATGTGCAATATTTCGTTCATATGTTGCTCCAGTATCCTGGTTCTCCACAGTAGCCCGATGACCTTTGCGTTCCAATACCTTGTATTTTGCTTTACCAAATGTAGTCGCCAGTTTGTTTGATGGTAAAAGGTTCTGCATTAAAACAATATCGCCGCAACAGATGTCCGAATCTTGAGCATTTCTTCTTCTATCCTCCCTTTCTTTTCCTTTTTGCTTGTTCAATTTGTCTTGATCGCGATAATCCGATGACTCCGGAATAGTTTCGATATCGTCAATCGATGGTATCTTCGACCTAATCGTACGTCCATAGCACAATTCTGTAGGTGTTTTACCAGTGGTTGAATGAGGAGTTGTGTAATACATCAGGAGATAATCGTTCAAATCCTTCTTCCAATCTCTTTTCAACGCATTACTAATCTGCAATCTTTTCAAAAGTGACCGATTCTGTCTTTCGACAAGCCCATTTTCTTGTGGCCAGTACGGCGCTGAATGATTAAGATGAATACCATGTATTTTGCAGTATTCTTCAAACTCTTTTCCTATAAATTGCTTTGCATTATCCAGGGTAATCGTTCTAGGGTATCTCAACCGGGTGAATATCTTGTTGAGTCTATTGACGGTTTCGCGTGAGCCGATCTTTGCCATTACTTCAACCTCCTTATATCTGCTAAAATAGTCTACTATTACTAGCAAGTATTCTCCTGAAGGCAGTGGTCCCATAAAATCAATAGCGACATCGATCCATGGTTTTGTAGGAAGTTCTCTTCGATTCATTGGAAGTGGTTTGCTTGGTAGTCCTATCAGTTGACATCCTTCACACTTAGCTACAAAATCTTTAGCTTCGCGATCCATTGCTGGCCACCAAGCTCGGTCTCTCAAACGTTTCTTCATGATTGATTCTCCTGGATGACCTTCATGCGCAAGTTGTAGCATCCTGGGTCGCAGTCCTTGTGGCACAACTAATTTATTTCCGCGTACAATAGTATCTTCTATCATGCCAAGCTCGTTCCTGAACGGTTCGAATGATTTTGCTGCCGAATTATTCCAATTCCCTGATTCTAAACATTCCTTCACTGCTTTGAGCTCAGGGTCACATTTGGATACAGTTTCAATCTCACTTACATCAATCGCAGCCGATTCTTGAACAGCGAGCACTAAGAAATGATTGTCGGTTTCAAATTCATCTGATTTGTCTTCGGTTACAAGGCGCGATAATGAATCCGCAATGTTTCCTGAACCTTTCCTGTATTTTACAATGAACTTGAATGATTGAAGCCTCAGCACCCATCGTTCAATCCTGGCGCAGGGCTTAGAGGTAGGTGAAAATATAATTTCCAGTGGCTTGTGGTCTGTTTCTAGCTCAAATTCCCGACCAATGAGGTATATTGAAAACTTTTCTACGGCCCATACCAATGCTAAGGTGCTCAAAACTTTTCTGATGCTCAACTTCCCAACAAAACTTGTTATCTTTACATATCAACTGCCGAAGTGGTTCTGTTATTGTGGCTAAGTCAGGAATGAATTTTCCTACATAGGTTACTAGACCGAGAAAACTTCTGACCTCTTCTGATGTTTTCGGTTCTCGAAATCTTTGTAATGCTTCAATCTTACTAACCATTGGACGAACTCCTTCCGATGACACCGAATGTCCAAGAAACTCAACCTGCCTGACTTTGAAAATGCATTTGTCCTTATTTAGTAGAACATTCCGACTTTTTAATACTGCTACGACTTTCCTCAATGCATCATCATGTTCCTTTTCAGTGGCGCCGAACACCATTATATCATCAATAAAATTCACAACATTTTCGCATTCTGCCAAAATATGCTCCATAACCTTTTGGAACATTTCCGGAGCGCATCATGGAGCGCATGATATGCCAAACATTAACCTTTTATATCGAAATAGGCCCTTGTGACATATGAATGTTGTTATATGTCTAGATGATTCTTCCAATTCAATCTAATGCAATTAAGGCAAAAAAAATATGGAATAACAATATTAAAAACTATATAAAAAATAATAATTCATACAATTTCTCATTAAATTTCTAGTTTACCTGGTGAAATGCATCCTTAATGTCTAGTCGAGTGAAAAACCGGGCCGATTTGAACCGGGGCAGAAAATCTTCGAATGTTGGCATAATGTGGCGTTCTCTCTGGATCGCTTGATTTGCACGGCGCATGTCTACACATAGACGCAAATCACCGTTATCCTTTACGATGATGACAAGTGGTGAAACCCATTCAGCAGGACCTGATACTGGCTCAATGATATCCATGGTTAAAAGTTGATCCAATTTATCTTCAATTTTACTGAGTAGGGCTATCGGAGGTCGACGAACTTGTTGAGCAATCGGCGTGAAATTTCGATTTACTGGAATCCTCACTTGTACATTTTTCATTTTCGGAAATGATCGTTTCTCCACGGATGACAGCGAGTTGATTTGATTTGGTAATCCGATCTTCAACACTCCGAGAGATTTGGCTGTTTCTTTCCCAAGAAGAGATTGCTGTCCGCCCTTGATGACGTAAAACATTGCATTTGTTCCAAGTTTTCTTTCCGTGGCATCCACTTCTACATATGCTTCAAATACATCAACGATTTCTAGCGGCTTAGCTTCAGGGCCATATCCTCTCAGGACTGTATTAGGAACATTGAACGGTATACAACTCTTGACGCCATGCAGCTTCATATATTGCCAAGTTTTATCATCAATTATGTTCTTTGAACTTCCCGAATCTATGAGGACCTGTATCAGCACACCTCCGACTTTTGTCCACAGGCATTCGTCTCCATCGCCAATATTGAAAATAAAACTTTCAGGTTCAGCCTGCTCCAGGTTTTGTTCGGCTACAATCGCACGTACATTCCCAAATTTCCTTCGTTTATCTGGATGGCCAAAATTTGATCCTTCATAACGTCGTTTGAATGCTGCTCCTGATCGACATACTTTAGCATAATGTCCTATTTTGTGGCACTTCTCACATTTCCTTCCACCCGCTGGGCATTCGCGATCGTTTCCATAATGACTCTGCTGACCGCAACGGAAACACGTGCTACCATAACGATTGGCCGTAGTATTTAGCTTATTGATCCGCGTAGTCTGATCCGAAACTGTAGACAAATGACAATATTATAGAATAAACTCCCTCTCTTATTTAAGTTATATCTAATTAAAAAGCAAAATTTAGATCAAACCTGTGGACGCTGATGCATCACCTAATCCTGTGTTTTCAATCGCTTTTGATTGAGTCTTGATCGATTCAAACGAATTTACAATGCGTGTCAGCTGTGCCAAATTCAATTTCTCTTTCTGCAACAACCTCTCTCTCAATTCGGCCGGAGCATGATAAATTACCTTGTCCATGATCCGCAATTCACGACTTTCAGCCTCCGTCTTTCCAAAATTACACCTCTTCGCTTGGTCCGCACAACGCATCAAAAATTTCCCCAGTGGTTCGCGCTTTCCTTCATTAGTAGTGGCCGGTGATAGTTGGCAAAACTCGTTCCGCTCAAAAGAATCGTGCTGCTTCGGAACGAAATGTCCATCCAACTTGGCTATGGCTATCTTGTACGGGTCAACTCCTTTTTCAATATCTTCCACCACATCAGCTCCATCAATTGAATAGAATAAGTCTTGAAGTTCTAGACCTCCTTTGGCAAGAAGAATGTTCTTGATTTTGGTAGAATTCTTCTCCTCGCTAGCGGCCACAATTACTTCGAAGTTTCGTTTCCAACGCAACCATTCTGTCCGAGTCTGTGTCTCCGGAAGATGGTTGAACTTAAACGGGCATATGTTCCAAGCTTCCATTCTTACGCTGAAAATTCAAAATTACACATAGAAATGGTTGCTATGGAGCACTAAATTGTTATTTTTCAAACAATTCTGGTTTTGTGTCGGTGTCAGTTGCAATGCGTTCTGATTATCGCTATTCATGTTCCTGGCTTTTACGCCTTTCCCTGCTCGTGGCAGCGGAGTGTCCTACCGAAGTAGTTTGTCCTGCCGAAGCAGTGTGTCCTGCAGAAGCAGTGTGTCCTGCCGGAGCAGTATTCTACTTAATATTTCACAACCGAAAGCAAATACCTGATCAAATAAAATGTTTCTGTTTCAATTTGTTCAATTTATTTCAAATTCTCCAGAAAAAATTCCAAATTTGCGTTTCGTTCGGCTTTATTCGTGGTGACCTGATTCGAAAGAATTTATCCTCGTCCGCCAGATGTGATACCTCGTAATCATATAGACTTCCGTACTCTTTGAATGTCTGCAGTAATCTGATTTATTATTCTGTCATATAACCATAGCCTACTAGCATAATACATAGCACACTATGTATTCTAAATCAGCCAATCCATGGGATGTTCACTCCTCTCCAGTCGCTTGTACATTGTACCAGCAATCTAATTATGAAAACAAATAATTATTTTTATTCATCCCCGAACCACGGACCCACCCGCGGCATGCAACCATCAATAATCCGCATTAGAGGTCCACTTGTTCTTGGTGCCGGTGCTGGGGCCACCCTTATCGGATTGTTCCCGCAAAAACCGTAAACCAGCCTCGATGGATGCTTCGAGGGCATTTTTCGAAACCGGCGCTGCTTTGCTACGTTGTTGGTTTTGCCTCACCGCCGCCGAGCTGGGCCCATAATACTCGAACGTAGGAGGCGGTGGTATTTCCGCCCCTTCGCCCGCCGCCGCCGCCGCCCCACGCCTACTTGACTCTCTCCGGTCGTCTTCCGACTCGCCATCGCTCAATTCATTCCGTATGGGCACCGCCTGCTGCTGCTGCTGTGGTTTGAATCGCTTTTCCGACCCAGCATCATGGTCCAACGATGCATCATAATTCCGTCGTTTAAACTCCTTCTTGTTCTTCTTGGTGGTGAAAAACAGCGTCCGATTCGTTTCTTCCGGTAAAACGATGTCGTCCTCCGTTCCCGGGATGGTAGGCATGCTGACGACATCCTCATCTATTGCTGCACCACCACCACCGTAGAATACCGACGACGGCAGAAGTGGATTATTAGCCGTGCTGTGTGCTCTGCTGCTGTTATAAAATCGATCAGTGGGAAGCGGACCAATCTGTTCGTTCTCATCTTCTTCGGAATTGTTCCCATCATTGTCATCAGCGGCATCCCGGTCGTTCGGTTGGCCAACCCTGTCCTCGTAGTATGTCGGGGGCTGAAAAGGATTGTTCTGTTAGGGTATGCCAATTTTAAGAGAAGAGTAGGTAGCCGTAAACTAGGCAAAAAAAAATAGGTTCGGACTGTTTTGTCATGAATGCTTTGTTCGGCAGAATTAATGAAAAATTACGGTCATGCGTTGAAAAAATGAAAAGAGAAAAGTGGAACATAAACAAAATCAAGACTCACCCTAACGTTCCGTCTTCGTTCCGTTTTCGGTGCATAATCGACAGGTGGAGCAAACTCATCTATCCGCTCCTTCCGTTTCATCTCGTTCCACTCCTCCTGGGACATGACGTGCCACTCCCGGGCCGGTTTCCACTCCATCTCCTCGTCCTTGTGCTTCCCTTCGTCCCAAGGTCGAACGTGCTTCTGCCGTTCACGGTCCCTTTTGCGTTCCTCTTTCTCCTTCTTGCGCTGTGCCTTGGCTTCCGCCTTCAGCCGCTTTCGCTCCTCGCTCGTATCGTACAGCGCATCGTCCGTGGTGGCAGCATCCGATTGCTGCTGCGGTTCCTTTTCCGACTCCGGTTTCGCCTCCTCCCTCTTCTCCTCCTCCGGGGGCAGCCCTTGTCGAACCCGTTGCCGTGCCTTGGCAGCCTTCATCCGGTCGGCAATTATCTTGTCGCGTGCTTTGCGCAAATCTTCCCGCTCCTTCTGGGCTTCCAAGGTGGCATCGCGAATCGAGTCGAGCTCCTGCTGCTGACGGTTACGTTCCTCGCGGTCAGTCGAGAACGCATAGTAACCGACACCGTGCTGACGGGCCTCTGTGGGAGGGAAGATGAAGAACGAAAAAAAAATGCAGGTTTAGATACCAAGAATATATTGATAGTGTTTTTTCTGCACTGTATGTATATTTTAAGAGTTTATATTCACCAAGGATGAATCATCATCATTCATCCGGTTTTCTCTTAGTTAGCCTTTTAGTTTCAGATTGACCAGTTTTTCGAGGCATATGAAACTGATTCCAGACCACCAACAATCGATAAGGGGTCATCCATATACGATAAGAGAGTGAGTGTTCAAGATGGGTCACCAGATTCTCCCAGATTCCAGGAATTACTCCAGGAATTCCTCCAGGAGCTCCCTCAGGAACTCCTCCTCCTCCTCCTTCTTCTTCTTCTTCTTCTTCTTATTCTTCTTATTCTTCGTCTTCTTCTTTATGGCTCTACGTCCCCACTGGGACTGGGCCTGCCTCGCTTCAACTTGGTGTTCTTTAAGCATTTCCACAGTTATTAATTGAAGGGCCTCCTCCAAGAACTTCTCCATGAATTACTCCAAGAATTCTGTTAAGAACGCCTTCAAGAATCCCACCAGGATTTTCTTCAGGGATTCCTCCAAGAATTTCTCCAGATAATCCTCCAAAACTTTTGCTAAGAATTCCTCCAAGAATCCGTCCAAGAATTTCTCCAGAAGTTCTTTCAAGAATTCCGACTGGAACTCTAATAAGAATTTCTCAAAGACCTGCTCCCATACTGTGTGATAGTAGATTCATACTAATATATGTACCAGTTGGTAACGCACGGCACATCTTGTGATCGCAGTAGGCATGGCAAATCACAGCCACCCGCGTCGTCGTCACTCTTCGCATAACGTCAAAGTGCAAAGTGCGTGTGCATCTTGGTGTGCATTCCCACAGCTCCCGCTTGCTCGCAGTTAAGCTAAAGCGCACACATACTTCAGTCAAAAATTCGTGCAAGAATTTGACCAGGAATTTCTTTTTAATTCCTCTAGGAATACCTCCAGGGATTTTTCAATAAATACCTTCAGGAGTTATTACAGGAAATCGTCCAGAAATTCCTCCAGAAATGCCTAGAGGAATCTCCCAAGAAATTCCTCCAGAAATACCCCCAGAGACTTTGAAAGAATTTTCTTCAAGAATTTCTCCAGAAATTTCTCCATGAATACCTCCAGGATCCGTCAGGAAACATATTCCTCAAGAAAAAACTTCTGGGAATACTCTAAGAATTCGTCCGAGCATTCCTCCAGGGATTTTCTCAGAAATTCGTCCAAAAATTTCTTAACGCCAAATTTCTTACGCCAAAAATTCCTCCCGAAATTACTCCAGGAATTCCTTCAGGAATTACTCCAGGAATTCCTCCAAGAGCTCCTTCAGGAAGTCCTTAATAAATTATTTTTGGAATTCCACCAGAAAGTCTTCCAGAAATTTCCACAGAAATTAGTCTGGAGATTCCTTCAGGAAGCCTCCAGCAATTCACCTCCAGGAATTCTCCCAAGAATTCCACCAAGAATTCGAAAAAAGAATTTCTCCGAGAATTCTTCCTAAAATTCCTACAGGAATTTCCCCAAGAGTTTCACCAGGGGTCCTTCTAAGACGTCTGCAAAGAATTCCTCCAAGAATCCCTCCACCAATATCGCCAGAAATACCTCCAGAGGTTTTTTTTTTTTCTAAAAATCCTTCAAGAATTCATCCGAAAAATTCTCCATAAATTCCTTCACGAATACTTCCAAGATTCTTCAGGAAACCTCCAGAAATACCTCAAGAAAATATTGCTTTGACAACTCCAGGGATTCCTTCAAGAAAGAATTCCGACTGGAACTATAATAAGAATGCTCCTAGACCTGCTCCAACATCACAAATTTCATCTCTCAATTTGCCAATTAGCAACATTTCGTGCCTTCTAATTACAAGTTTTTCCAGTATGTTTCAGACATACCAGTTAATCTGGTAAAATGCCAGTAAAATGGGCAATATGTATCATTGTTCTGCTCCAATACTTCTTGCAAAAAATCCTTCAAGAATCCCTCCAGGAATTTAACCAGGAATTCCTTCTTAATTCCTCTAAGAATACCTCCAGTGTTTTTTCAATAACTTCCTTGAGAGGAATTATTATACAGTCATTGCACAATTATGGGTCACACACAATTATTAGTCACTTTTCACTTTAATAGATAAATACTTATTAATTGCAAGCTTTTGTTAGCTATTATTATTTTTCGTACATAAGTTGATTTGTTTTGTGTCACTATACGTATCGCACACGGGCTAATACATCAAAAAATACATATTTTCGATATTTTTTTGTTCGGCGCAAAACTAGCTGTCAAAGTAACGCTTCGATTGTGAATAACGGACAGTGCGTGCGCTGCTTTCGTAAGCTCTGTAAGAGCGAGATTTAGTGATTTTCTTGTGCGAAATGGTATTGTCACCAGAACAAAGGTATAATTTACGTTCTAAATGTAGAAATTCATGTGACTGCAGCTAATTAAAGCTTATTTCAGACAAAATTTAAGTGACTCATTATTGTGCCAAAGAACACCGAAAATCACACAATTATGGGTCACTTTTTGTGTAGCATAATATTGACAGTTCTGCGTACATGGGCATTGCATACTTTTAGGCGTTTATCGGTGGTTGTGTTGGAGATTTTGTCCCAATTTCGAAAAATTGATTCTAAATCGTGAAAACACGCTTCGTTAAGAGGTTTGAGACCAGTTTTGGATTCTACTATAGTTGATCTATCGAGAATAAGTGATCATTCATTGAAAAAATAGACAAAACATTATTGTTGAGCCGATTTCTCTTGAGTGACCCATAATAGGCAGCAAATTGACCCATAATTGTTACACAGCCAATTTTGACCCATTATTGTGGTTTTCATTATTCACCAACATTTTAGTAATTTTCACCGCCTAAATTGAATTTTACAAGCATATTTTTATTTAAAACAATAAAAAGGGGTTTAAAAGAGGAGAATATAAAATAAAAATAATGAAAGTGTTGTTTTTGTATGAAAAACGATTCATATTATGAAATGGTTGTTCCTTGAGTGACCCATAATTGTGCAATGAGTGTAAGAAATCCTTCAGAAATTCTTCCGGAAATGCCTACAGGAAACACCCCAGCAATTCCTCCAAGAATTCCTTCGCGAAATCCTTCCAGAACTCCCTTCAAAGAATTCCATTAGTTTAGGAATATCTTCAAGACTTCTTTCAAGAATTCCAGCAAGTATCTCTCTAGGAATATCTCCAGGAATTCATTGAAGAATTATTTCAGGAATTCCTCCAAGAATTCCTCCAGGAATACTTCCAGAAACTTCTTCAAGAATTTCTTGAAGAAATTTCTGGAGGAAACCTTGGAGTACTTTCAGGAAGAATGCAAGCAGTAATTTGTGAAGGAATTTTTAAAGAATTTCGTGGAGAAATTCTTAGAAGAATCCTGGCGGATTTCCTTGAGGAAATCCTTGAAGAACTCCTGGAGGTTTTTTGTAGTTATTTTTGTTATTTTGTGGAATTTCTGGAGGATTTCCTGGAGTATTTCCTGTAAGAATTCATGGAATAATTCCTAAGATAATTCCTGGATGCATTCTAAATTTATTTCCGGAACAATTCCTGGAGAAATTTCTGGAGTATTTCCTGAAAAAATTCTGGAGTATTTGCTGGAGGAATCACTGGAATATATCCCGGAGTACATCCAGGAGGAATCCATGGAGAAATTCCTTGAGGAATGACTGATTGAATTCCTGGAAGAATTTCAGGAGGAATCCCCGTGAGAAATTTCCTTGGATACCCCTATTGGAATTTTTTGAACCTCCTTATCATCGAAACCCCGTCGTAGATTCAACCCTGTGCCACGTTTCTCTGTACTGCAATTTACTCTCTCTGAAGCCGATGAGACTGATTCGCTTGAGAACGATAGTGAGAGAGGAGCATGGCTCGAAAGATTGGAGATCAGTTTCGTGTTGTGTTGATAAGGGATTAGTTGTTGATTGATTATTTATGTTGTAATTTCAACCGTTAAATAAAGTTTAGTTTTGTCCTAATTGTGGACTGTTACACTTCGACCAAGTTGGTCAGGACATCAAGAGCAATCCCATAGTGAACTAGTGTCCGATAATGAACACATTCCAGATTTTCGACCACCCAGTTCTGCAGCGGTCAATATGGAAAAAACAAACCAGAATTCTGGAGGCAGCTGTCTCAACACAACCAAATAATATTTTGTGCGCCTGAACGTTTACCAAACGTATCCTGCCCTTCCACTAAAAATACCCAAATTCCCGTGACACATAGGTCTGAGCGATCGTAGAGCTGTATACATCTTTCATAGGTGTCCAAAACTAACCATCATTTCCAATCCCTCAGCAGTCACAAGGACGTGGCCAGGACAGTTCTCGACCATTGGAGGATTGCGTAAGTCTTGTCTAAGAGTCAGAGACTAGTCCCAAATATTTGTGCTTTGGTTCAGACGGGAAGAAGGCAACCCTCATAACAGCGGTCTAGAACTGTACCACCTACGAATTTGTGCGACTCGCTTAAGGAGTTTCCTTCAGAGAATACAAATATGGCTGCCACAATGGCCGACTTGGACCCCTACTCACGTTTTCAATAGCACCAACCATAAAAATTTGTAAACAAATGCGCTGGATTTGCAAAAGCTGCCTCTTTTAGCAAGTGAGCAAAGCCAGGATAAACATATGCGGCTTGGTTTGATGCTTTGTTCGTCAGATTTGAGCCTCTAAAGTTTGTATGAAAAACTGCAATGGGATTTCTTGATGTTTCACCTTAATGCTAATGCTTACCAAAAATTTCGACAGCGCAACTCATCAAAATTACTCACCAAAGACGTTTGGTGATTTTACCAACACAGCTCATGTCAATATCTGTTACCAGTTGGTTGGGATAAATAGTAATCACCGCGCCTCCTTTGTTGCTTGTTTTATGCCTTGTTTGTCCGACAATTATTGTCTCAGATCACAGTAGAATAACGTTTGCCACGCCCTTACAGCGTCAGTAGCGGTACTAGAAGTGTCAAATAAATTTTGTTTGCCAAAACAAAAGATTCTCTTCAAGCTGGACACTTAAAAACAATCAATAATTACAATAAAAGTTATAAATTTAATCAAATAGGAAAAGTGATTACAGCGCCATTGGAGTTCTAGTGTATTTCTATTCAGATCACAATTCAACATTTCAGCGTCCCAGTACTAAATTGGGATATCAAACTCATACGACATTGTGCTTCCATTGGTTCCATCCCTCCATATTAAACAATTATTATACATAAAATATTTATCTCGGTACAATGGCGTCACATACTACGGAAACACTTCTCCTCTGGACTCGCTTTCGGCAAAACATTCCGACAAAGTTTGTTCAATTCATTAATTTTCTCCCCCGGCATGCACAGCTGACCTGGTTCACATCTCTAACATTCGTCAACTCGAAATTCGAAAATGTTCGCCCCGTGACAGTTCGTTCCTATGACTTTCTTTATGCTTGCAATGCCGACAAAAAAAAAACAGATGAACGAATACCTACAACCTACCAAACTATACCTATGCAATTGTATAGATAGATAGGACGATATGTGTACACTTTTCACCTCTCACTCGCTCGGTCTGTTCGTCGTACTGATTAAATATAATTTTTCAATGCTTAAAACTGAAAATGATGAAATGTAACTTTGCAAAGAGCGCATTTCGGCATGTTCTCGAGATACATGATAGCCCCACTAGTTGAAATTTGTCTGTAAGCAATTGATGTAACGTTAATCTTCTAGTATTCTAAGAACTACGCACCATCTGTTCCGATGGTAAAAGACCATTAAACAGGTGACTCCTTATTATTCATGGTGTTATGCGGCTACATATATGGCTTGGTTACCTTACCAAATGTAGTCTAATAAAAACATAACCTCAAAAGAAGCCAGGGCTGCAAAACGGTAATGCGATAAGGAGAGTGTGCAACACTGGTCCTCACAAGTTCCTACCTCATGCTTCCACGGGTCCATCGATGACAAAGACCGCCAGCTAAGAGTTGTGTGCTTAGCTGGTAGTGGAGCATGGGCACTGTTGTCCTTCTGACTTGAGGAGATACGTCCCGAGCGTCTGTTTACCAAGGAGGTGCGGCTCAAACAGCGTCTGTTCTGGTGTCCAGCGGCTGAGTAAGAAATGCTGCATCACTCCCAGCTAAATCCAGGGTGGTAGCCCCATCAGCGTGGTCGTCCCAATCAGTGTTGGTTGGGACGCTAAACAGAACTGGCACGATGGCCCTCCGGTGAGACAGGAGTGTTGGCGTAGGCCCAATAAGTTACCCGTAAAAATCCCCGTTGCGAATAGGAGAATACGCTTTCACCGAGCACCGCCGGCCCGGTTCGCCATCGATCCAAAGAATGACACCGTTAGATTGCTGCAGACCTTGTCCGTCCCCGTCATCCACTACCAAGCGCTCCTAAACCCGAGACTCCGAATCCAGGCAGTTCAGCCTCTCCAACACCGTGCGTTCATCGTGGCGGTGGGAGGCCATTGAGTAGCCCCTCGCCTCTCGCCAGGCGTCCCTGCGAGTGGGTGTATCTACCCTCACGCCGTTAGAAGTCCGTGGTGGTTGGGAACCGCTGTTTCACCGCCTCGCCTGTCACCGCTTCACCCGTCACCGCCTCGACCGTCACCACCCGCCGCCGAACACTTCAGTAAACTGAAGTAAGTGAAAATTCCAGTTTTTATAGTACGACTCCCACATCCGAAGCTCCACCCCTACTATCAACGCCCTGGGACCCGGGAGTTAGTAGAAAGCCTTGTGTACCCACCCCCGAAGAGGCCGTTAGCCCAAGACCAGCCGCTTGGGGTTTAGACCAGTCCCCGTCTGGGACCACGCAACTACTCCCGGGGTCAAATCGTTTCACAGTGCTCGCCGTTTTTGGCCGTTTGGCGTTCGTGTGGCTTTGTGGGCTAGTGTATTTTAACGATTGTGGAGTTTAGGATTTCTCTGGGAAGGAATCACCCCTCACGTGCAGCACACACAACTTACCCAGGCTGACGTTGGTTCGCAAGTGGCAAGAGTGAGCGCGGTTGGGTGACGCCTGGAGTTGTTGCTACGCAAGCAGGGATCCTAACATTGTCTGCTTGACAGTTCGCATCACATTCAAATGCGCTATATCGCCTGCTGTGATCATTCTCTTTATCACAGCTTTATTCAGTACATCTTATATCTCACATCCTTCTTCTACTCTAAAGAAGTTTTACACATTTTTAACATAAAATTGAATTTCCGTATCTCAATTTGGAGTATTTACTTACAACCATTCAACATAATTAACTGTTATATTACATCGTCACATACGTTGCAGCTGCTTCCATGGCTGCCGAATACAATTTTCATTGTGAGGTACCATTCTGACTATGCTGCTGCTACTTTCTTTTCCAAAAAGATCGAACATTTTAGTACTTAATTGTAGGAATGATGTTTTCCGACGAGCAATTGTAGCTTGCACAGTGACGTCATCATTATCTCTCTTTTTTTCTCGTTCGGGGTCGCTCGATACAGCCGTCCTTGCTCTCAAAATAGTTTTGAGGGCAATGCTTAAAAATCATATGTGATTTTGTTGAAGTTTTGTTCGTAATGCAAGCCCCTATACTTGTAATATTTAAGAAAATTACCGCTTTGGTAATTCTGAAAAAAAAACTTGCTCTTTGAGTCTTTATTCAATCTTATACCCGAATTTATCCCATTTCTCCATCGTTTAAATTCGAGATATCTGATAAAATACATCATATATAATCTACACGCACAGAAATTTGGTTAAGTTGAATCAACAAAATGGTTTGTTGGATTCAAACCAACACGTTTGCTAGTCTACCAATCACATTTGTTGCAACAACAATCAAATTTTGTTGAACCTCCAATAAAATTGTTCAGATCAACAAACATGTTTGTTAAATATGGGTATTATCTGTCAGACGTGTAGCAAAAATGTAGAGTGTATACTAACTTCATAAACATAAACACACTACTGGTCTGGTGCGATCAGTTTGTGCAAACTTTTCAACATTTTTAGCTAAAATTAAGATATTGTAGATATTTATTTTATGAAGCAAATAATAGGTAAGTTCTGCTTGCATTACATCACAATTTAAGCGCAGCCGTCTTCTTAGTGCGTGGACGCTTTCTCGGCGATTCGCTAAGAGCAGCTGGAAACTTCTTTAATGAATTGATCATTTTTGCATTTTTATACACTGCGCTCAGGGAAGAAATTTTCACATCCAAAACGCATCAACTGCCTCGTTCAGATGGGACTTCTTCAAATCTGGTTGCTTTCAGCACGGTCTTCGTTTGCAGCCGCCTACATTTTCATCGAAATATATCGGTATAACATGTAAGTATTGTTAAATTTTTTTTTTTTGTTTGTATTTACGTGTATTTTAAGTATTGTTAAAGCCAAAATCTACTCTACTAGATAAGAAAACTAAATAAATTGTGCACTTTTTTCACTTCCAGCTAATAAGCTTGTCCCCATCGTGCGGGATCGCATAGGAATGCGGCACCGAAGGTGACCAGGGTGAATATGGATAAAGTTTCCATCGTGAACTCATTTGTGTACTATTTAAGCATCCTAGAACAAAAAAATAAACATATGAAACATAAATTAGTATTTTTTCTCAAGAAAATTGAAAAAAAAAACAAAAACGTTCCCAGCTGTCACATTAACAAACCAGTTTGTTGATTTAACAAAAATGATTGTTAATATAACAAGCAGATTGTTGACATGACAAACTTCTTCAAAGGAGATGTTTACCATCATGTTTGTCGAGTCGACAAACATTTTGGGTTGAACTCAACAAAAATGTTTGTTAGCCTTCAGATGACAATCAAGTTTGTCGAGTTTGACCCAACATTTTGTTGAGTATACAATCTTTTTTTCTGCGTGTATACATCTATCTATAGATAAAGATAATAAAGCATTGTCATTCATTGAAACACTAGCCACAGAAAACAAACTGCATCAACATAATCCTTCTTTTGGCTAGCCGACATTGACGACACCTTTTGATAAACGATTTATTGTAACCATTCGATCCCACATTTGCACGAATCAAAACTACGGGATTTTTCTAATTTTTTTTTCGTACATTGCTAAGATTTATCGGCCACGACAAACAACAAGATGTAAGCTTCAGATCCGACATTTGCACGAAAGAAAACAACGCGATCTTGCTAACCTAGCTTTTCGTCAGCGGACATTGCCGGGACTGTCCCTCCACGGCAAGCAACACGCTGTAAGCTTCCGATCCGACATTTGCGCGAAGCAAAACAACGGAATCTTTCTAATCTAGCTTTTCGTCAGCGGACATTGTCGGAATTCTTCCTCCACGGCAAACAACATGCTGTAAGCTTCCGATCCGACATTTGCACGATTCAAAACAACAGGATCGTTCTAACCTAACTTTTCGTCAGCGGACATTGTCGGGATTCTTCCTGCACGACAAACAACACGCTGTAAGCTTCCGATCCGACATTTGCACGATGCAAAACAACAGGATCTTTCTAACCTTGCTTTTCGGCAGCGGACATTGCCGGAGGTTTTCCCCCACGGCAAACAACACGCTGTAAGCATTCGATCCGACATTTGCACGATGCAAAACAACAGGATCTTTCTAATCTTGCTTTTCGGCAGCGGACATTGCCGGATGTTTTCCCCCACGGCAAACAACACGCTGTAAGCACTCGATCCGACATTTGCGCGAAGCAAAACAACAGGATCTTTCTTACCTTGCTTTTCGTCAGCGGACATTGCCGGAGGTTTCCCCCCATGGCAAACAACACGCTGTAAGCATTCGATCCGACATTTGCACGATGCAAAACAACAGGATCTTTCCAACCTTGCTTTTCGTCAGCGGACACTGCCGGAGGTTTTCCCCCACGGCAAACAACACGCTGTAAGCACAAAATAACAGAATCACTATAGCTTTTCCTTACCAGTTACTGCTGCTGGTTTATTTTGCTCGTGTTTTATTTCTTCCTCAATAATTGTCCAAGCACAAAAAATCATCCGGAAACATGCACCATCCGGAGCCCACGATGAATATCACACCACATTTTTCACTTTTTTTTGGGTTGTCGTAATTTTCTCACTTTCGCATGCAAATTGAAGAGTGATTCCTCCCAGCAAAATAATAAATTGGTTCGATTTTTTTTCGCGATTGAACGAAAAACTGGCAGGAATTCGCCAATGTGGAGTTTAGGATTTCTCTGGGAAGGAATCACCCCTCACGTGCAGCACACACAACTTACCCAGGCTGACGTTGGTTCGCAAGTGGCAAGAGTGAGCGCGGTTGGGTGACGCCTGGAGTTGTTGCTACGCAAGCAGGGATCCTAACATTGTCTGCTTGACAGTTCGCATCACATTCAAATGCGCTATATCGCCTGCTGTGATCATTCTCTTTATCACAGCTTTATTCAGTACATCTTATATCTCACAACGATGAACACTGCCATCGTGAGGTCAAATCGACTTTATATGTGGGGCAGTCTCCGTTGGTAGCGTTCGATTTCAACGTATTATTGTTCGAGTTTAAACGTCTATTCTTTGTGATCGTACCTCGGCTGTTGAGCCCGGCTCGCCGCATAACACCTTCCAGAGCGATGTTGAATAGTAGGCAGGAAAGTCCATCACCTTGTCGTAGCCCCCGCCGAGAATCGAATGAACTGGATAGTTCACCCGAAATCCTTACGCTGTTCTGCACACCGTCCATCGTTGCTCTTATCAGTCTGGTAAGCATTCCGGGAAAGCTGTTCTCGTCCATGATTTTCCATAGCTCTGTACGGTCGATACTATCATATGCCGCCTTGAAGTCGATGAACAGGCTGTGCGTTGGGACCTGGTATTCACGGCATTTCTGTAGGATTTGCCGTACGGTGTAGATCTGGTCCGTTGTCGACCGGCCGTCGATGAAACCGGCTTGAGAACTTCCCACGAACTTATTTACTTTAGGTGAAAGACGACGGAAGATAATCTGGGATATCACTTTGCAGGCGGCATTTAAAATGATGATCGCTAGAAAGTTCTCACACATTAACTTGTCGCCTTTCCTTTGGATGGGACAGATTATCCCTTCATTCCACTTCTCCGGCAGCTGTTCGGTTTCCCAGATACTAACTGGTGCAGACAGGTGGCCAACTTTTCTGGGCCCATCTTGATGAGTTCTGCTGCGATACCGTCCTTACCATCCGCTTTGTTGTTTTTGAGCTGGAGGATGGCATCCTTAGCTTCCCTAAGCGTGGGAGTTGGTTCGCTCCCGTCCTCTGCTGCGCCAACATAGTCATATCCTCCGCTGCCTTGATCCCCCGAGCCTACATTCTCTTCGCCATTCAGGTACTGTCGAAGTGCTGCTTCCACCTTTTGATCACCTCACGTTTGTCCGTCAGGAGGCTCCCGTCCTTATCCCTGCAGATTTCGGCTTGCGGCACGTAGCCTTTGCGGGATGCATTGAGCTTCTGGTAGAACTTACGTGTTTCTTGTGAATGGTACAGCAGTTCCATTTTCTTGCACTCCGCTTCTTCCACGCGGTGCTTTTTCTCCCGGAAGAGACGAGTCTGCTGCTTTCGTTTCTGTTTGTATCGTTCCACATTCTGTCGGGTTCCATGCTGCAGCATTACCACCCGCGCTGCGTCCTTCTTGTGGTGATCTCCAGGTGCAACGATACGGGAGGCTGTGCTGGAAGAAGGTGCTACGAATGGCCATGTTCTTGGAGGCGGCGAAATCGATGAGGCGTAGGCCATTTTCGATCGTCTGCTGGCCTGAATTCCTCCTCCTGGCCTACCTGAGCGTTTAGATCCCCTATGATGATCTTGACGTCGTGGTTTGGGCAGCGGTCGTACTCGCGTTCTAGCTGCGCGTAAAATGCGTCTTTGTCATCATCAGTGCTTCCGGAGTGAGGGCTGTGCACGTTTATTATGCTAATGTTGAAGAATCGACCCTTGATCCTCAACCTGCACATTCTTTCGTCGATCGGCCACCAACTGATCACGCGCCTCTGCATGTCGTCCATCACTGTAAAAGCTGTTCCCAGCTCACGTGTGTTGTCGCAACTCTGGTAGATGGTAATCATACCATCTAAACGTTCGCACCATAGATCCTGTCCAACACACCTCCTGCACCGCTACGATTCCGAACCCGGGGTCCTTCAGTGTATCGGCGAGTATGCGGGTGCTCCCGATGAAGTTGAGAAATCTGCAGTTCCACGTACCGAGCTTCTAATCGCAAGTCCCTTTACGTCGCTGTGGTCGTTGCCATAGATATCGGTTCGCATTCTTCTCTTGTTGATTTTACGTTGCTAGTATTTTTTACGGCTAGATCGCAGGGCCTGACACAAACCCACTAACCCAGGGAGCTGGGCTTACCTTCCCGGAAGCTACGGGTTCTGCATTGGCATTTCCTCCAACTGCAGTGCTAAATAGCTAGGCTCAAGCGCCAGTTTTCGCCGGGGGTGATGTTTTTAATGGGCGCCCAGGAGATCATATTTTACCTGAGCTTCCACCGCCTATCACTTATTGTAATAGAGTTCATAGGGCAGGATTCATGGATGAACGCGCTACAACGGACCAGACATTTGCCATCCGCCAGGTGTTGCAGAAATGCCACGAATGCAATGTGCCCATGCATCACTTGCTCATTGATTTTAAATCGGCGTATGATACAATTGGCCGAGACCAGCTATGGCAGAATACGGATTCCTGGATAAACTGACACGATTGATCAGACCGTCGATGGATCGAGTGATGTGGGTAGATCGAGTATCAGGGACACTCTCGAGTCCCTTCGAATCTCGCAGAGCGTTATGGTCTTTTGGGCAAGGTCTTCCGTGCTTGCTGTTTAACGTTGCTTTTAAGGGTGTAATAAGGAGAGCGGAGACGAACACGAGCGGAACGATTTTCACGAAGTTCGTTCAGCTGCTCGGGCCCGCCGAAAATGACACCAACAGAGAAATTCAAAGACGCATTGTAGCAGGTGATCGAGCTTACTTTGGACTCCGCCGAACTCTACGATCGAACAAAGTTCACCGTCACACGAAGTTAACTATCTACAAAACGCTGATTAAACCGGTAGTCCACTATGAGCACGAAGCATGGACTCTACGTGCAGAGGACCAATGCGCCATTGGAATTTTCAAACGAAAGGTTTTGTTTACCATCTACGACGGACTGCAGATGGAAGACGGGACTTGGAGAAGGCGAATGAACCACGAGCTGCATCAGCTGCTGAGAGAACCAACCATCGCCCACACCGCGAAAAACGGGAGGCTACGGTGAATGCGTTACGTCATCAGGATGTCGGATAGTCACCCGATTTGAAAGGTTTTCGAGAGCAAATCGACCGGTACAAGAAGACGTGAGCTAGGTGGGTCGTTCAAGTGGAGGAAGGTTTGCGGACCCTTCGCAGAGTGGGAGACTGGAGACGCACAGCCCTGGACCGAGTCGAATGGAAACGACTCCTGCGTACAGCAGACGACACTCAGGCCTTAGTCTGACCGGTAAGGTAAGTAAGAGAATATATGCCACAAAAGTTCAACTTATTGGTCGCAGTGACTGAATTTCCCCAACAGGGGAGGAAAAAAGTAAGAGAAAGAAGATAGGGTATCGCGCTACTTGGGCGGTGGTTTTCTTCGTCTGTTATTTTCGTCTGTTTTCCACTGTAACTCGGTCAATTTTGAACCGATTGACTTGAAATTTTGTACACGGGTAGATACTATACCTATCTCACCGTATTCCAAGAATTGTGTCAATTGGTTCAAGATTGACTGAGTTATAGTGGAAAACAGACGAATATAGAAGCCACCGCCCAAGTAGCGCGATTCCCTATACAAATTTAGGAAAAAGGAGGAAATGGACTGGCCAGAGATTGAACTTCGGATCTTCTGCATACGATTCAGAAGCGATAGCTCCTAGATAGCCAAGCTCGTCTTCCTAGAGAAGTATCCTACAAATTTCAAGTTGAAATTTTGTGGAGGATTTGTGCTAGAAAATGTTGGCAGAGCCTCCTGAAAAATAATATATGAAAGAATTACTGATGAGATTATAACGGCCTGACATCCGTGGCTTCGTTTTAACGTGGTGGTACTGTAAACCACCAAAACCCACTTCCATCCTTGACGACCGGGTGGTGCCAGATTGTACAAACAGAAATCCTTCTGCCTTTCAGAATTCTTGCACAGTAGTGTTGGCTTAAACATATCAGCTGTACTGAACTCTCCCCCTCGCCCTTTTCTGATGGCACCCTTTCTTCCCTTCAACATAGGTACTTGCAGCAAGACCTGATGCCAGTTGGAGCCGTAATTTAATTAAAAAGTTGAATGAAAATCTGTTCCACTCCGACGGTTGCTTTCGGGTTGAGCGTGGCACTACCGAGTGGTGGAAAAATAGTAACAGAACAGTCATCGTCGCTCGGTTATATCCTACTACCAGTTGCGCTGGAATTATTACTCGAAAGCTCGACCGACAACGACGTGGCGGCGGCGTTCCTTCATCGAGCCATGCTTGCTTCATTCTAGTTGGTTTGCGCCAAAGAGCATCACTATATCGGGTTGGGTACATTCACATGAAGTATGTAGAATAGGGCTACATATACTTAAATGCAAGTACGTTATAACCACAATCTGGTCCCACATCCTCCGAACAATTCTACTTGAATAAGCGAACGTGAGACCGTTTTGCGAAAAGCTTCTGATGATACGAATAGCTATTGTTCGTGCAGTTGAAAATCGGAATTTTTGACACGCGAAAATCAATTTTTCTCCTAAACCGTGTGTCGGACGTACGTCGGGCACAGTGCGCTGGATAGAGGGCCAGGTCCGCTGTCCAGCGCACTACGTCCGACGTTAGGTTTCACGTATGGATTTTGAGAAAATCCGATTGTCGGGTGTGGGGAAACTTCGGGTTTCAACCGCGACGACAATACTCAGCTACGAGAATAGCGCAACACTTGGTTCCTGCTGTGTAACAATAATCGCAAGATCCATGAAAGGAGAATGGTTGCGCTGTTGAAGCTGAAGAACATCTGTCGATTTTAAACCAGGGCGGAAAAGCCCGAGAGTGGTAAACAGTGAGAAAAAGTGAAAATGTAATAATAGCCGGAAAATGTGGTGCTTTTGGTTCAGTTGAAGACGTGGAGTTTTTTTTTTCTCTACAAGAGAGTTGCACAAATTAGCAAAATTATCAGTTGAATGGTTTACAACGTATCGTTTAGGTGGGTTTAACGGTATACACAGAGGCAGGCCATGTGGTGGTATTGCTGAAGTAGGGATTGTTGGGGATGTGTTTGAAAGTTCGATGAATTTGAGTGCCTTAGAACACTAGTACCATGATAACACTGATTGTGCTACGTTTCCCCGAATTTCGGTTCCCGGACATGGGAATGGCCCGCTTCCCAGAAAGTCTGTTCCCCGAATGACCCGTTTCCTCGAAAAGAATATACATCACAAAGGAAGAAAAACCGTCAAAAATACCGTTAGACCCGGACAGTGTTGGGAATATTCACTTGCAATGAGCTAAACTCACTTGCTACTATCTCAGTCCAGAAGCTTGCTATCAAAATACAGTGTTTGAAGGACTTTTACATTGTAACTTTATCTAAAAGTTTGCCGGTAGGTAGCCGGGGCCCGTGGCGTAGTTGGTCACACGTTCGCTTCATATGCGGATGGTCATGGGTTTGATTCCCAGCCCCTGCACTTGCAATTTTTCGTCAGTTGCTTTTCCCCCGAGAGCAATTGACACTGACTTTCTTCTGAGCCCCATGGCTCAAACGGACCCGGATACCTGGACATCCGCGAACTGCTACTCATAATGGACCCCCAATCGGACTGGAGAGGAACAACGGCCATCCATCATCATCCTTGTGCTCATCATTCTACTAGGTATAAAGTAGAAAAAGTGAAAGCGCAGAAAGGCAACCAGTTCGATAAAGTAGAATAGAATCTAGGCGCTCAATCGATCACGATCAAATCTGACTAAAGGGTGCGGGCACCGGTTTTGGCCAGTCTAAGGGAAATCATTTTTAAAAAAATAACCAATAATCCTATGAAAACAACCAATGCGTCAAATAAAAGGTTTCAATGTATATTTTGAAGGAAAAATGCAGAAATCAAGCCAATACTTGATTTTTGTATTAAAAGTGGCACTGGACAAAATAGAAGCTCTGCCGCAGTTTTGGCCATATTCTTAAGTTTGGTTTCTATTTTGGCCAATCACGTGTATTTCTTATGGGAGTGGCCAAATTAGAAGCACCCTGGCCAAAATAGATATATGGGAGCGGATTTTTTAAGGAAATATATTTTTTTCTTCCAGTTTTTAATCAAAATGTGAGGTTTTCACAGCTGTAATCATCATATTGTATTAGGATCTACTAGTAAAAATTAAATTGACGCCGGTTTAGATCACAACAGGCTCAATACCGCACTATGGCCAAAACTCCGGGCTGGCCAAAACTGAAGCTTCTACCCTACATGTCAATGGTTGCTACTCCGTGATTGATCTGAGCTGGTACCAATTGCACTGAGATCCAAATGAATAAGGGCTGGGACACTCCACTTATTCTCAAAGTGCAATTTTAGCAGCTCATGCATTTTGGATCAATAACGGCGCCGGCCACGTCCTTATAGTCAGTTGGGAAGGGAAAGGAATGTTAGAGTGTGCTGGTTGTTGCTACTAAAGACCGAGATCACCTCTGCATCCCCACATCCAGCACGGACTGGGGTATTTGTTAGACGGAAAGGATGGGAGATCTGGGAGTCACCGTTGGGTCGGTGATGCGATCCATGGATAGGGGTTATTTATAGTGTTCGTAAGGTGATAGATTGTGTGGTGAATAAGGTGAATAAGGTCAAGCGGCACAGCACGCTTCGGTTGCATAACTTGTAGGCGTTATATACACTGTGCTGTGAGTGGAAGTTGGAAGGAAGGGAAACGACTTTGTTTTCCAATTCGTTTCTGGTTCTAGCAATGGCTATGAACATATGAATATACATGAGTTGTATATGTAGAGAAGAGAGAGAGTGAGAGAAAGTAGATAGAAAGAAACAAAGTAGCATGAAAAGGACGGGCCAGGGATTGAACCCAGGACCTCCTGCATATGAATCAGAAGCGGTAGCCTAGACCACCAAGCCCGTCTTGATAAAGTAGAATAGAATCTAGGCGCTGTACAAAATGTAAGTGCAGCTGTCAATTGAAATTGCTCACGTAGTGCCCCAGTGGACAATAGAGCTGTAAATTAGGTTAAGTGATTAAGAATAAAAAAAAGTAAAGGTAGGACACGCATACCAAAGTTGTGAAAGAGATGTGAGGTCTGCTCACCACGTCGTGAGTGGCATGAGCGTAATTTATACTTATCTTGTGCTCATAGCTCTCTCATGACTTTGGTATGCGTGAGCGTCTTTTACTTTACTCGGCAAAATTTTAGATAAAACTACGATTGGAATATCCTTCATACACCGTTTTTTGATAGCAATTGAAGATAACTCTTGCAAGTGAGTATTCCCAACACTGGACCCAAGATACCACAAGCGTGATCGTCGTCCGGATAACAAGGAGTATCAAAAACTGATAGGTCAATTGCTCTACGTGTCCGTAAATAGCAGGCACGATATGTCTACTGCTGTGTCTATTTTGAGCAGGAAAACAAGCTGTCCTATGAAAGATGATTGGGTGGAGCTCAAACGAGTGGCTCGGTATCTGATGACGTCCAAAAACCTGTGGCTACGATTGAGCCATACAAAGGAAGATGGAAGATTACTAGGATTTTGCGATGCTGATTGGGCCGGAAGCCGAGCTGACAGAAAGTTCACAGGACAACGCAAATTGATAAATGATTTAATTACGCAAGAAACATTAAAACGAAACAAGAAAATAGTTTTGTCTACTGCTGTACTGAAGACATGGTCGCAGATCTTCTAACGAAACCTTTTGGAGCAGTTCGATTGGTGAAACTGAGAACTATATCTGGCGTCGAGATCATGCGTTGTGGAGGAGTGCTGATGAACGAGCCATTGATCGTGCCTTTCGGGAAAACGGTATTTGGGGAACCAACACCCGGAGCCGGAGAAAAGTAGCATAATCAGAATTTCGGAAGGAATTCCTGAAGCAATCCCGGAAAGCACTTCCCGGAAGAAATTCCGAGTAAAATTACTGGAGGGATTCCAGAAGTAGCTACTGGTATAATCTCAAAAGAAAATCCTGGGAATCTGATAAAGAACTATGTGAGGAACCGGTGACGAAACTCCTGAAGCAATTCCGGAAATTCTGGAGGAATCTCGGAAGAATTTCTTGTGGGAAACTCGGAAGAAGTTCTTGAAAAATCCGCGAAAGACTTGCTGGAGATACCCCAACAAGAGAAAACTTTTGGCGGTTGGAATTCCAAACTGTATTCCTGAAAGAATCAGAAGGTATTTCTTGAAGAATCATAGAAAAATATCCTGAATGAATCAGTGGCGTAGCCAGAAATTGTCTCTAGGAGGGGTTTTCAACGGTCAATGATATCCTTTTTGATTTGACACTTACATTTTGTAAACAGTAATGAACAATTGTATTTGTAGTTCGGCAGCAGCAAAGTTTCGCGCGCTCGCTTTGCTAGATTTTTGCGATTTGTTTTTCTTCTCTGCGGGGCACCGACGACGGGACGCCAAGCAGTCAGTAGTGTGCGGTAGTTCGGCAGCAGCAAAGCTTCGCGCGCTCGCTTTGCTAGATTTTTGCGATTTGTTTTTCTTCTCTGCGGGGCACCGACGACGGGACGCCAAGCAGTCAGTAGTGTGCGGTAGTTCGGCAGCAGCAAAGTTTCGCGCGCTCGCTTTGCTAGATTTTTGCGATTTGTTTTTTTTTTCTCTTCTCTCTGCGGGGCTCCGACGACGGGACGAGTGTGCGCGCGCCGTGGTTGAGTCGGTTCCGAATTTTTCGCTTCCCTTCGGCGCTAGTTTCCAATACACTTTTAGTTGATAATAAATATTTTCTTTCATTTTTTGCATTTACACAAAAGAGTGAAAAATGTTAGTTCGGGTTCGCCGGTCGAGAAAAAATCCGGGCGCCGACAAGTGAGTCGCGTTCAGTGTATTTCTGTGTGGAATAGACTAAAGGTTTCTGCTCCCTAGTGGAGTGGAGACGCGCGATAGAATTTTCTTTTTGGCTAGTTCTTGCGTCGAAAAGTGGTCGGTTGTTAACGGCGGTTTGTGTATATTGATCCATTGTCAAATCATATCACCAACCATAGGTGACTCCCGGACTGACAATGTACCTTACCCTACTAACAAAAAATTCCTTCCTGAGACAAACGTGGAGATGCAGCGATTCGCGGTCTTTTTAACAACGTTTGTCTTACTAACATTCCCTTCCATCCTCGATGACCGTAAGGACGTGGCCGGCGCCGTTATTGACCTTATTAAAGTTGAGAGCTCTCGACCTGTGTACATTGAGAATAGTAAGCTAGTCCCAAGCCCTATTCATTGGTTCCTTGTGCAATTTCGATTGCTCTGGTCAATCACGGAGTAGCAACTACGAATTGTGCGGTCATCTATGCTCATGCTCATGCTCATGCTCAGTAATGAACAATTGTATTTGTAGTTTGAAAATAGCGGCGCAACCGAAACATTTTTTCGTCGTAAAGCGCTTTGACTCTGGGGGGGGGGGGGGGGTTAACCCTAATCCACAAACACCCCCCTCCCCCCCGTGGCTACGCCAGTGGAATGAATTCCTCCAAACATTCATCCAGAAGTTCTTCCATGAACTCCTCCAGTAATATTTCCGGAAATTTCTCTAGATATTCCTTCACCAATTTCTCTGGAAACTTTCGCTGAGATTCCTCCGGGAATTGTTGCAGTGATTCCTTTGGTAATTCTTCCAAAGTTCCGTCTGAGAATTCCCTCAGGAGTTTTACTGATAATTCATTAGGACATCTCAATTGGGATTCATTTAAGAACATCTCCAGAGATTCTTCCGGTAAATCCTTCCGAGATTCCTCCAGATATTGAACTAGAAGTTTCTACAGAGAAGCCTCGACTAAATTATCAAAGAATTCTTCAGTGATTGCTCTGTAAATTTCTCCAAGGATTCCTCAAAGAGTTTCTTCACACGCAGAAAAAACTATGTTAAAATCAAAAATATTAGAGGTAAATTCAAATAAATTGTCAATTTGTTCAGGCCACAAAAATAAAACTATTAGGAGTAAATCGGACGTCACATTTGAAGCTAATTCAATCCATGTTTGAAACAAAAATGCATCTTCTGACAGATTATGTTAGAAATAAATGTAAATATTTTTGTTTTTCTGAGGCAGGTAGGCCCTACGGAAATATTTGATTTTCCATTAAACTTATAAAGTAATTTCCTTTGCTGGAAAAACCCACTTCCCGTGTTTTACTTTCAATGCCAACATCATGTATATGTACATCTATTAGATAACATACGCTCCCAAAAACAACGTGATTTCGTGGAGACTTTCGGTGAACCTTGCCCTTTTTGCAGGAGGAAATCTTGTTTGATGTTGCAGCTGGAACTTGTGAGTTTTGTTTATGTTCTCGAACGGGGGGCTCCTCAACGGGTATTGTCGAGATAAATGTGTAATTGAGTTAGCTTTAAAAATTAAAATTTTAGTTTTAAACATTTTATCAGTTTACCGAATAAACATAAATATTTTTGTTTCAAACGAACGAAATTTGTATCCGTGCATTTCTCCATTTATTTATCTAAAAAATCTTCTATAAACTTAATTACTTTCAGTCCTGGGCACCCACGGCAGAGAGCCGATTCGAAAGATTTCCATCCTGGGCGATTGCCAGCCATCGCCTTGACCTGTGGCTAGGTCAAATTTCTGCCGACTTGCTTGATTTCATTGCTAAGGCTGCGCCGCCATGAGCCTCTGGGTCTGCCTCTGCTGCGATGTCCTGCTGGGTTCCAGTCTAACGCCTGTTTGCAGATTTCGTTTCCGCCCCTGCGTAGAGTGTGGCCGACCCACCTCCACTTTCGCTCCCGAATTTCTGTCGCTATCGGCTTTTGATGACATCGACAATGGGGCTCCACGTTGGAGATCCAATTGTGAGGCCACCATGCACGAATTATATACCGCAGGCATCTATTGATGAAGACCTGCAGCCGTTGAGTGCTCTCCACTGATACACACCACGTTTCTCTGGCGCATAGCAGCACAGATTTCACATTCGAGTAAAAAATTCCGATTTTGGTTCGTGGACTGATCTGGTTGTTTTTCCATACATTTGTTCAACTCGCAACGGCAGCCCTCGCCTTCTTGATCCGTGCACCTATGTCGATCTTGGTGCCGCCATCGGCCGCCATTTGACTACCAAGATATTGGAAGCGTTCAACATTCTCCACTGATTGCCCATCTACCGTAAAGCTGGAAGGGTTGACCGTGTTTACATCCAACGATTTGGGCCTGTTGACGTTGATGGTAAGACCTGCCGCTGAGGAGCGATTGGCAAGATCATCGAGCTTGCTCTGCATACAAGAGCGCCGTTGAGCTAGGAGAGCAACGTTATCAGCCAATTCGAAGTCATTTAAAGACTGCCCCAGAAAGTATGGACGCACCTAGTCTTCAATTGTTTGGGCCTGATCGATGGTTCTTGTTTCGGGTTTCGGTTTGGCTGTTTCTGCTTACTATGAGATCGAAAATTTAAACGTTCTTTGCCACGATGAACATTGGAATTCGAAATGATAACTTTTTTGGTCATACCCCGCTCTGTGTGAGTTAGAAGGTTTTTTCTTGTGCTCAAACACCTTCATTGTTTGTTTATCCAAACGAGGATTAGCAGGATCTTTATAATTCATCCAATTTTTGCCTATGCTTAAACATGGTATCCCCACTATGGTTGCTGATTGCTGCTTGCACGACTTTCTCACTTACTCCCACAATATTTTGCTCATTTCCTAAGTGACCTTTCAAACTCTGTACTTCGTTTGTGCACATTTTTTCGATGATGTTTCGCTGAAAGCTCATGTATTTTGAAACAAATTGAAGGAATCACAAAAGCTGATATACAAATGCTGAGAAAATAGGTTGACCAACAGGATGTAGTTTTCAAAAAGAACTAGTCATCAATAGTTTTGAATTGCCAGTATTTTCTTACTGCGTCCATACTTTCTGGACCGGTCTTTAGGTGCTCCATGGTAATGGGCTGCTACAGCAATCCACGATTTGGTTCACGGTCAATCGCACCCTCGTGGATTACGATGAGGAACAGTAGCGGTGATAGTATACATCCTTGCCTCACTCCAGCAACGACCCGGCTGGGATCGGACAAAACACCGTTGTGCAGTACTCTGCACGAAAATGCCCTGTACTGTGCTTCAATGAGGCCGATGATTTTCTCAGGGAAACCCTTGCGCCTGCGAACTTCCCACATGTTTCCGTGATTGAGACGCTCGAAAGCTTTTTCGTAATCAATAAACACCAGGTAGAGAGACTCTTGGAATTCCCTGATTTGCTCCAGAATGATACGGAGCGTGACAATATGGTCCACACAGGATCGTCCGACACGGAATCCTGCTTGCTGTCGTCGGAGAGTTGCGTCAATCTTCTCCTGTATCCGGTTTAGGAGAGGACTTTGAGAACGATACACAGTAACATGATGCCCGTAGTGATGCCCAACTATCGCATACCCTTCTTGGTTACCTTTACTAAGACGCCTTACATCCAGTCGGCCGGAAATGTCGCGGTTTCTCATATGTTGCAGAATAATTGATGCAGTAGTTGTGCGGATTCTTCTATAAACGACTCCAGTAATTCCACAGAAAAAATCTCCAGGGCTTTCTCCACCAGCAATTCCTCTGGACACTCCTGCCGAGATTGCTCTAACAATTTCTACAGCAATTGCTTTAGAATTCCATCGGGAATTTTATCTGGGATGCCTTTCAAAATTCCTCCAGAGTTTCTTCTGGGAATTAATCGAAGAATTCTGAAAATTTCTTCACGGATTCCTCTGAGGATTCTTCCAGAGATGTCTTTAAGAATTTCTCCATGGATTCTTCTGGGAACTCATCCATGGATTTCTCCAGGATCTCTTTCAGGGTTTGCGTGGATGCAAATGAATCTCGTTATGCCCACACAATTATTCGTTCAATAACTAGCAACATGAAGATAATGTTTTTTTTTTAATGTGGACTGATACGTACTATCAGTGAAATTTCTGTTTTCTAGATCTACCCAGGATGCATTTGGAAAGAAAATGCTAATTATGTCAATGGCGATTTTAATGTGGAAATAGGGTAACCAATATAATTTGGACCCCCATATATTTTGGACCCTCTGTTTCCTATTATCATAACTTACACAGGTTTAATGATGAGATGGACATTTTTAGAATCATTCGCTAAATAAGATCGCTCTGCACGAGCAGCAATCATTTCCTCACTGGAAATATCCTTATTTGCCTGGAAATAATTGTTTGCCAATGTCGTCATCCGTGCGAGTTTCGCATCATGTTTACAAAAAGAGATTGCGGTGCTGAGGAAACTTGCAGATGTAAACAAAAACGTTTATCATTCTAGCGCATTAAATTCGCAAAGTTCGTCTAATCAGCCTTTGCCAATCAAGTAATTAGGATGTGATCCAGCATATTCAAGCGGCAAATTCTTCCAAAATAGTTTCAAACGAGTTTAAACACCGGGTGTCCAAAATATATACTAAAAAGGGTCCAAAATATATTGGGGTGTCCAAAACAGTGAAAACTGATGCTTCAAAAATCAGTTATTTTCATCAAATTTTCAGTCAGAAATGACCTTGTGGATATTTTTAACGGACAGTGGAGACTTTTACGAACATACTAACGTCATGATTATGTGTAAATACCCTCTGAATCTGTTTGATTTTGAATTAAATTCAAACCAATGTCCTCTAGGGGTCCAAAATTCAACCGTTACCCTATTGGTTCGAATTGAAGAAGATTGAATTTTAAGACCAAAATCACATCCCCTTAAAGAGTGGAGCATTTCAGCAGCACATGTATCACAAGCAAAACATAAACAATGGTTACGATCACAGCTTCGCGTGCAGACAGAAATCCGACGGCCACATGAATAATTACTGACAATGGCATAAGCAATCAGCTTAATCGTGAAACATCCCTCCGATGACAACCGACCGACAGTGAGTAAGGGGAGAATATATTATTCATCGGTGCAGAAATCATAAACGCTCCGGTCAGAGCCAGCCAGCAATCGACGAAAGGCGACATGAGTCGAGGCTCTCCCCAACCTGAGAATAATTGTTTTAGGATAATTTTCGCTAAAGGCTCGCACGCAGTTATATAGTCGCATCGAAGTGGGTGGTCCGACATGTGGAACGAACGGAAATTAACCAGACCGAGAGGCGGAGGCTATCAGACACGGCATTGTTTCTAGTGTAGTGTGGATCCGATGGCTGGAGGTTTTAAGCATAGAATGTCATCACATCAGAGTGATGTGCCAGCTGATGATGGAACACGACCTCTCTAGATATCGTGTTCGGCAACTGGACGGACATAGGTATGGTACATGCGGAGATTCCGTTGCGATATGCACTAGAACCCGACGAAAACGTTTACGCTTCAAACTTATCCTATATGGATGTACCGTATGCTATGTCGGAAACACGTTCCGTTCAAACATGTTCCAGTAGTATGGGACAAACATCGAATCCTCGCTCCAGTCGACTTTTTTGAATCCATTTAGGTCCCATATGAACTGTACAAAATTTCAGCGCAATCGGTGAAACTATAATTTAGCGCAAGCAGTTCAAAGTTTTCATAGGATTTACTATGGGAAAAGTTACACTTTCAGATAAAAAATCCCAGAGGTCGCCCCTTGTCCCCTTAATTCAAATCGATCAATGCTTCTTGTAGAAAAATCATTTATGAAACTTTCCTTCGAACACCGCAAAACGATTGGATGCTTGTGGAAAAAGTTATAGATTTATTACCGATTAGTGATCGAACGAACGGCTTTTTGTTTTGTTTTATTAGCAGCACTGTAGCTGCTCCCTTGGCTGCTGCTGTTTCTGCACGCTCGCGTCAGAATACCCATTTTTTCATTGCTATCTCTGTCGCTCTTCAAGAGGCTCCATTTAAAAATACCCATTTATAAGTTGGGCCGCCCAACTTGAAAATGGGTATTTTTAAATGGAGCCTCTTGAAGAGCGACAGAGATAGCAATGAAAAAATGGGTATTCTGACGGGTGCGTGTGGGGGTGGTGATGCCTCCCGCCACCCCATGCAACAACGGCAGCAGCAGTGCTGCTGATAAAACAAAACAAAAAGCCGTTCGTTGGATTACTAATCGGTAATAAATCAATAACTTTTTCCACAAGCATCCAATCGTTTTGCGGTCTTCGAAGGAAAGTTTCGTAAATGTTATTTCTACAAGAAGCATTGATCGATTTGAATTAAGGAGACAAAGGGCGACCTCTGGGATTTTTTGTTTGAAAGTGTAACTTTTCCCATAGTAAATCCTATGCAAACTTTGAACCGCTTGCGCTAAATTATGGTTTCACCGATTGCGCTGAAATTTTGTACAGTTCATATGGGGCCTAAATGGGATCTAAAAAGTCGACTGGAGCGAGGATTTATTTTTTTCATACAAGCGTGTCCCACACTAATGTTCCAGTCAGTCGTGTTGTTGCATCTGCATACTGATTCTCCGGATTCTGAACATCAGTGCCACGCTTCACAGTGAAAAACTGTGCCCCTGGAAGTGCCTTGTTGTCCAATATGGCATACGTTTTATCATCCATGATTATGCACAAATAATTTTTGCTCAAAACATCGTCGTACAGTTTCCAAGCCCGAGTTTTCACATTATCCGCCAGAATTTGACTGTTTCTTGGGCATTTCTGTTTTGGGTAAGTCTTCAAGGAATTACGCTCCTTGGCGCGCTGAACTATACCAATAGTCGTTCCACACTTTTTTGCGCAATCTATGATAAATACCTCCTTTTTTCTTTTGAAGATTTTGCAAATTTTGCTGTCCAAACTTGACTTGGACGCACCTGATTTTCTGTCGCGTCCGGGTGAGTCTATCAGTGTGTTATGCATACCGAATCGTTTGACAGCATTTTGGACAGAAAAAACGCTAACACCTCCAACTTTTGCTAATTTTCATAGCGATAATCATTTTTCTTAGCAGTACCTGGTCACAATCGATTTTCGCTTCTCATCCGTAAACACTTGAGGAACAACTTTAACTTATAATGAAGGTTATGTTTTGTTTACAACGCTAGCAACACATAAACACACAGCAGTTGTCAAAATAAGACTTAGTCTTTTTAATATAGGGCCTCAAAGGTGTATTCATAATTAACGATACAGTCCTTATGATGAATATTGTGTACTTATTAGAGACATCTTTTCTCGTAGATATCGCCGAAAATTTTGTAATAAAAAAAACCTATACCCAATAATACATACTTGCCGAATTTTTGTTTCTTTTTGCCGAGGTCAGCACAATCAAGTAATGTTTTAATGCCGAAAATCAGTATAACAGTCTCATATTGATTTATCAACACTCAGATAGCCCAGTTCGGAAAGTAAAAATATGTGTATACATAAAGACATCGCTCACGCGGATATAATTACATGTTATACATTCTTTTCTCAAATAATTAATTCAATAATCTAAATCTTGTACAGTTACACCAGATTTTTTTTTGAACTGGTCGGTTTTTGCTATTGCAACAGGATCAAAACTGACTAAGTTATAGCAAAAAATAAACGCCCCGCGCAAAACAAAAAGCGTGTGCATTTTATCTTATAGATGAAACGATCATTTCACTACCCACATCCAAAGAAGCGCTTCAACATACAAGCGACTTCATCGATCAAATCACGCGAGTCGTTGATGCGCACGAAATAGGCGAAAAAGGATGTGAAAACAACATGCGCACCCTCATTGAAAACCTCATGCACTATGGCCTATAAAACATCCCTCTTCTCATCTCATAACTTATCGCATCCGATCGCATCTCACCTTACCCACTATGGTCACAGCCTAAGACGAAATGCATCCCCGCAACTTCGACATCGTGGCGTTGCAGGAACTTTGTTGGACTGGACAGAAAGTGTGGAAAAGCGAGCATCGAGCGGCTACCTTCTACCAAAGCTGTGGCACCACCAATGAACTGGGAACAGGGTTTATGGTGTTAGGCAAGATGCGACAACGTGTGATCGGGTGGCAGCCGATCAACGCAAGGATATGCATGTTGAGAGTTAAGAGCCGTTTCTTCAACTACAGCATCATCAACGTCCACTGCCCACATGAAGAGAATCCTGATGATTAGAAAGAAGTGTTCTACGCGCAGTTAGAGCAAACATACGATGGTTACTCACCGCGTGACGTGAAAATCGTTGTCGGCGACATGAACACACAAACGTCCCAAACGGAGGATAACGTGCCTCTGGAGCCGGCCTTCTGATAACAGTGGCCCTACCAACGGAAGAGCAGCTTGGCGCAGCTACACTTGAAGATGGCTGGAGGAACATCCGATCCGCCATAGGTAGTACCGCGGCTACAGCACTAGGCTTCGCGACTCCGAATCACAGAAACGACTGGTACGACGGCGAATGTGGACAGTTGAAAAACGAGAAGAATGCAGCATGGGCTAGAATGCTGCAACACCGTGCGAGAGTGAATGAGACACTTTACAGACAGGCGCGGAACAGGCAGAACTCAGTCTTCCGGATGAAGAAGCGCCAGCAGGAAGAACTAGATCGCGAAGCGATGCAAGAGCTGTACCGTGCTTAGAATACACGAAAGTTCTACGAGAAGCTGAACCGCTAGCGCAGAGGCTTTGTGCCACAAACTGACATGTGCCGAGATAATCACGGGAATATTCTCACGAACAAGCGTGAGGTGGTCGAGAGGTGGCGGCAGTATAACGATGAGCACCTCAATGGTGACGTTGCAAGCACCGAAGGTGGCGTGGTAACAGATCTAGGAGTACGTGCGCAGAACGAAAGATCTCCAGCCCCTAACCTCCACGAAATTGAGGAGGTTGGCCGGCTAAAAAACAACAAAGCCGCTGGAACAGATCAACTATTAAGCGAGTTACTAAAATACGGTGGAGAAGCACTGGTGAGAGAACTACACTGGGTCTTACCAAGATTTGTGAGGAGGGGAAGTATTACCTAAGGAGTGGATGGAAGGAATCATGTGTCCCATCTACAAAAAGGGAGGCAAGTAGGATTGCGGGAACTATCGCGCGATCACACTACTGAGCGCTGCCTACAAGATACTCTCTCAAATATTATGCCGCCGTCTATCACCGATTGCAAGAGAGTTCGTGGGGCAATATCAGGCTGGATTCATGGGTGAACGCGCTACAACGGACCCGATATTCGCCAACCGCCAGGTGTTGCAGAAATGCCGTGAATACAACGTGCCCACACATCACTTGTTCATCGATTTCAAATCGGCGTATGATACAATCGATCGAGAACAGCTATGGCAGATTATGCACGAATACGGATTCCCGTTTATGATACGATAAACCAATGCGACGATGGATCGAGTGATGTGCGTAGTTCGAGTATCGAGTCCTTTCGAATCTCGCAGAGGGTTACGGCAAGGTGATGGTATTTCGTGCTTGCTGTTTAACATTGCTTTTAGAGGGTGTAATAAGGAGAGCGGGGATGAACACGAATGGAACGTTTTTCAGCTGCTCCGTTGATTCTATAACATTCCCCAGAATTCCATTCCCCAGAAAACCATTTCCCAGAATGTATCATTCCCCAGAATGTACCATTTCCTAGAAATCCATTCCCCAGAATGTACCATTGCCCAGAAAAGTTTAATATAGTCTGCTAAAAAGTATAATTCGATACATAAACAGTACAATGTTGATCATAATGATATATTATAGGCAAGGATTTTAACACTTAGTGTTATTACGCGCAAATATCTATTTCTTATACGGTATATGTAACAAATTAAGGTAAAAAATGTATACATACATACATATCCATAAAATATTCTACAATGGTTCAAACGTTTAATTACCATTGTATACAGTTGCATGTTGATCCTTAAACCTACAGTAGACGTTCGATAACTGCAACATGTTTACGTTTCACTTATCGAATGAAATTCGATAACTGCAACAGCTGACAGATGTCAAAGAACTGTCAGTAGCTGCAGAATGCAGTCAATGTGCATTTAGAAAACATCGCACTGCAACAAAATTGCATGCGAAAACATCGCATCGCTATTGACGTTTGATTTTGACGGACAGCGGTGCGATAACTGCAAAATTATTATACTTAGCGGACTTGCAGTTAAAAAGCATTGCAGTTAAACCGTTTGCATCGAGCGAACGTCTAATGTATCTTGAAAGTTCACAAACTGTCATCATTCCAGTTGCTATAAAATGTTTTGTTCTTGACAGATTTGTGAAAATTGTGCAGCACTTGTTTCACGATGAATTGCGTTTTAAAAGTGATGTGCAAAAACGCATTTTCTTTCGATGTTGTTCAGTGTACAAGATGCTAATGGACCAGTTTATGGCCGGTTTATGCTAAAACTGACCACGTTTTTCTACGCAAATGGTTGGAGTGATCCATTCCAATGGCTGTTCCTAATTATTCGCTTCAAAGGCCCTTCATTCATGCGGTATGAGAAGGGCTTTTATCATTATTCCAATACTATGGAATAGAAAAAGTGAACATATAAGCAGTTTTAATGCCAACAATTCGTATAACAACTCAAAAATATTTTTAATGAAGAATATTGTGCATAAATAAAATAAAATAAAATAAAATAAAATAAAATAGAATAAAAAATATTTTTAATGAAGAAGGAAAAAAGTATCATTATTTTCTTTTCGGCATTCAAAAACCCAACAATGTTCCTTCTTTTTAAACTATACTTTTCTTAGAATTAAGGCAATTAGTATTTTTTTTTGAAATTATAACTGTTTACATTTTCAACATAGGTTCTCCCTTCTTTTCTACATAGGCTGTTAAATTGCTGTTATATATATTATATATTTTTTCAAATTTCTAAACACCTGTGCTTGTGGTGCCGATAACTACCTAAACATTGTAACTCGAAAGAACAGCCTATGTAGAAAAGAAGGGAAAATCTATGTTGAAAAAGTAAGCAGTTGTGATGCCGTGCAATTCGAAAGAACAGCTTATGCAGCAAAGAAGGAAAAATCTATGTTGAAAATGAAAGCAGTTATAATTCTAATATTTGTACCAATTGGCTTCTTTAGCGGTGTTGAGATAACTCCATATTCTGAATCTGCATGCAAAACTGAGCCGAAATCCAAATTTTCATCAATTTTGGTGCCCGGGAACCTATTTAAAAATCAATTTGAAGTTTGTATGTGAGCGATTTGTCGAATCCTCCCTCGTCGCATTTTGTACTGGGTGGAGCTGTCAAACAGTTACCCAGCTGTCAAAAGGTGATTTCAAAAAATCGCTTTGAAATTGAATTTAGGTACCAAAATAAAGTTCTAAAAATCTGAAAAAAATCATAGTGGCTCAGAAAAAGGTGCTCTTTCGTATAAAATCATAAAATCGACACATTTTTATTTATTAAAAAACCCAATTGCCTAAGTTCTAAAAAAAGCTTGTTAAAAAAAAGGAACAGTGTTGGGTTTTTGAATGCCGAAAGGCAAACAATGTCACCACAGACAAACAGACGTAACACTTCGAACATTTTTCGATTCAAATTTTAGTCTCGGAAACAGGTTCGTTTAATTCTAAAAGGACTGAATTTGGCCAACCATCAACTGTTGCAGTAGTGAGCAAACGTCAAACTCGAACAAAAACGAAGCGAGCGCCGCGGATTGGCAGTTGGTCAACCCTCAAATTTTCAAATAAACCAGTAAATCGATGTACGATCACCGACAAAGTACGATGGCAATTATCAGAGTGTTACGTTTCGTTCTTCGTTAAAAAAATGTTTGAGTCGTTATAAGAGTTGTTGGCATTACAACTGCTTATACGTTCAACAACAATTTTCCCTTCTTTTGCATAGGCTGTTCTTTCGAGTTGCACTTTTCAGGAAATTATCGGCATTGCTACTCCTTACTTTTTTAACAGAGATTCTTCCTTCTTTTTTGCATAGGCTGCTCTTTAGAATTGCACTTTTCAGGAAATTATGGGCATTACAGCCTCCACCGGTGTTAAAATTGCTAAAATATTAATTGAATATTTTTTTCAAATTTCTAAACACCTGTGCTTGTGGTGCCGATAATTACCTGAATAGTGTAACTCGAAAGAACAGCCTATACAGAAAAGAAGGGAAAATGTATGTTGAAAAAGTAAGCAGTTGCGATGCCAATAATTATACCAATAGCCTAAATTGTAAAGGCAAATCATGCTTATTTCCAAAGTTTTTTTTTGTCAAATAAGAATTTTTGGCAGGATGTTTCTTCCGGTGATACGAATAAATCGACACTGATTTTTCATTTGGGCCTAACTGACATTTTCGAGTTCTCTTCATCGATCCTCTCTTTGTGTTATCACAGAATGTGAATTGAGTTTTCTCAAATTTAGGAAAAAAAACTTACTATAGGGGTATCGCTACTTGTTTGTAGCCGGTTGTTTGGCGTAGCGTTGTCGGGTTTGGTAGATGTAGTCTGGAAGGTGATCATCGGTTGATGTGTGGGAGTTCTTAATACTTAACAGCGTGTGTTTAGCTTGTGTTGACTATTTGTGGGTAGATGGTGAGGATTTAGTTTTCTACGTTCGGATTTATCACTTACCCAGAAAAAACTAGAAAAGGACAAGCAAATTCTTTTTAATTCCACTACTTTGCTTATCTTAACCCTCGAGCGATAGCGCTGTTGTATTTTGTTCTTCTTCTTCTTCTTTTTGGCTCGACGTCCCCACAGGGACTTGGCCTGCCTCGCTTCAACTTAGTGTTCTTTGAGCACTTCCACAGTTATTAATTGAAGGGCTTTCTTTGCCTGCCATTGCATGAATTTGTATATTGTGAGGCAAGTACAATGATACACTATGCCCAGGAAGTCGAGAAAATTTTCCCGACCGGAACGGGAATCGAACCCGCCGTCTTCGGATTGGCGATATCCACTAGGCTAATTGGAGACCCCTGTATTTTGTACAACACGTTAAAAAAATCTCGCTTTTTGTACTCAGCATAAGCGAGGTGCTGGCGGTGCTGATCAACTGCGCGAGTTACGGAAGGTTAAAAGTTTCAAAGTGATAGTGAATTAGGTTTTTAAATTTCGAAAAATGTTTTAATTTTTTCATTTTATACGAAAGAGCACCTTTGTCTGAGCCTCTATGATTCTTTCAGATTTTTAGAATCTTATTTTGATACCTAAAATCTATTTCAAAGAGATTTTTTGAAATCACCTTTTGACAGATAGGCAACTGATTGACAATAGGTTTCCGGGCACCAAAATTCATGAAAATTTGAATTTCGGCTCAGTTTGGCATGCAGATTCAGAATATAAAATTATGTATCTCTTTCTCAACACCACTAAAGAAGCCAAAAATGATGTTCACTACCGATCCGTTTGGCACAAGAAGGCGTGGAGATATGAATGCGATAGCTGCGCCATCTCTAATTTATTGCCAGTTAGGTTTCGTTAGGGGCTGTCCATTAATTACGTAAGGGTTTATAGAGGGAGGGGGGGTTTGAGAAACCTTACGCGCCATACAAAAATATTTGGGTTCTCCTACAAAAAAATCTTACAAAGGGGGGTGGGAGTGTCCAAAAATCGTAAAATTTCCCTTACGTAATTAATGGACAGCCCCTTATTGAAATGACGGTTGAGAGGATTTACACGCAGTTCGTATGCTAGCATAGACGTATGTTAACTGTGGGTTTTCCTAGACCCGATATATTTGTAAGATGGTTTACGATTAATAAATACATAGAGGGTTTCCGTGGCAATCTCGTGTATGGTGGAAAGCCACGTTAACGAGGATTTGAGATTGAAGATAAAACAGGTACTCACCATCGAACAGCACATCCTGGTAGTGCACCGAATCCTTGTCCAAGTTTTCCGCCTCCTGTTTGGCCCACTGTTCTCGCATCTCGCGAAACCGATCCCCGATGGTGTCCTCGGTGATGGCCATCGACGGAACTGGTGGCCCTATCAATTCCCCATCATCTTCGTCGTCGTCTGCCTGTCTATCGTTACCAGCTCCATCTCTTTTGGCATCCCGTGCCATTTCCCTGTCCCGCCGCAAACAGTCTTCCAATTCTTTCCTTCGACATTTGCGACTACGACCAAGGAAATCGGTATATTCGACCCTTGAAACAAAAACTAAATTAATAAATCTGAATTTTATTGGCACTGTGCTCTACTTACCAATCCCCATCCAGACTGGTTGCATCGATCCTAGGCCTTCTGGATGGTTCATCCTCTTCGGATGAAACCGAACCGTCCGAGCTACTGTAACGTGCATCCTCCAGCAGCACCGGCTTGTCGGTTTGCTTTTTCTGATTGAACATCACCAGACAGTTCTCGTCGCTGTTGAGCGAACCACCGGAGGCAACCATCCGATCATAGTACTTGGCCTTCGACTCCAGGATCTGTTTCGAGCGGATCAGCTCGGCCGAATCTTCCAGCTCGATGATGGTACTTGCGGGTTTATCATTTTTGCGTTTTGAGGAAGAGAGTGAAGATGACGACGAGGAACCTGGTGGTTTCTCCGGCTTGGGAACCTTTTTCGGCACGAAATCATCGATTGAGGTGAATGCCTTGGCCCTGGATACTTCCTCCTGTTTACGAAGTAATTCCGCTTTCAAGCTAAGCAACTGGTGGGAATGGGTACGAAATTAATGCAAATTGAAGTGAAATTAGCCAGAGCAAGTACTTACCGATGATTTATCGATATCTATCTTTCGATTTGGATCATTCATGGTTAATTCAATAAATTAGTTAATCAATTATCGTACAAAACTACTACAAAAATAACTGTGAACGTTTACAGTGCGCAAAACCCGCAAAACTAGACAAAAATTACAGCATTTTTGTTTGTCAACAACAAACAAAACCCGATCAAAATACACAACAAAAACTGTTGACAGTAATTAGCTACGCTAACAAATTTTGTTTTCAGCTTCGGCTCTTATTCCTGGAATGATTTCCAATAAGGGCTAATCCACGGTGTACAGACGGTCAACCATTTCTTCAAAAATCTTTATTGTGGATTTACCGGCTACTTGTATTCTACCGGTCACTTCAGTATGGCCTCCAAAGTAGCCGTTTTATAAAAAGAGTAACTTAAAAATGTTTTTAAACATTTTTATTGTATGCGCTATTCCTCGTTGCCACTAGCAATTCAGCGACATTCATTTTTTGACAATCAAGTTGATTTTTATATGAAAACGGCTACTTTGTAACGGCTACTTAAGTAACCGGTAGAATACAAGTAGCCGGTAAATCCACAATATATTGCTTTTATAGAAGAATTCGAATGACCCCCAATTGGGTTTTTAAATTTCGAAAAATGTATTGATTTTTTTTGATTTTATACGAAAGAGTCCCTTTTTTTGAACCACTATTGTTCGTGCAGTTGAAAATCGGAATTTTGACACGCGAAAATCGATGTTTCTCCTAAACCGTGTGTCGGACGTACGTCGGACACAGTGCGCTGGATAGAGGGCCAGGTCCGCTGTCCAGCGCACTATGTCCGACGTTGGGTTTGACGTATGGATTTTGAGAAAATTCGATTGTCGGGTGTGGGGAAACTTCGGGTTTCAACCGCGACGACAATATGATTTTTTTCAGATTTTTTGAACTTTATTTTGGTACATAAAATCAAATTCAAAGAGATTTTTCGAAATCACCTTTTGACAGCTGAGCAACTGCTTGATAGCTGCGCCCAGTACAAAATGCGACGAGGGGTGATTCGACAAATCGCTCCTATACAAACTTCAAACTGATTTTTAAATAGGTTCCCGGGCACCAAAATTCATGAAAATTTGGATTTCGGCTCATTTTTGCATGCAGATTCAGAATATGGAATTATCTCAACACCGTTAAAGAAGCCAATAGGGTCCTAAAATAAAAAATATTTTCCCGCTTTTGGTGCATAACACGAAAGAGCTTGGTTTTCTGATCTCAATGGTAATTTATCCGAACTTGAACAATAACAGAATAGTTAATAAACTCGAAAATAAAATAATGATGAGCAAGTCTTGTTTGACATTCGAGGTCAACCTTGACGTAACGAAAGTGAAACGGCGGGTTGCAAAAGACACCACATTGGCTCACTTTTGACAACAAATGTTCCTGTTTGACATACACGGTAAACAAAATTTACCCAAAATTGAGTGTTAAACAAGGAGTGTTGCAAAAATTATTAAAATTTTGGAAAATATATTTTATGGGCTTTACCTAATAGGAATACTTAAAAAATGAGTAAACATGTCGTTTTAATCAATGCTTGATCGAATTATGCAGAAATTGAGATAGGCCTTTAGGAGCCTATTGTAGAGGCGCTAGGTGAGATGAGGAGAAAATCGTTAGTTTACATCAAAAATTCAATTTTTCGTCTTCAAAATTAACTAATATTATCGTCGCACCACCAAATCGAAGTCGTCGCTAGAAGCACATGCGAAGTTGCAGCTGCGAAGTAAATTTTAATCTATTTTTTCTGTTACGCATCATTAAGCTAATTCAGAGCAACAATATGCACACATCCAAATTGAGTTGCGACATTTCTAAGTAAGTTAAAAATCAATTTTCGCACGTTCGGTCACTTCGTGTTTCGACCAAAAGCATAATATTTTGCCTTGATAGTTGCTAGGGTAAAAAATATAATTTGGATGTGTATATAATTTGGACATGCACTGCGATGTATACCTTAATACTCGCCTTAATACGCAAATGCGTAACAAAATGCGCTAATGCGTATGTCAATACGCATGGCTGAATCGAAAAAGCGGTAGTGATTCGCCCCTCGCACTTCACAGTCACACGAGGAAATAACAGCCTCTTAAAAAGTTTCTGTCAGGAAACGGTCGTGAAATTTTTCAAGCGATTTCTTTTGAAAGCCTAGTTTCGTGTTTGAAAAAAATCGCTCAAGAAACTTCTTGGCCGATTCCTGACAGAAACTTTCCACGGTGACTGCCATTTGAACTGTCATTTCTTCGCAACTGCGTACTGTGATCGAAAAAAAACGGTTTCTTGGGCGATTCAGGCAAGGAATTTCCCATGCATCAAGATAGGCCGAAAAATTCCTTCTGAACTGCAAACAGCGCTGAAGACAAAACAAAACTGGGTCAAATTTGTTTCAGATATTTAAATTTTAGCCCTTAATAGCTCTATTTTTGCACAATGGTGAAGCTGCGAACGCACTCCGCGTTGTGTTTTTGTTTCGCAAACTTTACCACTGGGGTCGCAGTTTTGACAGTTTGCTTTGTTCGGCTCATTCTTGTTCTTTATCTGGTGTTCGTCGTCGTCCCGTTTCAGCACGAGCTACGTTTGCAATTTCAATTTTTATCGAAAATTCTATATTTATTGAAGTTTTTTCCTTCAAATTCGCATTAGTTTACGTTTCCCAATTGGTCTACTAACAGTGCGTAGTGAAAGTGGTGCCGTGGTTTGCCGGCATTCGGAAATATTCGACTAACGAACAGCGTAAACAAAATAGTAGCCGAAGTTCTTTTAGCCAACATTACGAAATACCTTCGCGAAACGGCATTTTCCGCTAAGTTCTGCCCGGTGGACAAGTTTTCGGCCATGGCTGACCTACCGAAGCTGTCCCGCTCGATGCGGGCCAACACCGATCTGGATATCCGCCGGGAGCTGACAAACCGGCCCGAGGATCGGCCCACTTTGCAGATGTTTCGCAGCAAGGAGGCTAAAAGGTGAGTGGTTCATGAAATAATCAAGTGCGAACTTGGTCATAATAATTGAGAGTTTGTACTTCTAGCGGAGTGTCCTGGAAGGAACTTAAACTGTTCATCAATCAAAAGCTGGACGCGAAGGAGGCATCCGTATTGACGAATCAGTTGCGCGAGCTGTGGAATCACTGCCGAGAGATGATCGGAGGCGAAGAGAATGCCGTTCTGGTGGACGAAGCGGCTATCTTTATTTTGAGGTTGTTTCTGGATCAGAAGATCGTTATGCTGAAGCACACCTCGCGCATCAAGAAGATGTTCGGCCAGGTGCCGAATGCACTGATCAATAAAATGTGTACGGTAAGGTTTACTTGAGGGATTTCGCCGGCTTGGAATTAGTTAATCTAACAACTGGATCATTCTTCTAGCTTGTCTACACAATGAGCAATCACTTGAACGAAGACTGCCGGAAATATCTGGAGGAAAAGGAGAATGAGAACAAAGACTGTCCCACGGCCATGTGGGGAGGACACATCAAATGCAGCATACCGGATGGACTCAGTGGAGACTTCAGTCTGCTCACGGTAAGGCGAATTGGGTGAAAAAAGCTAAAAGGAGTTCCAGGGCTATTCCAACTAGGTAGATTTCTAACGCGATTCTTAGCAGCAATCCGTCTCAGATCCGTGCTTGATGAAATCGACAAAACATGTTCGCTGAATTTCTGACGATACTTAGAATCATTAGCCAAGGAAAGCCGGGAAATTTAATTCTCAAATTTCAGTTGATCGACTGTCGAAAGCCTGGGTAACGGATTTGTAGATGAATATTATATGAATTCCCCTTGTTTTCAGGATTTATCGCCCATTCAACCAGCGGAGACGAAGTCAGCAGTGCACTTTTCCATGAAATACGACAGCAAAAAGGTCGAGCAACAGCAGTCCCAACCCGGTCCAAGTTCTTCGAAACCCTCCGAAGAAAAGTACACTCGAAGCTGGCTGGCGAAACACCTGTCGTCGGATTTGATCGACAACCTGGTGGAGCTACTCAAGTGCGGCAAATCGAACGACGAACTGCAGGGGGAGCTGTTCGACTTTTTGGGCTTCGATAAGTTTGAACTGATTGAAGAGTTGCTGCAAAACCGAAAGCTCATCATCGAACGAGTCAAGGCAATGGCCCAGATCAACGTTTTTAAGGAGAAAGCGGCCAAGAAGTTGGAGGCGATCCAGCATGCACCCTCCTATCTGATGCCGGTGATGATCCAGTCGGAGTCGGAAAAGCAACTGCGAAAGCAAGTCAACAAGGAAGAGAAGAAGCTGAAAAAGTTCCTCAACGCAGTCGGCGGCGAAGAGGAAGAAGAAGAGCTCGATCCAATGAAGATGAGACTGAACTACCAGCAGAGTCTGCTGATGGCAGCGCAAATGGCACCGCTGCTGGATGATAAGACTCCCAGGACAATTGCCCCAAGGCCGCCCACCAAGATAGTCAAGTATCCGAACGTGTTTGACTCGTACAGTGAAGCCAAGGCGCATGTTGGGTTCATCGCGGGTGGGAAACTTATGCTTCCGGACAACGTCGAGCGGAACGACACTAAAATGTACGAAGAGGTAAAAATTCCGGCTACCGATCCTCCTCCCCTATCGATCGGAAACAATCGGATTCAGGTCAGTTCTTTGGACGAAATCGGGCAGATTGCCTTCAAAGGCTGCAAGGAGCTCAACCGGATACAGACCATAGTCTATCCGGCGGCCTACCACAGCAACGAGAATCTCCTCGTGTGCGCCCCAACCGGTGCAGGTAAAACCAACGTTGCCATGCTGACCATCGTCAACACCATCCGGCAGTTCGTCGACCAAGGCGTCATTCATCGGGACCAGTTCAAAATCGTCTACGTCGCACCCATGAAGGCCCTGGCCGCCGAAATGACTTCCAATTTCGGCAAACGTCTGCAACCCTTGGGAATCTCCGTCCGAGAGCTGACCGGCGACATGCAGTTGACCAAAACCGAAATGCAACAAACGCAGATGATCGTGACCACGCCGGAGAAGTGGGACGTCGTCACCCGGAAAGGCGCCGGCGATGTGGCCTTCATCAGTCTGGTAAAACTCCTAATCATCGACGAAGTGCATCTTCTCCACGGGGAACGTGGCCCCGTCGTGGAAGCGCTGGTGGCTCGTACGCTTCGTCTCGTCGAATCCTCCCAAAGTATGATCCGGATTGTTGGTCTATCGGCTACCCTTCCCAACTACATCGACGTGGCTCGCTTCTTGCGCGTAAATCCCATGATTGGCCTGTTCTTCTTCGACTCCCGATTCCGCCCGGTCCCTTTGAGCACCGACTTCATCGGAGTGAAATCCCTAAAAGCACTGCAGCAGCTTTCCGACATGGACCTAATCTGCTACGACCGGTGCATCGATATGGTCCGCCAGGGACACCAGGTGATGGTGTTTGTCCATGCACGGAATGCCACCGTCCGAACGGCGACCATCATCCGAGAGTTTGCCCAGCAGAAGGGCCACATCCAGCTGCTGACACCGGAAAGCAACCCGGACTATGGAAATGCGATCAAAGCGATTTCCAAGAGCCGCAACAAACAGCTGGTGGAGCTATTCCAGACCGGGTTGGCAATGCATCACGCCGGAATGCTGCGGCAGGATAGGAACCTGGTGGAGAAGTACTTTGGTGAGTTCAATCATACTGGCTTATATCAACAATTTTATAATTCTTATTGATATTGCTTTCAGCTGACGGAATTATCAAGGTTCTAGTATGTACGGCCACTCTAGCCTGGGGTGTAAACCTTCCGGCCCACGCGGTCATCATCAAGGGTACGGAAATCTACGACTCCAAGCACGGTACCTTCGTGGATTTGGGTATCCTAGATGTACTCCAAATCTTCGGTCGTGCCGGCCGTCCGCAGTTCGACAAAAGCGGCGTGGGAACGATCATCACCACTCACGACAAGCTCAATCACTACCTGTCGCTGCTGACGAACCAGTTCCCGATCGAGTCCAACTTTATCCAGTGTTTGGTGGACAATCTGAACGCGGAGGTAACGCTGGGAACGATCAGCAACGTGGATGAAGCCATCGAATGGCTCAGCTATACGTATCTGTTCGTGCGAATGCGAATGAATCCTCAGTGCTATGGGTTGAACTATCAAGATCTACAGGATGATCCCACGTTGGAACAGAAGTGCCGTCAGCTGATCCACACGGCTGCAATGTCGCTGGACAAGGCACGGATGGTGCGATACAATGAAAGAACGGGCGATTTGAACGTCACCGATCTGGGACGGACGGCGTCGCACTTCTACATCAAGTACGACACGGTGGAGGTGTTCAACGATATGATCAAACCGATCATGAACGAGGCGGACATTTTGGCCATGATGTCCAATGCGCAGGAATTTGAACAGTTGAAGGTAAGGATTGTATGGAATTTTATTTGTTATCAATGTTAATCAGCTTTAAAAGCTAAAAGCGAATCGTAAAAACCTGATTAGGCTTCTTCCCCAAAAGCTTGATTCTTGAGTGATCCGTTTCTCGTAATATACCTACATTACCTCCCTGTTTGATCTCAGGGATCCACGGGGATGATTTGCTATATAAACTCAGAAATGAGGAAAGGTGAACGAAAGGCGCGTGGATAGTCGTTTGAGCGTTTCAGGTCGATATTTTTTTACAAAATAGTGTGCATTTTAAAAGTGCGATTCCACCAGACATTCCTTCGGGAACAGGGAATGAAATTATCGATCACGATCGCGATCATAGAAAACTCTCTCACACGCATTATCGGCGAAAAAAGACGTGCGATAAATTCAGACCCGGTTTTCTCCCGAGAATGCGTTCTCGCTCGTCCCGCCGCGCCGAAAATGGATTATCAACAGCAATGAAAAGCCGTCTGGTTTGCTCTCTGCGCTTTGTTCGCCTTTCCGCCTGGCCGTCACCACCAAAGGTAGCTTTTATGAATCAAATTTCTCCCTCCTTTCGAACAGCTTGTGTGGTCGCGTGGTTATGGTGCGCGCTAAGAAACATTTTTGTGGAGGGTCTAGGTTCGAATCCCGTTGGCGGCACAATTTTTGTTATTTGCCTTCTGATAATTATCGCGATAACCGGCAAGGTTATCACCTAGATAGCGAAAATGGCAAGAGCGATTTTCAGTTTTCGGCTATCTTTGGTCGTGGACAACAGCAGCGAACGATAAACATTTCTCGCTGGAAAAAGAATCGTTGAATTGTTCGGTTGCTCGGAAAACGCCAATTTTCGTCTCAATTTGCTGATAAATTCATTCCCTGTTCGGGAATGATCTCTTTCAGAGGTTTCTTCAGGGATTTCTCCATATATACCTTCAAGAATTCCATTAGAGCTTGAACCAATAATTCAATGTGGATTATTAAGTTTTTCAGCAGCAGTATCTTCTGGAAACCCTTACAGGAAATTTTACCAGAGATTAGTTAAAAATTAATCCATGGGTTCCTTAAAACATTGTTTTGGGAGTCCATCCAAAGATTCCAACAATAATTCGTCCAAAAAATATTGCAGACATGGATTCCTTCATATTTTTTCCAGGATTTTTTTTTGGGAAGCTTTCCTAGGATTTCCTAAAGAAATCCTCATGGTACTGCTTCTGGGATTGAGGGAGTCCTGCAGGGATTCCTCCAGGAACTTCTACAGGGATTTCTCAAGGAGTTCCTCCACGAACTCTTCTTAAAATTCCTTCAGGATTTTTCTAAGGATTTATTCTGCATTTTTTTTTTCAGGAATTCTTTCTGAGATTCCTCCAGGAATTTCTCAAGGAATTCTTCCACGAATTTCTTGAGAGATTACTTTGATAATTATTCCAGGGATTCTCTGAAAATTCTTGCAGGGATTCCCCAAAAAAATTATCTAGGGATTTCTTCAGAAGTGCCTCTACAGATTCCACCATGAATTCTTCTAGAGATTTCTCCAGGAGTATTTCTAAAGACTCCTCCGTTAATCCCTGCAGGCATTCCTCTAGGATATCCTCCAAGGATTTCTCCAAGAATTTATGCAGGGCCTAACTCGGGAATTGCTTCTGTGATTTTTTCTGGAACAATTTATTTCAAAAATAACTACAAGGATTCTCCCAGGATCTCTTCTTAGGATCTCTTCAGGAATTCCTCCTTGTATTCTTTAAGGATGTTATCCGGGAATTAATTCAGTACTACCTCCAAGAACTGTTTGGGGATTCCCTTAGGATTTTCTCTTGAAATTGCTTCCTCGGTTTCTTCTGGAGTTTCTTCAGGAACTCTTCTAAGGATTCATCCAGAATTTCTCCAAAAATTCCATCTGCAATTTCTTCAGGAATTATTACTGGAATTTCTCTACGAATTCCTTAAGAGATTTATCCACGATTTTGTTTCAGAAATTCCTCTAAGATTTTTTCCAGGATACTCCTGCAAGGAAAAACTCCTCCAAGAATTTATCTAGAGATTCCTCCAGAAAGTTCGCCAGAAGTTCTTTTAGAGATTTCTCCAGGAGTTCCTCCATGGATCACTTAAAGAAACCCTACAATTTTTTTTTCAGTGACTCCTCCATGAATTCCTCCAGGCATTCCTCCAGTAATTGCTTCCAGGATTTTTCCAAGAATTTCACCAGGAATTCCTACAGAAATTTATCCAGGAATACTTCAAGGGATTCCTTCATAAATATTTTTTAGAGACTACTACAGGAATACCTCCAAAGATTTCTCCAGGAATTACTTCAGGGAATCCTCCAAGAATTTCATCATAATTTCTCCAAGGCATTCTTCCAACAAATTTTCTAGGCATTCTTCCCGGGATTCCTCCTTGGATTCTTGCAGAGATTTTTCTAGGTTTTTTCAGCGATTCCTCCAGGAATTCCAACAGATATTCCTCCAGGAATTGCTTCAGGGACTCCTGTGATTGCTTCACGTATTCTTCCTGGGATTCCTCCAGAAATTCATGCAGGCAGTCTTCCAGGATTTTATCCAGAAATTTCTCCAGGGTCTCCGCAAGGAATTCCTCCAGAAATTACCACTGGAATTCCTTCAGGGATTCTTCCAGGAATTAATCAAGGAATTCCGTTATAAATTATGTGAGCAATTCATCCAGAAATTTATCTCAGGATCTCTTCAGAAATTCTTCCAGGATTTTCTCTAGGAATACCTTCTGGAACTTATCCAGGAATTCCTCCAAGAATTCTTCCAGATCTTCTTCAGAAATTGCTGCAAGGAATATCTCCAGGAATTCCGTTAAAAATTCCTCCAGGAACTTCTTCAGGGATTTTCCAAGGATTTCTCCCCGAATTTCTCCAATGATTCCTTCAGCAATTTCTTCGAGGATTTCTCCAGAAATTTCTCTAGAAATTCTTCCAGGAATTTCTCAGGGGTTTTTTTTTTAGATATTTCTCCCAGGGCTTCTCTAAAGATTCCCCTAGAAATTTATGCAGTTATTGTTCTAAGAATTCCTCCAGAAATTCCTTCAAGGATTCCTCCAGCAAGCCTCTATGGAAAACCTTCAGGAACTCCTCCAAAATTTCATCCACGAATTTCTCCAGGAACTCCTCTAGGAAATTCTCCAGGAATTACCCCAAGAATTTCTTCAGGAATTTCTCCAGAAATTTCTCTAGGAATTGCTAATGTACGTCCTTCAGAAATTATGTCAGCAATTTCTCCAGGATTTTTTTTTCAGAAAATTTTCTGGGGATTTTTTCGAAAATTCTTCTAGGAAATTCTCCAGGAATATCCTCAGGAATTTTTCAGGGATTCCTCCTGACATTTTTCCTCGAATTTCTTCATGAATTGCTTCTGGGATTTCTTCACGATTTTTTTCAGGGATTCTTCCAGGAAATCCTTCGAAGATTCCTCTAGGAAATCCTCCAGAAGTTCGTCTCATGATTCTTCCAGGAAATTCTTTAGGAATACCTTCAGGAATTTTCTAGGGATTTCTCCACACATTTCTTCAAGATTTCCCCCAAGGAGTCTTTCAGGAAGTGATTCGAGGATTTCTCAAAGGATTTTTTTAGAAATAGATAAATAACAGAAATAGAAATCTCATAGCTCTTCTCATGCTCACTCCATGAATTCTTCTAAGATTCCTCAAGCAATTACCGCAGGAATACCTCTAGTAATTCCTCCAGGCATTCCTCCAGAATTTTATCCTAGAATTTCTTCAGGAACATCTCCAGGGGTTCTCCAGGAAATATCCCAGGAATTTCTTCAAGAGTTCCTCCAAAAACTGCTCCTGGACATCATTCAGAAATTATGTCAGCAATTTCTTCAGGAGTTTCTCCAGGAAATCCTCTAGAATTTCTGCAGAGATTCTTCCAAAAAATCTCCAGGAATACTTTTAGGCATTTTTCAAGGATTCCTCCAGACATTCCTCCAGAGATTTCTCCACGAATATCTCCAGGGATATTCCCAGAGATGCCTCCAGGGAATCCTCCAGAAATTTCTCTAGAAATTCTTCCAGGGGTTTTTTTTTCAGATGTTTCTCACAGGATTCCTCTAAAGATTCCACCAAAAATTTATCAAATTATTGTTGTAAGAATTCCTTCAGCAATTCTCAAAGGTAAACCTCTAGGAGTACCTCCAGACATTCCTCCAAGATTTCATCCACAAATTTCTCCAGGAACTCCTCCAGGAGTTACCCCAAGAATTTCTTCAGGAATTTCTCCAGGAATTGCTAATGTACATCCTTCAGAAATCTCCAGCATTTTTTTTTAGAAAATTTTCTAGGGATTTTTTCAGAAATTCTTCCAGGAAATTCTCCAGGAATATCCTCAGGAATTTTTCAGAGATTCTTCCAGACATTTTCCCTGGAATTTTCCTGAGATTCCTTCATGAATTTCTACAGGGATTCTTCTAAAGATTTCTTCACGAATTTTCACAGGGATTTTCCCAGGGATTCTTCCAAGAAATCCTTCAAAGATTCGTCCAGGAAATCCTCCAGAAGTTCCCGTAAGAATTTCTCCAGGAAATCCGCCTGGGATTTCTTCAGAAATTCTTCCAGGAAATTCTCCAGGAATACCTTCAGGAATTTTTCAGGGATTTCTCCACAAATTTCTTCAAGCATTTCCCCAGGGATTCTTTCAAAAAATGATTCAAGGATTTCTCAAGGGATTTTTTCAGAAATAGAAAAATAGTAGAAATAGAGATCTCATAGTATTCCTCTGGAGATTCCTCTAGAAATACATCCAGTAATTCTTTCATGAATTCTTCTTAAGATTCCTCAAGCAATTCCCACAGGAATACCTCAAGAAATTCCTCCAGGATTTTTTTTATTTTTAGAGAGACTTTACCGTTCTCGGCATTCGTCTCTTAACCCTTCAGGATTTTATGCAGGAATTTCTTCATTAACCCGGGAGCGGTCGCGTTGTGTACTGAGTACACGCACCATGAAAAATGCTCGCATGTGGTACACAGCGTGAGCGCAGCGTCGCTGCAGGTAGTCAAAGACGCGACTGCTCGAGGGTTAACATATCCAGGAATTCCTCCAGGAAATATCCCAGGAATTCTTCCGGGAACTGCTCGTGGACATCCTTCAGAAATTATGTCAGCAATTCCTTCAGGAGTTTCTCCAGGAAATACTCTAGAGGTTTCTGCAGAAATTCTTTCACGAAATTCTGCAGGAATAATTTCAGGAATTTTTTAGGGATTACTCCAGAGATTCCTTCACGAATATCTCCAGGGATGTTCCCAGAGATGCCTTCAGGGAATCCTCCAGAAATTTCTCCAAGGGTTCTTCAAGGAAATCCTCCTCCTTCTCAAGGGATTTTTCCAGAATTTTTACAGCAATTCCTCCCAGAATTCCTCTGGAGATTTCTTCAGGAATTCTTCCAGGGGTTGCTCCAATAATTCATCCAAGAAATTTCTCCAGGAATTCCTGCTGGGTCTTATGCAAGAATTCCTCCAGAAATTACGCCCGGAATTTGTTAAGAAGTATCTCTAGGATTCTCGCTAGAGATTTCGATTGGGCGATTGCGTTTTTGTGACGATGTTTTTTTTATGAAATTTGTTCTAATTGTTACGTCTGTTTCTCTGTGTTATCAGGTGAGCTTTTTTTAACGTATTGAACAAAATACAATAGCGTGGCAGCTAAAGGATTAAATAATGTTTTAAGAATATAACATATGTTGCGTTTAGTTATAAAAGCTAGAAGGTACAAATTTGCTAAGGGTGCTTGCAAGGATTTTCCACGTAGCCTTGATGTGTGTATTATTTTGAGTGTATACGAAATTGCAGACGCAAAGAAGCAAAAGCTGCGGAATGCCTTGTGGTGTTCCTAGACGTCAAAACGGAGCTTCTGCTGGACACAATGGCAGAACACAACATTCCAAGTACACCCGATTCTTTTTTTTTTTTTGCACGGCTCTTTATTTTGCTATAATTCAGTCAATTTTTAACCTATTCTCATAAAATTTTGATTACTGATAGTACTAATCGTACCTACATGTGTACACAATTTCATGATAATCGGTTGAAAATTGACTGAGTTTTAGCAAAAACCACACCAGTGCAAAAAAAAAAAAAGAAATGGGTGTAAAATGATTGAATTGATTCACACTTACTTGAACAATACCAGAAGCAAATACCCAGCCCTAGAGTAGCACTTCTAGTCTCTGGAACAGACTTCAAGGAAGAGTCTGAAGCCAGCATGACACAAATACATCGTTTTTCATTGGAAGCTTCCAGATATAACGAACAAAAACGACACACTGCCACAAATACATCCGTCAGGCGAGATGGATTCACCCTGGAATCAACCTGTCACACTAGTGACAAACGCAAGGGGTTGGTCACTCGGCACATTGTGCCCGGCACACTTCGGCACGCATGGGCACAACCTGAGTCTCGCGGGCTGACTCAAAATTCTCTCTCAGCGGGAGCCAAACATTGAAGATGGAGGTTATGTTAAACCTTTTTGAACCTGTGTGATTGATTGAAGAGTATTGTCATCTAGGTACTGCGGATATAATTAAAACTGTTGTCACGATATCTCCATTTGCCGCTGTCAAGCCGTTGGAAAGCGAGGACAAGGATAAACATTTATTATTTTGAACCTTTTTTAGCTAATTTTCCATCAAAATTTCCATCGCGAATGAAAAATAATAAACTTTGAACACGAGGACAAAATTGGAATAAAGGTGGATTGATCATGTTTATCATTTCCGAACAGCGTCGCGACGGCGTGTTTGACAACCGAGCTGAGAGAGGTGGTTACAAGAAAATTGAACGCTCGTGCGTGTTTACAAGCTGTGTGCCGCGAGTGTGTAGGTGTGTGTTGGCTAGCTTGAAAAATAAAACCGTTTCTATTCGCAGCACTCAGGGCACAACAATGAAATCTAACTTTGCTCTATGGAATCAACCTGTCAACATACTCACGATTGAAATAATCCATTTATATACATTTTAAACAAGTGTGCTTGGTGGGATTTTGTTTGTAAACACCATTCGGATTAACAACATTCGCCAAAAATAGGCAGGGTTCAACATTAGCGCAAAAAATTTCATAGAAAAAAACCCCTGGGCACATGCGGCACACCTTCGGCACACACTGAAAAATATCCGGCACACATTGGCAAACGCTTAAAAATAATGGCACAAACGAAGTGTGCTGAATGACCAACCCCTTGGACAAACGCAAAGAAAAAAAAACTCAGAAATAAAGAACTTTGTCCAATACTAAAGATCGCGAATTATGAACAGTAGATCCCAACAAACTTAGCTATTGTAGTGTAGCCATCCGAAGGACTGTTATGTTATGGTAGTAGCGTTCCAGAATGTATCTACCGCTCTGGGTACCTAACGTCTGCCAAATAGTATTTTACTGGTACAAATATTGATGGTCATTAGACCGTAGAGCAAAGGCTGCACGAGCCATTGACTTGTTAACATCTTTATTATTCTTTATTAGCTCTTAGTGTGCAATTTTATGATATTTAAGACGAAAAAAATCCTGAGAAATTCAGAAATTCCTGGAGAAATGTATGATCAGCATAATTGCTTGCGTTATCTCAGCAGAGATTACTGGACGAATTTCAAGAGTTCTTGAACAAATCTCTGGAGGACTCACAAGAAGAATGTCTTAAGAAATCCCAGGAGGATTCGCTGGAAGAATGTCAGGATTTCTAGAAGAATCCCTAGACCAACTCTTATAGAATTCCTTAGCAAAATTTCTGAAGGAATTACAGAAAGAATTTCTTGAAGGAATATCATACCTGAAGAAACCTAAAGAGGGATTTCTGGAGAAATCCAAACAAAGACTACTTTAAGAGTACCTGCAGGCATATCTTGAGATTTTTTGGAGGAATCTTCGGAGTAATGCCTGATGGAATAACAATAGAAATCCCTGAAGAAATCTATGAAAACTCTTTGAAGGAATCTCTGTTGGAATCTCTAGAGGAATTCCTAGGAGTAACTCCAATCAGAGAAATTGCAGCTGAAATTCCTGAAGATCCCATGTAGAAATCCCAACAGAAATTCCTAGAACAATTGCAGCAAGAATGCTTCAAGGAATCCTAAGAAGTATACCTACGTTAATACAAAGAGGAATTCCTAGAAGAATTCCACGAGGAATTGAAGAAAACCCTGGACGCAGGAATTCTAGCACGGAATACTTCCAGCAGTAATACTCGGCAGTAATAGCGGCGTCATGGTCGCAATTTTTTCCGCAGTCAAGTTCGCAAATTGTGAACAATCCTCGGTACTCACTTTACGTAATTTATGTTTAGTCCTTACTGTCAGAGCTGTCAGATCAGTGTAACACGCTAAATAAAATTTACACAAAAGGCAATTTACACGGAAAAAAACACGGTTATGAATATTTATTGGGTACCGGACTGGTCACCGAAAATTTGATCGTTTTCTTTGGTACATCGAGGTCTTGAAATTAGTCTATGGTAATACATAAAGAAATCCCAGTAGGAATTCCTGAAAATATCTCTGCAGTAATATCTAAAAAGGAATCACAGAATAAATCTCTAGTAAAAAAGACGGTTTCTTATACCATATTGGTTTAAACTTCTTTTCTAAAAATGTATTCTATGATGTACCTACTAAGCATTAATCAAATTCGTTTATCATTGACTGTTTCAGGTGCGAGACGACGAAATGGACGAACTGGACGAGTTGACGAGAGCTTGCTGCGAAGTTCCGGTTCGCGGTGGTAGCGAGAACATCCACGGAAAGGTTAACATCCTGATGCAAACGTATCTATCGAAAGGCTTCGTGCGATCGTTTTCGCTCATTTCCGATATGTCGTACATTACGCAGAATGCCGTGCGGATAGCACGAGCCCTCTTCACGATCGTCATCCGACAGAACAATCCGATCCTGGCCGGGCGGATGCTGAACGTCAGCAAAATGTTCGAACGGCAAATGTGGGAGTTCATGACGCCCATGTACCAGTTTCCGTTTTTGTCGTTCGACGTGGTGGAGAAAATTGAGCAACGCGGTTTGAGCGTGCTGGCGCTGAGGGACATGGACCTGAAGGAGATCGGGGACATGCTACGGAATCATCGTCAGGCACAGGTTGTGAAGCGATGCGCCGAGGAATTTCCGCTGTTGGAGATCGAGGCGTCCTTGCAACCAATCACTAGAACTGTGTTGAGGATACGAGTGTTCATCACTCCTGCGTTCAAATGGAACGATCGAGTCCATGGCAAAACCGCCGAGTCGTTCTGGATATGGATCGAGGATCCGGAGAGCAACTTTATTTATCATTCCGAGTACTTCCAAATGACCAAAAAAATGACCATCCGCAAAGAAGTGCAGGAACTAGTAATGACCATTCCTCTGAAGGACCCCCTTCCACCACAGTATTACATCCGGGCAACCAGCGATACCTGGTTGGGAAGCTCGAATCTCGTGCCACTATCCTTCAAACACCTTATTCTCCCGGAGGTACACCCGCCACACACGGAACTACTTCCACTGCAACCCTTACCGATCACCGTACTGAACAATCGAAAATTCGAAGCCCTCTACAAGTTCACCCACTTCAACCCCATTCAAACGCAAATCTTCCACTGTCTCTATCACACGGACAACAATGTCCTGCTGGGAGCTCCCACCGGATCCGGAAAGACAATCGCCGCCGAAATCGCCATGTTCCGAGTGTTCAAAACGCTCCCCAAAGGCAAGGTCGTCTACATCGCTCCGCTCAAGGCGCTGGTCAAGGAACGGATCGACGACTGGAAGGTCCGGATAGAACAAAAACTCGGCAAAAAGGTCGTCGAATTGACGGGAGACGTTACGCCGGACATCAAAGCCATCCGGGAGTCGCATGTGATCGTTACGACCCCCGAGAAATGGGACGGTATCAGTCGATCGTGGCAAACGCGTGACTACGTGCGAGATGTGGCACTGATCGTGATCGATGAAATTCACCTTTTGGGCGAAGACCGTGGTCCCGTGTTGGAGGTGATCGTGTCCCGCACGAACTTCATCGCTTCGCATACTGAACGAACGCTACGAATTGTGGGACTTTCGACAGCCCTTGCCAACGCTCGAGACCTGGCCAACTGGTTGGGTATCGGTATGATGGGTCTGTACAATTTCAAGCCTTCCGTACGACCGGTTCCGCTATCCGTGCACATCCAGGGATTCCCAGGGAAGCACTACTGCCCTCGGATGGCCACCATGAACCGGCCGGCCTTCCAAGCGATTCGCCAATATTCACCCTGTACTCCGGCGCTGATCTTCGTGGCATCGCGTAAGCAAACGCGCATCACCGCGTTGGATTTGATTGCCTTCCTGGCCGGGGAGGACAATCCCAAACAGTTCCTGCACATTCCGGAACAGGAAATGGACCAGATTTTGATGAACATCAAGGACAATAATCTGAAACTGACGCTGGCGTTCGGTATCGGTATTCATCATGCCGGTTTGCAGGAGCGGGATCGTAAAACGGCCGAGGAACTGTTCCTCCACCGGAAGATTCAGGTAAGGATTTGAACATTTACAGGAAATCTGGGTCGATTTGTTTCCGAATTATTTGATGATTTGTAACTTCCGATACCTTTTGATATAAATCCTAGCAGCTATCAATATTTATGTATGTCCACCTGCTTCACCTGTAGCGTTTTTGTGTTAGTTCCTCTCTCCTCTTTTTGGCGTTACATCTTCACCCACTGTCTGAATTTTGTAGCAGCAATAATGCAAAATGCTTCCTTGTGGAGTTCAAGTTCCATGTGGAAAAATACCGATATAATTTGCAATGGAATTCCAGTAGAAGTGTTTGAACCCTTAGAGGAAATAGATGCAACATGATAAGAAAGGGCCTATATAGCTGAAGCGTAAACGCGAGTTGTTTAGTTATAAACATGCTGAAGGTGATTTCTAGTCGGTCATTCTAAATTTCCTTGACTTTCTTGGGTATCTATCAAACAATGCACAAATTCAAATGATCATTCAGGACGTTCTCATTTAACTCTAAGCTTTTCCACGCATTACTTCACTCTTCAGTAGTCACACTGTTTTATATTGTACATTTCGTTAAAAAATCCTCGCCTATACTACACAAATCAGCGTGGTGCTGATTGCGGTGGTCAATTTCTGGAAGATTAAGGACTTCACTCGTGCATTGTTTCTTCTAGAGCTTATAATACTTTTGTTGGTAATATCTACAAAACTATCGTAACAAACCATAGCTGAACTGTTTTGGAAATTACGAACTCTTTTTAAGACTAACCCAGAATTTTCTGCATGATTTCCATCAAAATTTTCTCAAGTAGAACATAATAGAAACCCGTCTGAAGATTTTTTTGAAACTGTCTACATAATGTTTTTATTGCTAACTGGAGTTCTTTCAGTAATTAATCACATAATTTGTCTATGTTTATTAACAATCTTGGAATAACCTTCAGTTGTATTATTCCGAGTCATCATTGCCGGAATTTTCCTAAAGACAGTTTTATATACTTCTATACTGCAAATACTCACCTCAGAACACAATCTCATAGAAATGTCAATTGGGGTATTCCCGAAAGGATTCTTGTAAGAATTTTGGATGGTATTCTCTTAAAAGCCTTTAAACCTTTAAGCCTTAAAACCCTCGAGGTGTCCCTGTATGAATTTCTAAAAAGTATCTCTGGAGAAATTCTCGAAGAATTGGATGATGGAACTATTGGGAAAATCCTGGAATTCACCTGAAAGAATTCCTGGACAAATAGCTGGAATGTATTCAAAAAGAAATTTAAGAAGGAATTCCTAGAATCCTAGTATCTATGGTGCATTTTCCAGAGAAATTTCGGGAGGAAACCCTGGGAGAATTCCGAAAGAGCCTTCTCTGGTGAATTACTGAAGGATTTCTTGGATAAATAACTGAAAGCGCTTCTAGTATGTAAGTACTAATATGTTTAAAGTAAGTCACAGTAACTATGAAACAACCACAGGATATAATCCTGAAAGAATCGCAGAACAAATTTCTGAAGAAACTACTTTGCTGGAGCTGCAGGGGGTATTCTTGAAGGAATTCAAGGATGGATTCCAGAATAAACCTGTGAAGGAATTCCTGAATGACTTCTTGGAAAATTTACATGGAGGAATCCCTGCCTGCATAAACTCCTGCAGGAATCCTTAGAGCAAATATGGGAGCAATCCCTGAAGAAATTTCTAAAGAAATCGCTTGAGGAATCCCTAGAGGAATTCCTAGAAAAAAAAATCTGAACGAATCCTTGGAGTAGTTTCTAGACGAATTCCTGGAGGAATCCCTAGAGGAGAAACCCCTGAAGCAAATCCTACAGAAATCGCTGGAGGAAATCCTGGAAAAACTTCTGGACAAATTGTTGGTGGAAACTTCTGGACAAATTTTTGGTGGAAACCCTGGAGAAATTCTTGGAGGAATTTCTGTGAACGAATCGCTTAGGGGAAGAATTTCTGAAGGAATAATTGAAGGATTCCCTTAATGCATCCTTGAAGAAAGTCCTGGACGAATTCCTGGTGCAATCCCTGGATAAATTCCTAGACGATTTCCTGGTGGAATCTCTAGAGGAATTCTGGGAGGGACCTCGGGTAGAATTCTCTAAGCTATCTATAGATCAATTCCTAGAGAAATCTCTGGAGGAAATCCTGGATGAATCCGATGAGAAATTCCTGGAGAAATCCCTTGAGGGATTCTTGGAGAAATTCCGTGGAACTATCCCTGGAGGAATCTCTAGAGAAATTCTGGAAGGAATCCCTTGAGTAATTTCTGAAGTGGAATCTCTGGAAGAATCCTACGAGGAATTCCTGGAGAAATTTCTAGATAAATTCCTAGAAGAATTCTCAGAGGAATTTCTGAAGGAATCCACGAGGAATTCTTGAAGGAAGAAGGAAGAATCCTAAGAGGAATCCCAGGATAAATTTCTTAAGAAATTCCTAGAGAAACTCCTAGAGGTATTCCTGGAAGAATATCTGTATGAGAATTTTCTGGAGGAGTTCTAAGAGGATTCCCTGGACAAAGTCCTAGAGGAATTCCTGAATAAATTCCTGAAAGTATTTCTGAAGGAATCCATGGAGAAATTCCTGGAGGAACTGCTGTAGGAATTTCCAAAGGAATTCCTGGAGGAATTCTTTTCCTAGAGAAATTCCTGGAAGAATTCTTGAAGAATACCTGTGGTAATTCCTGGAGAAATTCTTGTTTGAATTCCTGGAGGAGTCCCCGGACGCAGAAATACCTGGAGAAATGCCTGGAGGAAAACCTGAAATAATTCCTGGATAAATTCCCGGAGGAACTTATGGGGGAATTTCTGAAAGAACCCCTGGGGGATTTCCTGGAGAAATTCCTTGAGAAGTAGCGGTAGTAATTTCTGAAGAAATTCCTGGTTCAATTCCTGAAGAAATTTCTAAAAGAATTCCTAGAGTAATTCTGAAGTAACCTCTCGAAGAATTCCTGGAGGAATACTTAGAAAAATTTCTAGAGAAATACTTGGAAAAATCGCTGGAGGAATCCCTGGAAGAACCTCAGAAGGAATGCCTGAAGGAACTTCTGGACAAATTCCTGTCGGAAACCCAGGAAGAATTCCTGGAGAAATCCCTAAACGAATTCTTGGGAAATTAAAAAAAAATCGTGAATAAATTCCTGAAGGAATCTCTGGAAGGGATCCCTGGAGAAATTTCTGATGAAATTCCTAGAGAAATTTCTAGAAGAATTCCCAGTGAATTTCTTGAGGAATACCAAGATGAATTTTCGGAGGAATCCGTGAAATAGTTTCTAAAGGAATCCTGGGAAGAATCCCTGAAGGAGAAATTCCTGGAGGAAAAGTTCCTGGGAGGATTCCTGAAGAAATTCCTGGAAAAATTTCTGAAGAAATCCTTGGAGGATTTCCTACAGTAAATAAATACATAAATTCCTGGAAGAATTTATCCTGGGCAAATTCCTGAAGAAATTTAAGAAAATACTTAAGAAAAACCTGAAGAAAACACTTAAGAAATACCTGGGGTAATTGCTGAATAAATACTTGGTGGAATTCCTGGGGGAGTCCTTGTAGAGATGCCTGGATGAAATCCTGGAGGAATGCCTGGATGAATACTTGGAAAAAGTCCAGGATAAATTCTGGGAGAAATTTCTGGGGGAATTTCTGAACGAATCCTTGGAAGATTTCCTGGAGGATTCCTGAAGAAATCCTTGAAAGAATTCCTAGTACAATCTCAGGAGGAATTCATTCAGGAACCCCTGGAGGAAGTCTTGGAATAATTCCTGGATAAATTCCGGGAGGAATTTCTAGGGGAATTTCTGAAAGAACCCCTGGGGGATTTCCTGGCGAAATTGTAGTAATATCTGAGGGAATTCCTGGATCATTTTTTAGTAGGAATTTCGGAAGGCATTCCTGGGGTAATTCTGAGGAATCCCTGAAGCAATTTCTGGAGGAATCTCAGGAGGAATGCCTGGAGGAACTTGTGGACAAATTCCTGGCGGAATTCCAGGAGAAATTACTAGAGAAATTCTGTGAAACTATCTCTGGAAGAATTCCTGGAGGCAGAGCCATGCACAGGAAAGGCGGAAAGGGAGGGGTTTTTGGCATTTTCGGTAAAAGGCGGAGGGGCGCCTAGTATATGAAACTGGGGTAAAGGGGGGGTTCCCCTGAAGGAACTTCTGAAGGAATTCCTGGGGTAATTTGGCAAGAATTCCGATAGAAACCCTTGGAGAAACTCGTGGAGGAATGCCTGAAGGTATTTTTAAAGGAATTCCTGGAGGAATTTTTAAAGCAATCTCTAAAAGATTCCCTAGAGGAATTCCTGAAGGAATGCCTGGAGAAACCCTTGGAGAAATTCTTGGAGGAATCTCTAGAAAAATCTCTTGAGGGATTCCTGGAGGAGGACTCCCTGCATAAATTCTATGAGGAATCTCTTAGTGAATCTCAGGAGAGCTTTCTTAGCGAATACCTGGAAGTATTTCTTTAGGTATCCCGGGATAAAAAAAAAATCTAAAGAAATCCATGTCTGCAATAAAAAATCTTGGAGAAACTGTTCATACTTTACGAAACTAGGAACAAATCTCAAACTGACATTATGATGCCTCAAAACTGCAATGCCGATTGGCATTATCATTAATTTCGGAGGCCTTTCGCTTCTTTATTAATCTGATTATAATGAAAACATTCTCAGGTACTAATTGCAACGGCCACCTTGGCTTGGGGTGTCAATCTTCCGGCCCACTTGGTTATCATCAAAGGAACCGAATTCTTCGATGGAAAGCTGAAACGGTACGTCGACATGCCCATCACGGATGTGCTGCAGATGATGGGACGAGCCGGTCGGCCGCAGTTCGGCAACGAGGGAATCGCCTGCGTATTTGTGCACGATGTGAAAAAGAATTTCTACAAAAAGTTCCTGTACGATCCGTTCCCGGTGGAGTCCAGCTTGCTGGAGGTTTTGCCGGATCACGTCAATGCGGAAATTGTGGCCGGTACGGTGCAGACCAAGCAGGGTGTGCTGGACTACCTGACTTGGACGTATTTCTTCCGACGGTTACTGCGGAATCCGGCTTATTATAATCTGGAGGACATCGAACAGACGCAGGTCAATTACTTTTTGTCCTCGTTGGTTCAGAATGTACTGGACACTTTGGTGAGGGCAGGATGTTTGCAGATTGCGGACGATGAGCGCGGTCTGATTCCGACTTCGATGGGACGGATATCGTCGTACTACTACATGTCGCATCAGAGTATGAGGCACTTTGCCGATCGTCTGAGTCACGACATGAACTTCGAAGAGCTGTTGCGGGCCATGGTGGATGCTTGGGAGTTCGAACAACAGCCGGTGCGACACCATGAAGATGTGTACAATACGTGAGTAGATATCGCTTTAAGCCTATAATATTGACTTCAACGCTAATTTTTCTACGTGTTTTCCAGTGATTTGGCCAAATTGTGTAGGTTAAAGGTAGATCCTCTATCGGTGGACAATCCACACACCAAAGTATTCTTACTGATGCAAGCTCATCTATCCCGATTGCCTCTTCCCAACTCTGACTACGGAACGGATACAAAATCCGTTTTGGACCAGTCTATCCGAATTATTCAGGTAAGATTTCAACGCCTCACGGCATACGAAACCTCGGTCTAAATTGAGAACCACCTTGATCATTTCTAGGCCATGATCGACATCACAGCGGAACGAGGTTGGCTCGTTAGCACTCTTCGGATTCAGCAGATGATGCAGTGTATCGTGCAAGCCCGTTGGATCGATGATCCCGTGGTGATGACCTTGCCGAACGTCGAACCGCACAATGCGCACGTCTTCAAGCACGTGAAATTGGAGTAAGTTTTGCATTTGATTTACCGGATTTACCCTATCTATCACACTAAACATTAATTTCCATTCCCACAGTCATCCATTCCTGACACTACCTGCACTCAAAGAAAAGTGCCATCGAAAGTACGAAAACCTTGCTGGCCCGCTGCGACAAGAGTTCGAAGAACCAGAAATCGAACAAATCTACAAAGTTCTGTGCTCGCTGCCCTCCATCAATGTGCAGCTCGCGATCCGAGGACCGTACGCTGATGAGCCGAACGCGGATCGTCCGGTGACGCAGCCTCAAACTCGCGACACCTGGATGGAGATCTACGCCGAACAGGAATATGTGCTCAATGTGCAAATGATACGGTTGGGAAGTTTCGAAACCTTGAACATCCACTGCCCCAAGTTCCCCAAGGGCAAGGACGAGGGCTGGTTCCTGACGCTGGGTCATCAAGCCGAAGGAGAGCTGATCGCTATGAAACGATGCGTGTACCGCAGCAACAAAAGTTCGCATCAGTTGTGTTTCTACGCGCCACGACGATTAGGTATTACACTGCTCTTGAAAATGTTGTCACTCAAAATGAAACCATTTCTAATAATCAAACATCTTACCCCAAAAGGACGCTGCATATACACGGTGTACCTGATGTCGGATGGCTACATCGGTTTGGATCAACAGTACGACATCCATCTGGACGTACGGGAACCTCCGCGGAATGCAATACAGGAATCGAAAGCAGATGACTATGACGAGGACTATTTATGGCGAAACAAGCTAGATAAGTTGTGAGCTTTTAAGCTGTCAGTAGCAACGAGTGCAAATTATTCCACGTGGTCGTCTTATGATTAATTCAAGGCTAAATAAGCTGGTGGTTATGCTATCATAATGTTCGCTGCTTTCGGAAACAGCATTGAAACAGGTAAGTGTTTAGTTACAATGTGATTCGTTATTTGATAGCCTATATTTTCTTCGTAACGTACTATTAGAATCAAAACTATCCAATTGAACTCGTTATTTTTATTATTATTTCTTTTTGTAAATATATAACAAATATTTATTGCTGAGCTCAGACGTTTCCGGTAAATAGAACAAAAGAACGATTCCTAGCTCAGCCAGAGTTCTCTGAATTATTTCGGAAGTAGTGCGCATCTAACTTCTGGTCTTCAACAACACCAGCGCATTAGTCTCGAAGAAGTTGTGACACTTGTGGACCAAGACGCAATTTTCAATGTCTATCTTAATTCCAACCGGATCGACAATACTACTAAAGGTATGACTACACTACATTGAAAATTCGCTATTTTCAACATCCTTTCATGTATTGAAAGCTGCTTGACGTCTAGGCTCTTTCTATCAAAGTTGATGATTGGACTTATGAAATAAAAATACTTGCAAGGATTTGGCCAGGTGTGTAGATGGGTATTACATTGTAGATAGTAGCGAAATCAGCAATGTTGATGGATACTGAAAAAGTCGGGATTCAGCAGTGGTGGCACCGCTTTCCGCTTTTGTTCGGCCTTGGTGGTTTGTGTGGGGTGGTGCGTGTCGGTGTGTGTGCTTTGTGCTTGGGTAGTGTGGGATAATTGGGTTTGGGACTGAGGGGGTCGTCGTTGATAGGGCCGACATCATTGAGTGCTCAGTGTTGGCGGTTGTATTGGTGACGATTTCTTCAGCCTTAAGATCTCATTTATACCACGCACAGACTTTTGGGAAGAGGGAGTACTTTGTAATGCAAGAGAGGGATTTAAACTCTGCGTTACGGGTTGGGCGAGGTCATGCAGATAGACTCAACCCAGGTGACCGTGCGGCTCGGACAGTGATGCATGAATGAGTGCGGTGTGGGTGAGGTGCGCTGCCCTGTGGGTGCAGTTGAGTCCGGGTTGGAGTGGAAAGAGACCCTTCTCTACTCTAGGTCGGTTTCGGTTGTACGGGCGTGGTAGTGTTTGTCTTATTTGTGCCGTGTTGTGCGTGATTTGCGGCTCGAGCTGCGTGGTTACTTGGGAAGTATTGTGCTCTGTAATCTAGATTTTGGTTTTAAGGTGAAGCTAAGGCTGGGCTGTGCCTCGGATTTGTTGGGCACAGGTCGGGAGAGCTGGTGGCAGTTTGTGCTGGGGGGTTTACTCGATTGGTTATTCACTGATGGTGGCCAGTCGATCGACTTATCGGCGCTGCCTGTCATTTGGTTCTTGGGGTTTGTGCTCTCGAGGTTCGGGCCGTTGCTTCGTTGTATCTTCGCTTTAATACTAATATTCCTTGTTTGATTTAACTGACTGTTTTTTTACAGGCGTTTAACTCATTCTGTTTCATAGATTGCCAAATTTAAGGGTAATGGTTCAATAGGGTGTTAGCTATCAGAGTGGATTAGAACGAGTTGGCGCCTACAATACACCAACACTGACACACACACTCCAATACTTACACACACACATGCACCTACAACTAGCTGTAAAAGACCAGTGGGCGGGACAATGGTGCCTACCCAACAGTTGTAGGTGGGGTGTTTGGCTTAGCTACATGATTTGGTCCGGCAAGCCCATAAACATCAATTGATAGACGTATTGCCTAGTGAAAAGACAACGCAGATGGGCGAAAGCCAGGGGATGCGTTGATAATAGCAGCAGAATAGCAGAAGAACAATTATAAAACAAAACTACTTTTGCAGTACAAATCAAAAGACGATTGTTTTGACCATCGTTCAATGCAAGGAGACAATCATAATACAAATAAACAGCTGAGATATTAACAAAAGAGAGGGAAACCAAAGAGAACCTCTCTTCTTCAGATAGGACTTTTAGACATTGTGGTGGGTTGGGTGTTCACTACTTGACAGCTGAACTATTATAGATTTTCTTTCTATGTTTAGCCTACTAGATGAATACTAAACTATCACATCTCCTTTTCTTTATAAATTGAGTAAGCTTTATGTACATAGAATGACCACATTTGTTAGTTCCAGTCCTCCATTAAGGAACTTAGATTTTGTTGTACCCTCACAGGACCCACCCGATGGTTGTCTGTGAGGGTCTTTATTTCGTCGTGCCCTCACCGGACCAACCTTAGGTTGTCCGGGAGGGACTTTATTGGTCGTGCCCTCACCGGACCAACCTGAGGTTGTCCGTGAGGGACTTTAATGGCCGTGCCCTCACCGGACCAACCTGAGGTTGTCCGTGAGGGACTTTATTTAGTCGTGCCCTCACTGGACCAACCCGAGATTGTCCGTGAGGGACTTTATTTAGTCGTGCCCTCACCGGACCAACCTGAGGTTGTCCGTGAGGGACTTAATTGGTCGTGCCCTCACCGGACCAACCTGAGGTTGTCCGTGAGGGACTTTATTGGTCGTGCCCTCACCGGACCAACCTGAGGTTGTCCGTGAGGGACTTTATTTAGTCGTGCCCTCACCGGACCAACCTGAGGTTGTCCGTGAGGGACTTTATTGGTCGTGCCCTCACCGGACCAACCCGAGATTGTCCGTGAGGGACTTTATTTAGTCGTGCCCTCACCGGACCAACCTGAGGTTGTCCGTGAGGGACTTAATTGGTCGTGCCCTCACCGGACCAACCTGAGGTTGTCCGTGAGGGACTTTATTTAGTCGTGCCCTCACCGGACCAACCTGAGGTTGTCCGTGAGGGACTTTATTGGTCGTGCCCTCACCGGACCAACCTGAGGTTGTCCGTGAGGGACTTTATTTAGTCGTGCCCTCACCGGACCAACCTGAGGTTGTCCGTGAGGGACTTTAATGGTCATGCCCTCACCGGACCAACCTGAGGTTGTCCGTGAGGGACTTTATTGGTCGTGCACCATCGGGTGGGTCCTGTGAGGGTACAACAAAATCTAAGTTCCTTAATGGAGGACTGGAACTAACAAATGTGGTCATTCTATGTACATAAAGCTTACTCAATTTATAAAGAAAAGGAGATGTGATAGTTTAGTATTCATCTAGTAGGCTAAACATAGAAAGAAAATCTATAATAGTTCAGCTGTCAAGTAGTGAATTTGGAGTTCAATCGAGTGCCAACTTGTTGAACTTGCGAGCCGAGTACGTTCTGACGAATTTTCCAAATTGGTTGCAATTGTAGTCGAGGTGGGCTGAGGGTTTTCGTTTGAATCCTCTTTGATTTATTCTTCGTTTTGTTCATCTTTTTCTTCATTGACATCAGGAAACTTCTCCAAGATCCGGTCCTCGTCAGCCATTTGTGGTGGGTTGGGTGTTCACTACTTGACAGCTGAACTATTATAGATTTTCTTTCTATGTTTAGCCTACTAGATGAATACTAAACTATCACAGACATGTTTGGCCTGAAATCACAAATATACACACACAAAACATTGAAAAACATTAGTGAATATGCTGAACCAAGTACCTAGATTTTCAGTAAAATGTCCCAAAGATTCAATAGTACTGGTTGAAAAACAATAGATAAAGATTTAGCAATAAGTATTATGCTTCTTGTTAAAATCCGAACCGACCTGGGATGCGGAAATTTAGGTTTTACCTACTTTCATATGTTGCAACTCGATTCGGATTAGTGCATATTGTAGCTCTTAATTAGCATAATGTTGCGCAATACAAACAATGATTCAAATTTATTTCGCATCTGCAACTTCACGTGCGCTTAAAGCCGCGTCTTCAGTTTGGTGCAGTGGCTATAATACATAACTTTACCAAAAACCACCAATCAAAGATGGGTATTGTAAATAGAAACTTTGGAGAAATTGAAAGACTCAGCAGAAATCATATTTTGTATACAAAATGACGGCACATCAACGCAATTATCTCTCAATGAGTATCGAATACATATTGCTAAACTCAATCGTCGAAAACTGAAATTAAGGTTGACATGTTAGATAAATAATATCTTTTGAGATCATCAAAATGATAAATCGATATATTTAAAACTAAATATGACTTCTGCAATTATTTAAATTAACTTGTAAATTATTTTACAAGACCTTTGAGACTTGTAATCAAAAGTACAAGTCATAGCTAATATTTTATACTTGTAATGTGTTTATGCAACATACACTTGTAAATTCTGCTAATAATATTAGTCCAACCGACTTGTACTTGTAACTTGTACTTGTAGGATTTTTATGCAACAGGAAACTACAAGTTACAAGCTACAAGACTAATATTATTAGTAATATTTTCATTATGCTACAGGTCCCAGGTGGTGCGTCTGCAAGTTGTACTCCTGGTCCCTGTAGCATAATCGGGCTAATAATATTAGCTAAAAGTTACAAGTATGGTAAGTGGGGGCAGGATGGGTCACCTAAGAAATGGATCCCTATAACATTCTGAATATAAATAGCATTTCTCTGTTTTCTATCACGACTTCCAGATACACTAGTCAGCTATGATATAAGGGTATAGAAAGGTCATACAGTTTAAAACCTGCTTCTTGACAAACAATTGTCAAAACATGACCCATCTTGCCCCACCTCATTTCTACGGGGGCAAGATGGGTCAGCTATCAGAAATTCGATTTTTCTCCAACAAAAAATACTAGATCTTCTATTTTTTCTCTATACATCTAAGCGTCACATACGTACAGATTACATGAAAGAAGTGTTGAAACATATCGGTAGATTATTCTCAGAAATAGAATATTTTTATTCAGGTAGCCATAAAAAACTTTGAAAACTTATATTTTTTGTAGAAAAATATTAAAAATATGTTCACAAATTTTCAGCGCTCTAGTCGCTTCGATAATGTAGGTCACATAATAGCCTTTCTATGAAAAATAAAACATTTTTAAAAACTATGCAAACATACCGAAAAATTAGGGTGACCCATCTTGCCCCGTCTACACATTACACGTAGTTGTATGGAATGTATAGCATAAGGAGTATAACGAAAAAATATTTTATTTTATTTTTTCTGCGTAAGGAACGTAAAGAATTTTAAAAACAATATATCACTTTTTAGTGTATCCACGTCGTTCATCTGGGAAAATTATAGAAAGATTCAAAAAATAAATAGTACGGTTGAAAACGGTACTGACCCATCTTGCCCCCACATACCATACTAATATTACAAGTGCTAATAATAGCACTTGTAATATTAGTGACCATGAAAATACAAGTTGTTTTGATTAACTTACCTGTCAAAATTAATCCGACTCTCTCTCTCTCTTCTTGGCGTAACGTCCTCATTGGGACAAAGCCTGCTTCTCAGCTTAGTGTTCTATGAGCACTTCCACAGTTATTAACTAAGAGCTTCCTCTGCCAATGATCATTTTGCATGCGTATATCGTGTGGCAGGCACGAAGATACTCTATGCCCAAGGAAGTCAAGGAAATTTCCTTTACGAAAAGATCCTGGACCGACCGGGAATCGAACCCGTCACCCTCAGCATGGTCATGCTGAATACCCGTGCGTTTACCGCCTCGGCTATATGGGCCCTTAAATTAATCCGACATTTTCACTATTAATTTGAAATGGCAGTTTTTCTTCGTTTATTTTCTGCATTTTTTGAGTAACATCCGGAAGAAAAATTAAAAAAAGTTAACAGGATGTTCTTTAAAAAAATAACTCCATAGATTCCGAAGTTTTGCACTCTTTATGTTGTAGGTTACACCCCAAATTGGACTATCACACAATTTTTGATACGCCTAAAAATGTGATGGAAGTGCACATTTGCCTCCTATCATCAAGACGTCTTCGATGTACTTCTTCCTTGATTTACACTATTGCGCGTCAGTCCAATTTGGGGTGCAGTCAGCAATAATACATGAAGAAAAGCATGTGCTGTTGAGATCATTTTCGGCCGCTGCAATGAAATATTTTTTTATTGCTGTGTGCATTCAAAATGCAAATATCAAATGCGGGAGCACAAAATGCGGTAAGATTTTCTATCAAGTAACCCGATGTCAGTGAGAGCTTTCGAATCCAAGGTTGGCGGTGATATTGACTATGGTTGCTACGTTACCTTTGGTAACATTTTGTTACCGCGTTTGAAGCGCATTTGGACACCGTTTGCATCTTGAACGCACACAGCAATAAGAAAATGGTATTCCAATTACCAAAATAACAAAACATGGAACAACATTAGTAAATATGCTGAACCAAGTACCTACATTTACCTACGACTGGTTGAAAAACAATGGATAAAGACGTTTTAGTAACAGGTATTATGCCTAGTATTATGCTTCTTGTTTAAATCCGAAGTGACCTGGGATGCGAAAATTGAGCTTTACCATACTTTTATATGTTGCAACTCGAATCGGATTAGTGCATATTGTAGCTCTTAATTAGCTCAATGACGCGTAATACGAACAATTGATTCAAATTTATTCCGCATCTGCAACTTCACGTGCGCTTAGAGTCGTGACTTCGATTTGGTGCAGTGATCATAATACATACTTTACCAAGAACCACCAATCCAAGTAGATGACTGTAGAAACTTTGAAGGATTTGAGAGACTCAGCAGAAATGATATTTTGTATACAAAATGAGGTGTAAATCAACGCAATTATATCTCGATGGGTTTCAAACACCAAACCAAGGATACATATTACTAAACTTAATCGTCGAAAACTGGAATTAAGGTTGAAATGTTAAAATAATAATATATATTGAGTTTATCAAAATGGTAAATCGATATATTTAAAACTAAATATTTATTTATTTATTTTATTTAAGTTTTGAAAAATTATTCCTAATACTTTCTGTTTCAGCGATAAAGGTAAATTATTTTATTGACGTATTTGTTGTGTTTTCGCCCTTTACATTTCTTCCAAATTCCAGCATAACTTAATCATACTAAATTCCAGACCATTCCAGTTCCAAAATCCTATTTCCTATCTATTTACGAGAGCGTCGGTGAGTCGCTGGCATCTCGATAAATAGATATCATCCCTTCCCTATTATCCCTTCCCATCCACATAACGTGTTTCTTATCGTTTCAGAGAGCGATCAATGGCGCTTAAGCCTAGGCTTGTTAGCCAGGACACATGGTCCAAATGCCTGTGCCCCATCCCGGAAGCAAAAAGGCCCATGGAGTGACAAATTTCTTAGCTATGTCACTCCCAACGTCGGTGTAAACAAAATCACTTACACTCACATCAACACATATACATGATCCACTCAAATACACTTACACAATCTGAATCTTGCCACATCACTCGCTTATAGTGAATCCCCAATCAACCCTTTCCAAGTATCCAACTCCTTGACACCTATGGGGGTGTCGGTGAGTCGCTGACCTCTTGTAAAGTAGGTGTCATATCATCACATCCTTTCCTATCCTCGTAACGGAGAAGATGGGCGTGGCCGGCAATGGAAGTTTTCATGTCTTTTTTACTTCAACCTCTGATTGGATAGCTGTTCTTTCCCAAATAGCATTCCATAAGCAATTAGAATAGGAGTATTAAAGTTTTAACATGACAACTTTCAGTATGCAATCTACGAATTACTCCGTTACCACGCAACGCAACGCAACGCAACGCAAAACTACAAGTCATAGCTAATATTTTATATTTGTAGTTTGTTTATGCAACAGACACTTGTAATTTCTACTAATAATATTAGTCCAACCGACTTGTACTATTGGACATGTAATTTGTACTTGTAGGATTTTTATGCAACAGGAAATTACAAATTACAACCTACAAGACTAATAATATTAGTAAAATTATCATTATGCTACATGCCCCTGGAATTGATCTAGGATTTGTCGCAGAGTAAACAGTAGGTCCGTCCTTTATAGGCCCTCACGAAAACCAGCTTAGGGCCTGTCCATAAACTACGTAGACTCTTAGGGGGGGACGGGGGGGTCTGGCCAAAGTCTACGCTCCATACAAATTTCGAAAATTTTGTATGAACAAAAGTCTACGAGGGGGGAGGGGGGGGTTCTGAGATGGCCAAAAATAGTCTACGTAGTTTATGGACAGCGCCTTAGTATTCGCCGATGAAAGACTTCGCCAGCGGTTTCAATCTGCTGAACAGACAATACGTGACAAAATTTCGTACGTCGAGTTGAGCAGAATTGCATCTGCTCACTACGTGTATCTGTATAAAAATCTCTGTCGATAGTTTGACTTTTTCTGTAGCCTTTAATGTGCTTCAACTTCTTGATACCGTCGTTAAGGGCAGTGTTGGGAATACTCACATGCGAAAAGTTATACTCACTTGCTTCTATCTCAGTCCAGAAACGTGCTATCAAAAAATATGTTTGAAGGGCTTTTAGATTGTAGTTTAATCTAAAAAAATCCGAATAAAGTAAAGGTCTAAGACGCATAACAAAACCGTGAGAGAGCTGTGAGCACAAGGTGAGTATAAATTACACAAATTTTACTCACTTCGTACTCACAGCTCTCAACTTTGGTATGCGTCTGTGTGTCTTCTGTCTGTGTGCGTCTGTCTGTCTTTACTTTATTCGGCAAACTTTTAGATTAAACTACAATCTAAAAGTCCTTCAAACATCATTTTTTGATAGCATGCTTCTGGACTGAGATAGAAGCAAGTGAGTATCGCTCTTGCAAGTGAGTATTCACAACACTGGTTAAGGGTAACAATAGATCAGAGGGGCGAGATTGGGTCAAAACATTATCTGAAATATCTCAACAAATATTGCAAATATTGAATCAAAAAATTTAGGGTGTCAACCTCGTAGTTGCCAGTAGTTCCTGTCGAAAAATTAGGCCTCTATAGCAATTAGAAATTTTTTGATAAAGCCTCGACAAAACCTTGAAAATAAGACCTTTTCAAAATTCCACTGCTAAGGCTGGATGAAACATCACACTTTTAGGTGGATTGATAATTTTTATAATCACTAACTCATATTCATCATGCAATATACTATTGGTAAGTACTATCAATCTTAACCAGAACTTCATTAGCTTGCTTTGTAGTCAATGCGGTTCCCTTGACCCATTACTCTCATTATGTCTATATATGTATTGTAATTTTTGTTTTTTTTTTTACATGTAAGGATATTTTACAAATAGCATATTTTCCTTCTTATGAAATAGGCTGTTCTTTCGAGCTATCTTTTCGAAACATTTGGTGGCACAATCAGTCTGATAATGTTTCCATCAGGTATTTTTCCTACTTTTAAACATAGGCTGTTCTTTCTAATTATACTGGTCAAATAGTTGTTGGCATTAGGCTACTAATATTTCATTGGTATATTTTTCCTTCTTTAACAAATGAGCCGTTCTTTTGAATAACATTTAATAAACGTTAAATGACATCATGCAAGCTGCTAACTTTTTCATCAAATAATTTACTTTGTTTCATTTCATTTCAAACTAAATAACTAAGGGCCGATTTCTTCACCCTGGCTTAGGCGTTAAGCCAGGTTTAACTATATGGGTAAGCCTGGCTTACACGAGTTAAGCCGAGGTGAAGAAATCGGCCCTAATTGTTTGGAAATGAAATTTTGTTGCCATAAACCAAAAAATGTCGTTTCAAACAGATGAATGAGTTGATTGTTTTTACCTACAGAAAATCTGTTATTTTCATTGGCGTAGCTATCCTTTTCTTTTATCTCACTCACTGCCCTAAACACGAGAAAAAGAAGTATAAAAGAGGGGGCATAGACCTCCTCTTGCATCCCGCTCTTTCTTGTGTTTGTTTAGGAGAGCGAGCGAGAAGAAAGAAAAAGTTAGCTACGCCAATGGTTATTTTCTATATTTTATGCTTGTTGGTTTATTTGTTATGATAAATAATAAGAGATATGAGTTTAGATTCCTATATATTTCTATGTAAGTTTAGATTCGTTATGAATTCTGAAATATACGCCCTTTGTAAAAAAAAAAACGGCGAACGTAGCTTTTTTTATCTGTATTAATGAGATTTTTAGCCCTTGGCTACACTGAAAGACGGTTTGCAATAATGACAAGCATAACAATGTTTTTAAATTTACCATGGCAAAACATGATCATCGACCCACCAACGCTTCTTGTGTGCGTTTTGTTTCTTCTCACATCTACCGGTTCGATAGCCGAGTGGTAGCGTGCGAGCCTGGTGATGTCAAGGTTCTTGGTTCGATTCCGGTTGCCAACAGAGACTTTTTTAAATTGAAAATCGAGTCCATGGTAAAATTGAAAACATAATTCTGTTGAACTGAAACGAAAATCAGTCTGCACAAATTTAGTGGCATTGTGCATTAAAATTCAGAATAGTAATTTTCACCGCAAGCCGCCGTTCAGTGTAGTTCAACTCGGGACCCACACTTTACTTCCCTTCCGAAGGAAGAACTCACATTTTGCGAGTTTGTCGGGAGTGGGATTCGATCCCAGGTCCTCGGCGTGATAGTCAAGTGTTCTAACCATCACACCAGGTCCGCTCCACGGCGAACGTAGCTGTTACAATAATTCTATTCTAATGTCTGCGATTGTGCATCGACCGAAGGCACATTAGGGGAGACTGGGGAGACTTGATCCCTTTTTCTAAATTTACCTGAAACTTAAGGAAAAACACAAACCTAGATCCGATTTCCATACAGAATGGCAGGTAAACATCTATTGCAAGTTAATACACAACAGAAGGCATTTAAATTATTGTTAAAGTTTTCAAAACTGTGTTTTTTTTTTTAAATAATTCCAGAGTCTTCCTATTGATTTTCTTTTCTAGTTTTCTTGTATTTTCGATGAATATGGAGTGTTTGAAATTGTAAGATTTCCTTAAATTTTTAAGGATATGCCGTATTTTCAAAATGGGGAGACTTGATCCCCCTTTTCTTGGTTTGTACTAAAGTTATAATTATCTGACACATTTTAACATTGAAAAGACTGGATTCATTTATTTAGTTAACATCAAATTCATGATAATACTGAATCAACAATTTGCCGCCATAATACTCGATTTGCAGCTGCAGCTCTCCAACGTCGGTCACGCCCAACACTCACCAGATCACGCTCCACCTGGTCCGCCCATCGTGCTCTCTGCGCTCCACGCCTTCTTGTACCAACCGGATGGTTAACAAACACCAACTTTGCAGGGTTGTTGTCCGGCATTCTTGCAACATGCCCTGCCCATCGTATCCTTCCGGCTTTGGCTACCTTCTGGATGCTGGGTTCGCCATAAAGTGCAGCGAGCTCGTGGTTCATCCTTCTCCGCCACACACCGTTCTCCTGCACGCCGCCGAAGATCGTCCTTAGCACCCGTCGCTCGAAAACTCCGAGTGCTTGCATGTCCTCCTCGAGCATCGTCCACGTCTCGTGCCCGTAGAGAACCACCGGTCTTATTAACGTCTTGTACATGGTACATTTGGTGCGGGGGTGAATCTTTTTTGACCGCAGTTTCTTCTGGAGCCCATAATAGGCACGACTTCCACTGATGATGCGCCTTCGTATTTCACGGCTCACGTTATTGTCAGCCGTTAGCAAGGAACCGAGGTAGACGAATTCTTCTACCACCTCGAAAGTATCCCCGTCTATCGTAACATTGCTGCCAAGGCTTGTCCTGTCTCGCTCAGTCCCACCTACCAGCATGTACTTTGTCTTAGCCGCATTCACCACCAGTCCGACCTTTGCTGCTTCACGTTTCAGGCGGGTGTACTGTTCTGCCACCGTTCCAAATGTCCTAGCAATAATATCCATGTCATCCGCAAAACATACAAATTGGCTGGATTTCGTGAAGATCGTACCCCGGCTGTTGAGCCCGGCTCGTCGCATAACACCTTCCAGGGCGATGTTGAATAGTAGGCAGGAAAGTCCATCACCTTGTCATATTCCCCGTCGAGATTCGAATGAACTGGATAGTTCACCCGAAATCCTTACGCTGTTCTGCACACCGTCCATCGTTGCTCTTATCAGTCTAGTCAGCTTCCCGGGAAAGCTGTTCTCGTCCATAATTTTCCATAGCTCTGTGCGGTCGATACTGTCGTATGCCGCTTTGAAGTCGATGAACAGGTGATGCGTTGGGGCCTGGTATTCACGGCATTTCTGGAGGATTTGCCGTACGGTGAAGATCTGGTCCGTTGTCGACCGGCCGTCGATGAAACCGGCTTGGTAACTTCCCACGAACTCATTTACTTTAGGTGAAAGACGACGGAAGATGATCTGGGATAGCACTTTGTAGGCGGCATTCAAAATGGTGATCGCTCGAAAGTTCTCACACATTAACTTGTCGCCTTTCTTGTGGATGGGACAGATTATCCCTTCCTTCCACTCCTCCGGTAGCTGTTCGGTTTCCCAGATCTTGACTACTAACTGGTGCAGACAGGTGGCCAACTTTTCCGGGCCCATCTTGATGAGTTCCGCTGCGATACCGTCCTTACCAGCCGCTTTGTTGTTTTTGAGCTGGTGGATGGCATCCTTAACTTCCCTCAGCGTGGGAGTTGGTTCGTTCCCGTCCTCTGCTGCACCAACATAGTCATTTCCTCCGCTGCCTTGGTCCTCCGTGCCTACATTCTCTTCGCCATTCAGGTGCTCGTCGAAGTGCTGCTTCCACCTTTCGATCACCTCACGTTTGTCCGTCAGGAGGCTCCCGTCCTTATCCCTGCAGATTTCGGCTTGCGGCACGTAGCCTTTGCGGGATGCGTTGAGCTTCTGGTAGAACTTGCGTGTTTCCTGTGAACGGCATAGCAGTTCCATTTCCTCGCACTCCGCTTCTTCCAGGCGGCGCGTTTTCTCCCGGAAGAGACGGGTCTGCTGCTTCCGCTTCTGTCTGTATCGCTCCACATTCTGTCGGGTTCCATGCTGCAGCATTACCGCCCGCGCTGCATCCTTCTCCTCCAGAACCGCTCTGCACTCCTCGTCGAACCAATCGTTTCGTCGACTCCGTTCTACGTACCCGATAGTGCTCTCAGCTGCGTTGTTGATGGCTGCTTTGATTGTACTCCAGCAGTCCTCTAGAGGGGCCACATCGAGCACACCCTCGTCCGGCAACGCTGCCTCGAGATTCTGCGCGTATGCGGTGGCGACATTCGGTTGCTTCAGTCGCTCTAGATCGTACCGGGGCGGCCGCCGGTAATGTACGTTGTTAATAACGGAGAGTTTTGGGCGCAGTTTAACCATCACCAGGTAGTGATCGGAGTCGATATTAGCGCCACGATAGGTCCTGACGTCGATAATGTCGGAGAAGTGCCGTCCATCAATCAGAACGTGGTCGATTTGCGATTCCGTTTGTTGTGGTGATCTCCAGGTGTAACGATAAGGGAGGCTGTGCTGGAAGAAGGTGCTACGAATGGCCATGTTCTTGGAGGCGGCGAAATCGATGAGGCGTAGGCCATTTTCGTTCGTCAGCTGGTGGGCGCTGAACTTTCCAATCGTCGGTCTGAATTCCTCCTCCTGGCCTACCTGAGCGTTTAGATCCCCTATGATGATCTTGACGTCGTGGTTTGGGCAGCGGTCGTACTCGCGTTCGAGCTGCGCGTAAAATGCGTCTTTGTCATCATCAGTGCTTCCGGAGTGAGGACTGTGCACGTTTATTATGCTAATGTTGAAGAATCGGCCCTTGATCCTCAACCTGCACATTCTTTCGTCGATCGGCCACCAACCGATCACGCGCCTCTGCATGTCGCCCATCACTATAAAAGCTGTTCCCAGCTCGCGTGTGTTGCCGCAACTCTGGTAGATGGTATGATTACCTCTAAACGTTCGCACCATAGATCCTGTCCAACACACCTCCTGCAGCTCTACGATTCCGAACCCGCGGTCCTTCAGTATATCGGCGAGTATGCGGGTGCTCCCGATGAAGTTGAGAGATCTGCAGTTCCACGTACCGAGCTTCCAATCGCAAGTCCCTTTTCGTCGCTGTGGTCGTCGCCATTGGTATCGGTTCGCATTCTTCTCTTGTTGATTTTCCGGTGCTAGTCTTTTTTACGGCTGGCTCGCAGGGCCTGACACCAACCCACTAACCCAGGGAGCTGGGCTTACCTTCCCGGAAGCTACGGGTTCTGCATTGGCATTTCCTCCAACTACAGTGCTAAATAGCTAGGCTCGAGCGCCAGTCTTCGCCGGGGGTGGTGTTTTTAATGGGCGCCCAGGAGATAATATTTTACCTGAGCTTCCACCCCCTGAAAAGACTGGAATTCCAAGTAAATAGAGGCTTCCGAATTGAATTTTATTTTTCACATGTATAATGTGTGTGTAATCCTCAAGGGATCAAGTCTCCCCATGTCACTGTTGCGTATACTAAGCTGAATTAATTAAAATATGTTAACAACAGCCTTATTTGGATAAATAAGTTTGAAAGTATTTTATTTAAACTATGTGCTGTGAAATTTTGACACGATTTTGTTCAATTTTCACAGAGTTATTGAGATTTTTCGGAATCGCCTAAAAGATTTCTAAAGGACTGAAAACAAACCATCAGCCGTTAAAAAATAATGCAATGTACAATCGAAATCACTTGTAGCCAAAACATAGTCGTTTGTCCAGGAGTAGTTTTGGAAAAATTATGCTAGAAGAAAAATGTTTTTGATTCCGAGCAAATATGGGGGAACAAGTCTCCCCAGGGATCAAGTCTCCTCAGTCTCCCCTACAGTGCTATCGGCGAGTATGCAGAAAGACGATACTATTCAATCCAGCGATTCTCAACAGTACCGCGAGATGGTACCGACCGCGAAATGATACCGACCGCGAAATTATTAACCGCGAAATGGTCCAAACCGCGAAATGACGTACCGCAAAATGGTACAAACCGCGAAATGTAATACCGCCAAATGGGCCCATATAGCCGAGGCGGTAAACGCACGGGTATTCAGCATGACCATGCTGAGGGTGACGGGTTCGATTCCCGGTCGGTCCAGGATCTTTTCGTAAAGGAAATTTCCTTGACTTCCTTGGGCATAGAGTATCTTCGTGCCTGCCACACGATATACGCATGCAAAATGGTCATTGGCAGAGGAAGCTCTCAGTTAATAACTGTGGAAGTGCTCATAGAACACTAAGCTGAGAAGCAGGCTTTGTCCCAGTGAGGACGTTACGCCAAGAAGAGGAGGAATACCGCCAAATGGGACACCGCGAAATGGGTTACCGCGAAGTGGTTTACCGCGAAATGATATACAATCGAATATGGGAGCGTGATGGCACACATACCTTATTTTTACAGTCTGTTTATAACACAGTCCCGCAAAGAGTGAAACCAAATCTACCTATCGAACTGTCAAATCGGCTACCTATCGAGCACGCCAGCAAAATTGTGAAAACAAAGTCGTGCGAAGAAGAAGAACAACACTCAAAAGAAGTTGTCTCTATATATACAGTCTCTACCTATTTTTTATCACTTGTACACGGTAAAAAATCTGCACTCTGATATGAACAGATTGGCACTTGAATTCGCACTACTGTCCAAACAGTTTGTTATTATCTAAATATCATTTGAAAAAGAACATCCAATGCCTCTTCAGTTTTACTGGAAGTGCACTTCAATTCACTGTTGACAATGTTTTGAATTTAAAATAAAAAATAAAAAAGTGTACCCCCGCAACATCAAGATTCGACATCAGGACCTTGAGAGTCACAATCTTCTGCTTTACCACTACACTACTTCGCATCTGATAATGAGGTGCGAATCCACGCGAAACACTTTCTACCACCTGTCATTTTTATTTACTTTCATGCCCAAACCAATCATTACCAAATCAACAGTTTTTCACTTTGGATTGTATTGCTTTGTACATTAGTGCAAATCGAAGTGATTTTCAGTTAATTTCTTCGGTGGGTTTGTTTTGGTTCTCAAATCAATACTGACAGCATTGCGATTTAAAAGGAAAATAATTTCTAATCATGTCGATTGGGACGTTGAATAGTTAAGGGATTTTCCCCTTACATCCAGCGTGCAGAGTTTTTACCGCGTAGATGTATTACCAAAGATCATATTCCAGTGATCAAAGAACTTTTTCATAGAAAGAAGCAAAAGTTATTGAACAACGAATGTATTTTTTTCCACACGATGTACACATGGCAAAATGATCATTGGCAAAAGATGCTTTCAATTAATAACTTCGGAAGTGGTCATAGGACACTAGTTACTTGTTACTGTTGATCTATGTCCTGTTTTTTTTATATTCTAGCCTAACCTAAGCATACACACTCAATCCTGAATTGCGGTAAAGAATCCATTTTTACAGTGTTTAGCTGTTCTAATTTTATCAAAAATTTATCGAACTCGGTAATTAAAAATAAAATGTATAGTGAATGTTGTGATGTCTTTGAAGATTTACAACATCTCAAATGTTCTCATAAGTATCTTCATCTCAATAACTCAATTAACATGAAGCAGATTTCGAAAGTATCTAATAGTCTCTGTTAGGGCCCGTCCATAAACAACGGAGATTATTAGAGGAGAGGAGGGTTCTGACCAAAGTCTACGCTCCATAAAAATCTCGAAAAGTTTGTATGGATAAAAGTCTACGAAGAGAGTCTGAGATGACCAAAAACTAACTAATAGAGGACCTAGAACATCGCATCTGGTCTGGTATTTAAATGTTTGTCAAGCTTTCAGAAGATTTACTGAACATGGTCGATTACATATCGCAGCATTGTATTTATGATGTAAAAAGTTACAATTACATCCGTAGACTATATGTTATAAGCTCAAGGATAGTTTGGATGACCTAACACATCCAAAAAAACATTTTTCACCTATTTTGACATGTTCATGCTTGAGGGCACCAAAACTATAGAAATACGTTGGAAAAACTGTATAACAACGCTTGGAAAAATTCAGGCCTGAAAGGCTTAATATAATCAAGTATTCTTTAGGATTACCATTTTGACCTGGCGATTTAATCATATTTTTTTTCGATGCAGTGCTCATTACGAGCTACTCTTTGGTCAACATCAAAAAGATAAAAAGAGTATCAAATCCGGCGCACAATGTACGCTTTACAATCTTCCAGATAAACCCCAACCAATGCCGTAGGTACCGGTTGCGGGCGCTATGGTACAACCAACGACACGTCTTGAGTGGCACATTTATCTAGATTTAGTCAATCACCTTCAAGTTTAAAACAAATCAGTGCACGCAGAAAGCGATAACTTAATTGGTCTTATCAATTTATTCCTCGCCTTTTGCGACAACTTTGTCCGCATCCGTTCGGTCGTTCGTTTGTAAGCGACGACGAGACGTCCCATTTTATGGCCCACAGAGATACGTACAGAACTGAGAATGGTGATAAATACTGTCCCACGACGTCCAGTGGAATGAGTGAGTGTGAGCCAATGATGATTCATGGCTGTAATTTGTTATTCGGTTATTGTTCCGACCTTTGGAAGAGGTTTTTGGATATGTATAGGAAAAGGTGAGAAAAATAAGCGAAAACCAACCAAACAAACAGAGTTAACTAAATTCGCTGCGCACAGAAATGGCATACCTACTAATTAGCAGTGCAATGATGTGTAAAGCAAAGCGCAATGGTGAGGCATGTCATTATTAATAAGTAAACAGCAGAGTCTCCTATGGTTAACTTACTGCAGATCCACTACCAGCTTGATCATGAGGTAACGTTTAGGGGCTGTTCATAAACCACGTAGACCAAAATTTGGTTATCTCAGACCCCCCCCTCCCCCCTCGTAGACTTTTGTCCATACAAAAATTTTGAAATTTGTATGGAGCGTAGACTTTGGCCAGACCCCCCCCTCCCCCCAAAAAGTCTACGTGGTTTATGAACGGCCCCTTATGGGCTGTGCACATTGCTAAAGTATTTTGAATTGATCAAATAAGATATCCATGGATGCAGTACCGCGTAATTGGATGTTCGACTAGAAGTCGTTCTTAAATGCATCTTCATTTAAATCTCTATCTCGATAGTCAGCATTACCGCCTGTGGGTCCACAGTTGTGCCTTTTTCTCACTTGAATATCAATAACTGATTTCGTTATTGAGTATCGCCTCTGCATTGTTTTCTTTATGAACTATTTAAGATGGGAATAGAAGGACAAAACTAAACCTTGATAGAGTGTTGACCCAAACGAACACGCTGAAAGTGCACTAGCCAACATGCAGCGTCTGTCGCAATTTCTAAAAGAAATTAACCCTCCCAAGATGTTAGGTTTTTTGAACCACGATGGCGCAGTGCACGTTCAGCGTGCCTGTCGGGGTCATATTGACCCCAACATCCTACTAGGGTTAAAGGTAGTATGGCCAACGTTCGAAGAAAATAAAAACGCCAAAAGCACATTCAATTCGATTGTGTGAAAACTAGGTTTTATTCGCATAATCTCCTGCATTGATTCGTACTGATAATGCACAACAAATGTATTTATTTTCTCTTTCTAAATTGCAGCAATGAAATGCTCTGGGACGATTCGTGTTATATAAATGTATAAACTGTGTAACATCATAAAATAAACTAATACCTGCTTTTCCTCCATTACTAAGTTATACTTCAGTGTTCAATGCGCGCTATCCAGCAGTGTGTGTTTGTGTGAGTTTATGGGAGGAGTGGGAGGGGGAATATCCCGAAACAAATCGCGACGCGTTTTTTTTTTTGCCCGTCTCTTCTACTACGAAAAAGGAACTTAATTCGTGATTTCACCTACGCTTTCTAGGTACTGTGTAGTTCTTTCCTGCCACTAGATACATACATACCTACATATATAGTTGGTTACAATTTGGGGGGTTCTGAGTATAGGAAGCGATGTTCGATGTTTTTGGGGGTTTCCCGAATATGTGTAGTATGCAAAATGAACACACCTCTTTTGAACACGCGATTCCCTCGCAGCACGCGCGCGGGGAAGGCCACTAACCAACTTTATGGGGTAGTGATGAAATTCCTCCTTCGGGTCATGCCTTGTCGAAACGATAACATTTTAAATCATTCCAAAACGAAACAAATCACGGTACATATAAGAAATTATGTCAATTGGTTCAAATTTGACTGAATTATAAAATAAAAGACAGTGTTGTTTATTTTGTATCTTATTTTTTAGAAGGATGCCCTCGTACATATGTAGGTATAACAAAAAGAACGAAATCAATCGGTGCCATAATCGCTTTGTCTTCGAATATGATGCATTTGGGATTGCTAATAGCACCGTGACCCTATTTAATCATTTAAAAAATGAACATATACACTGAAAATTTTGCTTTCAAACTGCAACAAACAGGACTTATGTTTATCATAAAAAAGCGTTGAACGCAACTTATCGTTCAGAAGTAATTCAGCCTGTTTCGCACTTTAGAACATTGTTTAAGTACCTTATCTTTAAAATATCATCGATGTCAATTGTGACGTGGCATGACCCTCCTATAATCTAGTATCATTTTTAAAGGTTCGTTTTCAACTTTTTTAGGGCAAAAATAATAAAACTTTCATCTTTTTATTAATTCATCTTAAATAGTAATAGCTTTGATTTGATTTTTCATAATATGATAATATTAATCTTTGACTACAACCAGGACTACAAACATTACTATCAACTTACTTGGCGAAAAAACAGTTTCAGTAGCATCATATGAGAGGGAGACAGAGAACATTCAAGATTTGGAACGGGTCAGCAGGGGTTTCTCCGAGTCGTCGAACGTGACCGCGAGGCTGTTGCTGCGTACGTTCGGACCAACCCCGAGGCTCCCCGACGGCGGTGCCGGCACTGGTCCATTGTTGTGATCCGACGAAAACAGCACCGTCGTTGGCGAGGGCGCATTGCTCGTCGGTTTGCTGGCCCTCGGGGTGTGGAGGTTCGCCACGGTGTCTGCCCCGTAGCTGCGGTCATCTTCATCGAGGGAATGCAGCAGCTTCTCGACTTCGTCGTCAATCGGGTCCATCGATTGATCGCCGAAGCGTTGCGAACGCTCCATCAGGGTAGCACGTTTGGCCGCTAAGTACAGGTTGCGCTTGATTTGAATGTAGACCACCTCGGTCACCGCCTTGACGGTGTAATCCGGGATGAAGGTGTGGCGCAGCATGGCATCCATGTTGAGCGACTGCAGTGAACCCATGATCTGCTGGGGCGAATCCACCGGTACATCCACGCCCACGTTCTGGATCAGGGCCTGCGTTCCGAAGTAAGTAAATGGGCCACTCTCGAAAATTAAGTTCTCCCTGCCGACGGTCACTTCAACGCGACCTTCCAATATAAGCGCAAAATAGTCCACCGGCTTTCCACGGGTGACGATGAACATGCTCGGGTCATTTCGGTCCTTTCCTTTGAGCTTGACATGGTGCACAATGTCCTGATTTAGCAAACGGCGGAGAATCGTTTCTGAAACCATCTCCTGCTTAAATGCGTCCACCGAGGTGCTCAGGTACTGGAACGTGGCCAGCGTGAGCTGTGGCGAAATGCGCAAGCGCTGCGAGTTTGTGTCTCGCCCTTGTGCGAATACTGTAAAGTCCTGGCGAAGTTTGGACCGATCCCGACGCACCTTCCGGCGATTGTCCGTGAAGACGTCCGTTTCGTCCATAATCTCCGCCTGGATTAGCTCCTCAATGACATCCTCGAGGGTGATCAACCCGACGGTTTCGTAGAACGGATCTCCTTCGCCTTCGTTGTTGACCCGATGGACGAATGCCATGTGACCCTTGTGGCCCTCCTTGAACCCTTTGAACATCACATCCAGGGTTGTGTCCTCGAACACGAAATGGCACGGATTCTGGTAGAACTCACACAGCGTTTTCAGCTGGGTATTATCGTCCGGGTCCACGAAGGCCAAGTCCTTGATGTACAGCAGGGTGACTATGTTTTTTCGTTCGCCCTCGTACACCGGTATCCGGGAGAATCCAGACTTCATGATCTCGGTGATGGTTTCAAAGTCCAGCACGGCATCCATCGACAGCATAAATGCATCCTCAATGCGGGTCATTACCTGTTGAGTGGAGAATTATAATACATAAAACCGGTTAATCAAGTTGAATAAGTGTTTTTCTGTCAAATGAAAGGCGAACAGACGTAATAGGATTATTCGCAGACCTTCGCGGATTTACCCCGTTTGGCATAAAGTCGTTTGGCATAATGATCATTTGACATAATCTCATTGGGCATATTAGGCATAACGATGAGTGAAGTAGCATTTATCATTTGCATTATTTTTTCGCCAAAATTTCCTTTCCGGGGAAGCTGACTAGACTGATTAAAGCAACGATGGACGGTGTGCAAAACTGCGTAAGGGTTTCGGGTGAACTATCCAGTTCATTCGAATCTCGCCGGGAACTGCGACAAGGTGATGGACTCTCATGCCTACTCTTCAACATCGCTCTGGAAGGTGTAATGCGACGAGCCGGGCTCAACAGCCGGGGAACGATTTTCACAAAATCCGGACAATTTGTGTGCTTTGCGGACGACATGGACATTATTGCCAGAACATTTGGAACGGTGGCAGAGCTGTACATTAGGCCGTCCCTTATTTTGCAAAATTTAGAAATGTTATAAGTTCGTTAGTGGAAAATGATCGTTTTAGCTAAAAAATGATCGTGTCAAAATTTGAAGTCCGTATCTCAAGGCTAAGTGGTCCCTCAAGGGGCCTAAAGTTGTCAAAAATTGTATGGGACCGAAAAAACATGAAATTTTTTTCGACAAAACAAATACGCTATTCCACTAAAACCGGTGATTTTAGGGCCCTAAAGGGCCAAAAATGTGCTTAGATTTGCGATATCTCTACTCGTTTCCAAGATATTGACAAAAAACAACTGAAAAATCAGCATTTTTGACCATTTTTTTAGATTCCGAAGGAAACTTATTCTATTTTGTTCAATAACTCAAAAACGAGTAGAGATATCGCAAATCTAAGCACATTTTTGGCCCGTTAGGGTCCTAAAATCACCGGTTTTAGTAGAATAGCGTACCTTTTTGTCGAAAAAAATTTCATGTTTTTTTGGTCCCATACAATTTTTGACAACTTTGGGCCCCTTGAGGGACCACTTAGCCTTGAGATACGGACTTCAAATTTTGACACGATCATTTCTTAGCTAAAACGATCATTTTCCACTAACGAACTTGTAACATTTCTAATTTTTGCAAAATAAGGGACGGCCTACTGTACATCCGCCTGAAACGCGAAGCAGCAAAGGTCGGACTGGTGGTGAATGCCTCAAAAACAAAGTACATGCTGGTAGGCGGAACCGAACACGACCGGATCCATCTGGGTAGTAATGTTACGATAGAAGGGGATACTTTCGAGGTGGTGGAGGAATTCGTCTACCTCGGATCCTTACTGACGGCTTACTGACCAAATGCACCATGTACAAAACGCTAATAAGACCGGTAATCCTCTACGGGCACGAGACATGGACCATGCTCGAGGAGGACCTGCAAGCACTCGGAGTTTTCGAGCGACGCGTGCCAAGGACAATCTTCGGTGGTGTGCAGGAGAACGGAGTGTGGCGAAAAAGGATGAACCACGAGCTCGCTGCACTTTACGGCGAACCCAGCATTCAGAAGGTGGCCAAAGCCGGAAAGATACGATGGGAAGGGCATTTTACTCCTGTACATTTTCTGAGTTCCATTTTGCCCCCATATCAACTGTGCAAAATTTCAGCTTTTAAGTTTTCATTCGATTTCTTATGGAGAAAATCACTTTTTCAAAGAAAAATCGCCACAGGTTGCCCCTTAACCCCTAAAAATAAATCGACGAATGATTTCTGTTGGAAATTTTACAAGGAACTAACCCTCCAAAGACCGCAAAACGATCTAAGGCATGTGGAAACTATTATTGATTGAAAACCGAAGTGCATGCCAACGCTGTTTAACATGTAAGGAATAACAATAAATAATAAAATCTCGTCATTTTATCGATCGGGAAAGGCTTAATAACTTTTTCCACGCATGTCGCATCGCTTTGCGGTCTTCGAAGGTCTGATTCCGCGTGAAGTTATCTACAGAAATCATTCAACGACTTATTTTTAGGAATCAATGGGTGACCTCAAGCGATTTTTCTTTGAAGAAGTAAATTTTCCCCATAGTAAATCGTATGAAAAACTAGGATTGCACAGTGGTTGAAATCGCGAAAAACACGATCGTGGGCATTTTGAGTGTGATAATGTGAAAATAATATAATGTGATGTTCTGCAAAGTTGTTACATATTTTAAGGAGCAACTTTTGATAACTTTTGTTTTTTGATAAATTTACCCAAAAGTTAGATGAAAAATCTATTTTCTACAAAAGCAAAGAAAACTAAATGGTGTCTTCGGCAAAGTTATGGATAATATCATGCAGAAAAATATTGCCGAAGAGACTTTTGCTCTATCTTTTGAAATGAGCGATATATAATAAATTTAGTATAAAAAACCCTTTAAAACCTTGAAAAGCCACTAAATGCTTTATATCTCTTTTGGATTAGGTTTTCGAGGCTTCCGATGTTCTGAAGACTTTTTCATTTTGCTATTGTGCATCTTTTTTCTTAAGACAGTGTTGCCATTTTTTCATTGTTTATATGTGATTTTTTAATTTTCCTATAAAAAATGACTGTTTTTAATAATGAGATATCTCGAAAAGTTGCAAAAAGTTGCAAAAAATTCAAAGCATGATGAAAAGTTGAATAAAATTGCTATCTTATACAGGTCAACTGATGAGTTGCTCTCTGTCTCTTCGATGCTTAAAATCTGTTTGAAAATTGTCACTTTCACACTTTTTAATGCTGGAATAAATACTTTTTCCATGTGTTAATCTAAAAAATGTGCTATACAATGTTCAGCAAAGTTGTTGCATATTTTTAGAGCAAACTTTTGACAAAATTACTTTTTTAAAAAAATTGCCTTAAGATTAGATAAAAAAATATTTTTCTTAGGAATCCGCAAATCAAAATGGCGTCTTCAGAAAAGTTGTTCTAAATGTTAAATGGAAAAACTTTGTCGAAGACACCATGACTCTATCTTCAAAAATGACCATTTTAGAGATGATTTTATGAAAAAAACCCCTAAAAAGTTTAGAAAAACATGAAAATTTCACTTAACTTTTTTATATTTGATTTCCTTGACATGGAATGTTTTAGGAACTTATTTGTATTCAATAAATGCACAATTTTGTCGAAGACATCAAGAAGTTATCTAAAATATTTCTCTTGATAACATGCGTTTTCAAAGAAAAAAAGGCACATTTTTGAACCAAAATATTTTTTTTATCTAATTTTTTAAAATTTTTTTAAAAAAGTAATTTTGTGAGAAGTTTGTTCTAAAAATATGCAACATCTTTGCTGAACATTGTATAGCACATTTTTTAGATTAACACATGGAAAAAGTATTTATTCCAGCATTAAAAAGTGTGAAAGTGACAATTTTCAAACAGATTTTAAGCATCGAAGAGACAGAGAGCAACTCATCAGTTGACCTGTATAAGATAGCAATTTTATTCAACTTTTCATCATGCTTTGAATTTTCTGCAACTTTTTGCAACTTTTCGAGATATCTCATTATTAAAAACAGTCATTTTTTATAGGAAAATTAAAAAATCACATAGAAACAACGAAAATATGGCAACACTGTCTTAAGAAAAAAAGATGCACAATAACATAATGAAGAAGTCTTCAGAACATCGGAAGCCTCGAAAACCTAATCCAAAAGAGATATAAAGCATTTAGTGGCTTTTCAAGGTTTTAAGGGGTTTTTTATACTAAATTTATTATATATCGCTCATTTCAAAAGATAGAGCAAAAGTATCTTCGGCAATATTTTTCTGCATGATATTATCTATAACTTTGCCGAAGACACCATTTGGTTTTCTTTGCTTTTGTAGAAAATAGATTTTTCATCTAACTTTTGGGTAAATTTATCAAAAAACAAAAGTTATCAAAAGTTGCTCCTTAAAATATGTAACAACTTTGCAGAACATCACATTATATTATTTTCACATTATCACACTCAAAATGCCCACGATCGTGTTTTTCGCGATTTCAACCACTGTGGATTGCTGGCGCTATATATATATATATAGTTTCTTCGATCGATCTGAAATTTTGCACAGTTGATATGGGACCAAAATGAAACTTAAAAAGTATACAGGAGTTGGAGAGTTTTTCCATTTTTTTATATTTTCCCATATAAACCGTGTACCAGGCTAGTATATAGGTGTTTCTAACTGCCGAACAAAGGCTCAAACGCTGAACTGTCATTTTCTTAGAAGAACTGTCAAAGGCCCCCGAAATCAGTTGATTTCAAACGTCTTCTGATTAGGCCTATTTTCTCCTGATAAGAATGATAATAGCCGCTTATGTCAGCGTCGATTAGAGCACCTTTACCGGTGCGCGACTAAACTAAATTACATAGCGCAGTATCATAGCGCTATACCTTATCGGGGGCTACTAACCGGGCTAGTAAAATAGCAGCGAGGCTTTCGGGAAACATCGAGCGCACAAATTTAGGCGCCCGATAGTTGCGCAGGAAACGATTGCTATTTCATATATGTCAAAAGTGTTGTGTTCTTTTTATTTGTTTGTTTCGAACAAAACGCACCAGTGGTAAGCAACAAATTTTGTAAACACTTGCAGTTAGAGAAAATGTGCTGCGAATATCACAAGCGAAAATGTCCAGGAGTACCCGTCGCAGCGTTCGGGTGAGTGAAGTGTTGGAAGAATCAAAAGAAAATATCACTCGCGAACGGAAGGGACAGCCTCCACGAAGGAAGCACGACACCGCAATAGAGGAGGAGGAGTGGAAGCCTATCCACCAAAGCGGGGCCGAGTACGACCACCGAAAGAGTCACCGGAGAACAAGCCGGAAGAAATGAGTGTCACAGCTGTGGGATGTCTCCCGGGGCGTGAGCGAGAAACGGAAAATCTCGCTCTGCGCGTCGAGGGGATTTCGGTGAATAATGGTTCGGTAACTGTGTAGATCACTGGTTCCTCCGAAAATACCTACGGGAATTCCTCCGGGGAATCCTCCAGAAATTCCTCCGAGGATTCCTTCAGGGAATCCTCCGGGAATTTCTCAAGAAGTTCCTCCACAAATTCCTCCAAAAATTCCACCACAAATTCTTCCGGGAATTCCTCCAGAAACTCATCCGAGGATTCCTCCAGAAACTCCTCCGGGAATTCCTCCAAGAATTCCTTCGGGAATTCCTCCAAGAATTCCTTCGGGAATTCCTCCAAGAATTCCTTCGGGAATTCCTCCAAGAATTCCTTCGGGAATTCCTCCAAGAATTTCGTCGGTATTTCCTCCAAGAATTCCTTCGGTAATTCCTCCAAGAATTCCTTCGGGAATTCCTCCGAGAATTCCTCTAGGAATTCCTCCGGGAATCTCTCCAGAAATTCCTCTGGGAATTCCTCCAGAAACTCCTCCGAGGATTCCTCCAGAAACTCCTCCGAGGATTCCTCCGGGAACTCCTCCGGGAACTCCTCCGGGGATTCATTCAGTAATTCCTCCGGGGATTCATTCAGGAATTCCTCCGGGGATTCATTCAGGAATTCCTCTGGGGATTCATTCAGGAATTCCTCCGGGGATTCATTCAGGAATTCCTCCGGGGATTCATTCAGGAATTCCTCCGGGGATTCATTCAGGAATTCCTCCGGGGATTCATTCAGGAATTCCTCCGGGGAATCATCCAGGGATTCCTCCGGGGAATTTTCCAGGATTTCCTCCGGGGAATTTTCCAAGAATTCTTCCGGAGGATCCTCAAGAAATACCTCCGGGGAACCCGACAGCATTTTCTCCTTGGATTCCTCAATAAACTCCTCAAAGAGTTCCTCCAGGAATTTCTTCAGGCATCCCTCCGGAGATTAATATAGAAATCGATCCGGGTATTTCTCTTGGGATTTCTCCAGGAATTCTTCCAGAGATTCCTGTAGCAATTGATCCTGTGATTCATTAAGGAACTTCTCCGGGAATTTCTTCAGAAATAGGAGCACATCATCATCGGACACAGGGATGGATATGTCATGGGCCTTCAACAACTTTCACAAATCCTAGAGTTAATAAACTAAAGGACGAATGTCGTCACCACAACATCTCTTCAGCTTAACAATCATTTTTTGGGTAAATTTACCGGTAAAACGGCTTTCACAAAAAAGACTATCAGGAACGATTCAACCACTACGCGTATTTCGACTACAACTTACACGATTACAAGTCGACTACTTGCACGAAATACGCGTATATGTCGAAGGATAAACATAACAGGGTGGAATTAAAAGGTACAAAACTGATTACACTCACTCGTAGAGGGTATTCTGCTTAGAGGGTTCGAAAAGTCAGTACAAAACGTAAACAAGTAGTTTTTTTTAACCGAAATAATCAAATTTCTTCTGAAGCAAAATAACATAGAGTATGAGTGCCGTAAGTTATCTCATGCTCCCATTTTCATCCTAATCGAAAACAAGCGATTATGGCACCGATTGATTCCGTTCTTTTCGTTTTCATGCGTATTCACTTCTAACAAAAAATACAAAAATATGAAACAAAATAAACAGCATTTCAATCCTTACTTTTTCGTAGGATGAAAATAGGAGCCACATGCTTTACAAGGGAACCAATACTCTGAATCCCATCTGTTTCTGAAGTTTATTAGGGAGTGTGGTACTCTCCAGCTTGACAGATCATGTAATAATAATTTTCATCAATGGCACGGCCTACTAGGTGGTACACGAAACTACCACATCTCCTTTTGTTTAAAGAAAATTGCATTTTTTTTCCTACTTCAAATAAGTAAAATATTAAATCATTAATTTTGCACTTGTATTGCAATCAATAAAGTATCAAATAGAATTTTGTGTTATCTCTAGTAGAAATCATTACAAAAATACATTCAAAATTATTTTTAGTGGTACTGCGCGAATTATTTTATTTACATTGTTTTTTAAGTTTTGTCAATAGGAACAAACAGTTCATTTCTTTTCTAAAAAATTGGAATCATGCTTTTTGTTAAATCATACATGTGAATATTGGACCGTTCTGTGTTATTGTATCTCTTCTTTTGAATCGAATCTATTTTGCAACCTGGACCCCTCTTTTTGAGTATATCTTCAGGTCTGTATTGGCTAGTTTATTATCAGCCGCTTTGGCATCTCCCTTCTTTGAAGCGAGACATTATTGCCAGCACCGGCCAGATTTTCATCTGCCGCTTTGGCGTCCCCCTTCTTTGAGGCGAGACATTATTGCCAGCACCGGCCAGATTTTCATCTGCCGCTTTGGCGTCCCCCTTCTCTGAGGCGAGACATTATTGCCAGCCCCGGCCAGATTTTCATCTGCCGCTTTGGCGTCCCCCTTCTCTGAGGCGAGACATTATTGCCAGCCCCGGCCAGATTTTCATCTGCCGCTTTGGTGTCCCCCTTCTCTGAGGCGAGACATTATTGCCGTCTACGACCGGATTTTCATCCGCCGTTTCGGCATCTCCCTCTTTCGAGGCGAGATTTTCCGACTTCCCTCATGTCTGATCCGATCAGATGCTATCCGTCGGAAAACAGACTATAATTACCTCAAGTTCCGGCTATCCCAGTTTCATTCAGCGTTCTTGTCCTTCCTTTGTTTGTCCTCGTTCTCGAAATATCCAATTGAAAATAATGCCATCAAATTTCCGCTGATCCTTTTCCTTCTCGTATCCGTCCATTACGTTACAAAATGAGTCGTAGTAGATTTCACTCGGCCACAATCTGCTTTTGCTTATTAAATGGGTTCTTCCTCGTCGCCACTGTGGTACTCTCCAGCTTGACAGATCATGTAATAATAATTTTCATCAATGGCACGGCCTACTAGGTGGTACACGAAACTACCACAGGGAGCAAAGCTATTAAGTGATCAATCAAACGTCAAACATTAGGCCATATGAATAAAGTTGAGTAAATGCTCTTTACTAAATCTATGTGAAGCCGTGGAGCAAATCTCTGTGAAACTTCACAGAGATCCGAGTAAAGAGTATTTCCTCAACTTTATTCATATATGGCCTATTGTCTGTGATTATGGGTAAGAAATCCCCCTAAGATTTTTTTTTTCAGGTATTCCCCCATGAATTTCAAATGGCTTCTACTAAAATCTTATCTTTACATTCCTCTGGCAGTTTCTGTTGGGATTACTGAAAGAATTCTCTCAGATTGTTAGGACCTGTGGCAGTTCGGAGCCAGGATACCATATTGAGAGCCACTACTATTTAACCCTTCATAAGGCAGTGGCAACTATAGGGGAGGCTGAGGAGACTTGATCCCTGGGGAGACTTGTTCCCCCCATATTTGCTCGGAATCAAAAACATTTTTCTTCTAGCATAATTTTTCCAAAACTACTCCTGAACAAACGACTATGTTTTGGCTATACGTGATTTCGATTGTACATTGCATTATTTTTTAACGGCTGATAGTTTGTTTTCAGTCCTTCAGAAATCTTTTAGGCAATTCCGAAAAATCTCAATAACTTTGTGAAAATTGAACCAAATCATGTCTAAATTTCACAGTACATAGGGGAAATTACCTATTCTCGGCCGTTCTGTTCTCTTCGTCTTTGGGGGTTTTTTGAAACCTATTGAACTCAGAGTTGGTCTCAAATCCTTCCCAACTTAACTGAATTATATGGCCAAGTTTCAGGCAATTTGGCTGACAAAAACCCCCCATGACGAAGAGAACAAACCTGCCGATAATACCCATTGTCACCCTAGTTTGAATAAAATTCTTCCAAACTTATTTATCCAAATAAGGCTGTTGTTAACACATTTTAATTAATTCAGTTTAGTATACACAACAGTGACATGGGGAGACTTTATCCCTCGAGGATTACACACACATTTTACATGTGAAAAATAAAATTCTATTCGGAAGCCTCTATTTACTTGGAATTCTAGTCTATTCAACGATAAAATGTGTCAGATAATTATAACTTTAGTACAAACCAAGAAAAGGGGGATCAAGTCTCCCCATTTTGAAAATACGGCATATCCTTAAAAATTTAAGGAAATCTTACAATTTCAAACACTCCATATTCATCTAAAATACAAGAAATCTCGAAAAGAAAATGAATAGGAAGACTCTGGGATTATTTTCCCTTTAAATAAACCATGTGCTCAAAGGGGGATCAAGTGTCACCTATTTTTGAAAAATGCATCATAAGACATGCCTTCATAAAAACACAGTTTTGAAAACTTTAACAATACTTTAAAGGCCTTCTGTTATGTATTAACTTGCAATAGATGTTTACCTGTCATTTTGCTCGGAGATTTGATCTAGTTTTGTGTTTTTCTTAAAGTTTCAGGTAAATTAAGAAAAAGGGATCAAGTCTCCCCAGTCTCCCCTATTGCCACCTACTGTTTGTATGTTTTTCTGTTTTATAACAGTTTATTTCGAACTTTTTTTTTTGGTTTACGCAAAATTGGGATTACTAACAATGCCTGGTATTTTTTGGTACTAAACAAAGCTTTAACAACAATTTAGGAGCCATTTGTAGTCTCAAAAATGGCTAAATTTCACCGCGTGAAGAAAATTAGCACAAACTTATTGTAAAATTATAGATTTGGTTAATATTTTAAGAATTAATTAAATTCTGGGCTGACATGAGCTGAACTACACAGTTTATTTCCGGCTTTTTGTCGAAGAAAAGAAAAAAAAGTACCCTAAACGGGCAGTGGCAAGAATATTGCCACCTCAAAGGCTCGTTTTTGCGGTAAACGGGCATTGGCAACTATATTTCCAGCTTAAGAGTTTCTTTCAAACAATAATTGTTTTGTACATGTAATCATTTATATATTTAATCATAATAGTATGCGTTGACAACTCTTCTAGTTTAGGGGCTTCAACAACTGCAAATTTATTGAACGTTAATAGGTAAATAATTACATATAATACAAAGCCATTTTACATTGTAGTATCAGTTCTCCGGCCAATCTCCTACCAGCGGTACACGACTTGTCGTAGTTCTTCTTATCACGAACTAAAATGCACTGCCCTATCGTTCCAATTCATCTAGGGTAGAAGCTTCAGTTTTGACCAGCCCGGAGTTTTGGCCATAGTGCGGTATTCAACCTGTTACGATCTAAATCGGCATAAATTTATTTTTTATTAAAAGATTCTAATGTAATATGGTGATTAAAGCTGTAAAAATCATACATTTTGATTAAAAACTAGAAGAAAAAAATAATTTTCCTTAAAAAATCAGCTCCCATATGTCTATTTTGGCTAGGATGCTTCTAATTTGGCCACTCCCATAAGAAATACACGTGATTAGCCAAATTAGAAACCAAAGTTGAGAATATGGCCAAAACTGCTGCAATGCTTCTATTTTGGCCAATGCCACTTTTAATACAAAAATCAAGTATTAACTTGATTTCTGCATTTTTCTTATAAAGTACAGATATAAATCTTTCATTTGACGCATTGGTTTTTCCCATAGGATTATTGGTTATTTTTATAAAAATTATTTCTCTTAGACTGGCCAAAACCGGTGCCCGCACCCTATAGGCAGCCACTGTAGCGCACATCGTCATTGTTTCAGGATTGCCAGTTCCACAAAGAGCCAAACGTATAGGAACAACATGCCCTAGGATTTGTTCCAGGAATTCTTTTGGGGTGTCTCCAGATTTTTTTCCGGATATTCCCCAGAGATTTCTCCGGGATTGTTGTAGGAATTCAATCTAGGATTTATCCAGGCATTTCTACATTGATTCCTTCAGGAATTTATTCATTAATTCCTTTAATGGATTTAACCAAGAATACTTCTGGAGGATTTCAGGTGTTTGTCGATAATTATTTTACGGGTTTATCCAGGAATTCTAATAGATTTTTTCAGGAATTCCTCTATGAAACACGTGGGTCTTCACCAGAAATTTATCCATATATTTTTCCAGGATTTTTTCTTCGAATTCTTCAACGCTTCTACTGCGATTGCTTAAAAAATGGCCCAAATATTACCCCAGCATTTGTTTCAAGAATTTAATTTGGAATTCCCCTGGGATTTTTTTTTCGGGAATTCCGGCGGGGATTCCTCTGTGATTCTTGCAGGAATTTCACCAAGGATTTATTTAGAAACTCTTCATTTTCCAGGATTTTTTAAGATTTTTTCCAGTGATTCCTTTGTAAATTTATCCATTATTTTCATTGGTTTTATTCGACAATTCCTTCAGGAATTTCGCTTAGAATTTTCCTTGATAATCTTCCAACAATTTCTCCAGGAAATTAACAAATCATTATTTCGTGTTGGTATTTGTTGAGGAATTCTTCTAAGGATTCATCCAGGAATTATTCTAAATGTTTCTTCAGGGATTTCTCTAAGGATTTCTTGAGATATTTTTTCGGAGATTCCTCTAGGGATTTCTCAGCATACTCCATAATTCCTGTAGGGATTTCTCTAAGGACTCTTCCAAAGATTATTTCAGACCTCTATGAACTCTTCCAGGGATTAATTCATTTTTTTATGGATTGGAACACTTTGAAAGTTCAAGTAAAACAGTGGAAACGGAGCCGGTTTAGGCAGTATGAATTTGTTTTAAAGAGCAATTTCTTATACTAGAGCATCATTCATTTAACTTTTTCCTTCCCACGACTTTAAACGATTATTTCTATTTCAAAAAAGTGTTTCCAAAAAAAGTGCTTGAATGAAAAAAATTGAAAATGGGCTATTTTTTTCGAAATCAATGAGAAACTTTTTTGTTGTAAATCAATAGGTGTTTGATTGTTTATCAATAGTTCCTCTATTGAAACAAGTGAGGTTACAGTAATATTCTTAAAATATTGAATCATATTTATCTAATTCCGTTAGTTCCAAGTTCGTTGAAAATCGATTGTGCTCTAGAGCAGCCAGGGGAAGTAGAGGGTTGAAAAATCTAATTTATTCTTGTCTCTGAACACTCACTCAAAGCTCTTTTCTTTCCCTGCTTATATATTTGATCCTGTGTAGTGAGATCTTAGCATTGATACAACTTCACGACCAGAATTAAAGGTATCGTTTCATATTGGAAAACTCCCGTTTACATACCAATCGCCAATCTTTGTTTTCTTCCGTTGAGAGAATTTAAATATCTTGAGCAATTCGTTAAGTTAATGAACTACTTAAGTCTCTCAATCTCCTTCACATAAACCCTTCATTTGAAGTCCCATCTTAGGTGATCGAAGCCAACATCCACAAAGGTCGTCGGAAAAAGGGACACCCAAAGCGTAAGTATTTATACGCAAAAATCTGTTCGTTGCGAATTAATAATAATAATAAATCTACATTACCTCTTCCACCGTTTTCTTCCGCAGTTCCAGCACACCGGAGATAACGTTCACCTCGTCCTTGTCCAGGTCGTTGATATCGGTCGTGACCTTGACCAGCTCCTTCAGGCGCTCGCGATTGTAGAAGTTTCCGATTTCTTCACCAAGCAAATAGTCCAATATTTTGGACGTGGGGTAGGACAACGGAAACGTTATCAGCATGACCGCCTTGGTGATGATTATCGTTTTAGCACCGACGGCAAGGCCATGGCGAGAGCAGATAGCTTGCGGAGTAATCTCACCGAAGATTACGATCGCAATTGTCGAGCAGATGACCGCCACCACCCCGGATGTTAAACTGTCCAAAAGAATGGTGAACGTCGAGTTGACCAGCACGTTACCCAGCAAAATACTACACAGCAAATAGTTGCCGTGATCGCGAACGGGCTGGATGGCACGGGCGTAGCGCTTTTCTTCGTCCGTTCCGGTGTTGCAAAGAATTTTCAGATCGGTCCTATCCAGTGACATCAGCCCCAGATTCAAACCGGAGAACAACGCGGAAAACATCAAACACACTCCGATGATGACCAGCGAGCACCAAAGCGGCAGCATCGGCTCATGGCTGGTCATCCGCATCCACGGATCGGATCCCTGATGGATAAATGGTTCCACCGAACGGGCCAATTGTTCCGAAGTAGTTTCATTCGAGGCTTCATACTTTGCACACACGTAGAAATACTTTCCACTTGTCCCCGGGGGGAGCTCAATCCTCACCAAAGCACTATGTTCACTAATCGAGTCCCGGCTGACGCGGAATTTGTTTGTTACCGGAACCAGACACGAACCACCATACACATTGTGTTCCTGTGTAAAAATCACCACCGTGTTTTCGGTCAGCCCAGTGCCGTACAGCCGGAGCGTCACGGAAGAGTGCGCCAACACAGACGGAACAGCATCCTCGTCTATGATCGGTTCCTTCTCGGCGTGCTCAACCCGAATGCCATGCAGCATTAGGTTCTGGCTCGACGTAATTACCGCCGCAGCCGCCGTTTCTTCCACACTGTTCTTCCCCCCACCTCCCCCATCACTCCCATCAGCGATACTACGCTGCAGTCGCGGTATCTCATTTGTCTTCGGCAGCCAGAAAAACAAATCACTGCTCTGCTGCTGCTGCTTCTGCTCATTTTCAGGCCCTGCTACCGCTGCTGCTGCACATACACCGAACGATTGCGACACTACGGCCAAAGCCACTAGCACAAATGCCACCGCGACGACGACGACGGACCGATTACTAAGAATTTTTCGCGACGAAACGACACCGGCCTTCGGCATATTTTTACAATTTTTCACCGATGGCAAAACACTACTAAACTGAGGCTAAAATTTGTTGATTGCTGCCGTCGTCGAATCCGTGCATGTTCCGTTCCTCCACCGTTCGATACCGATACCGATCTATATTTTTGTTCTTGCTGCTGCTGACTAGCTGGCTGCTAGCACAACTGCGGAGGATGATCGGAGAATGACTCACTTTTGTTGTCACTTCGGGACTGAGTTCACGCGCGTTCACCGCCTTTAGAGCAACTCCACCGTCGGTTCCAAACGTGGCAATTCAATGTGTAGAACAGTTTTAGCTATAATGCCAATCAAGTCAAATTCCAATTCAGGCCAAACATGTCTAAAGGTCCAATCTGCAAAAGAGAGGCTCTCTTTGGGCTCCCTCTCTTTCGTTAATATCTCAGCTGTTTATTTGTATTATGTATTATCCTTGCATTGAACGATGGTCAAAACAATCGTCTTTTGATTTGTACTGCAAAAATAGTTGAAAAGTGTACCATTACATTGCAATAATTGAAAGAGAAAGTGAACAAAGAGAGCCTCTCAATTGCAGATAGGACCTATTGAAATGTTTGGCCTGAATTGTTCCGCACTTGATTTGAAATTGTTTTTCCTCAAAATTCCTTCTGCATGTCGATGGACATGGTAATGTGTTGCAGAATCTCCACTTATCAGAAAATTTCTACTTGATAGCAATGAAACAACCTTTACACTTCTTATCAGTTTTCTCAATCGAAATTTAAGCAACTTTTCATTCAGAACCATAAACTTTATTTTTCAGGTGTCACACCATTTACTCTGTAACGTACGTTTTAGAAGCTCAATCCATACTACTCCACTGCATTCGGCTGAATTGCTTTTATATACTACATGCGAAGTATGAGGAACAAACAATGAAAAATATTTCTAGAAGCTTCTAGATTTTTCTCGAAACAGTTTCCAGAATGTTCTACATACTGTTAGGAGAAAAAGCAGGTATGGAAAATTCTTCTGATTTTCTGAAGAAATTTCAACAACCGAGTTTCTTGACACTCGAATCATTTGATCAATAATTGATAATTATTATAGTTTGCCAGAAAGTCAATAGGGTGGCGTGGGGTTTTATCGGCAGGTATGTTCTCCTCGTCATGAGGTTTTTTTTGTCGGCCAAATTTCTTGAAACTTGGTCGTGTAATTCAACTTGGTTGGGAAAGATTTGAGGCACAATCACTGTAAACGCAACGTATCTCATATTGTAGATAACCATTAGCAATTGTCATTGAACCATTTCTCGAACTGTGCGAGATAATAGTAAGATAACCATACCATGTACAGATCTGCTAGTTTGACAAATGGTAATCCGCCAATTTACAGTATGTGGGATAGGCGGTTAATATTGGTTACCATAAAAAATTGCTAGTTTTCTCGAACAAATATACTGCAATACAGTAAAGGATATGGTCAAGAAACTATCCAGTTTTTTAGACAATGCACTGCATAGCAAATGGTTAGATAACAGTTTAACCGAGGGGCGGATCACTAGCACATGCGCATCACTAGCGCATTTTCGATTCAGTCTTTTGTATTGACATTACGCATTGGTGCATTTTGTTGCGCATTGGCGAATTAAGGTTTAAACATACGTGGGTAGGGTTTCGAACTACTTGGGCACCAGCACCAATTCTCGGCACTCACAGCAAAACAAATCAAAATATCACTTGCCGCATATTTTCCAAACGCACTTCCGTAGGTAATCATCTCCCGCAACGGGATCCACAGTCAATGAGCTACACTTTCACTATGAAACCGCACAAGTGCTCAAAACAACTATTACACGCAGACGGGTGCACTTCGGCAGCACAAAGATGGGTGCTGAAGTGATGTCCCATTTGATGTGGCTGGAAGTTTGGCACTGGTGCCGGGAATTTGTGCTGGACTAGGTGCACCAAACTCGTTCAAAATCAACTTTCTGGCAGAAAATGTTCACAACAATCACTGTAAACGACCATGACCATGCAATAAGGTACCGTATTACCCCGCTAATACGACACCGACTGTTGTCGTATAACCGGGGTAAACTTTTAATTCGACAAACTGGCCACCCTACACCACCATGCTCATTGAAATTTGGCAACTCTATTTATGTTTTTGTTTTGATTTCCGGATTTGTTATGAAACATAATTTTATCAAATATTGCGGTGGCGCGAATGAAAAGCTCCTTCTTTCTACGATCGTTGCCATCCTCAGTTCATTCCGGTTGGTCTCCAAGCGGTTTGGTTGTTGAATAGCACCAACTCAGAACTTCCGAAATTTGCGGCTGCAAGAGGAGTTGCTGTGGGTGCGAGTATAAGCGCAATATCAAACTGTTTTGCATTTACAGTGTACATCGCTGTGACATTTGAACACTTTTTAATTCGACATGTGTCGTATAAGCGGGGTACGAATTAAAAAGTGTCGTATTAAAACGTGTCGAACCAGAGGGGTAAGACGGTATCTGATTCAGATGGAAAAATGGACGAAAATGGTCGTTTCGTTGTGAATTTAAGTATTGCACAATTTTGTATACATGTTGTGCCGGAAATGGGGTCAAAAACCCTATTTCGTGCATTTTTTCAACGCATTGAATCTTTTGGTGCATTTTCAAAGCATTTTTCAACGCATTAGTCTAAATCATGAATTTTCTAACGCATTTTCGATTCAGTTGTTTTGGTAGTGATCCACCCCTCGAGTTTAACTATATTGCCACCTAACATTTTTATTTTTCGGCTCGATAAACCTATTTCGAACTTCTTTTTCGGTTTACACAAAAATGGGATTACAGTAGACGTTCGCTCGGTGCAAACGGTTTAACTGCAATGCTTTTTAACTGCAAGTCCGCTAAGTGCAACAATTTTGCAGTTATCGCACAACTATCTGTCAAAAACGAAACGTCAACAGAGTTGCGATGTTTTTCAGTTGCACTACAACTGCAATGGGATGTTTTTGAGTGCATTCTGGCTGCGTCCAACAGCAATTGACAACTGTTTGACGGCTGTCAGTTGTTGCAGTTAGCGAATTTCATTCGGTAACTGAAACGTAAACAAGGGGGAGTCGCTGAGCACATCTTTACTTGCGCCAATTATTTTCAGTGTGCCACCGGGTATTGAATTGTGCCTCAGTGTACCCCGAAGTGCCACTGCTTGATGATTCAGATTTTGCTTGGCAACAACCAAGACAACCAACTGTTTGTTTTCATTTTGCAGGTCAAATGCACATGGTTGCCTAGTTTTTTCACCCAAATTCAAGTGTCAAAATTATGCCTCAGAGTGCCTCGGTGTGCCACACAGCGTATAAGACGGTATGCTTGGCACCTCTTGGCACAATGTTCCAAGCGGCTAGCCCCTTGAACGTAAACATGTTGCACTTATCGAACGTCTACTGTACTAACAACGCTTGGGTATTTTTTGGTACTAAATAAAGCTTTAATCACAATTCTGGAGCAACATTTGAAAAGGGCATACAAGCATTATGTTTCGAAACATAAGCTATCTTGTTAATCCTTTCGTCGGTAAGCCGTGCAAGTGATTGGTTGAATAAATTTTGAATCCTTAAAATATGTTTTAGGTGCTTGCTTATGGTTCCATACTCAGCTTCTAGTTTGCTCAGAAAGTATGTCTGAAAAATATAATGATCTTTTCAAAGTATCTTAAAAAAAAAACAAAGTCCACGGTATATGGATGGTTCTCCTAAGGGTCTAATGACACTCGGGATCACCAAGTATCGAACTTCCATTACCTTCTGAAATGACTCACCAGATCTATGGAAGTCTCAATACCGATTCCAAAAACATACGTCCAATACAGATCATCGGCAGAGCGTGACGCGAATGTCCCGTTTGCATTTGCGGTAACTGTTTTGACTAAACGGCTGTCAGCTTTGTTTTTAATCAAAGAAGGTTTGTTTTTCCAACGGTGCCTATGATTGTGATATATTGTGCCAAAGATGTGCCCAGTATGTGTTTGGCACACTGTGTAGAGTGACCACCCCTTGGTTGACATCTCGTTTAGTTTTCTTTGTCTTATAAAGGGTTAAACGAGAAGGCCTACCAATGTAAACAAAATTTTACCGTTACTGGCCCATTTGAAGCACGGGCTAATGAATGATTGAGAAAAAAGCAGGGATAGGCCGTTTTGAAAATTTATTCTGATTAGGTGGATGATCTTTGCACAGTAGGTTACTGTTGGGGCCTGTTGCTATGTAATGGTATCAAAATCGATTTGTTCACATTTTAGGGATAGGCCCTTTTCAAATGTAACGCGAGAAATGCGCTAACACAAAATGTCTTTGAATTGCAGTAGATTTATTGATTTTTTACGAATTACCAGACTTAAGCAACGAAATTGAACTCGCCCTAATATGGTACTAACCTAACAGGCGAAAATCCTTCTTTCTCCGATTCAGGCGAAACCAACTGATTTTGTTATGAAAACCAGAGAAAATAGGTAGAGAAGCGAAGAGTGAACAGCCGCCAGAACGGCAACACTTTTTCTGTTTTGATTTCATCACTCGGATGCTGGCAACTGCAGCAAAGTAGATTAATCCACCCATCGAAGGTAGTGCCTATCTCGCATACCGCATTTGAAAACTATTTATACTGTTGTTTTATTAACTAGGCATTATCAAACTGATGATCCAAAATGGAACAATTTTCATTAATTCAAGGAATCAATGTTATTTATACTGTTATCCATGGTATTTAAAAACTTTGGTAAAAATATGTTTCAAATGATTGCAATACTTATGCGGTAATCGTCAAGGTTTGTTGATTTTGCTCGATAGGATACCAGTTTGACGGTTCGATAAGGTATTTTTGGCTTCACACTCTTCGCTTCTCTACCTATTTTCTCTGATGAAAACATAAACAGCTCGTAGCTGAGAACAATAGAGGTAATCACGTTCAAATGTATGCGTGCCTTTTTTGTAGATGTAGTTGTGAAACTGCGAGGAAAATATTTGCACTCTTGCCCCGGACGTTGGTTTTATCATTATTTACCCGTTTTACCCAATTCGATTGGGTAATATTTGCATATGCAATCTGAATAGCCTTTCAATCGGCGTGCACTTTTGTGTGAGGAAAAATTTGCGCTAGTGTTCGTGTGTTGAAATGTCACTTATCTCTATAAGGATGAACCTAAACATCGGTGAACCAGCTGGTTTTGTTGTGTAACCATGACCAGCTGGTGGACCGAGAACAAAAGACCTTAATGGTAAACATTGAGACGGCCGGCGAAAACTGTCACATTATCGGGCGAGTTGCAAAACCCCTGCGACTGAGAGTGACAGCGAAATCGAAAGCGAAATATGAGTAAGACGAAATTTATGGCATCAAAGTCTAAGTCGAAAAAAATCGCAATATTCAATTACTTCAATATTACTTGCTTGTTCAACGCTATTCCTGTATAACAGTAACCGCGTTCAGCAATCCGATGCAACTGCTCTAATCAAGGTTGAAGAGTTCATTTCTGACAGCGACCGATGAAAATTCATTAAATGAACTAAGCAGCACTGGTGTGTGCTGAAGTGAACCCGTTGTTTATGTACGCATAAATATGAACATTGGTAAATGAATCTGGCGGTATATAAGGCTACGCGACAATATGCTACGCAAAAATACATAAATAATAATACAAATACCGTTAGTGGTGAGTAAATATATCAATGGAGCGCTGATGAGTGCGTCCGAGTCCCGACGGGTCCTGGCTAAAAATAACTGCATCTGTAGTATACACACTATTTTGAATGATGCTAGAATGCGGGTAATGCTGTGCGGATGTTGATTATGATGAATCAACGCGGCATTTGGCGAGTCAGCTGAAATTCTAAAATATGAGCAAACTAGTTGATCACAGCGCAACTGGCAGCTGACGAGACCGAGACGCCGCATTTGATGTAAATAGGTTAGATAGGTGCACCGTGCACCTGTCTGCGGTGCTGCAGCACGTGTTGCAACTATTTTGCAACCTTTGTGAAATGTGTTTTCGTCAAATGAGCCGGTTCAGTCTGGATTTAGAGTTGTGCTTGTTCGAAAAACACGTGTTGACAATCGGAAGATTCCAACTAAGATAAGGTTCGCAAAACGTCAACCGTTTTACTCAAAGACTCGCAATATCTTCGGTATCAGTTAGGCATAATATTATCTGGGTATTATGGAAACTGATCCCGCATGTCAACCATTGAAGACATTGTTCCATTTTTTGCTGCTAGAAATTATCAATCGAATCGGTTTCCTTTTCAACAGGTTCAGCTGAAATCATTATGGCTCGTGCATGTATTGATAAAAGCGTACGACACACCTTATCTTATAAATCTGTAAACATCAATGGAAAGGTTCTTTGCCCATCGTATGTAGCGTGATTAACAAGTGTTTAAGCGTCTATTCGATCACACACTCACGCTTTTGTCTACTGGAGACGTTTCAATTGGCAAAGATATTTCCATCAATTCTAGTCAATCAAGCACTATGTGGCCATGCGGGGGTTTTAGCGAATCGAATGGGAACCACCATTCTGAAGCCGTACCGCATTTAAACGGTGAGGATCGTTGATTTATTGATCATCGTTCATCCACTCACTCGTAAAAGTTTAACAACCCTCATTGAGAATGCATCCCTTCTCCCTGACAACGTTGAGTGGTTTCTATTGTGATTTTTTTTGCACTTGTACAAAAACATTTTTGTGAGATAAATGTTTTGAAACTGTGTTATTATTAAGCTCCCATATATTATTCTGAAGCAAATAGTTAACATTACGATTATTTTTATTGCAATGTTTTCGTAATGCAGAGCACACAGTGTAACGAACGCGAATCAATCAATTTGCATTTCAAACTCAAGTTGTCATTTTCCTTAAGTTATACAGCGCACCGCATGGCATATTGTTAGTTGCAATATGCGCATAGTTGATAATTCTCTGCTACCTAAGACAATTACGTCATAAACTAATCTTCTACGAAGGACCAAGAAAGAGACCCATAAATTGTAATGAAAATAGTGACGCACCGATAGTGGCGGCGATAACAAAGTAGAGATAATAAGAAAGGGACCCAAAAGATAATGAGTCAAATCAGGTAGAATGTATTGTACATTCATTCATATATATAAGGCTTAGCATTAGTAATAAAGTTAGTTCTAGACCACAGTTCTACAGTGTATGTTTTCTACATCCGAAAACCGTAAAGCTCCGGCGTCACATTTTGGTGAACTACCAGAGAGGAAAGTACTCGCGACGTTGTGTTGAAATTGTGCAGTGATACCGGCGCGCGGAGATCAACTAGAATAAGTGGAAAGGACTCCGACAATATAAAAAGTTGTCGTAATAAATAGCTACAGTGATTGATTTTGTAACGTGGTTTACTGTCGCCAGGAGTGCAGTCTGAGTGTTGTGCATTGTCACAAAATTTAACTGTTACAAATCTTGAGCCAATAGTGGCAAACATTCGAAAGTTGTGAATAGATATTCACGAATCGTGTCTAAAAATACCTTGTGTGTTGAATATTAAAACCCAGAGTGGTAATTCAAGTGAAACTAGGACATTGGACATTTTTTGAAAATAGTGAAACTGCAGTGTGTGAATTAACAAAAAGGTTTGGAAATACCTTTAGAAGCTGTCATCAGAAGTGAACGCGCAGATCCGGCAAAAGGAAACAGAGAAGCAAAGTAGCAGCAAACAACCAGGTGAGAGTAAAGTGAACATTTGCGATGGCAAAATCAAAAGCTATGTTCCAATTCGTGGAAAATAAGAACGGAAACTGCCGTTTATGCAAGGAAGCTGACACCAAGGATAATATGGTGTCTTGTGACGATTGTGATAGGTGGTTCCACCTTAGTTGTGTGCACCTTAAGCATACGCCGTCACAAGAAGAGCGATTCCTTTGCGCCAAATGCGAATATCTGGAAATCGAACGAGCGACATTATTGGACGTAAAAGTGAAGTTTGATTTAGCGAACCAGCTAAATGAATCGCTGAAAATTCAACAAGATGTGGCAAACAGACGTCAGTCTGAAGGTTCTTTAAATGCGACGAGGCAAGCATTAATCAAGCTTCCAAAATTTAGTGGAGAGGCTCGTGAATGGCCGAAATTCAAAAGCATTTTTAAGGACACATCTGCCGAAGGTAGATTTACCAATCTCGAAAATTTATCAAGATTGGAAGAAGCTCTGTATGGCCAAGCTGCCAAGAGCGTGTCAAATTTGATGATAGGGGCTGCTAATGTTCCTAGAATAATGCAACGGCTTGAAGAAATTTATGGGAGACCGGAGGCTATTTATCAGCAATTATTGAACGAGCTGATAAAAACATTGAATCAACCCAAACTCCATACTATCGATATTGCTAACGCATTGGACGATTTGGTTGTGACAATGGAAACATTGGCCAAGCCAGAATTCCTTCATGATTATCGGTTAATTACTGACATAGTATCAAAGCTACCATTTAGTATGCAGATAACATGGACAGAAGCGCTTCAAAGAAATGTCAGTCAGCCAACTCTCCATGATTTGAATAAGTGGCTGCAAACTCACGCAACGACATTACGGAGATTAGCACCACCTACAAGAAAGGAACAAAAGCCCAGAATCAATATTCATAACAATCCTTCAAAAATGCAGTGCAACATTTGTAAGCATGAGCATCAAACGTTCAAGTGCAACATATTGAAAAACCTCAATGTTGAGCAAAGGCAACAACGAATTCAACAATTGAAACTGTGTTTTTCTTGCCTGAACAAAGGACACGGTAGTAAGTTTTGCAGAAGCAAGCGAGAATGCAAAATAGACGGTTGCAAGGGAATGCACAATCGTTTATTGCATAAAGCAGCCGTCGAGAAACCCAAGGAAAATCAAAATCTGGAGAAGGACAAAACTAACAATAATCATCATGGAAGTCGAAAATCAACGGTATATTATCAAATAGTACCAGTAACGTTGCAGAATGGAAACCTCTCTTTGGAAACATTCGCTTTCCTTGATCCCGGCTCGTCATTAAGCCTTTTGGATCAATCGGTAGCGGATAAACTTGGGCTCCATGGACGGTCAGAACCACTGGAATTAACCTGGACGCAGAACGTTTCAAAGGAATCACCTAGCCGAAGAGTACAGCTGTGGATACGCGGACATGGAGGAAAAACTTATTCAATGAAGGATGTCAGGACCATCGAGGACATTGAACTTCCAACGCAAACATTGGATATTAAACACATGAAGAAGGAGTTCACTTATTTAGCTGATGTTCCAGTTCAGGGATACGTCAACGCCAAGCCCACGATTTTAATTGGTATGGAGCACGCTCATTTGTTGTTGACGACCGACAGAAGGATAAGTGACGAGAACTCGCCGATGGCAGCGCGTACCAAACTAGGATGGTTGATTTTCGGTAAGGTATATAGAGGTGAGCCTTCATATTCTTTTTGCATTAGAGAGCATGAAAGTACAGATTTAAGAGCAATTTTTGAAAATTATTGTTCTACTGAAAACTTTGGAGTCAACGTCGTTAATAAATTACCAAAATCAGCAGAAGTAGAAAGAGCTGAATCAATTATTAAAAATACAATTAAATATGAAAACGGACATTACTCAATAGGATTATTGTGGAAAACTGAAAGCATGAGTTTCCCTCCAAGTTTTAATAATGCTTTCAAACGTTTGGAAATACTGGAGAAGACATTAGCTAGGAAACCAGAGCTAAGAAAATGGGCAATTGAGTCATTTGAAGGATTTGTTAAAAAGGGTTATGCCCGTAAGCTTAGCCCACGTGAGCTACTACAGGAACATCCAAACACCTATTATTTGCCTCATTTTATTGTGACAAATAAAAACAAAGTCCCACCTAAATCAAGAATTGTTTTTGATGCAGCTGCAGCAGTAGAAGGAGTATCTTTTAACTCAGCACTGCTTTCCGGTCCTGACACAGTAAAATCTTTGTTCGGTGTTTTGCTAAGATTCAGAGAGTTCAAAATCGCTGTTACAGGGGATATACAAGAAATGTTTCAGCAAATAAAAATTGTTATGGAAGATCAGCCTGCACAAAGATACCTTTGGAGACAATGTGAGGCCGATAGGGATCCGAGCGTATATGTGATGGAATCAATGATTTTTGGATCAACGTGTTCTCCTGCTTGTGCTCAAGCAGTGAAAAATTATAATGCACAGCTTTTTAAGGATGATTTTCCAAAGGCTTCTGAGGCTTCTGAAAATAACTTTTATGTTGATGATTATTTGGATAGCTTTGATGAAATTAAAGAAGCATCTGAAGTTGTTCAGGGTGTTATAAATATTCAACAGTATGCTGGATTTCATCTAAGAAATTTTATTACAAATTCGCAACAGCTTGCCAACGTTATTCCTTCAGAAAGACTTCATGTTTCAGAAATAAAATGGTTCGAGAATAAAGAAATACCAACTGATAAAGTATTGGGTATCTATTGGAATACAACAACTGATTTGATCGAATTTCAATTAAAACTTGATCGATTGGAATTCACAAGGTTGATTACAAAGAGAGAAACTCTCTCGTTTGTAATGAGTATTTACGATCCCTTAGGGTTAATTTCGAACTTCACAATTCATGGTAGAATTCTTTTACAAAAATGGCATAAAGAATCTTCTGATTGGGATAGCCAGTTACCAGATAGTTTATCAAATTTTTGGAACTCTTGGATAGATATGCTTAAACTTGTCACCCATTTTAAGATTCCAAGATGTATGACCTTGAGAAATGCATTGTTTTATGAGTTGCATATGTTCGGAGATGCTTCGGAAAATGCTTTTGCTGCCGTTGTGTATCTGAGAAGTGTTACTGCAAATGGCACTGATGTGAATATAGTATCAGCAAAGGCAAGAGTTTCACCGAATAAAATGTTATCCATACCACGTTTAGAGTTGCAAGCAGCAATATTAGGGATAAGATTGTTGAATACCGTAAAGAAAGAATTAAGAATTTCGATTTCAAAATGCGTCATGTGGTCAGACAGTCAAACTGTCCTAGCCTGGATTAATAGTCAGCATAGGCGGTATAAGCAATTCGTAGCTCATCGAGTTGCTGAAATCTTAGAAACAACTTCAATGGATCAATGGAGATATATAAAATCATCATTAAACCCTGCTGATGAAGGTACAAAAATTAAAAAGGGAGCATCATTATGGCTCAATGGACCATCGTTTTTAAGAAAATCAGAAAGTTATTGGCCAAACTGGACAGTAAGTATGGAAACTGATGAAGAGCTGAGAAACTATGTAAACATTCATCAAAGAATACATCCTTACTCTTTTATTCAGGACGATTATTTTTTGGACTGGTGGCGTTTGGTTAAGCGAACTCTAATAATAAAAAAGTTTACCGATTGGATTAAAAATAAAACAGATTTTGATCGTAGCACTAATTATGATGATGTAAAATGGGTTGAAAACGCGATATTCAAAAAAGCTCAATGGGATTGTTTCGCAGAGGAAGTAACATTACTGAAAGAAGGTAAAGAAATTGAAAAATCCAGCAACTTACGAAAATTGAGTCCAATGCTTGATAATCATGGAGTACTCAGAGCAAGAGGAAGATTGGAACACGCAAGAAGCATACCCGAATCAGCAAGAAAGCCAATTATATTACCATATGAACATAATATTTCTTTTTTAATTGTAAAGACATATCATGAACGGTATTTGCATCAGAATGACAATGTCGTGATTGCAGCTATTCTTCAAAAGTTTTGGATTATTAAACAAAGGTCACTTTTGAAAAAGGTCAAGAAATATTGCCAAGAATGCATTATTGCTAACGCAAAACCAGTACCACCCATGATGGCACCCTTACCAGATTATCGGACCGAATCTTTCTTGTATCCATTTACGCATACTGGAGTGGATTACTTTGGTCCATTTGAAGTTGCAGTAAAACGATCAAGAGAAAAACGTTGGGGTGTGATTTTTACATGTATGTCTAGTAGAGCAGTTCACATCGAAATGGCTGAGAAATTAGATACAGATTCTTTTATTGTCTGTTTGCGTAATTTTCAAAACAGAAGAGGAAAAATTAAGCACCTTTACAGCGATAATGGCACCAACTTTGTTGGAGCTGACAATGAATTAAAAGAACTAATTGTGAATATTGATAAAAGAATGAGAAACGGTGATGCGGCAGCATTAGCCTTAAAATGGACATTCAATCCTCCCGCGGCATCCCATTTCGGCGGAGTATGGGAGAGGCTTATTAAAATCATAAAGTTATCGCTATATAAAATGCTGAAGCAGTATGGTAGTCGTTTACCACGACCAGCAATGTGTATCCAAAATTCAACACAAATGTCTAGTCCTAAGTAAAAAGACAATATTAATATCATTTCATATAATAAGTAATAAATCGCTTATCGACAATTATTATTGTAAATCTAGTAGATTTACGGGGTCCGGAATGTAACGAACGCGAATCAATCAATTTGCATTTCAAACTCAAGTTGTCATTTTCCTTAAGTTATACAGCGCACCGCATGGCATATTGTTAGTTGCAATATGCGCATAGTTGATAATTCTCTGCTACCTAAGACAATTACGTCATAAACTAATCTTCTACGAAGGACCAAGAAAGAGACCCATAAATTGTAATGAAAATAGTGACGCACCGATAGTGGCGGCGATAACAAAGTAGAGATAATAAGAAAGGGACCCAAAAGATAATGAGTCAAATCAGGTAGAATGTATTGTACATTCATTCATATATATAAGGCTTAGCATTAGTAATAAAGTTAGTTCTAGACCACAGTTCTACAGTGTATGTTTTCTACATCCGAAAACCGTAAAGCTCCGGCGTCACACACAGAGACTTTTGAAATGCAAGTATCAAAGTCTCGTAAGAAAAAATAAGCTAGGTATCACATTCATATCATTATTCTGCGAACTTGATTAGTGCAAATATTTTGCAATCATAACTTTGACATGATATCCCAACGGATCCAAAGGAATGTCTGTGGCTTGCTGACTGCGCAACGCTTCTCACGGTGGCACAGTTTGATTAAACAAACGATCGGATGACAATGCATAATCTTCCAAACTGAACGATAAACACTAAAGATGAAATTCGATAATCCTCCATCAATCCATATACATAAACATCGCGCCACAGTCAATAACAGAGACCTTCGGAAATGGAAGAAATACAAAACACACGCATCGCATAAATGAGGTGGGTTTTAGTAGTAGCGGCGATGGGACATCAACGATGGAAATAGAAAATCTGACCAACAACGGACCGGATATAGGCGGTTTATTCTACTTCTTTTGGTTGTTGGGCCGCTGTTTTGGGAAGCAAATTATGGATAGTTTCAGTGATGCGCTCGAAAAATGGCACGTTCGTTCCATGTGCTACCGTTCTACGCATAATTGTCCCATATTATATGAGATATTGCGCCTATATGGAAGCATGTCTTCTGTTTGAAAAAAAAATCCTGCAGGATTAGACTGAAATTTTATTTAATTTATATATCGTAGATTATCTCAGATTGTTCATTCATTTTTTTAGTATTACATCAAATTCAAGATAATACTGAATCAACAAAATTTCTCCATAATACACGGTTCGTGGTTGTCGCTCTCCATCCTCGCCTCGGTCACGCTCAATACTCGCCAGGTCGCGCTCCACCTGGTTCGCCTATCGTGATCTCTGCTCTCCACGCCTTCTTGTGCCAACCGGATCTGTCGCGAACACCAATTTTGCAGGGTTGTTGTCCGGCATACTTGCAACTTGCCCTGCCCATCGTATCCTTCCGGCTTTGACCACCTTCTGTATGCTGGGTTCGCCGTAAAGTGCAACGAGCTCGTGGTTTATCTTTCTCCGCCTGAAAACTCCGAGTACTTGCAGGTCCTTTTCAAGCATGGTGCATGTCTCGTGTCCGTATACATATATCTATATCTATATCTATATCTGCAGGTATTCCTTCAGAGATTTCTTCATGGATTTTCGCATATGTTCCTTCCAGAATTTCACTAGAGATTGCTCCAATAATTCCATCTAGATTAATTCGAAGTATTTCTACAGGAATGTCTCCCAGAAATACTTTCAGAAAGTTTTACTACAGATAATTCCAAAATTAATCCAGATATTGCTTAAAAATTTTGCACGAAAAATCCTGTAGGAGTCCATCTAATTATTCCTTCAATAATTCATTTAGAAATTACTGCAGACATGGATTTCTTCAGAGTTTTTAAACAGGGATTCTCACAGAAGTTCTTCCAAGATTTCTCTAAGAAAACTCTCCTGCGATTCCTTAAGGAATTCTTCATGGGGATGCTTCCGGGATTCCTCGTTGGGTTTCTTCAGAAATTTTTCCAAGAATTCCTCCAGGGATTCACGCGGGATTTCCTTCTGTGATTCTTTCAGGAACAACTTCCAAGATTATTTTAAAAATGCCTCCAAGCGCTCTTCTTTTGATTCGGCCAAGATTTCTCCGTGAATTCCTTCGGGGATTCGTCTGAAAATTCCTGCAAGGATTCATCCAGGAATTCCTCTAAAAATTCTACTAGAGATTTCTCTAGGAATCCCTCCAGGTATTCCTCTGAAGATACCTCAAGAAATTCCTCTAGAGATTCCATCAGGAATTCTTTCAGGGATTTCTCCGAGAATTCCTCCAGGTATCCTTCCTGCAAGTTCTCCAGTGTTTCTTCAAGAAAATCCTCCACAAATTCCTCCATGGATTTCTACAAGTATTCCTAATGGAATTTATGCAGGGATTCCTCCAGGAGTTCCTCTGGAGATTTCTCAAGGATACCTCAAAGAATTTCTCCAGAGATTCCACCAGGGATTTCTAGAGAAATTCCTCCAGGAATTCTACCTGAAAGTTCTACAGCGATTCTATAAGTAAATTCTCCAGAAATACTTCCAGCGATTTCTCTAGGGATTCTTCCAGGAATTCCTCTGAAGATTTTTCAAGGAATTTCTCTAGAGATTCCTCTAGGAATTCTCCCAGACAACCAGTAATCGTATAAGATGTTGCATAACATGAAAAAGTGGATGCCATATGCGTGCATGCCTCCATTTAGGCGCATGTAAAATGTACGCATATCGCCTCCACTTTAACATCTTATTCAACATCTTATACGATCACTGGTTGACTGGGCTCACAGGCATGTCTCCAGAAATTCCCTCAGGAGTTACTCCAGGCATTCCTTCACTATTTCCTCTTGGAAATCTTATAGGGATTTCTCAAGGAATTCTTTGAGAATAACTCCTAAAAGAATCCCTGGAGCCCTCCAGGGATTTCTATAGGGATTCTTCCAGGGATTCAACAAGGCACTCTTACAGGATTTAATTCTAGGACTCCTCCAGGAATACCTTTAAGAATTCCACCAGGAATTACCCAAGGAATTCCTGCAAAAACTATCTCAGGAATTTCTTCAGTAATTTCCTCAGGAATTCCTGCAGAAATTCCTCCAGGAATTGATCGAAGAAGTCTTCCATTAACCCTTTATAAGGCAGTGGCAACTATATTGCCACCTTATACACATATTTTTTTCTGTTCGTTTAGAAAATTTTTACAACTTATGTTTTAACTGATGGACACATTAGGCCTTTGTGAACACTCATGATTTTTTTTAGCCATAACAAATATGAATGGGCTTTTTTAGAACAAAATGTCTCCCCAAAAACTGCCATTTTTGAGTGCATGAAGGTTAATAAGCTCGAAATTCTGTTATGGTGAGCGAATTGAAAATCGAATGATGGGGAATGAAAGGCCTATGTTCCTTTTACTTGTGGACAAAATTTCAACTTGATTGCTTCATTACTTTTAGAAACTCAGCCTTTTGAAAAAATGTACTATAATAAATGAACATGTACTAAAATTGCCATATTGTCCAAAATAATTGACCAATCGAGTTCAAATACTCACAAGTAACTCATGAATATTAGAGGAATAACCTGTCAAAAAATCAGCATGATTGATAAACGCATCACAAAATAACAACATTTTAAACTTTGTTGACAAAAAGTTGAAATTTAGACCATTTTTTTTTTTCATACAAAATCGACCATCGAATTTTTTGAAAATAAAAACGTTTTTGTTCATTACACCACATGTACTTTATATTCCAATGTAGAACGAGTGGAATTCGTGCCTGGTTCTCTCGGCCTTATCCAGCTTTCCACGCTCGCCATAATGGCGGATGCCATAAAAAATTTGACAGTATCTGTGCCCCAGTTGAACTGAAATTATTAAACAATATTCTTAGCAACCCTTGACTACCATGGAAAATGTTGTTACCGAGAAAAATGGCAAGAAATCATAAATTTATGATTTTATTGTCCTAATTAAACTATTTTCTATTTTAGGTTTTGTAATATAAGAAAGGGGAATACATGACTGAGTTCTACCTTGATTCCGATCGACCACCAAGGATCCCACTTCAATTATTGAGTTAACCCAGATCCAAATTGGTGACTCCGGAGGAGTTGCGCAGTCCTAGACGAGGACTGGCCTTCCGGGGTGGATACTCAAGACCTACTACCTCCCGGGTCCCAGGTCGTGTTAGTAGGGGAGAGCTTCAGATGTGGAAGTCCTAAAAACATTGGTTTTGAACCAGTCTCGTATGTGGGAGTCCGTAGAGGAGTGCATAGATGGATGGGCCGGGCGACACAGTGAAGCAACGGTTTCGAATCACCACACTCGATGAACGTGCAGGTACCTAGTAGAGATGGTCGGGTTTCAGATTTAACAGACCCGAACCCGACCCGTACCCGAACAATTTTTAATTTCAAAACCCGGACCCGACCCGAACCCGAGCATTTTTTGTTCCGTCAAACCCGGACCCGACCCGAACCCGAAAAATTTTCGTCGGTCAAACCCGAACCCGACCCGAACCCGAGAAAATTTTTGTCAATAAACCCGATCAAAACCCGAGTTAAAAGTAATTGTTAAATGTATCGGATATAACAAATAAAGCATTTTTCTGAATACTGATTTATCTACACTGGTACCAAACCCGATTTGAGCCCAACGTTTTTCAAACCCGACCCGACCCGTACCCGAAAATTTTGAAATTATGACCCGAACCCGAGTTTTTTAAAATATCTATGCCCGAACCCGACCCGTACCCGGAATTAAGCGCCAGAATTCTCCCACGAGACAATAAGGGATTATTAAATTCAAAGCTGTAGTTTAAAATGGAAACAATTTGCTGCAAGAAAGTCAGCAAAAAACGAGGGTTCAAAAACCTATGCTCCTTCCGTAACTGCAAAATTATTTACGAAATTCCCCACTATGTCGCCCGGCACTCCTCTACGAACTCCAACATTCAACACTGGTTCAAAACCGGTGCCTACCGGTGTTTACGGCCCATTCGTCGGCGCCCTCCTCTACATTAGCCTGTGGTGCACTGCCGCACACCATTACCGCCCGCCGTTGAGAATCTCCAATATTTGTTTTTAGGACTCCCACATCTGAAGCTCTCCCCTACTAATACGTCCTGGGACCAGGGAGGTAGAAGGTCTTGAGTATCCACCCCGGAAGACCAGTCCTCGTCTAGGACTGCGCAACTGCTCCGGAGTCACCAATTAGGATCTGGGTTAACTCAATGATTAAAGTGGGATCCTTGGTGGTCGATCGTAATCAAGGTAGAAAGAATGAAGATTTAACTCAGTCATGTATTCCCATTTCTTATAAATATTACAAAACTTAAAATAGAAAATAGTTTAATTAGGACAATAAAACCAGAAATTTTATTTTTTGGACACTTTTTGATTTCATGCCATTTTTCTCGGTAGTTACCGGTCAACAAAACATTTTCCATGGTAGTCAAGGGTTGCTAAGAATATTGTTTAACAATTTCAGTTCAACTGGGGCACAGATACTGTCAAAATTTTTTATGGCATCCGACATTATGGCGAGCGTGGAAAGCTGGATAAAGGGTTAATTCCTTCAAAAATTATTACGACTATTTATCCAGGAATTTCTCCAGGAAATGATCTTCTCGGAGTGTGTACAGGCATTATTCCAAGAATTCCTTCAGGGATTCCTGCATGAATTTCTCCTAAGATTCCTCTTGAAATTCCTTGAAGGATTTCTTCAAGAATCTCCCAGAAAATCCTCCAAGGATTCCTTCAGAAATTCCCCCAAGAATTTATTCAGGAATGATTCCAGGTATTCTTCCATGCATTGCTGCAGGATTTCATACAGGTATTTCTCCAGGGACTCCTCCAGGAATGCCACTAAGAATACCTCCATGAATTACCCCAAGAATTTCTCCAGGAATTGATTCTGAAATTCCTTCGCAAATACTTACAGCTTTTCCTTTAGGAATTTCTCCAGGATTTTTTTTTTGAAATTCGTTCAAGAATTTCTTCAATAATTCCTTCAGGAGTTTTTCCAGGGATTCCTCCAGAGATTTCTCCAGGAATTAGTTCAAGGGATTCCTCGAAAAATTCCACCAGGAATTTCTTCAGGAATTCTTCCAGGAGTTTACCAGAAATTCCTTCAGGTATTCCTCTAAAGATTCTCCCAGAGGTTCTTCCAGGAGTTTCTTCGATCCCTCCAGAAATTCCTTCAGGAATTGTTCAAAGATTCCTCTGTGAATTCCTTCAGGGATTCGTCTAAAAATTCGTTCGTGGATTCGTTCAGGAATGCCTCTAAAAAATCTGCTAGAGATTCCTCTATGAATTCCTCTGAAGGTGTCTCGAGGAATTCTTCTAGAGATTTCATCAGAGATTCCTCTAGGAATTCTTTCAGGGATTTCTCCAAGAATTCCTCCAGAGGTTCTGCATGAAAGTTCTCCAGTGATATTCAGATTTTTTCCAGGGATTTCTACAAGGATTCCTAATAGAATTTATACAAAGTTCCCTCCAGGAGATTTCTCAAGGATGCCTCTAGAGATTCCATCAGGGATTCCTCGAGGATTTCCTCCAGGATTTTTTTAAAGGATTCCTCCAGGGATTGTACCTGAAAATTCTCCATCGATTCTTCAAAATTTCCGCCAGGAGTTTCTCCGAAGATTTCTCAAGAAATTTATCTAGAGATTCCTCACAGGCATATCTCCCGGAATTTTTCCAGGAATTCTTTTAGGAATAACTCCAGGCATTCCTCCAAAGATTTCTATAAGGATTTCTCCAGGGATCCATCCAGGCATTCCTTCAGCATTTTTTTTTTGTTTTTATTATTTATTTATTTTGTTTTGTGTATTTTAACTTATAGCTAATTCTACACTTCCCTTCAGCATTTAGTTCTGGGACTCCTTAAGAATACCACCAGAAATTCCTCCAGGAAGTGATCGAAGAATTCTTCCAGGCATTCCTTTAGAAATTGCTACGGCAATTTCTCCAGGAAATCATCCTTTCGGAGTTTATACAGGCATTATTCCAAGAAATCCTTCAAGGATTCCTACATGAATTCCTCTTGAGATTTCTCTAGGAATTCCTTCAAGATTTCTTCAGGAGTCGGAGTCCCCCAGGAAATCCTCCAATGATTCCTTCAGAAATTCTCCAGTAACTTATCCAGGAATTATTCCAGGTATTCCTCCAGGCATTCCTCCAGGATTTTACCCAGGCATATCCCCAGATTCCTCCAGAAATGCCACCAAGAAAACCTCCAGGAATTACCCCAAGAATTTCTCCAGGAATTGATTCAGCAATTCCTCCATGAATTTCTTCGGAAATTCCTACAACAATTCCTCCAGGAATTCCGTTTTGAAATTCTTTCAAGTATTTTTTCAATAATAATTTTTTCAGGGATTCCTCCGGGAATTCATCCAGGGTTTCGTTGAGGAGTTTATCCAGAAATTTCTCCTCCACAGATTCTTCCAAGGAATCCTCCAGAGATTTCTCTAGGAATTGCTTCAAGGGATTCCTCCAGAAGTTCCAAGAGATTCCTGCAGGAATTCCTCCGATGATTCCACCAGTGATTCATCCTGATATTCCTCCAAGAATTCTTCCTGGAATTCCTTCATAATTTTCTCTAGGAATTTCTTCAAAAAAATTTCCAGGGATTCCTCCCAGAATTCCTATAGAGTTTCTTCCACAATTTTATTCAGGGATTCCTCCAAGAATTCTTCCAGGGTTAGTTCCTCGGAAATACACTAAGAATTCCTCTAGGAGTTTCTCCAGGAATTCCTCCTGGAATTCCGCCTGGAATTTGTCCAGAAGTTCCTCCAGGCATTCCTCCAGTGGTTTCTCTAGAAATTGCTACTGTGATTTCTTCAGGAATTTTTCCAAGAATTCCCCAGAGATTCTTCCAAGATTTTTTGCATAAATTTCTCTCCCGGAATTTCTTCACAAATTTCTCGAGAGATACCTCCAAGAATTCCTCTAAGGAATCCTCCTGGAATTATTAACGATTCCTTCTGGATTTCTCCAAGAGTTTGCTCCAGTATTCTTGGCAGTAAGTCCTCCAGGAATTTCTCTTGAAATTCCTCCAGGGTTTGCTCCATGTATTCCTGCTGGAATACCTTCTCCGAGAACTTCTCTAGAAATTACTTAAGAAATTCGTCCAAAACTTCCTCCAAGGATTCCTCCAGATTTTTTCTAGGAAAATTTCCCGGGATTCTTCAAGCGATTGCTTCAGAAATTTCTCCAAAGATTGCTCCCATATTAACTTAAAGGATTCCTCCAGGTATTTATTCAGGGATTCCTCCAGGTATACTTTCAGAAATTCCTCCAAGGATTCCATTAAGGTTTACTCCAGGCATACCTGCAGAAATTCCTGTAGTGATTTCTCCGGGAATTCTTTCAGGGTTTGCTCCACTGCCCATAACTGCATAACAGTCACATTCGACAAAAGTAGGCATTGGAGAAAATGGAGTTTAAAGTTTGCAACATGCGCTAGTATGGAGACGATACGAAATTTCAAAAATTTGTCAATAATTCAAAATTCATCCTTTTGCAATGAAATTTTCTACAGCTCTTCTTGTATGCTGAACGAATAGTTAAAAAATAATCAGAACCAAATATGATTGATATTAGGCTTTGACACCAGTGTGCATTTCCAGTGTGACTGTCATGCGGTTACATTAATTAATTTTAGCTAATGAGACAAAACGACTTGGTATTTGTTCCACATTTTGCAGATCAAACTTATGAAGTTCATTTGGGTGGATGAAAGTACTGATAATTGGGAGATGTTCCCCGGTATTAACTCAGTATTGGCAAAAAATGCAAATGTTACAATTATGCAGTTATGGGCAGTCCAGGAATTCCTGAATTTTCTTCAGAAAATCATCTCTGGTTCTTATCAAAAATTTATTCAAGGGCTCGGTCAGAAATTTCAGAAATCCGTATATCATATTTTTCAGAGACTCACCCAATTTTTTTCCAGAATTCTCTGAATATTTATTAAATTAATTGAAGGATCCTAGATGTATTCCTCCAGCGATTTGTATTGGAATACTTCAAGATAATTTTAGAGGGATGCAGGAGGCAGGAAATTCTCCAAGAAGTCATGCAGGAGTTCTTTTTCAATTATCTCCGAGAAATCTTTAAGGAGCTTGTCACGTTTAGGTTAGATTTTGGATGGATGTAAATTTTGATGTTAGTTCAAATGAATAATAAGTAGAACCATTTAGCATACAAATGCTAAGAGAAGTGGAACACAAGTAACGTGTATTGGAAACCTCTGCTCAATCAACTTATATACTCGATCGCCTCCATCCAGAAACTATGGCACCATGCGGCAATTGTGGGACATACACACATCTCCAAGCACGAATTCACCATCCTGCCGAAAGAGTTGTGGAATCGAAGGAAATGAGAAAAGAGGTGCCGAGGCCGACACGATGAAGAGTGGTACATCACAACGTACAAGGAGAGCATTCGGGAAGTGCACTCTCTCACTCTCTCGCGATCATCGCTGTGGAGCGTGCTCGTAAGCCAACTTAGGGCCCGATCGTCATCTCAATTACTCTCGCTCACACGATCAGTACTTGGACTGTATTCGCCTCGACGGAGGCACTCTGAGAGAATTGCGCTGTGCGTGAAATTTTTTAACATGGGAAAGGATAGGAGCTGCGGGTTTTGCAATGAGAAAAAATAAAAATTGTAACATGATCATTTCCATCAGTTTCATCATGCTCATGTGTTCCATCAAGCTAGGCGCAAAACTTAAATCAAGCAAGCCGTGCTATAACCGTCACAATCGTCACAATATTTCAAGCTCTTACCGTGGAGACTCAGGTTTCCAATCAAACAATCGCATTATGATTCATAATACAACCGAAATAAGTTGCATTATGAACCATAATGCAAATCTTTGATTTGAAGAAGAAAAGTAGGCCGTTACGATACCAAAAAAGCAAGTATAAAAATAGATATTATAATATGGAGTTGCAAAATAGTTATTTATGTAACGAGTTGCAAAAATTTGTTTTTTTTTTTCAGCACGAGGCGCACATTTAACCCTTTATAAGGCAGTGGCAACTATATTGCCACCTACTGTTTGTATTTTTTTCTGTTTTATAACAATTTATTTCGAACTTTTTCTTTTGGTTTACGTAAAATTGGGATTACTAACAACGTCTGGTATTTTTTTGGTACTAAACAAAGCTTCAACAACAATTTGGGACTTTGGGAGTCATTTGTAGTCCCAAAAATGGCTAAATTTGACCGCGTGAAGAAAATTAGCTCAAACTTATTGAAAAATCATAGATTTGGTAAATATTTTAAGAAATAATCAAATTATGGGTTGACATGAGCTGAATTACACAGTTTATATTATGGGTTAAGCCCTAATCCACTCTAAAGTCTCTTTTCCGGCTTTTTGTCGAAGTCAAAAGAAGAAAAGTACCCTAAACGGGCGATAGCAAGAATATTGCCACCAGTGCTGGTGACCTAAACAGGCAGTGGAAACTACATTGCCACCTCAAAAGCTCGTTTTTGGGGTAAACGGGCAGTGGCAACTATATTGCCACCTAGATTTTAGTTTCTTTTAAACCAAAATTGTTTTATACATGTAATCATGTATACAATCATTTCCATAATAGTATGCGTTGACAACTCTTCTAGTTTTCTCGGCCTTATAAAGGGTTAACCAACGAGGCTTGCCGAGTTGGATAAATACGAAGAGTGCTGAAAAAAATCGAGTTTTGCAACGAGTTCCATACAGAATTTTATGCAATGATTTTTCCATTATAGAACTCATTTGAGTTGCATAATATTCATAATGCAACCCAAATGAGTTGCATTATTAACATTATGCTACTTTTTTCATTATGCAACACATTTCAGTGATACCGAATTGCATAAAAAATATTATAAGCGCCAGAAGAAACAATGCACGAGTAAATAAAAATCCTCAACATTACTTAACATAACTTGAACAAGGAAGCACATAAGAGTGTTTTGCAGTAATGCTGCTAGAAAATTCAAAGGCTCTTTGGGATACCCGTCAAAGAATTCCTTTGAAAACTATCATTGAGATTTCATTTCTCGGCGATTTAAAAAAAAAGTTGTTCGAAGTATTGATTTGATTGATTGATTTGTTTTTATTATAGAGACTCTTAGCCCTAGGCTTGTTCGTCTCTAAAGCATTGCTACTTATATAATTCTGGTTTTACTATATTTCCAAACAAAAACTAACGGAGTAAATTACATATACTATTTTGGATTAAAATAATCTACAATAACTATCAATTTTAACAAATATTATTCCAAATAAGTGTCTATTATAGGTCTATGTTTGTCATTAAGACAGTGGTTTACAGATTTTTTCTTATTCCCATATATTGTCATTAAAAATTCTTGGAGGGGGGGGGAGGTGGGTTGGTTGGTGCTGGCTGGCCCAATGGAATTCAGAGAAGCTTTGTGGCAGGAAATCGAGCTTACTATGGATTTCGTAGAACTCTACGATCGAACAAAGTTTCCCATCACACGAAGTTAACTATCTACAAAACGCTGATTTAGACCGGTAGTTCTCTATGGGCACGAAACATGGACTATACGTGCAGAGGAGATGGAAAAAATATATCATGAACTAATGGTTCCGTGGCTGAGAAAAAATGCCTGCGACATCAGCCATATATACTTGAACGGTCGTGTAGGTAAAATTTGTAAAATAAATTAAGTAAAATAATCTTGTCTTCCAGACAAAATGAACGCATAGGACAATATGTTACTGAAGCGACGATATTTATACATGACACACTCGTTATCAACTTTCTGTTTTCATAGCCGACGACATAGCTTGCACATCTACCTACATATATGTATAGAATATATGCTTGCTTTATTTTCACCTGGATTTTCATAATAATCTTTAAAATAATTACTGCCCGACCATGTCCTCCCCACTGCTGGAAATCTGTATCGATTCGTTCGCTTCAGCCGTGGCAGCAATCCGCGGTGGAGCAGATCGCCTGGAATTGTGCGCCGCGCTGAGCGAAGGTGGCCTAACACCATCCGTGGGATTGCTTCGCGAGATACGTAGATTCACCCTGGAGAATGTCGTTCAACATCGGGAGGTAAAGCTATATGCTATGGTGCGATGTCGCCGGGGAAGCGACTTCTGCTACAGTGAACCCGAAATGCGGATCATGCTACACGATTTGGAACTGCTGGCGCAGAATGGAGCCGATGGATTCGTGTTTGGAGCGCTGGATGAGACCGGAAATGTGCACCGGGAGCACTGCGGGTTGGTGGTGGCGGAAGCGTCGAAGCACAAAAAGCCGGTCACATTCCACAGGGCGTTCGACTGTACGGACCGGAGCAAGATGTTGGAAAACTCGGAGCTGGTGGCATCGTTGGGATTCACGACGCTGCTGAGCAGTGGACTGGAGGGTACGGCCATGGAAGGAATCCAGAATCTCACGGAAATGGTCAAATTTGTTTCAGAGGTAAGTCCGGCTTGCTGGCGAATAGCACTAATTTTGATATCCCAATCAATAATCTTCTATTTCAGAGCGAACGTATGCAACTAACGGTAATGCCTGGGTCGGGTGTTTCTCCGAGGAACGTACAAGAGATAGTTCAAAAAACTGGATGCCGAGCAGTTCATGCTTCAGCTCGCTCGCTGAGAAAGGGCCCCAAAGGAGGCTCTATTTCGATGGGAGGAAATGCAGCTGATGGCGAAGGACTGCTGGTTTGTGACGAGACAATCGTGAGGGAAATCAAAAATCTACTCACAAGTTAAAGGGATGAGATGTGTAGTTGTAAAACAAACAAAACTTTCAATTATTCAACATAAACGTTATTATGGTACCTGCAATAAAATTATGATATATTAAATATTGAGCAATAATGACTTAACCCTTTGAAGCCGGATTTATTTATAGCGATATTAGAGAGTTTTCCCTACGTATTTCAGTGGTTTTAGCAGAGGCGTCTCGTGACTAGCAGACTGACCTGTTCTACAGATTACTATTTTACTAAATGAAAACACATTAGAGTTATTTTATACTATTTATGCTTGCTGTTTTTTTTTTTGTTTTAGTATTGTGGTTTTTAACATAAGCTGATTTTTATCTTCTTGTTTGTTAACCATTTTCTGAAAAATATCTTTCGCATTTTCATCGTGAATAAAGATGCGATTCGCATTCAGATGCGCCTTTGAGCGACTTCCGAAGTTTGGTATCTAACATACTTTTAGAAAAATCCATTTTCGGTGGAAGTCATTTTCTAACGTTCTTCACACACCGACGATACTTGTTTTTTTTTTTCAATCATGTCCAACATGCTCTCTTTTCCGCAAATGTTAGAAATTTCCACCTCTATAAATTGTTTTAGCACGTAATGGCCTCGAAGTTAAAATTTAGAAACCGTTGCCAACGAGCTAGAGAACATTCGGCCCCCAGCTTCATCCACGCTGGATGTAATGCATAACAAGCGCGCACGACATTGGGTGTGCCAAAATGTGCTCTAGCTGCGCAAGTTGTTCTCAGCCTACGTAGAACGACAAACCGAGAAACCACAGTCTAAACTTTCATTCATTTCTGGTTTTGCTACACACATGTAAACTTTCCACTGAAGAAGCTCTTTGCGTTTAGCTGTGTGCCTCTGGTATCCATCGCTTTTTTCTCTAAAGAGTATACCGACCAGCATGCTAACAATCATTTACACACATTTGAGAACCTGATCGGTAAGCATAGCTGGCAAAGTATTTATATAAATACTGTGCAATCAATGTTCGTTATTCCATTTTTGTAGATATTGTTAAATAATCCTTTAATTTCCAACAACGATACAACATACATTTTTTAGCATTCTAAAACTGTAAATTTTCAACATGATTTTAAAGACTTTAGCCGGTTGCGCTTAGCGTGCGTGTTCGCGTGAGAAGCAGGCGGGAAGTGAAAAATGGGAAGAAACGTTGACAACGCTGCTGCTGGTTCTAGACGAGTAGGGAACGTATGAGCGACAGAGTAAAATGAAATGAATTCGAATGAACACTGCCGTTCGGAGGCAAAAAAAGTGAGAAAACTGTTGGTTTGGGAACAGCATCCATCGTTCGCATGAATCGGGGAACCGGTGGCATGTAGTTTCGAAGAGTCGAGCAAGAGAGAGCTGCGCAGGGCTGGCTCTCGCATGCTCTTGTTGGTTTCTGCCGGTGGATGACTTGGAGTCGTCTTTCGTTCTTCATAAACTGGGAACGATGTTAGCGCCTTGTGTGCAAGTTGTTATGGGGTATGTGTGGTGGGAGTTTTAAATTTAGTTTATTCTTTTTGTATAATATTATCTACTTAAAGATTATTTTGCGAGTTTTATTCTCAGCCTATACCCGTTCCAAGAACAGGTCGAACATGTGGACGAGGCGCCTCTGGGTTTTAGTGCTCAACAACATAAAAAGGGTGGAATATGATGCAGAATATTTTTTCTGGATATCCTAGGTCATCCAAACTGTAGTTCTTGAGTAATAGATACTAAAGTCTACGGATGTAACGGTAACTTCATTATACTAAGCTACGATTTGTATTCTATCATGTCCAGTTAGTCTTCTGAAAGTTCAAAAGACAGAATCAGATCAGTCGGGATATCCTAGGTCTTCCAAACTATTCTTGAGCTTTGTTCCCAAAGTCTACGGGTGTATGTCCAATAAATTTGTTTTTACAAAGCTACAATATGGAATCTATCATGTCCAGCAAATCTTCTAAATGTTCAATGGACAACATCAGATCAGCTGAAGTCATCATCATCATGGGGTATTATGATGTTTAAAATCTAGCCTCTACAGCAATTGAAGTTTCTGTTTTAACTATATAGAGTTATGTTGTATAATCTATTGTACTTACTGGAGCTCACAGAATACAATCAGAGACTATGCCATAACTTCGGGATATTCAAAATCGTACACACTGCCCTGCAATATATTACATGGAGCCTACAGCTAGAAACAGAACAATGCCTATTAGTCTTTGAAGAGTATTAGTAAATATGGTTCATAACCTTAGCATACCGGTCAGACAAAGACCTGAGTGACCTCTGCTGTACATATAGAAGTCGTCTCCACTCTGTTCGGTCCATAGCTGCGTGTCTCCAGTTCCGCACTCTGCGAAGGGTCCGCAGATCGTGCTCCACTTGATCGACCCACCTAGCTCGCTGCTCACCACGTCTTCTTGTACCGGTCGGATGACTCTCGAGAACCATTTTAGTCGGGTTGCTATCCGACATCCTGATGACTTGACTCACCCACTCTAGCCTCCCGATTTTCGCGGTGTTGACGATGGTTGATTCTCGCAACAGCTGATGCTTCGTGGTTCATTCGCCTTCTCCAATTCCCGTCTTCCATCTGCACTCCGCCGTAGATGGTACGCGGCACCTTCCGTTCGAAAACCCCATGGGCGCGTTAGCCCACTGCACGTAGAGTCCATGCTTCGTGCTTCAATCGTAGAGTTCTGCGGAGTCCAAAGTATGCTCAATTTCCTGCCACAATGCGCCTCTGAATTTATCTGCTGGTGTCGTTGTCGGCGGTCATCAGTGAGCCCAAGTACACGAATTCTTCAACCGCCTCGATTCCATCACCGTCGATAGAAATTCGGATAGGCGAACGCGGTGTTTCTTCCCTGGAGCCCTTTGTCATCATGTACTTTGTTAAACTGCGATATTCAGTGAAACAGGCTAGCATTGCAAATGTAGAAATAAAGCTGTGCAGTCCATGAAAGATTGGATGACCTAAATTATCACAAAACTATCATGAAGTGACCCTAAAGAGTTAAGAGGTCTATGGGTATGGATCCTATTTGGTTGTGTAACGTGACTATCTAAAACGAAATCACCTCGGAACTGGAGACAAACAGCCATGGACCGAGTGGAATGGAGACGGCTACTATGTACAGCAGAGGCCACCCCGGCCTTAGATCAGGCTAAGTAAAGTAAGGTAAGTCATGTTATAGTGGTTTGTGGTTGTTTTCACCAAAACTAAGCCCTATAAGAACAGTAAGGATAACCCATACTAATACCACAGAGAAACAGACGTAACCCTTATGCCTGGTTTACATGGTGCAAGTGACTTGATTCAAGTCAATGGAAAGTGCCCAATTGAATGTGAATTGAATGTGTAAACACCACCATTCATCTCACTTGAGCAACTAACTTGACTTGAACGAATGTTGAACATGTTGAACTTTTCGGTTCAAGTCAAATGAAATCATCTCGCTTGCCCCGTCTGAACCCGCGATTCATGTGAGTTGAATTTAAGTCATCTGTCAAATGAGCTGAATTCAATTCAGTTTGCTTACGAACCGCAAGAGTTGAACAATGTTAACACTTGCTTCAACTGAGATGCATTCAAGATCTTGCAAGTGAACACTCAAGTCATTTTCTCAGTCTTGAAGTAACCATCAAAATGGTCTAAGACGAAGGCAACTATAGGGAGGACGGGAGCGACAGTAAAAGACATGCTGTTCAGTCAGCTGTTACGATACGACTCGTTATCTTTATTTATTCAGATCGTGTACTCTCTACTTGCACTGGCTCTCATTTGAGGTACACTTGCAGACGGGTTACAACAAGTCTAAACACGTCGTTGGATTGAACATGTTTGAGAAGTTTGCAAATCAGATGCTCATCTCAGTTGAACAGTCTAAACCAGGCATTAGTACAAATTTCATTGAAAAACATCGCTGTTAATGGGTTACGCTGATCGCAAGAAATTTCTTGGCCTATATTGATGCTTGTAAAATTCAGGCAAGGAATTGCTCAAGAAATGAGAAAGCGTCGCTTTATTCCGGATCCTAGTACGGAGCTGAAACGAAACGTTACATCAAATGGGGCTTGCTGTGCTAAATTTCTTGACCATTCCGGTCACGGAAAAATAATGCACTGCCCAACTAACATTTTCAGCGCTATAAGCTTCAGTCATTTGCTTTCTGTTGTGTAACCATCGAGTAAAAGCAGTCAACGCTGAATAAAAGGAAAGCTAGTCAAATATAAATCATAGGCTAATACACGACTGCAAAACAAGCACCATACAGCTACCAAACTCGGTTTTCAGAAATCCATTGCTTGTCACTGGTGCTGCCTTTACTCCACTCTATTCCAACTCCGGGAGATTTCCCGGAAGATGTGAAAACTTGAACACATCGAATAGGAGTCCCCACTAACAAAACAGCTGCTACTATACAGTACAATTCGTTATACTGACAAATCCCCAAACCAGCAGCGCTTTAAAGGCCGTTATGCGATTTCATTACGGCTAGAAGCTGTGATAAAGAAATCGTTGGTTTACCAACACGGCTTTGTCGGATATAAACATTATTGTCAAAACAAACTTTAAGCGGGATATATGGCTACTACACAAATTCTTTACAGCTATCCATGTCTGTGCTGTGAAATTATTTGGGTTGCTTTTATTGCACTTTAATTCAATGCCGGATGATTTGCCGGAAGATGTGTAAATCGAGTAAGATTTTTTTTTTTTTTTTTTTTTTTTTTAATTTCTTTGTATTTGTGAATTTTAACTTATTGCTAATTCTTCACACAAATCGAGTAAGAGTCCCAGCCACTACAACAGCTGCTTTTATACAGTACGTTTTGTAATGTTGCCAAAACACAGAACAGCAGCGCTTCGTAGCCGTTTAAAGAACACTCTTTCAGCTAGAAGCTGTGAAGAAGAATCTGTCGGCGCAACTACACAGCTTGTTCAATGTAAACATTATTGCGTTTGACGTTTCACAAGCTTTTGCAGCAAGATGAAGTTGGGTAAGGTTTCTTGTGGCACAATTATGAAGCCTTGTCTGGAGTAAAACAAAACGGGCTATTTTCTATGTTATTTATATATAGCAGTGTGGCAGCGAGGACATCATCGGGACCAGTGGATATGGAGATCGGGAGTTCGATTTCAAGTAGCGGCAAGTACTTTAATTATTCAATTTTAAAAGTGATAATTCCAGTTCCACATGTATTGCGTCATGGTATCCATAACCTAATTATATTTAATCGTTTAATTTGGGGATGCCGTAAAACTATTATTTAACAACTGCGAAAATGCTGAAAAAGCGCCTTCTCAAGATGTTATTCAGTTAGGGGTTACATAGGAGCCGAGAAAAGAGCTATGACTAGGTGGCATAGAAGCTGATCGCACAGCATGTACAAGTGGATTAAGTTCGCCAGATTCATTGGTATAGGGCTTGCATAGAAGCTTCCGTCCATATGTACAACACAGTAACTCAGCATCAAGCCGTATTGAGGACGCTTTGTTGACGTTTACATTCACAATAAATGTTAGTTGGGTGAACGGAAATTACTTGAGCGATTCCGTTTGAAATGCATACGTCGCATGAAACATAACTGCCCAATGCTAAACGTACTGTGCTAGGTGGCAGTAATGAGAAAACGTCAAACAGGAGCAAAAACGACGCCAGCGCAGCGAGTGTATGTTTTTCATTTTTCTATCTATTTTTATCTTCTCATACTTGTTCCGATACTCTCACTTTGATGTTTTTTATTGTATTTCGGGAATTGAACCTAGGCTGCTGAAACTGGACCACGACGAAATTCGGACGCGCTAACGCTGTGTGCTACGATGCCATGTATTTTGCACCTGAAAAAATGTGCAACATAAGGTAACGTATACTTAGCTCGTGCCTTATTGAGTTGTGTTTTCAGCAACTCTAAAACAATGTGCTGGGATCTGAATGCCATCAGTTATCTAAATAAGAAACAATACAAACAGCGCTTTAATCCTTCATTTTATGAAATCGGGGTGATATGTTAAATAAGGAAACCAATACCCCACATAATTTTTGTTCCCTCAGCATCTGATTGTTTTCATATCCCAACCAGAAACCATACATAATATAAATTTTCAAACAGCAACATCTGAGCATGATAATCTAAGTGCTACGCAGCAATCCATGAAGTTTTGGTTTGTTTTTCTTTTGTTCCGAATGGTTCTGTTTCTAAAAATGTTTTACAGTTTTTTTTTTCGAACTGAGGGGTATTTTTCTGTTTACAACGATAGAAGCTTTAGTAAAGGCATGAGCATAGCATGAGCATAGATGACCGCATAATTCGTAGTTGCTACTCCGTGATTGACCAGAGCAATCGAAATTGCACAAGGAACCAATGAATAGGGCTTGGGACTAGCTTACTATTCTCAATTTATTTATTTATTCGTCGTCAATTATATGTAGACCATTTGTTACAACTATGTTTTCTTAACCTAACATTATTTTTTTAGTAACGAATTACATTCAATTGTCTCTTAAGCTTAGCTTTCGACATACCGAAGTCAATGGACTCACATTGTTCATTATATAACCTCATCATTTGATTTATAGGTCCAAACATGGCATAATTAGTACGATAGTGATTAGTAGAAAAAATGCTGCGATTCCGTAATTGACGAGTAGGTGCATAAAAATTCAATTTTGATAAAATTTCCTGTGAATCAACTCGGTTGGATACGACGTCATTTATAAATGAAATCATGGCGAATTTTCGACGTTCTTTTAATGTTTGGATATCTAACAGCTTGCACCGTGCTTCATAAGGTGGCAGAGGCTGCCCACATCTCCAACCTAGTTTGCGAAGAGCGAATAATAAAAACAGATTCTATTCGGCTGACGTGATTATCTGAAAATGGCGACCATACTATACAACAATATTCTAGTATTGAACGAACATAGGAAATATATAATGTTTTTATTGTGTATGGGTCGTGGAAATTGTAACTAAAACGTTTTATGAACCCAAGCATCTTATTGGCCTTGTTAATGATTGTATTATAATGATCTATAAATGTCACTTTAGAATCTACTAGTACACCAAGGTCTCTTATTCTTTCACATTTTTGTACTGGTTGACCTCCCAACAAAACTGTTGTGTTTGGCGTGTTTAACTTCCTGCTAATGCAAATGGAGTTACATTTTTTTACATTAAGTTTCAATAGGCTTTTCTGACACCATGTGTAAAATACATTTATTTCATTTTGGAATAACATAAAATCTTCATTGTTTCTTATTTCGAAGTACAGTTTCATGTCGTCAGCATATATGAGAATATTAGTCTTACTAAGTATAAAAGAAACATCATTGACATACAAGATAAACAAAAGTGGGCCTAAATGAGATCCTTGAGGAACTCCTGAAGTTACATGTATTGGACTTGATTTAGCACTTTTGAATTTAACTATTTGTTGACGATTCGTGAGGTATGATTCAACCCATTTAAGAAGACCTGGTTCGAACCCTATTTTTTCCAATTTAAAGAGTAGCATGGGTATATCGATACGGTCAAAAGCTTTACTGAAATCTGTATAGATAGCCTCTACGTATTTCCCATTATCCATGGCATTCAATGAGTAGTTAATGAATTCCACCAGATTTGTACTGGTGGAACGCCCTTTGAAGAAGCCATGTTGATTATGAGTTATCCTGTTTTTGATTTGCTGAAATAAATTTCCATTAATTATTGCTTCGAACAATTTGGGAATGCATGAAATAATAGCGATACCTCGGTAGTTACGCACGTCAGATTTCTTGCCGCTTTTGAATATGGGTATTAAGAAAGACTTTTTCCATGTTGATGGAAAATTACCTGTTTTAAGTGAAGTGTTGAAAAGCCAAAATAATGGCGCCGTCAATTCCAATGACAAAGACTTCAAAAATAAAGGTGGGATCCCGTCAGGTCCAGGTCCTTTAGAGGCATCTAAATTGTTGAGAGCGTCTGTAATTTCATGTACTTTAACTTGATCAACGCGAATGTCTCTTGAATATTCTGGAATTAATGAAAAGTATTCACGCTTTCGATCTTCTTCCGAAAAAGTGGTATAAACTTCTTGGAAAAAGGTTGCAAAAAGTTTGCAGATTTTTTCCGCGTTGTCATCTGTTTTTTCGTCAAGTTGCATTTCCGAAGGAAAGTTGTCTGATTTTAGTTTGCCATTCACGACATGATAAAAATTTTTTGGGCATGACTTTATTTCGAGCTCCGTTTTTGTATTGTATTCTTCGAACGCAAAATTAATGGCCAGATTTAATTGATCGCAAATATTTAAATAGTTTGATAAATTTTCATTGTTGCTATTTTTCTTATAAATTTTATGAGCTTTCTGCTTGCGATTTTTTTAATTTTTATTTCTTTATTGAACCATACAGGATGTTTTGAGTTGCCATGACGTCTTTTCTTTTTTAATGGTACTTCAGTCTGTATTATCTCAAACATTTTCTCGTAGAATATGTCAACTGCAACATCGATATTGTCTTCATTTCTCGATAGTGTTTGCCAATCAATATCACTAAGTTTTTTCCTCAAACTTTCATAGTTAGCAGAACGATAGTCAAAAACTTCTTCAAATTCACAATCATCAGGTCTGTTGTTGGCATATACGAATATAGAAAACTCAAGAGCTGTGTGAAAAACTTCATTTTTCCATAATGGGGTCAGTGATTCTGCCACACAAAAATCTTCATCAATATTTGTCATTAATAAATCTAAAAAACAATCTTGCTGATTTCTCACATGATTAATATGATTAAGCCCAAGGCTTGCTGATTTATCACAAATGAACTGAAGCGTTTCGTTTTCACCAACAATTGGGAGCAAAATGCTCTCATTGTCAATATCTGCAATAAAGTCAATGTCACGCTGATTAAAATCGCCATAAATATGTACTTTTACTTCCGGGGGTAAGCCACTAATAATATTTTCTGCAGTATTGAAAAACTTTTCATATGTTGATGTCCTGGCATTATCCGGAGGAAATGTACATAGGTCGAGAGCTCTCAACTTTAATAAGGTCAATAACGGCGCCGGCCACGTCCTTACGGTCATCGAGGATGGAAGGGAATGTTAGTAAGACAAACGTTGTTAAAAAGACCGCGACTCGCTGCATCTCCACGTTTGTCTCAGGAAGGAATTTTTTGTTAGTAGGGTAAGGTACATTGTCAGTCCGGGAGTCACCTATGGTTGGTGATATGATTTGACAATGGATCAATATACACATACCGCCGTTAACAACCGACCACTTTTCGACGCAAAATCTAGCCAAAAAGAAAATTCTATCGCGCGTCTCCACTCCACTAGGGAGCAGAAACCTTTAGTCTATTCCACACAGAAATACACTGAACGCGACTCACTTGTCGGCGCCCGGATTTTTTCTCGACCGGCGAACCCGAACTAGCACTTCCACTCTTTTGTGTAAATGCAAAAAAATGAAAGAAAATATTTATTATCAACTAAAAGTGTATTGGAAACTAGCGCCGATGGGAAGCGAAAAATTCGGAACCGACTCGAACCACGGCGTGCGCACACTCGTCCCGTCGTCGGAGCCCCGCAGAGAGAAGAGAAAAAAAAATCGCAAAAATCTAGCAAAGCCAGCGCGCGAAGCTTTGCTGCTGCCGAACTAGGGTAGGGCGGGGCAAGATGAGCACCCTAAGGATCACGTTGAGTTTATTGAAAGTTAACACAATTTTTCAAAGTACCTCTCAGTAGTTCTCTTCTATATCTTGTTTTCTATCACCCATAAACATGAGAGGGTTAAAAATTCACAATAAGGATGATTTATTTGACTAAACAAAAAAGATGATTTAAGGTCAGTTCGAACATGCTACGGGGCAAGACGAGCACCCCTACGGGGCAAGAAGAGCACTTCATTAAAATCCCAATATTTTAACAATAAATTGGTCATACACTGATTGATATAGTGAACCTTGTGTATAGCTATGGTATCACGTTCTAAAATTATCATTTTTTTTTCGATTATTGAAAAAAATGCGGTTTTATAATACTTTATACAAAATGACCCGAAAACAATAAACGATTATTAGGTTGCTTATTTTTAGAAATTTACTCAGCCAAATAGTTGCAGAGGTTACGGAAACCTATGTTCGGCACTATTGAGTGGATTACAATAATTTCAAAATATTTTCTATATTACCATCAGGCGTGCTCATCTTGCCCCACTATAGGTAAATAACTAAAATTGAATAAATTTTAATGTTTGTTTTTAGAAAATATTTTCTAATGTAAATTAAAATGCTTTGCAGTAAGCTAGTAATGTTGGCTGATAACTAGAATTATGGTAAAAATTTGATTCTGACATAAAAACCTTATTTTATTCTGATGATTTCTTATAAGAAAATGCTAAATTCCATGCTATCGACTTATTTGACAATATTGCATAATTCGTTCATTATGAAGTACCTTTTATCAGGTTTACAAACAGGATGATCATTATTCTAACGGGTTATGAAGTTGTTTGGGCAAAATTCATCATAAAAGTAGTAAAACGGAGGGGTGCTCATCTTGCCCCGGGTGGTCATCTTGCCCCGTCCTACCCTACCGCACACTACTGACTGCTTGGCGTCCCGTCGTCGGTGCCCCACAGAGAAGAAAAAAAAAATCGCAAAAATCTAGCAAAGCGAGCGCGCGAAACTTTGCTGCTGCCGAACTACCGTACACTACTCGATAGAAGCTTTAGTAAAGGCATATATAAAGTAATAAATGCTTGCATTATTGATTGTTATAAAACTTTTATCATGGTAATGCAATGAAGCAATAAACAACTGCCATAGAACTTTACAGAACTGTCAAAATCTCGTAATGCTTCAATGCTTTCATAATGTAGATTAAACGCTTCATTACTTGGCAGATGTAAAATAAAAGTTATCTTGCATTAGCTAAACTATAATACGATTGAATTAATGTTATGATATAATGCTTGTGGTTACTTGGGCGTTAAAAAGGTGATCGATGGGAAGCGAGTGGAGTGTGACGTCTGTTTCTCTGTGCTAATACTATCCCGGGAATATATAACAACAATTATTTGTGCTCATTCCACGAGTGGAGTGAGAGCAATCGAGAATTCTCACTTAGCTCTCGAATGAACTCTTTGTTTTGATTCCGATAGTCGACTCGAATGTACTTTGCTAAATACAGTGGATTATGTAACACTACTTAACGTAGTGGCAAAAGCTATAATCACAAGTGGAGACCTGAAGCTAAGGTCTATGAAGTAGTTTGGATGATCTGGAATAACTCAAAACTATCTTGGGATGACTCATCAAATTCCAGGGGGATTACAGATTACAGTTGGATGTGTAATGTTACAATTCAGTGTTTCTGCCAAGAACTAAACTTCAGGACAGTTTGGACGACCCTTAACGTACCAAAGGTTCATAAAAATATATAGTAGACTTCAGTTTGGTTCAGTAAGTGCGGTTGAATATGCAACGTTAATCAGTATAGCAGATATGGCTACTGTTACGATTACGAGTGTAGACCTGTACAGAAGTGAAATATGTATAGGAACCTATCTAGTTTAGTAGTTTTATAAAACCGCCTTTTCCTCCCCAGTGAAGCCACAGCTTTTTTGAAGGCTAGTGTTCTCCACCTTCCTATCGAGCTACCGGTCTTAAGCTGTTCCTCTGACGGAACAGTGGTATGGTTCAGCCTGAAACGCGAAAGCCAATGCTGAAGTAGATGCTGGTAGGCGGAACAACTCGCAGTTGACGAATACCATATTAGGTACATCCAACAATATATACTGCAGTAGAAAAGTTCGACTTCCTGACTTAAAGGGACGTGATATATAAGTTACGGTGGAAGCGGAAAATGCCATGATTATTAAAAAAAATCCGAAACTATTAATACTTCAAGAAGGCAAATTATTTGATCAACTTGATGGCATCACTTTTCCACTTGTTGTTCTAAAAAGTCAAAAAACGATTGAATCATCGATCACCCAGCCTTCCAAAACGACTACTCACCAATGACTTCAAAGCTTTGTCCGCGTAGTACCTCTCCTCGGTTCCGCCCTCGAGCGACCGTGCAAAGTTTTCCAACTCCGGGCGATCCTTCAAGGCCACCAGTGCATCCACAATCCCTCTCCGGGCGTTGACTCGCCGTGCCAGGGCAAGCCTTCGCTGAGGATCTTCCACTTTGTCGAGAAAGTTGTTCAGCACCGGATCCGGTGCGTGCAGCGCGAACAGCCTTAGGATTGTCCGATCGATGGGAATGTGAATGTTGAGAGATTTCTGCTTTGTGAGATTGAGCCACGCCTTCTTCTCGAATATGTGATCGAAGTCCATCCACGCCTGGCGCTTGGCTCGCTCGTTCAGGGCCACCCACTCGAACTGCGACTGCGCCACCTGGTGGGCTTCGGCCAGTTTGAAGGGGTTCTCGTTGCTGTGTTGGTGGGAGGTATCTCCCCATTTGTGGCGGCCGCAGATGTAGTACAGGGTTTCCAGCACGGATCGGTCTAGAATGGAGCCGGCTGTTGAGCTGTTCGAGTGTTGTTCCACTACCTGGAGCTCTGAAATGGGAATGCAGGTTTGATAAAAGTCTTGTGGTTAAGTTCGTAGAACAAGCATAACGGCGTTCCTAGCTTTTCCATCAGACGGACAAGGCGATAATTGCAAACAAAAGCCAAATACTGTTTTACATGTTCAATATAAGCTCTCAGTATACCTACCTAGTAAATTGATGTAATTGGCGACTAGTTGAGCGTAGAAGCTATTTGCTCCTGGTTGAGAAAAGTAGTCCGAGTAGATCTTTTTCAACCGTTGTCGTTTGAATTCGATGTTCGATGTGCTTCGTACATAGATGGAAAATTGAAGTAACTGAAAAGATTTAAACCAACATTAAAATATAGTTCAGCTTTTTGTAACAATCACATACGCTGGCTTCGTGATGTCTTCCGAGGTACCTGAAACAAGAACATCAACTTATTACAGACAAACACCGGATTTAATACTATCTTACGTTAATAGGTCCGTACATTCGGTGACCTGCAGCCTCAGTGCCATATAATTCACATAATGATTAACCGCCTCCGGCCTCGTTTGAAGCAATCGATACAGCAGCTTTTTCTTCAAAGTCTTCTCCAAAAAGAGAACCACTTTCAATATCCCATTCCCATTGCCACAGGCCACGGCCTCGTCCAGGAGGGCTTCCTTTTCCTGCAGCGAGCGGAACATTTCCAGGGAGCAACATTTACCCAAAATAAGCTTCGCCACGACGGACGCCGCCGACGGAGCAAAACTAAATTCCTGCAGCTTCTTGCGAAGCAATTTCACTTCCTCCTCCACGCTGATCCCTTTCGGCGACAGAAGAGGCATCTCGTTTCGGGACTGATCCTCCAGGATGGACGTGAGATCGGCCTCCGAGATGATCATGTGCAGCGGCAGTTCACTTTGGACGCTGGCAAAGTTGGCTTCCGAGGCCGTATCCTCTCCAAACAGGCTGCGGCGGTTACCGGCCCCAGTGGGCAGCTCCAGAATGGCCACCTGTTAGAACAGTGAGAAATTTTGTGGATGATTCGAGGGAAGTTTAAAAATACAAAAATCAACTCACGTCATCCTCGTCAAAGTTGAACGATTTGTTGGCCGAGTCGTTCCAGTAGTCGTCGTCTTTGGATTCCATTTTTGGGCGATTTCAATCGCAAATGCACGAGAAAATCGCAAAAATTGCTGGGAGTTTGCACAAAATTAATCACCGTTGTCACGATAAAAACAAAAACTTGTGATTGTTTTTCGAACGAGGGGTCCATGAATTTTATATCACTAATGAATTTTAACAAATAATTTGACAAAATTATTTTGATCTGAACGTCAGCACTCGTTCACGCAGTAATTGAAATTTGCCACTGAGGCGTGCTTTTATCATAGTGGTTTCTGCTTTTAGTGGTGTTGCGTGTACGTACACGTTACATTACACGAACACAACCTGAGTTACTGGTTGAAAATAGTAAACAAAAATCAGCTGTTCCCGGCAAAATCAAATGGGCATATTTTCAACCAGTAGATTTGCATTAGTGTTCGTGACGCCGCGCTGCGAAACCACTATTCTGTTTTGATCGCTCCTCTGACAGATCTCCTCTTGTTTTGCTGGCACTCCCACGTACCTCTAATTTTGCGTATGCAGCATCCGCGCAGGAGATTCTTCGTTCATTGCACGTAAATCGTAGATTCACTTCCGATTTTCCAATTTTGGTGAAAAGCAACAAGGATTAAAGGTAAGTTGGTTTTGTTTTCCCCCAAAAAATCACACGATTTCAATGCCATTTCCCTAAACAGGACATGGTACGCATTCTCTTCGTCCACCCGGACCTGGGTATCGGCGGTGCCGAGCGGCTGGTAGTTGATGCGGCCCTCGCCCTGCAAAACAAAGGCCACACGGTCAGCTTCCTGACCAACCACCACGATCCGGACCACTGCTTCGAGGAAACGAGGGATGGAAAACTGGCCGTCAAGACGGTAGGCGACTGGATTCCAAGAGATATTTTCGGCCGGTGTTACGCACTTTGCGCTTACGTCAGAATGGTCTATGCGGCGTTCTACTTTACCTTTTTCCTCTCGAAGAAGGAACGCTTCGATGTGGTGTTTTGCGATCTGATCTCCCTGGGAATTCCAATCCTGCGGTTGGCCCGACCCAATCCGAAGGTGCTATTCTACTGCCACTATCCGGATCAGTTGCTCTCCAAGCCGGGCAGCTTGCTAAAGAAGTACTACCGGATGCCGTTGAACTTCCTGGAAGAAGCCACGACCGGACAAGCCGACGGAATCCTGGTCAACAGCAAATTCACCAGCCGGGTGTTCAAGGAAACGTTCAAACGAATCTCGGTGGACCCGGACATTCTGTACCCTTCCCTGAACACCAAATACTTTGACGACACCGTTCTGGAGGAACAGGACCATATCGCAGGAATCCCTCCGGATAGCTTCGTTTTCCTGTCCATAAACCGATACGAGAGAAAGAAAAACCTTCCACTCGCCCTCCTAGCTTTTGAGAAGCTTCAAAAGCTGATCTCGCCCCACGAATGGAACAAACTGTTGCTCATAGTGGCCGGCGGATACGACGACCGCGTCCTGGAGAACGTCGAACATTTCGACGAGCTGGAAGACCTAGCCGAGGACATGGGCCTCCGCAGTAAGATAAAATTCCTCCGCTCGCCGACCGATCGGGAGAAACTCTTCCTGCTTCAGCGGGCCCAAGTCCTGGTCTACACCCCGGAAAACGAACACTTCGGCATAGTTCCGCTGGAGGGAATGTACCTGGCCAAGCCGGTCATCGCAGCTAACAGCGGAGGACCCACGGAAACCATCATCCACGACCAAACGGGATATCTGTGCGATCCGCTCCCAGAAAGTTTCGCCGCTGCCATGGCCAAATGCGTCAAGGACGACCGGAACTGCGAACGGATGGGCGAGATGGGCCGGAAGCGCGTCCAGCAGCGCTTTGCATTCGAGGCTTTCAGCACCAAACTGGACAACGTTGTGACCGATCTGGTGAACAAGGGGAACGAACAGAAGAAGCTGAAATAGCGACGAATTGGCTTTCCGCTGGCGACCTTTCTGCTGCTGCAGGCCATGCGGAATGTCTGCGGCTGCGGCTACTCTGACTGATCGATTGCTGCCTCTCTGTTAGTTCGTGGGCGGCGTTTTCTCCGACAAAAATACTGGGGACGACCGAATGGAGACAGCGTGTGCCACGTTAATGATTGATTGTGCGCTCATCTTGTTCCAAATCTATAATTGTGATAGTTGTAAGGTAAAAAATTATATCCATACCAAGAATTGTAAGTAATATGTGACTAACACATGCGTTTGTAAGGTGGGTTCACATTGACTGGGATGTCATTTCTCGGATCGATACTGCGTTCCACGGTTCCACCATAATCAGTTAGTCAAACACTAATAGAAATTTCTCAACATAATTAAGCAAAAAAATCCTCTTGCGAGAAATGGCATTCCGGGAAATGTTAAACCATCATCAGTTATAATTATTGTTAAAACAATTCTGATTAAGCTTCAACCTTGTTCTCGCTGTTTGTAGTTGCGTCATGTCCGCAGAGGCAATCAAAATCTTTTCAAAGAATACCGATTTATTGTAATTACTAGTGAATAAGTAACATTCTCAGTGTTGTTCTTGGATCTTAGCTGAAACTTTGTTCGTTTGGCCTATTTAAAGTAAAGTTCTCTTTGAATTATGTAGAAAACCCCGTAGCAGTTTCAGCTAAGTCAACAATGGCGCTGAACTGTTAATCAGGTTTAGTCTGCGAGTTGGTTGTGCTGTAACGAGTGGAAAATTTTCTTCTCAAACGACTCGCATAATAGGCCTGTTTGATTTTAACCACACCATCGTATTTTTTTTCGGCTTGATAATGTAGTTTTAGCACTTGAAATAAAATCAGTAGAAAATATTCTATTTCTTTTTGTTTTCTATGAGAAATTTTACTTTTCCTGGAATTATTTGCAGTTAACCCTCTAATACCCAACCCCGCCTTTAGACGGGGTATAGTTTGAGCATTTTTGTAATTTTTGTTTCGTGGAAAATCAAAATTTTTATATTTTTGGCTGATATTTAGGCCTGTTTTGTATATCTCAAAATGTTTTTTGGTGTATTTCAAAGCGTATTTACATTTTTTAAAAAATCATTGAAAAATTGATGTTTTAGTCACCTTTTAGAAGTCATTGCTTATTTTGTATTTAATCGCTACAATTAACATATTTTAAATTTTTCCCAAATCATTCTACCCTAGTTTAATAGTTTAAGGGAATCGAATACACTCTAAAATTATTTTCCTTAAAATTACACGGAAAATAAAATTTTCTATGAAAAAAATTAAAAATAAAAATATTTCAACAATTATCGTAAAATCTCAAAATGTTTTCATCTCAAAAAATCCGTACCCCAAATAGGCTTCCAGGAAAAATATAAAAGTGTGGGGATGTTCAAAAATAAAAATTAGAAAAATCAAAAACTGAATTCACGAAATCGAGAATTAAAAAGAATCACCTTCCAAAACATGTTTAAATCAATTTTAGATGACGAAAAATGATATTTAGATCAAATTCAAAAATTTGGGTATTAGAGGGTTAAATGCCACGAAGACGGGCTAGGTGGCCTGGTGGCTACCGCTTCTGATTCATATGCAGAAGGTCCTGGGTTCAATCCCTGACACGTCCCTTTCCTCATGCTTTGTAGCTTTCTAACTACTTTTTCTCTCTCTTCTCTATATACATCCCACCCGAGCGCAGTCGTAACGTGAATTTGATCGAGGAACACGTTGCCTCCGCTCTGTTCGTGAACTTTGTTATCGCGCATCCTATGATGACCAGGTTTTGATATGTAGTGATTACAATCAACCCCGCCTTTAGTGGTTAAGGACCGACGATGGTGATGTACATTAGCGTGGGACACAAAAAGACATTTTACTCCTGTAGGTATAAAATCTCCATGTGACCTTTGCACTTTTGAGTGTTCTTTCGCAAAATGTGCGTATTCAGGCGACCCTGCTCAACAAACTAGGGAACCTGTACTAATTGGTTGCAACCACATTTTATGGATAACTCGCTTCCATTGCTACTCTAAGAGAGTTTCACTGTGATTTTGTACCTACAATGCCCTCCATTATGGTATACCATAACTATTGTTTTAAAAGAAGCTTGTCCTCTGCGGTCTGTGCGGACTGCAAGAGGTATTCCTGTGTTCATTGCAACTCTGATCTGTTCAAGTCCAATATATCTTCGGATAAATCATTATTCTGTATCTAGTTTTCGCTTGAGAATTATAGCTATATAATCGACTTAGTGGGCCCTAAAAAGCTCTGCTTACTTCAAATCTCCAGGTGCAAATGGGGGTTTGTCCTATTTTTCTCCAAAAGGATTTGAGTATTTCAAACATGTTTGGAACTCTTGTAGTTTGCTATTGGGTATTTTCATGGCGTAAAATTACTCCATAGTTTTATCCCGAAAGGGTGCGTGCGTTGTATAAAGAAGGAATGAGTTCCAGATTCATCTGGTTACCTCGTTCTTTCTGAAATGCTTGAAACGCATTGTCGATTATCACATCTGTGATGTTCGTCTGGCTGATATGCCTTTTCATGTGAACTCACATGCGTCCCAATTTGGGATGTCCACAGTGACTCTTTTACACAAAGTTGTATACGTTTTCAAGAAAGTACTCACTCAAACGTAGTTTTTGCTTGAGTGATTTCTTGAATATTGAGGATGCTTTCGATGATGTGCCTTTCAATGTCATATTGAAAGTTGCAAGACGTCACAAGCTACCTCCAATGAGCTATAGGCTCTCTTTACGCTTATGCGTTTTACAATGTCGTTTTCAGGGCACTGATTCAACCCGTTGTGGTATGGGCTATGAGCTCTCCTTGCGCTTATGCATTCATTCCCTCTTCTAGGGCACCCCTTCCTATTTCATCACCTTTCCCTTTCCTAATCCCATTCCATCTGTTCCGCTCGTCAAAAGGCGATCTCGACTGGATCGCAACCTGAAGGTCCTTCTGTACAAAACCGTTTTTCGGCCTACGGTTGCGTATGGATTTCCTGTCCGGTACGATTGTGCACAATCGCACCGGAATAAAATCCAAGTCAAACAAAATCGTTTGCTGAAAATGATGCTGGACCTGAGTCCTTTCCACCCGACTGAAGAAGTACATCGGCTTGCTGGAGTGGAGAAAATCGACAACTGGTTCCGGAGACTTATTCCTAAATTCCTGCAGAGCTGCGCCTCATCTGTTAATCCTCTTCTACAAGAGCTGGCCGTTTAGACATGTGATATTAGATTTAAGCTTTTCTTTCTATCAATTTTCCTAAGCTAATTTAAAGGTTTTTTTTTTCCAAATTTTTCCTTTTTCGTCGAATTTTTGTTAGTTGTTGATTAGTTGTCTTTGAATAAGTTTTTGTTCTATGTCATTGCTGTAAGGAGTTCCATATCTCAATTGTTGAATGTAAATCACTAATTGTATTTGTTAAGATAGAAATAAATGTTGAATTGAATTGAAATTGATAATCCCATTCCATCCCTTGTCCCATTCCCTCAGGTAAATGATGAAATAGGCCTATATGTATGGCGATGGCACAAATGTCCCAAATGGAAGATAACGTGCCTCTGGAGCCGGCCTTCTGATACCCTATTCGACCGCTTAGGCACAGACAAACAGACGTAACACTCTGATAATTCACATCGTACACCGATTTAACGGTCTTTTTCAAAATTTGATAGTTGGCCAACTGCCCAACCGTGGCGCTCGCATCATTTTTGTTCGAGTTTGACGTTTGCTCACTACCGCCACCTAGTTGGTGGTCGGCCAAACATAGGCCTTTTAGCATTGGGCGAATAGGTTTTCGTGACTATGATTTGAATCGAAAAATGTTCGAAGTGTTACGTCTGTTTGTCTGTGGCTTAGGCTTTGAAGTCTTCTCCGATGACCACGAGACTCAATCCCATGCTTGATAGCCAATCTCTTGCATAGACGAGAACTAGTCGATTTCCGTATCAACTTGTGGTGGGCTTTACAGTGGTTCAGGCTCAGCTATGTACCTTACCTGGCCTTATCGTCGGCTATTTTGTTCTCCACGCGAATATTTTGGCCCGCTCCTTGTGTGTGACCCAAGAGGCGTGACTTTCGTTTGCCGTGCAAATCAGGCATATTGGTTCTGAGTACCTGGCGATGTGACATTCTACACCGCACTTCCTGCAGAATTAACTTCTATCGGAGCCCACCGACGACTTGTGTCCTTGCCTGCAGCATCAGTTGAAGCACCCTTCGCAGAGTGCGGAACTGGAGACGCATAGTCATGGGCCGAGTAGAATGGAGACGACTCCTACGTACAGCAGAGGACACTCAGGCCTTAGTTTGATCGGTAAGGTAAGTAATTAATCACCTCCTTAGTCCAGGTGGCGCCTTATGTGTTTTAAATTCGCGCCCAGTGACGAGAGACGATTTTCGCCCCGTATGGCCTTCAACACCTCGGAAAAAAGTTATGGCAATTTCATTTATTCCATGTTTTTTCAGTAAATTTATCTATTTTTTATATGCATCCCATTACTTTTTCAATTTAATGAAGGCTATTTGATTGCTTTCCTTTGAAACATAAATATATTCAATTCAATTAGAGGGAATTTTATTGAACTATAATTACTATCTCGAATTTTGAAACGATGATGAAGTTTTAGACAAATTGGTGTTACATTAGAAAAAAAAATCTAATCGAAATAATTTTCTTTCGTGTGAAGAATTTTAAGTTTAGTCAAATGTTTTTAATAGCTCATTATATACGTCATAAATGATCAAAATTTCATTGCATTAGGATCATTGAATCCGGAGATATAACAGCTCAAAACTGGCTGTTGAGAACCACTGGATTGGCTCTCATGCTCTCGTCGTTCTGCGTGCTCGACGATAGCATTTCGTTATGCCTTCGTTCGATGCACAATCGCAGATAGATAGAATAGAAGTAATGTAGTCGCCGTGTCGTACATACGTGTCGTCTTGTAAATGTATTTTATAGTGTAATAAAGTATGTTTTAATCTGTTATTCGCTACGCCTGGGAGTTTCAATAGACTGCTATGTCTCCCGGCCACCTCGAACTCCAGGTCGTAACAGTGGCGACGAGAAATCCGTGCGTGCAGTGAGGAACCGCGACGCGTTAAGTTTTCCGCGGAGGAGAAGATGGGCGACGGCGACACGATGGACATCGGGCGGAGTGATCAAGCACAGCGCCAGCATTCGGCTTCAATGGCTGGACAGGATCTGCACCAGCATCAGGTGGATCAGTGGCAACACTCGCCGGTTCTGAGGCCAGTATACCAGAACCAAAATGCTCCATTCCCATCAGTGCCCGTGGAAATGCGTCCTCAGCAGCAGCACCAGTGCAACAATCAACCCTCGCATCAAACCCCAGCTGGAATCAATGAATGGCCCATTGATTCGCTATCACATGATGGGCAGTCAGCGGTACAAGCACCACCGCCGCCATCATCGTCAGGCCGGTTTCCACTCGATCGAGAAGAATACCTCGATGGGCAGTTTCGGCAGATGCGAGAAGCCAGCGAGAAATACTTTGATAGTATGAATCGGCTGATGGAGCTCCAATATCAAGCTTATGTGGAGCGGATGAAAACAATCAACCAGCAGACGCAGTTGATGTTTTCTCTATGTTGGGCTGCTCGAGTACCACAGCCAACATACGAGTCTTCCCCGGCCAGCACACAACAAGAGGGAACACAACACAAGGCTTCGTATTCAAATGATGTCGACACTACGGCGGCGGTAATAAATGAAGTGCAACCGCGGCAGCCACGAGTGGATCAGCTGATTATTCCAGTGTCGACGCTTCATTGTGAGGAGCAACAGCACCAGAAGCAAGAAATAAAAAAACTGTATTGCCATACCTGCACAACCCGATGGCAGTAGTGAAGTTTTCGAACACGCTCAGCAGAACGAGTGTGCAGCAGAGGTGTTCAAGTCGTGCAATGTCGGATCACTTCGGGGAGCAGAAATTGTTTCCGATAAGCACCCGCCGATCAGCGTTAAATCGGATTCAATGTTCGTGCAGTACTTTGTAGATCGACATGGGCATCGAATGGATTTGGCACGTGGACGTGCCTCAGTGTTCAGCGACGTCTTTGAGTGGATGATCAACCATGGTGGAGTGAGAGTCAAACTGCGTGTGCGCACCACAGTCCTCTTCGATAACATGATCACCGGCCACGCTTTCACCACTGTCCACCATCATCGCTCTTCCTGCGCCAGAAGACCGCTGTAATGGTTTACCGCCAAACCAATTAGAGGGGGGAGATGTTGAGAACCACTGGATTGGCTCTCATGCTCTCGTCGTTCTGCGTGCTCGACGATAGCATTTCGTTATGCCTTCGTTCGATGCACAATCGCAGATAGATAGAATAGAAGTAATGTAGTCGCCGTGTCGTACATACGTGTCGTCTTGTAAATGTATTTTATAGTGTAATAAAGTATGTTTTAATCTGTTATTCGCTACGCCTGGGAGTTTCAATAGACTGCTATGTCTCCCGGCCACCTCGAACTCCAGGACGTAACACTGGCAATCGGATAATTATACCTTTTTCTAGAATCTTTATAACTTTGTGTAGAATGACCAGATCTTTTCCAAATTTTGACCACTGATACACAACTAGTTGATGAACTTACAGTAAAAATTTTAGAATATTTGATGCCTTTTTCGAAAAGTTACAGCGATTTGAACATTTTTTGAAAAGTGAAAATTTTACCTGTCCCAGTTATTTTGAGTATCCCCTGTATGTAATCTTCTCAACCTTGAAGACCAGCGCGTCGCTTTTCTCGCACCTGCGAGATGATTTAGCCTTGGCTTTTCTCGATACCTTTTTTCAACCGTGATTCAAGAGTTCTCCAAAGGAGGCGACAAAAAACCTACAATAGGAATGGTGCAGAGTCCATCATCGATGTGACCTTCTGGAGCCCAGGTCGACTATCGTCATACGCGCAATGACCATCTGGCGATTCGATACAGGGTGAAACACGGATGTAGACGGCCGCAACCGAGGGTCATTGAACATCCATCGAGAATGGCTGACCTAGCGCTTCGATAAGCCGGCGTTTGTGCAGCGATTGCTTATGGAGGGTAACATCGACGATCTGTCTAGCGACAACCTAGTCGAAATCCTAAACCGTGCATGCGATGCCGCAATGCCAAGGCGATTCCTAGGTCGGTATACTGGTGGTGTCCATAAATTGCATAACTCCGCGAATACTGCTTAACCCTTTGGAGACGGAATTTTCACCTATCTGGATGCAACCTCGCCGGTCTAGAACACGTTTGTTACGGTCGATTTTCTCGGCTGGGCACATATGACCCATCCGTACCCAAAGGGTTAAAGAGCTAGGAAGGCGATCTGGGCGATCTATGCGTAGATTGACAGTAAATACGTCATGATTTTGGACGGACTTTGAGGTTTCAGTGGACTTCCAGAAGCTACGGTGAACAATTGAGCGGAATCGATTAATCCTGTACATATTATAGTGCCGACAAAATACGACGGAGTGTCAACGCTACCGAACAAACTCCCGACAAGAATTTCTTTCAGAAGAAAAGCCACCATTCGAACCCGATTAGATTACGTTAAATAATTTATTTAGCAATTCTAGTCCAACTGTGTCGTGAGATTTTCATCATGTTCAATTAACTGTCTCGATTTCTTCAATCTTGTTTTCTTTTTGTTCGCTCTCATCGTCACCATCGAATGTGTCTTGAGTAAGTCTTGCTGCTGGTCTTACGGGTCATTTAGGTTCTTCTGCGGTTTCTTTAATGGTATCATTTTATTTCACTTGGTTTCTAATTTCTTTTATGTAGCAAAAAAGTGGAAGACTCCAAACTCTGTTTTGCGTCGCTGTTTATATCAAGTGATTTCGGTATTTTATGTTATCTTTTTTGACGTAGGACTACGTCTCTCTTTTCTATACCGGGTGTCATTCTGAATTTTCAGAAATCGGCCGCGTTACGTTTAAAGTGGAGATTTTGAGCTTTAATAACTCAGCCATTTCTTGTTGAATTTTCAAAATTTTGGCACCGATCGATTGCAAATCTTTACACCAATTATGTCCAATAATAACATTAGCTGTTTTTCAATAACAAACTATTGAAAAATTGGGAAAAGTGAACCCATGTTTATTCCAGCCAATCACGATCGAGCACATTTTGCAGGCTCCCGTCGAATATAAAAGCTACTGCTTCTTCGCATCTTCCCTCATTTGTCTTTGTCGTCTCGAGGTGAACGCATCGAACGAGAGCTGACCATTTTCTTCGTTTGCGTTTTCGCTCATTCTTCTTTGACGGCCGTGTCGACTCAGTGGCGGTGGTTTTCGGCAACGGTGCTGTTGCACATTCACCTTCTAACCGTCCAACGCGGCAGACCAAGGAAGTGTTTCAACATCCGATTGATCGACGGTGGTGGCAGAGGCAACAGCAAAATCCGGAATCGCACCCACGACAGCAAGCGGCGGGCCAATTTTCGACGGCGTCCAGCAAACAGCACGGAGAAATCCAACACGCATTGCGTGGCATGATGAATCCATGTCAATTTCTGTCTAAAATCGACCAATATTCAAACGGTTCTTTTCGGGACCATCGAAAACTATTACTCAAGAGTTGTGAATCAGATAATTATTTCGAACGGGAAAAGTGTGCAACCGAAAAGTGAAAGATTGAATGCTTGGTGGCCCTGCAACAATACTGATGCCGGCCACTAATGGTTTCATGCGAATTTAGCAACGCTTTATCCTATCCGGACCATTTTTCGTGAATCATTATTTAATTAAAGCATTTTTCGAGTTAAAATGATCTAAATCTTCCAATATTTTGGTTACTTTTTTCGGTCAATGAAACTTTTCTCATTTCTTGGTTGATTAACCGTTTCAAGCATCTGGTGCATGCGGGGCGGGTCATGCAAACGAAATAAATTGGAAGCCAGCCAAATGGGAGGAGCTTCATCTGCTAATCTAGGGGTATACAAGCTGTGCCCTTTGTTTTCTTTCGTCATTTTCGTTGCATCAGTCAAGGAAGTTGGTGTCACCTCCAGTCCGGCAGAAGCACACACCAACCCAGTGACGACTTTCTCCTCGGCCAGGAATCTCATCCACGGCAGCAAGCTGCCGGTTAATTTTGGAGAGCATCCAGAATTCAACGCGAAGAAAACCAACACGCATTTCGTGGCATGGTGAGATCATCAAAATCGTACATTATACAAAGGGTCCTTTTCAGGACCACAGAAAATCTTTCTAACAGAGTTATGATTGAACCTCCATCGATCGAGAAAAGCTTAGTGCAATCAAAAGTGAAAGACAGCTCCGGTTTTCAGCAAAAGTGATGGTCGACTCATTAATTTGATCCAGCGCACCAAGCAGTGGGTCAGACTTCGGTAGCCTAGCATTTTGCGTGGCGAAATAGGTGCATTGCGTGACATGATGAATTCATGTCATTTTCTGTCTAATATCGTCCATTTTTCAAACAGTCCTATAAATCGAAAAATTATTTCATTCCATCGATCCGGAAAAGTGTGGTGCAACCGAAAAGTGAAAGAATGAATGCTTTTCGGCTCAGCAACAATGAGGATGTCGGCCACGTATTGACGTAAACTACGTCTATGGGGAAGGTACGGTACTGTACCACGGTACCGGGTGCAAAATAAAAATCTAAATTTTGCGACCGTCACGAAATTGCAACAGATTTCAAACGCTAATAACTCAAAAAGTAATCGATCGATTTTCCGGATTACAGCTCGAATCGATGGGAAAACTGCACAACAATTTTCTACAATACACAAAAGTTACTATTTTCAATTCTAAACTATTGAAAATTTGGAAATTGTGAACCCATGTTTTCATTTAATTCAACCAATCACGTGCGAGCACATTTTTGGGCTTGGTCGCTCAGTATATAAGTTATTGTCTTCTTCTCATCTTCCATCATTCTTCCGCGACACCTAGAGGGGAACGCATCGGAGGACTGCTAGCCAGTTTCTCCGTTTGCTTCTCCCTTCAGTTATGCTTTGGCTAGCCGAGCGTGGTGGTCGTCGCCGTCGGCTGTTGCCACTCGCTTTACCAGTCGTCGTCGCGTCGCCGTGCGCGGTACCAGTGGGGCCGCCAAACTAGACCGGATCAGCTCTGCGAAAATTTTCTTCATTCTGGCTTCATCGGGCGTCTGGGCAGCGCAAGCCAACATCGGAATTAATACAATTATGGAACGCGCTTGTAGTAATACTGCAAGTAAATTAAAACAGCCCTTGAAAGGGCTACGAAAATGTCCCACGGGAGTGAACCGAATAATTTCGGCATGTTTTGTCTATGCGTGCGCGGTGGTCGTCGGCTGACTGATGCTAGTCGTCATGGCAACGCTGTGCGCGGTACCAGTGGGCCGCCAGCCAGTTCACACCGGATCGGATCTCTGCTAAAATTTTCTTCATCGGGCGTCCGGGCAGCACAAGCCAACATCGGAATTAACATAATCATGAAACGCGCTTGCAGTAATACTGCAAGTAAATTAAAACAGCCATTGTAAAGGCTACGAAAATGTCCCACGGAAGTGAACCAAATAATTTTCTCAGGAGGAAAGCCCGGGACACATAAGTGTCAATCACTATGAGCGCTGTGTGAAAATTGAACTGCGCTTTGTCGCAACAATGAGATATCCAATTCAAAATTTAATGTGCGAAAACTGTGCTAGTTGTTTGGTAATTGGGAAACATTTTCTTCAACTCAGATGATGAAGAAATTTTCATTTTGATGAAATGTATTACTCAGTGTTGCCATATTTCAATGTGTGTAAGTCTTCGCAAAATTCTTAAATGTTCTTTACAATTTTGCCGAAAAATTTGCATGATTTATAGAAATTATTTGTTAAACATTATAATTGTGCTGATCGATTTGCAAAAGTTCAATGAGATAATTATAATTCGAAAGCAATTGGTATGCATTGTGCAAAAATCTGTATGGCATCACTAATTTTCACCCCTCTTTCATCTAACCAATCACGTGCGAGAGGGGAATTTGAACCTCTTTGCCGTCCAGCCGTCTAGTATATAAGTTATTGTCTTCTTCTCATCTTCCATCATTCTTTCGTGACACCTCGAGGGGAACGCATCAGAGGACAGCTAGCTAGTTTCTCCGTTTGCTTTTCCCTTCAGTATGCTTTGGCAAGCCAAGCGCGGTGGTGGTCGGTCGGTGGTTGCGCTCTTGTGTGTTCACCTTCGCATCGTCGCTACTGGAGCCACCACCAACCGGTTCACACTGGTGCACGGCAAAACTGACACGACACGGCAGCAGCGAGGGCTTGCTGTCCCGTCACGCAAAGCAAACGCTGCCGTTCTGGATTTGATTGTCATAACTACCGGATTTTACCTCATGTACGCAATAATTGAACAATAATTGTTATTGTTCAGCATAAGCATATAGATTTAAACAGCCCTTCTAAGGGCTTCGTAAATGTTTTCCACAAGAGAGAATCGAATTATTTTCCAAGAAAGACGCCGGGTCACACAAACTTCTTCTTATCTTTCATCATTCTTTCACACGGTGTGAATCACACCTCGAGGGGAACGCATCGGAAGACTTCTCCGTTTGCTTCTCCCTTCAGTAGGTACGCTGTACCAGTGGGGCTGCTAACCAGTTCACACCGGATCAGATCTATGGTGCGGCAGGAGCGAAAACTTTCTTCATTCTGGTTTTATCGGGCGTCCGGGCAGCTTTGCAGAAGCCAACAAAATTACACCGCTGAATCGCGCTTGTAGTAAAACAGCCCTTGTAAGGGCTACGAAAATGTCCGAAAAGAGTGAAAGAATAATTTTCTTAGGACGAAATCCCAATCACTATGAGCGCTGTGTGAAAATTGAATAGAGCTCCGTCGCAACCATGAGATATTCAATACAAATTTGTTTAAACTGTGCTAGTTGATTGGCAATTTTGACAACATTTTCTTCTTTTCAGATGATGAAGAAAATTTTATTTTGATGAAATGTATTACTTAGTGTTGCCATATTTCAATGTGTGTAAGTTTTCGCAAATTTCGTAAATCTTTACAATTTTGCCTAAACATTTGCATGATTTATCGAAATTATACAAATATTCAATGAGATAATTATTCGAAAGCATTTGGCGTTTTGCCGTATAGGAGCTCAATTTTCTGTAAAATTGGTTCGAACAGTTCTTTAGAGGGCCAACAATTTTCTGAAAGAGGGTACGGTGAATTTTCCGAGAAAGTTGCTACCGCCAAGAATTTGAAACCAACTACATCAAAAGCATTCTGTGGAAATCAAACCGCATCTTGTCGCAGAAAAGGCAACATTTCTTTTGTGCGCCCTTTGCACTATTGCATTCCTTTTCATCATAACAAGTGTTTGAAAATTGAGGCTATCAAACCAATTATTCTTACAAAGCCTATCAATGTCGCTGTTCTGACATTTGCTGGCAGAACAACGAAATTATTGATGACACATGCAATATTTTTAACAAATTCTTGTTCAAACAGCCCTTTTGAGAGCAGTTTTAAGAAAGAGTAAACGGTAGATTTTCTGACAAAGTGACGCTGGTCACATTAGTGTCAAAACCGACGAATTTTGAAACCTACTCCTAAACTAAATGCAACAGCTTGTCTTATCATCTGGCCGTGTCACCGAATCTGGTGAGTATGCTTCCTTCTTGAGTGTACAGTGTATAGTTATAAAGGAATTTCTTCAGGCTTTGCTTATGCTTCAAACTTTGTTATAAATATTCCCAACACAAATCCTTAGAATTCACCAGAATCTTGCAGAATATACCTTGTTAAAATTAACGATTTTCAAAACTATTAGCCACTACAAATTCTATTATTGATTCAAATAAATTGCACAGTAGTCCTTTGTCGTTCATAACAAACTGCTTTACGTAGTTTACGTCATGCGGTTGTGTCTTGTACACACCCCTCTGATTTTATATTGTTAAATTCTAAATATATTCAAATTAAAACGCTCTAAATCATCTAATATTTTGGTTACTTCATTCGTTAAATGAAAAATTTTACATAAGAGAAAATTTCTCGTTTGATTAACCGTTTCAAGCGTCTGGTGCATGCGGGGCGGGGCATGCAAACGAAATAAACTGGAATGCCAGTCAAATGGGAGGAGCTTGAACTGATTATCTAGGGGTATAAAAACTGTTCCCTCAATTTTCTTTCATCATTTTTCTTGAATCAGTCAAGGAGGGTGGACGTCACCTCCACAGCTGGGCAGTGGCACACGGCTATTGTGCTGATAGCACCAGGAGTCTCATCGACGGCAGCAAGCAGCGGGTCAGTTTCTGGTGGAATCTTACATTTAGTGCGAAAAAAACTAACATGCATTTGTGGCATGGTGGATTCATTCAATTCGCATTTGTTGAATGGATTCATGCCATTTCCTTCCTTAAATCGCCAATAAATGAAACGGTCCTTTTCAGGGCCACCGATAATTATATTATTATAGAGTTGTAAATCAGATAATTAATTCCATCAATCGCGAAAAGTGTGGTGTAACCGAGATGTGAAAAATTGAATGCTTGGTTGCTTAGAAACAATGATGAAGCCGGCCACTTAAGATTCCACACTGAATTGAGCAACGGATTACCGTATCAGGACCATGTTTCGTAAAACACTGTTTATTTCTAATATTTTTCGAATTGAAATAATCTGGATCTTCCAATGTTTACTCGTTCTATGAAAATTTTCTCATTTCTTGGTTGATTGATTGTTTCCAGTGTCCGTTGCATACGGGACGGGTCATGCAAACGAAATAAACTGGAAAGCCAGCCGAATGGGAGGAGCTGCATCTGCAAATCTAAAGTTATAAAAGCTGTTCCCTCTGATGTCTTTCGTCATTTTCATTGGATCAGTCTAGGAGGGTGGAGGTGGTCACCTCCACCGCTGAGCAGCAGCACATCAACTGCGTCGATTCTCGGCTGATAGCATCAGGAATCTCATCCTCAGACCACGGCAACAAGCAGCAGGCCAGTTTTCGACGGCACCTAGCATTGAGCACGGATAAAACCAACACGCATTGCGTGACATTGAAAATTCATCAAAACCATCCATTATTCAAATGATCCTTTTCAGAACCACCAAAAATATCATTCCATTAATCAAGGGTAATGAATTGGATTATATTCCTCCTCAATCGATAAAAGTTTAGTGCAATCAAAAAGTGAAAGATTGAGTGCTAGGATATTGAGAGCTACATTGCTCAGCAAAAGTAAAGCAAGATATTATTATTCTCATCCACGGCAGCAAGTGGCGGGTCAATTTTTGATGGCAGAGCAGAGAAAACCAACACACATAGCGTGCCATGATGAATTTATGTATAATTTTCTTTCTAAAATCGTCCATTACCTAAACTGTCTTTTTCAGAAATACCGAAAATGATTTCTCAAGAGTTGTGAATCGGATAATTTTAATCCATCGATCTGGAAGCATTTATTTACGAAGGTCGGACAACAATGTCCCGAAAAATCTGCTGATTTAAGACTTCAAATGAAGGGCCTATTTTGATATATAAAAGTCGGAACCTCATTCCAGCCTTTGTCCTACGTCAACATTGCGGTTATGTCTCAGACATTACCCACCCCTAGTTTTTCTTAATTGAAACACGAGTTTATATTTCAATTGCGCTGTGGTGAGTGTATTTGTTATCGTTCAACACACGAAACGAAAGGTGATTCACGTTTCGCGGAACCTGCAGCTAGTAGCAAAAAAATGACTACCGCACGTGGTTGAGTGGTTCTAGTTTAGAATTGTTTCGGCAAGGGATGCATTGTCGTGAGTGGAGCAACCTTTCTTCCAAACTGGAGGAAGGGTAAACCGGGATTGCTCGCGTGTTTTGGGGGGTGTTTCTTTTTAATTGTTTTCCTCTTGTGATGTGCGATTTCTTTTTCGTTCGACTTGGGAGAATTTGTTTTCTCTTGAGTGAATGGTCACATATTTTCCTGATTTGGTTGATTTGTAGCAGTTTTTTTATTACGTTTCTTGTTTTGTATAAATTTGTGTTTACCGTTTAGCTTCCTGTTTTCTTTATATATTAATTTAGAGATGAACTAATTCTTAAGGGCTTTCCTGTTGTTGCTTAATCTTCTCGAATGTTTTACTCCGCTATCTAGAATCTCTGCTTTCTGTCCCTTTTTTTCACTTGCACAATCGCGCGTGTTGGTTTCGATGATCTATATGAGGGTCTCAAAATCTCGCGAGAGGGTTCCATTTGAGGTCTTCGGTGTGTGTGTTGAACTCCTCTTTGTCTCTGTATAGTTTTACGTGAGAACTATTATTGGTGTATAGAATAAATATGTTGCATTTCATTTGCTAATATAATGTGTGTTTTATGTATGGGTGTTTGTCCAGTGTCTGTGATATACTCTCCCATCGTCGTTCAACGATGAAACGTCATTTTTAGTTTTTTTTTTTATTTCTAGGGCATAACTTAATCTTCCTCTTCAGATTCGGTTTCTGCAAGAAAAAAAAAATAATAATAACAAGAAAACATTATGAGTAATAGCTCTATAGGACTGATAAGATATAACTAAGAGTGCAATAATAATTAAATACAATCTGTGATAACCCAATTAGTCATTGAGTACCATCCAGGGGTGAGCTCAATGGTCAAACCAGTGTTATCAGATCACTTTTGCATCAGTTTTAAGACAGCCTAACGAGAATGTTTCCGCATCGACTGTGTTTGCCTAATGATGCACAATAGTTTCCATTATTGAATCAGTTTATATGAGATATGACATTGCTGCAAATATTAATGCTGACAAGAAAATATCAAAAGAAGTTTTGATATTTCCAGGATGCTTTTCAATACTGGCTGTGCAAGCACTAGAATAGAATAGAATAGAATAGTTTATATGAGATATGACATTTCTTTATAACCAGGCTATCGTGATTTTAGAAAAGGAAAAGAAACTGCTTTCACAAATTTCGTGAATTCATGAAAGGATAACATACAGAATTGTGCACAATAAAATATATGGATCGGAACGCTATGCGGAGGATTCATGCAATTTTCAATGATGCGAGGTACAACACTGCGCCTGTACCTGCCATGTACAATGATCAGGAAGAAAATTTTCTGACACAAAAGGTGGCTAAAAACAATAAGCTGCTAGAAGTGAGAAGATTTCCGGTGAAATTTTTTTTACCCCTAAAATGTTTAAGGTGGGAATGTTACGTGTGCTGTTCTACAGACATAAGACCACTTGGAGAAACACTGGCAAATACCAAGCTGGTTTTCGTGAGTCAACGAAAGTCCAAATGTTTACCCTGCAGGGTATCCTGAGCAAATTACAGAATACAACTTGTTGACGTAAAGATGCCAGAATATGGTTTTCCGACGAAACTAATGAAGCTGATACTTGCAACGCTGGCTCAATATCAATCACATATCATACCCTCATAATCAACCAAGATTCACATTTTACAGTATTTTGTCAGATTTGTGTATCGACTCCTTTAACCACCAGTAAGCACGATTGCAGCTGTACTGGCGGTGAAACAGAATCGCAAAGCTTTGTCTAGCATCAGCTTACGACCGGAAAGCAGCAGTTGATACGGCTCAAGATCCGGGGTTTACGTGATGCCACCCATGCACCCCTTCTAATTCTACTATCCAGCGCAAAACCTACCTTCTTCGGCATTTTGCAGCCATTCGATGAATTGCTTCATCTGATCCAAGAAGTGCATCTTGCCCTTGTTTGAGTGTCCCTCCTTGTACCACTTGAGGATGGAATCCTCGGAAACAACCTCGGCTGATGGAAAGAAAAAAAAAAAACAAATCGAAATTAGTTGTCGTTGTTACCGGGACAAAGAAAAAACAAACTCACTTTTGTAGAACATCAGCACGATCTTCTGGAACGCCTTCATGAAGTTCATGTTTTCGTAGCAGAACTCCTGCACCTTGAGCAGCAGGGCCATCTCCGCCTTCTGTGTGGTGGAGAAGGCACCGAACAGCTGCGTGTAGTTGCGCAGATGTTTCATCGCTTGCTCGGCGACCAGTTCCTCCTTTTTGTTCCATTCGGCTAGTGACATTATGGTGCCCCAGATCTGTGCGAAAAAGAGTAAAATATGATTGTAGGGTAATCATCCTGAACAGTAAGCACTTGGAAAATTGACCCTTAGTGCTAAAACAGAGCTATTTCACGATTTATTAGCATTTTATCGGCTTTAATTTGGCAGTATATTGACACATCGATTATATACTGCTTCATTGAAGCTTTCCATTAACTATTTATCAGCACAATGCAGTCGATTTTGAGCGTTTAGTGCTCAGAGCAATACATAAGTGGTCGGCATTTACGGCACGACTAGAAGCAGGCGAAGATTATGTAACAAGAAAACTGGCAACACTGCTAACACAATACTTTGTAATCTCAAAACGGCTGCGATCAGTTTCTTGGTAGTAAACCTTCGCCATTTTATGAGCGAACATGTAGCAACCCGAAGGACCGTTCCGGCTTGAGTTGGAATCTCCATGCCGGTGTTGTGGTACAGGCCACAGAACCCAAGTCCTGCGGCGAGTAGTGCACAACACGTCCTTCGCGGCGGCCGAATTTGCTCTAGCAGCCATTTGAACCATCCTGGAGTTGCGGAATCTCCAATCACGGATTTGTCTAGGTGCCGTTTGAAACTAGTGTAGAGCGCAATGTAGTGTGATTCAATACTTACGAGACCGATAACTTCATGTTCAGGAATGTTTGATTTTGTCGCCATGTCCTTGACGTCGGCAATAATATCTTTTGTTGTCTTGTTGTCATTGATGTCATCGATCAGTAGCTGTGGAAGAGGTTGAATAAAAAACGTTGTTATGAATTAGTTTGGTGAGTCGGAAAAAAGTCGCTTTCTTAGGTAGTTCAAGAGTTCAACCAGTGAAAGCTGTCCTAAATCTTGATGCATTCAACGGTACAATTGGACCGTTGAATTCAGTATGATCTAGTGATTTCTCTTCCAGAATTAGCAAAAGCGCATCTGTCACAATGGGACCTTGACGTGCAAACCAAAATTCTGGAACGGCGTTGAATTCCCTAGCAAAGATTGCAGTTTTTTCGAGAATGTGAAAGCATTTGTATCAAACTTTAGGCTGGTGAATGCTCCATGTCTCTGTCGTGCTGACAGAGGGATCATCCACTGAAACAGTTTGACTTTACATTGATCTGGCACCAGATTCCACGCTGATCGCTCCATATGGTAAGGATGAGCAACCAGTTCTACTAAAGTGCCACGTTTGTGCAAAACTTCTTGGGGGTTTTCCATGTGAGGGAGTGGCATTTGTCTGAACCATTAGAGACCTGCACGGGAAAGGGGAATCTCCCGACAGGCACTATGACAGGAACAATTTTCTCTAGGTCACCGGACTGAACAAGGCACGGGTGGTGGTGCGTTTGTCCTGCTTAATAGGGGACCGTACAATCTACAGCGAAATACCAGCTTCGATGGAAATCGGTCATGGCATTACAGTGTGTAATCACCGTTCACTTATGATTGACAAGACCAAAAAAGTTGTTTACTCGAGACTTGGCGTCTTTGCCGAGGAAACAACCTCTTTGAGATTGTCATTATGGCTGTGCCGTTGATTACAACACCGAGCACGCGCTAGCATTGTGCTCGGCTCACATTGAAGAACCCCATCAGTCTTGTCACGCGTTCGCTTGCTGACGTCTGCATGCGTTTCACATTCGGCATAATTGGCAATCCTTGCTTTGTAATTCTTGGCGCTTGGTGGCATAGAGTTTCCTCTATTTCAGCTAAGCATTCAACTTGAGCGCGACTGAGATTCACGAAAAAACAACAACAAAAGTGAAAAGACAGACGATATCGTCGTCGTTTGACTTTTGTTTGTTTTGCACACATATTTCCCATTCGCGTTCGTGGTCATCTGCCTGCCTTATCATGCTGTTGTTGGTGATATTTTTAAATCTCCTGCATCCGACAGAAGAAAACCTGCGCCAGTGGCATCAGATCTCGCAGTCTGCCGCCTTCGGGAGACTGCCACACGTTTCCCCGTTCTCCGAGATGGAAAAAGGAAAAACGCGTTGCACTAAAAATACCACCGATTTACTATTGCACACAGACGACACCTATCGGCGGACGGGTAAAGCCAAATCCGATAGGCTCTAATTAGGTGCGTAAGGGTGATGATGATGTGGAGGGAAATAACGTCTAGACATTTTTGTTTGAACATTGATTTTTCTGACTAAAAGTTGTTTGGTCTTATTTTTTTCGATATGATCTCAATTATAGCTCCTATCTAGGCTTTCTACAGCGTATATAAACGTCCTTGACGTGGACGTAGTTGCGATGGTCTGACGAGATGGAACTTTTTTTTTACTTTTCATTTTTTTATAGGCTCAGGCGCACTAGGCATAACGGAGCCGATTATCCATATACAATTAATTACAAGTTAATTGAAGTGAACATCCTTGCTTGATGAATTACGTGGCGCAACTGCTAGACGTCCAACAAACGTTATTTCCTCTTCCCATCAAAGCAACAATAAACGAGAGTTCCAAAGACGTGAACCTACCTGCGTCAACTCGCGCTTCGCCTCCTGGCTCGCCTGAGCCTTGTGAAGCTTGAAGATATCCGCCAGATCCTTCTCGATGAAAACGGTCTTCAGGTGCTCCTCGCTGCGCTTGTTGATGGGCAGGAAGTCCAGCAGACGGTTATCGAGGCCACCCTTGCGTAGTGTCGCTACCAGCGGGGCCGTACCCTTTTCCTGCTTGAAGGTGACGAACACCTCCAGCAGAAACTCGAGCGCCAGGCCATCCTTGGTCAGGTGCTCGTTGTTCAGGACGAGCAACACGTGCGGCGGCACGGAATTGTTGGCTGTTTGGGAGAAAGGGGAAGAGTTGGATGTAAAATTACAGGTTTCTCAAAGAAGCTAAAAATGACATGAAGTCTTGTCATTTTAGCAACGTCAAAATGAAGAACTGTTCTAGTTCTCATTGACATCAAATCCCATTTCCAACCTCGTTCAAAGGGGGAAGAGAAATGATGTAAGCAAAAAACTAGAATAATTTTACTATTGGCACTCTTGTTTACGTGTAAAACCTTCAATTTGTGGAAATTTTCAAATATCCGGGGATCCAGGTGCCTAATCTTGTTTGTTCAACAAAGAAGCAGAAAACGTAACACTTACCAATCCAGAGAGCCGTCATACGCGCAAGCTTGATCCTTTCCAGTGGAGTAAAACCCTTGATGAAGATCAGGACCTTCTTCATTTCCTCTTCAAACATTTTCTCGAGGTACTTGTATCGACGCATGAGCCGAGTGAAAATCTGTGAAATTGGAACACGGTCAAGAGTGCGGCGTTAGTTGGGGATCAGAATTTCAGCAGTTTTGAGGAAGTGAATGTTGGAATCCGAGAAAGGAACCAAACCCATCGCAAAGGTTGGGGATTGGTGTCAAGCAAGAGGATTCCGATTTACTTTTGCACACTTGTCCACACCAGAAAATTTGGGTATCGCATTAGCTGGCTCTAGCATATTATGTGCAAAATGATCTTTCCTACAGATGGAACTAATCTTACCTGCTCATGGTTCCGCATCGATTCCATGTCTTCCGGTGCTGCGAATAGACAGCGATCGGTACGTGGTTTCTCGCCATCTTGTGAGATAGAACCTCCGGGAACTGTTGACAGGAGAGAAAATCTACGTCAAAATCTGCACGCACATATTACAGCACCGTCGCTCGCGTAAAACTTACCAAGTAATCCTCCAGCAATCAGAATATCGAATAATACTTCTCCGTAGCGACGGTAGTCGAGCTTATTGCCAGCACTATCAAGAAACTTGGAAATTTGCTCTAGATCATCAGCTGCTTCAAGACCTGCAATGACCGCGTCACGGAATCCCGTGGGGTCATTTTTCTCTCTCTCATCTGTTACCGAGGGAAAAGGGGAAAGAAAACGGGAACATGAAATTAGTAACACGAAGAGCTGCTTAAGACTTAACATTATTGTAAGGTTTATAATAAAACTGCAAAACCATGTGTGATTATTGATAAATGAATGAATAAATAACGTTGTAATTACGATTAATTTACTGCACAGTTGAAAACTACAGTATTGTTCAACAATTTTAAGGGCAAACCTATTCAAATTATTCATGGATTATAAACTAATGATACCACAAATCATACTGACGATAGAGACAATCGTTCTCAAAGTTTTAAAATTTTATCGTAACCATTAATGATATATTTTCACTCGTGAAAACACATCTTGTGGCTGTATTGACATAAATCATTTGTTATTCGTAAAAGTAAAACGAAAAAAAAGAGCGTTGAATGTATCTAGACTATAAGCCATATGATACTTGAACAGTATCGTGAATAATTTATAGAGCAGAGCAATAAAACCTTGAACGATACTATACATACTCAAGCAGTTGAAAGTTTTCGCTTGGAAATCTCATCTGAACGGATGAACTTTACCATTTACATCACAGAACACGGATACTTTTCTTATGCCTATGCATGTTCCTATTAGCCATGTGAACAATCGTCACATGGCTTGAAGAAGAAATAAAGGACCAAAAGCAGCCTCTGGAGATGCAGTTTGCGCGCTGGAAGATATCACCTCCCACTCCATCGTTCAACCAACCAATTGCGTCATAATTCAGCAGCACCCAACCAATCTACCACCGACCGACCGACCAACGTGGAAAATGGAAACAATGGATTTTTTCCCGCTGTCATCATCCTCGCTTGTCGCATCCGCCGCAACGCAACTCATCTCATCTGTGATGGAGTGACAAACGAGCCAAGAATAGTGAAATTATGCTATCATCGTTACTGCAGCAGCTGGTGCAGACAGAGACAGAAGTGGTGACCTCAATGCAAGTAGGTAGGTAGCACCGTCCTACAACAGAGCTTGCTAGCAACGATTGAAAGCAGAGTCTGTCAGCACCACGTGAGTGCTTAGAAAGAAGAAACAACTTCGAACGAATCCCACTTTTCCGTTCGGTCCACGTGTCTTCTGCGAATGGCAGATTGTGTGTGGGTGTCAGAAGCGAGTAAGTCTTCGATACTACGCATTTTACTGGTTGTTGGCTGTTGTTCCGAGGACGTCACCGAACGGACGAGAGTGACAAAACGAAAAACTAGGGGTGGGTAATGTCTGAGACATAACCGCAATGCTGACGTAGGACAAAGGCTGGAATGAGGTTCCGACTTTTATATATTCAAATGGGCCCTTTAATTTGAAGTCTTAAATCAGCTGATTTTTCGTGTCATTGTTGTCCGACCTTCGTAAATAAATGCACAACGGATTTATCACATAAAAGTCCTACACAATGTATGCTGGCAAAATTCAAATCAGCGGAGTGATGTGTTGATTAAAGTTGTTACCTATGTGATCCATTTCACTGAACGCATTCATAAGATGTTAATTAGTTAAACCTTCCGTAACTCGCGCGGTAGGCCATCACTTGAGGGTTGAGTATTATTTTATTTTGAAGATAAATGTTCAACCGTTGTTTGAAAGAATTTTCGTCGAAAGGAAAGAATGATTACATTATTGAAAGGCGTTAAGCCATAGCTTCCCAAACAGTAGCCATGTGTATTTGACACAACTCAATTGCTGTTAACGAAATTTTAGATAATTTTGATTGCAGTTTCGTGAAATATTCTAGATTCAACAATACGTTGTATAGTTACGCGAAGAACAATTAGAGGCCGGCTATACTGTTGCTAAGTTTTCAGTCTATCGCTTTTAATTATCCGATTCATAACTCTGGAGGAATAATTTTCACTGGTCCTGAAAAGGACCTTTTAAATAACAGGAGATTTCGGCAAGACAATTGAAAATTATCCGCACTGAATGCTGGAAGCCATCGAAAACTGCCATCGCTTACTGCCGTGGATGAGATTCCTGGTTCTATCAGCTAAATAGCCGAGAGTCATCGCAGGATTGGTGCGCAGCTACGGAGGTGACATCCATTCCCTTTGACTGATCCAACGAAAATGACGGAAGAAAAAAGAGGTCACTGCTTTTATTCCCCTTGATTAGTAGATTAGGCTCCTCCCATTTGGCTGGCTTTCCAGTTTATTTCGTTTGCATGACCCGCCCCGAATGCTCCAGACGCATCAAGCAACTAATCAATTCACCACCAGCGGGTAACAAAACGATCAACTTTTAAGCGCAAACCGACATTCGGTTCTTCAGATTTGTGCTCTAGAAAATTCTACGTGTGGCTCCGTCATATCGTCGGTTTCCTGCAATAGGGGCACAACTAAAAAAATGTGAATTTTCAGAATAAGCGTTTGAAAATTGGCAATCATGAAGCACCTCCTGCAAATTCACTTATTTCTCTCATCATTTGACAAAAGTAAACAAATTTTGATTGTTGTATCATTGAAAGGGGCTGAAGGACTATCTGTTTCATGAATTTTTGACAACTATTTTTCAACGACTATTGAAAAAGTTGACTGATTTTGAGTTGTGCCCTTACTGCGGAAAATTGGTGAAAATGCCCAAATCTCGCGTTTCACAACGAATTTTGGAACGGGTCTTTGTGAGATGAAATTTTACATAGTTTTTCATCATTTGCCATCAAAATCTCAAAAATGACAAATTTTGAGTTGTGCCCCTATTGCAGGAAACCGACGATATATTCACCTTCGAACATTTTCGAAAAATGTTTAAACTTAATTTTAATTAAACAATGTTTCACGCAAAATAGTTCGGATAGAATAATGCGTTGTTAAATTCCGGGTGGAACCATTAGGCCATTAGTGGCCGGCTTCATCACTATTGCTGCGCCACAAAGTATTCAATCTTTCACTTCTCAATTGCACCACACTTTTCTCGTTCGATGGAACGAAATTAGCTGATTCACAAACTCTTAAAGAATAATTAACGGTGGTCCTGAACACGACCGTTTGATTAATTGACGATTTTAGGAACGAAATGGCATGAATTCACCATGTCACGCAATGCGTGTTGGTTTTCTCCGTGCTGAATGATAAACGCCACCGAAAACTGGACCGCCGTGGATTACAATACAGGCCAAACATGTCTAAAGGTCCAATCTGCAGAAGAGAGGCTCTCTTTGGATTCCCTCTCTTTCGTTAATATCTCAGCTGTTTATTTGTATTATGATTGTCTCCTTGCATTGAACGATGGTCAAAACAATCGTCTTTTGATTTGTACTGCAAAAATAGTTGAAAAGTGTACCGTTACATTGCAATAATTGAAAGAGAAAGTGAACAAAGAGAGTCTCTCATATGCAGATAGGACCTATTGAAATGTTTGGCCTGAATAATGACCAGTTTCACTATTGCTGGCAACGCTGCTCTGTCTTTTGCTTTTTGGTTGCACTGGTTGGTTGCATCTCGATCGATGTTGGAAATTATCCAATTAACTCTTGAGGAATCATTTTCGATGGTCCTGAAAAGGACCGGTTTGAATAATGGACGATTTTGATGCATTCACCATGCCATGCAATGCGTGTTGGTTTTCGCTGCGGAGTGCGGAGAATGCTGGACGCCGTCGAAAATTGGCCCACCGCCGCTGCCATGGATGCGATTCCAAGTGCTATCATCAGCACGATAGCCGAGAGTAGTCGCTAGGTTGTTGTGCTGCTGCCTTGCTGGAGGTGACATCCACCTCCAACCTCCTTGACTGATCCAACGAAAATGACGAAAGAAAACAGAGAAAACTGCTTTTATACCCCTAGATTGGCAGATGAAGCTCCTCCCATTCGGCTGGCTTTTCAGTTAATTTCGTTTGCATGACCCGCCTCTTATGCTCCAGACGCATCAAACGATTAATCAACCGAGAAATGAGAAAATTTCCATTGAACGGATAATGTAACCAAAATATTAGATGATTCAGATCATTTTAATTCGGAAAATGTTAGAATTGAAACATTTTTCACGCAAAATGGTCCGGATATGATAATGCGTTGCCAAAGTCCGGGTGGAACAATTAGACGTCATAATTGTTGCTGGCTGAGTCCCCAAGCATTCAAAATCATTCACTTTTCGGTTGTACTACACTTTTCCCGTTCGTTGGAATGGAATTATCCGATTCACAGCTCTTGAAAAATCATTTTCGATGGTCCTTAAAAGGACCGTTTGGATAATGAATAATTTTAGGAAGAAAATTAAATGAATTCACTATGCCACTATGCGTGTTTGTTTTCTCCGCACTAAATGCTGAACGCCACCGAAGACTGGCCCGCCGCTTGCTGCCGTGCATGCGATTAATGACCGGCTTTGCTTTTGCTGAGAAACGCCGCTCTGTCCTTGCTTTGCACTACACCTTTCTCGATCGAGAGTGGAAATTCATCCAATTAACTCTTGAGAAATCTTTTTCGATGGTCCTGAAAAGAACCGTTTAAATAATGAACGATTTTGATGAATTTACAATGCCACGCAATTCGTGTTGGTTTTCTCCGCGCTCAACGCTAGACGCAATCGAAAACTGGCCCGCCGCTTGCTGTTGTGAATGAGATTCCTGGTGCTATCAGTACGATAGCCAAGTGTCGTCGCTGTGTCGATGTGCCGCTGCCCAGCTCGAGGTGTCACCTCGACGGTGGTCGAAATGGAACTGACGATCAGCTCTCGCATGATCGCATTCCTTCCTGCATCGTAGTTGCCCCCCACGATGCGCACCAATCAGAGAGCGTTGGTATACTGAACGAGAAAATTTGTCCGCTACCCATATTTATAGATTTCAGCGATTTCAATGTCTAACTTTAAAACAACTTTTCAACTATTTATCAATGATTTTTAGGTTCACCGAATATTTCAAATTGAACGCGGGAGTTTCATCTCTCGGATAACGGGATTTGTTTATCATTTCGTTCATTGGGAAAGGTACTGTGAGCGTTTAAAATCTTTCACTCAAACGTAACGCTCTTGGTTTCATAAATTTTGAAATGACACCGGGTATAGAAAACAGAGACGTAGTCCTACGTCAAAACAGGCGAAGGGCGACACACTTTTCGTCAGAAATAACTTGGCCGAAAATATGTACCGTTCAAGGTGATCTGGCTACAAGTGGATGTAGCGTACAATCCTAATTTGGGTAAATCGATAAGAAGATGTACAATCCATCAACCCATGGCACGAGCAAGGTTACAAAGATACGACACGAATAACTTCGCTATTACCATGCGGAAGGTGATAAGAGCTTTAACCTCACTGCAATATAACTGAAGAGATTGCAGGCTTATCGTTGTAGCAGGTCTTCATACATGAAACATGTCTCGCCAGTTTTAAGACTACATATTCTATTGCTTCGTCATCTACAGGACTTTACATTACATCTAAGTTGGAACAGAATATGTTTCTAAATTAAAATGTTTGGGTCAAATCTGGACAATTACAATTCCAAATTTGTATCTATGGTAACGGGAGTTGATTACACATGTTTTCAACACGATATTGCAATGCAGCTATGGATATATCAATGGGACTAACCCGACGTCCCCACAAGACAGAAATGTCTTGCCATTTTGCTGGACAGATGTGTCATGACGGAAATGTTCTCTCGCAGTTTGCATGGAAAGCAGCGGTGTTGATCATTTCTGTAACGTTTTCTCTTTCTGGCAGCAAAATGGCAAGACATTTCTGTCTAGTGGAGACGTCGGGAAGACCTCAATCGAAGCTACAAAGTTTCAATAACAACTCTAGAGTCGGCTCGTATTGTTTGGCGAAACTTCCGTTCATTTTAGATGAAACTAGATGGATGAAACATTTCTTGTTGTGGGAGTGAAACAGGACATCCAAATATGCTGCTAGAATTTTTTTTAGTAGAGACGTCTCTTATACCACAAAAAGAGACGTGGTAGATTAGACGACTGGTAGTAAACCAGGCGGTGACTGATGGGAGAGTGAAATAACTGTCAGTAAGAATGGTTGCACGTCCACGACATTGTAGAATATCTACTTTGGAAAAAATCTTAGAACTTTGAGATATGTTCAAGTAATGTCTGGAAAAGTTCACTGAGGCTTTCTAGAAAGAATGTTTGTCAAGGAAAAATCATGCATCATGCAGAAAGTACTGTAGGGGAGGAAGGGGTAACCCCGTCACCTTAAGCATTTGGATTTTTCGAAATAAATGTAGGGCAAAAATTGATATTTTCAGTACGCAGTTTATTTGATTCATTAGTTTTTTATAAGACTTGTGCATTGGAATTGTCAAATTATGTTAACTCTGGCGAACAATGCACATAACACAACCATAATAAATATTCATGTTTTTAATTCAGTGCGGGTAAGACCGTCACCCCTATGGGGTAAGTCCGTCATATATATTTTTATAGTAATACTTTTGAAGATTTCAATTTTAAAATATTTTCAATACATTTTTGAAGTGCAGTGATGGTTTACCAATCATTCTACAGTCGATACTCTTGTAAAATCAATGGTCGGGGGCGCAATTGGAATTCGCCTAATAGGGGACTAAGCTTATGGGATTTGGGCTTATGGGGGTGTGGCCAATTATCCCGGGTGTGTTAACAGAGAGCGCAATACTTTCTTCGGCAAAGTTTTAGGGTTTGAAAAGATCTACCATTTAGAACTTAGGTTCATATAATTAGTTGGTAACTTGGCCGCCAGAGGCGCCACCAACAGTTTGATACTAAATTGCACTACAAGAACCATTAGGTTGTCAAGCAAACGTTACGATGTGCGACAGCTCAAGACCCTGATAATTAGAAATAGTGTCTTCGAAAAAAATATTGGATACGCTAATAACTTACAGATGATGAGTTACAAAGTTCGAAATTCCTCCACTAGCCGGCGCTAATGGGCATGTAAATTTTCCAATGTTCATATCTCAGAATCCAATGATTTGGTGTCTTCGGCAAAGTTGATCAGTATGACATAGACTTACATAAAACGGGACACGTGGTTCAGAATTCTGCCACTAGGCGGCACTAGTGAATATGCAATCGCTGAAAAAATAATCCACAAATTATGCCCTTAGAAGGTCCAGAAAGGAACAGGAAGAGTCCAAGCAGGAACTCCTGGAGAAATCCTAGTAGATTTAGTTGGATAAATCGTAGGATATACTGAAAGAAGCCTTAGAAAACAAACCCGCAGGAATTCCAGGAGAAACCCATATGGGGTCGTCCAAAAATGACGTAGCATTTTTTGACGATTTTTTACACCCCTTTCTACCCCTCGTAGTCTACTTTCCAATACGTACATAGCTAGTAGCATAATTTGGGACTCCAACTCATCCCCCCCATAAAATGCTACGTCATTTATGAGCGACGCCTATAGAAATTTCCCTGGTTGGTCATCAAATTGAGTTGCGTGGCATCTAATAGAAATGCCTAGCCAGTTCAACAAACATCCGGTCATCCGAAGAGCATGACGGTGTTACCCCCGCCGATGAGTGACGGGCTTACCCGAAAAGGCCACTTTTCTTAAATTACACCGTAATTTCTGAATAATTATTGAAACTGACCATTCAATGAATCTTGGCACTAAAGAATAGTACAGATGAGAATACATGATTGATGAAAGTTATTTTTTGCACTTCTTTTGTATTTCAGAAGCTAAATTCTACCGAGGAAATATTACATCCGCCGTTGGTACAATGACGCGTGCGTTTGTTTTGTTTATTTTCTTCGTGTATGACAGGTCAATTTTGGTATCATTTGTCTCGAAAGAGTAAAAATGGTAAAAACAAATGAGGCGTGTGGCCAAAAAGCTACTAAATCACTGTTTTCTGGTAAAATCATTGGGGTGACGGGCTTACCCACCCTGACGGTGTTACCCGCTTTTCCCCTACAAATGCATGGCGGAATGGGGCACGCTCGGTGTAGTACTAGATTTGTAGTAATGAGCTGAATTTTAGTATGGTGAGAAGGTCAATTCTCCGTTTCTGCAATGAAATGGTGCAAAAAGCGTGGGTATTATGATTCCTTGCTTAATTTGATGCTGTTTGAGCAAAACTTTGGATAACTATGTTGTTTATGTTGCAAGAAATTGAGAAAACATCAACACTGTTACCCAAAGTTTTGCTCAAACAGCATCAAACTAGGCAAGGAATCATAATACCCACGCTTTTCGCACCATTTCATTGCAGAAACGGAGAATTGACCTTCTCACCATACTAAAATTCAGCTCATTACTACAAATCTAGTACTTCACCAATCTGTCCTATTGCTGGGAAAATGCCTTAACAAACCTTCACAGTTAGACTTTGGAAGAACTCCCAATGGATTCACTGGATGAACAACTACTGTAGCCTCTGAGCAAATATCAGAAGGCCAATGTTGAAATGTTTCAAGGTTTCCTATATAGGGTATTGGTTCCTTTATTAAGCATGTGGCTCCCATTTTCATCCTACAAAAAACGAAGGATTGAGGCGCTATTTGTTTTGTTTCTTATTTTTGTATTTTTTGTTAGAAGTGAGCACCCATGAAAACAAAAAGAACGGAATCAATCGGTGCCGTAATTGCTTGTTTTCGAATAGGATGAATATGGGAGCGTGAGATTACTGATGGCACACATACCCTAGATTCTCCTCAAAATTGACTTGGTCAATGTGAAATTGCTTCAGAATTTGCTTCTGCAATTTACGTAGGATATTTTTTTTCGAAAACTCCCTGTATATTAACTTTTTTTTTTACAAAAAAAAAAAAAATACAAGCGAATTGTTTGATTTATACCCTAACATCTAAAAACCTAAAGAAATGGAGAGTTGAGAAGAGAATTTACTTCGAAGAATCGTTACCTGTTCTGTGGCAAAGTTGGATAACGCGAGCTATCTAGCGAATTGAGGTGACGTGAGTTCAAATCCCACCAGAACGTATTTTTTTTCGAGATTTCTTCATTTAAATTTGTCTAATTCTCAACACATTTGTGACTATGAACTCCAGGCTCCACGTATCACTAGTCTGTCCAAGGATATAAGCAACACTAAGTATTCGCCTTTATACCCAAAACAAAAGATCCTAAGTAAATGCTGCAAAAAATAGTCAACTTAACATGTTTGTAACTTATCCTGTCATCAAAGCTACAGTGATGATGTTCCAGGACAACCATGCGTAAGAGAGGTTTGAGCGCTTTGTATCATTATTTCGTAAGTCCAATCAACGATTCTCTGTAGTCTTGTCTAGGTCATTGTACATCGAGTTATTCAGCCACAAGCAAAATGCTTCATTTTTTGCCAGTGGCGGGTGACAAGATGCTTTTGCTCTCAGCATGGTGAAAACGTGATGCCCCAGGGATCACAGGGCACCCCGGTAGAATATGCTGTTCAAGTTTCTCTACCAATCCAGTTCGCCGTTTTTTGCTAGCTATGAATCTGGAGTTGTCGGTCTATTGTTCTACTGTCTGGAATATTCTTATATCAACTCATAACTAGCGAAATGTTCTATATGGATCATCACCGTTGTTGATTATGTTGCGGGTTTGTTCATCGGCTTTTTTCGGTGAAAATGATTAAAATTCAGCATTTCCCGAACGTTTCGACCTACTACTGTTTTCGGTCATCCTCAGCGGTTCCTTAAATGTTTATTTAATCAGTAATTTATATAAAATATTATCAACAACTTACATGCTATGGGGCAGAAATATAACCATTGCTTTTTTTGTTTACTTCTGTTCATTCGTTCGGTGTTATATTGGTGCTAGTGTTTTGTGTTTTTAGTTTTTCGATCAGGCCGTTGTATGCGGACCTGAACTTAACAGAGTCTCTTTGTAAATTTACAGTGTTGTCGTCCCCTTTGATTTTTATATAAAATGTTTCAGCTATTAGACGAGTGTCTGTTCTAGATAATTCATCTAAGATATTAGTTTTATCACTACTACTGGGTCGAAACGTTCGGGAAATGCTGAATTTTAATCATTTTCACCGAAAAAAGCCGATGAACAAACCCGCAACACAACTAGCGAAATGTCACGAATGGATCAGAGTTGCAGTTTTTGTTTTGCCTGGATAGATTGTCGTTGGTTCAGGATAGTTGTAGGTATGTGGTACGAGTTCAACAATTCCGTCCAAGGTTATTACGCACGTTGCCTCATTGTTTCGCAAGTCCAATCAATGCTACTACAAAAGTTAATGTTCATCGAGTTATTCAGCCACAAGCAAAATGCTTCATTTTTTGCCAGTGGCGGGTGACAAGATGCTTTTGCTCTCAGCATGGTGAAAACGTGATGCCCCAGGGATCACAGGGCAGCCCGGTAGAATATGCTGTACGGTAGTCACATTTCGCCAATCCAGTTTGCAGTTTTTCGCTAGCTTTGAGCCAAGAATTTTCGGTCCAGTGTTCTTCTATCTTTAAAACCATTTTCCCCTTGATCAGTCGAGAATTGGTGGGTGCTAGAAGATGGCGTTCGATCTCAGCATGGTGAAAACGTTTCTTTCTAGGGATCGCAGAAAGCAACGGTAGAATATGCTGATTTTGGGGATCTCGACTCATAGCTAGCGAAATGCCACGAATGGATTAGAGTCATTAGTTACAGTATTTAGTCTCTCGTTAAGGTGTCGTTTGTTTGTTTTTTTTTTCTACTGTGATGAGGAAGATGTTTACTGTCACCTTGAGGTACCGGCGAGCAGAATAAACAACACCTCCAACTCACCTACTTCAATGTACCATAACTTACAGTGCTACTACAGATAGGATCGCTGTAGCATACTAGTCGGATATGGATAGAGTCGATGCTCTTTCTGGCAACAACCAGAAACAGAAGCCAAGTGGTGTGGTGGCCTCTATTCCGACGATTGCCAATGACACCGTTTTAATCGCCTTCAACCCGTTCGTCCCAGTCGCAGTCGTTGTCGTCGTCATCGTCATCGTGTTATTGCCATTGATTGGATTTGCGAAACAAGGTCACGTGGTTACCCCCTCTTCCTATACCGCGATATTATTGCTCAGCTGCGGCGAGTACTACACAAACATATGGTAGTGCGCGCCCCACTATTACATTGCCTGATGGTGGGTGCTGATTTAGCTATACGGAGAAGTCCCTCGCGAGTATATTTGCTCGTCCTTACTTGATCGCGTTCAGCACCCCCATCTCACCAGGCGATGCCGCCAGTCAGTGAACATCAACAGTCTCCTCGAAACACCAGCTCACGTTTAATGACGACTACCATGTATGCAAGTGGTGGTATTTTTGTCGATGGTTTCAATAAATTATTGATGGAATGGATCATTGAAGCCAACTTCTCCGCTACTCATCGCATCAAAACAAAAGCGCCACCGTATATGGACGGTAACACAGTGACAGCAGTCGAGTTACGTCAAACACACAAGGCTACGGTGGCGCTATCTGTTCATTTCATAGCGGCCGTTTTAGTTATTTTAGTGATCCATTGGCAATGAACCGGGTTATGGCTGTCTGTCGTCTCCGGACGAGTTGAGTTTTACGAATGTGTTTTGATGCAATGTCCTTCTGCCGTCTATCTGGGTTAAAGCGTCTTGTTTTTGTACATGGCGCAATCAGTGAAGTACTAGATTGGAAGTAGTGAGCTGGTTGTATGGTGAGATGATAAATTCTCCATCTTTGCAATGAAACGGTGAAAGCAGAGTGGATATTATGAATTCTTGGCTAATTTGAAGCTATTTGAGCAAAAGTTTGGATAACTGTTTTGTGAAAGTTGCAAGAAATAAATAATACAACACAGTTACCAAACTTTTGCTCAAATAGCATCACATTAGACTGGAAATCATAATACCTACGTGGCTTGCACCATTTTATTGCAAAAATGGAGAATTAATCATCTCACCAATCAAAAATTCAGCTCACTACTTCAAATCAAGTACTTCACTGATTGCGTCCTATACACAATAGATAAAGTACTAGAATTGAAGCGATGAGCTGAATTTTTGTATGGTGAGAAGGTCAAGTCTCCGTTTCTGCAATGAAATGGTTCAAAAAACGTGGGTATTATGATTCCTTGCCGATTTTGATGCTGTTTGAACAAAACTTTGGGTAACAACTGTATTGTTTATGCTGCAAGAGAATCGGAGAAAACAACACAATTACTCAAAGTTTTGCTCAAACAGCATCTAATTAGGCAAGGAATCATAAATACCCATGCTTTTTGAACCATTTCATTGCAGAAACGGAGAATTGACCTTCTCATCATACAAAAATTCAGCTCATCATTCCAATTCTAGTACTTCACCGATTGTGTCCTATGGGGCACGTTCGGTGTAGTACTAGATTTGTAGTAATGAGCTGAATTTTAGTATGGTGAGAAGGTCCATTCTCTGTTTCTGCAATGAAATGGTGCAAAAAGCGTGGGTATTATGATTTCTATCCTAATTTGATGCTGTTTGAGCAAAACTTTGGATAACTATGTTGTTAATGTTGCAAGAAATGGAGAAAACAAAAACACTGTTGTCCAAAGTTTTGCTCAAACAGCATCAAATTAGGCAAGGATTCATAATAGGACAGATAGGTGAAGTACTAGATTTGTAGTAATGAGCTGAATTTTGGTATGGTGAGAAGGTTAATTCTCCGTTTCTGCAATGAAATGGTGCAAAAAGCGTGGGTATTATGATTCCTTGTATAATTTGATGCTGTTTGAGCAAAACTTTGGATAACTATGTTGTTGTTTTCTCCATTTCTTGCAACATAAACAACATAGTTATCCAAAGTTTTGCTCAAACAGCATCAAATTAGGCAAGGAATCATAATACCCACGCTTTTTGCACCATTTCATTGCAGAAACGGAGAATTGACCTTCTCACCATACTAAAATTCAGCTCATTACTACAAATCTAGTACTACACCGAACGTGCCCCATACCCACGCTTTTGCACAATTTTATTGCATAAACGAAGAATTGACCTTCTCACCATACTAAAATTCAGCTCATTACTACAAATCTAGTACTTCACCGATCTGTCCTATTGAATATCTAAATCCTTTGGGTTCGGATAACCATGAATTAGGTTTCGGGTGGTGTAGAAACGTCTAACTCGAACAAATCTATATTTATTTGCTGTTGTAAGGTTCTTCGGAGGCTAACTACAAATCCTGAGCGGCTAACATTTAGGGGCGTTGTGAGACAAACCTATCAAAAGATCAGTCAATTTCCAATCGGAAGACATAAAAACATTGAATTTTCTTCCAAATTTGCAATACACAATCGAAAATCAAGATTTACATAGTAATTTGCATGCAAGTTTGGAGGCTAACTACGTAAATTAAGAAGTCTTTGAAAACATGATTTTGCAATCTTTTTAGGTCAATAAAACGTTACAAAAACTTACCCCTTTTCCTGGTCTTGATGCGTTGACCTGATAGTACTGGTCTTTCGGCTTTCTGACTCATACAACAAATTACTGCTTGTCGATACGGAGCCAACGTGCGTCGTCCGATGGAAACCGATGAGAAGGAAGAAAAATAAAACGAAAAACAAAACTTCGCATTAGTAAACGCACTTAAACGGAAACTAAAATCAGTTTCTAATTGATGGCGGCGTGTACAACTTTCGTCAGACACACACACACACACATTGCCATCGTGTTTTCGTGTGAAGGATATAATCAATATTCAAAAATAACAGGACAAAAAGAAAAACGAACCAAGAAAGGTTGCACCGTAATTCCGCCTATTATTTTGTATGACTTATGTCGCGCGTCATCAGCTTCATTGGCCCCAATCCTCTTCGTGTGCATTATTATAAGATAATTTTTGTGTGTCACCTTGGCGCGGGCGCCACACGATTCACGTTAAACAATCGTAAAACTCAGATAAATAATCCCTGACCATGCGGCACAGAACAAACTTGAAACAACGACCGATTGCGACCAAGGTCTGCTGATGATAACCGGAGAGATTGGAACAATGTGGCGAGGCTGCGTGTTACAACCGAGCGGGATAGGATCGCTCGCATAACATAGCTAAGCACAGGTCTTTTTTTAGGTTTGATCTGACAGTTTCCCGACTGGAAAATGGGGATAACCACGCAAGGAACTGGTTTGGGATGTTCAATCCGTGGACCACGACTGTCATTGGGTTTTGTTGATTTCTAGGAGGGTTTCCGGTTTGTTCTGTGGCATGGTGGGAGATGTAACAGTGTTGATTAATAGATTTGCAACGATACTGACTTTTGATGTACTAACTTGGCTAGAATTAAAAAAAACCTTAGATATGCGAAGGATCTATCTACTAGATGAGCGAGGTAATAGGGCATGATTTATGAGTTACAGGAGTTGAAGTAATAAGCTGGATAATTGTACATGATGAGTTAATAAATTCTCCATTCTGCAATGGGGCACGTTCGGTGTAGTACTAGATTTGTAGTAATGGGCTGAATTTTTGTATGGTGAGAAAGTTAATTCTACGTTTCTGCAATGGAATGGTGCAAAAAGCGTGGGTATAATGATTCCTTGCCTAATTTGATGCTGTTTGAGCAGAACCTTGGATAACTATGTTGTTTATGTTGCAAGAAATAGAGAAAACAACAACACTGTTACCCAAAGTTTTGCTCAAACAGCATCAAGTTAGGCAAGGAATCATAATACCCACGCTTTTTGCACCATTTAATTGCAGAAACGGAGAATAGGAAGCAATCAGTGAAGTACTAGGTTGATAGTAGTGAGCTGGATTTTTTTATGGTGAGATGATCAATTCTCCATTTCTGCAATAAAACGGTGCAAACAGCGTGGGTTATATGATTTCTTCGCTAATTTGATGCTGTTTGAGCAAAAGTTTGGGTAACTGTGTTGTTGTATTATTTATTTCTTGCAACTTGAACAACACAGTTACTCAAACTTTTGCTCGAACATCATCAAATTAGGCAAGAAATCGTATAACCCACGCTGTTTGCACCGTTTTATTGCAGAAATGGAGAATTGATCATCTCACCATACAAAAATCCAGCTCACTACTTTCAATTTAGTACTTCACTGATTGCTTCCTATTGACCTTCTCACCATACTAAAATTCAGCTCATTACTACACATCTAGTACTTCATCGATCTGCCCTATAGAACACGTTCGGTGAAGTACTAGAGTTGTAGTAATAAGCTAATTTTTGTATTAATGAAGCTAAATTCACCGTTTCGGCAATGAAATGGCACAAAAAGTGTGGGTATTATGATTTCTTGTCTAATTTGATGCTGTTTGAGCAAAACTTTCGGTAACTGTATTGTTTATGTTGCAAGAAATGTTGCCCAAAGTTTTGCTCAAACAGCATTAAATTAGACAAGAAAACAAAACCCACGCTTTTAGCACCATTTCATTGCAGAAACGGAGAATTTACCTTCTCATTATACAACAATTCAGCTCGTTATTACAAATCTAGTACTTCGCTGATTGTGTCCAATGGGACACGATCGGTGTAGTACTAGATGTGTAGTAATAGTCTGAATTTTAGTATGGTGAGAAGGTCAATAGGAAGCAATCAGTGAAGTACTAGATTGAAAGTAGTGAGCTGGATTTTTGTATGGTGAGATGATCAATTCTCCATTTCTGCAATGAAATGGCGCAAACAGCGTGGGTTATATGATTTCTTGACTAATTTGATGCTGTTTGAGCAAAAGTTTGGGTAACTGCATTGTTGTATTATTTATTTCTTGCAACTTCAACAACACAGTACCCAAACTTTTGCTCAAACAGCATCAAATTAGTCAATAAATCATATAACCCACGCTGTTTGCACCATTGCATTGCAGAAATGGAGAATTGATCATCTCACCATACAAAAATCCAGCTCACTACTTTCAATCTAGTACTTCACTGATTGCTTCCTATTCTTCTTTTCTGTAATGAAATGATACAAAAAACGTGGGTATTATGATTCCTTACCCAACTTGATGCTGTTTGAGCAAAAATTTGGATAACTATGTTGTTTATGTTGCAAGAAATGGAGAAAACAACAACACCGTTGCCTAAAGTTTTGCTCAAACAGCATCAAATTAGGCAAGGAATCATAATACCCACGCTTTTTGCACATTTCATTGCAGAAAAGGAAAATTGACCTTCTCACCATACTAAAATTCAGCTCATTACAAATCTAGTACTTCATCGATCTGTCCTATTGATAATTTATCAACTCGTCATACACAAATCCAACTTATTACTTTAAATCTAGTACATCAGAGCCAGGCATCAGAACATTGGCTCAGGCGGCACATTCTCCAGCAAATGGGAGATTTGTGTCTCTACCGGACATGCCCTATTGTTGCACTAGGTACACTGAAGGAAATGATACGATCGCACACTTGTTCGACACTCAGTCTGAAACCAAATGATTCCGTTGCAAATCTGTTGATCAATACCGATCACTGTTGTTACTCTGATGATTGATGGCGTGATGATGATGATCTTTTGTGGCGAGGCTGCGTGTTACAACCGAGCGGGGTCGAATCGCTCGCATAACATAGCTAAGCACAGGCCTTTTGGTTTGCTCTGACAGTTTCCCGACTGGAAAATGGGGACAACCACGCAAGGAACTGGTTTGGATGTTCAATCCGTGGACCACGACTGTCATTAGTAGTATCACTACAATGGGGTACGTTCGATGTAGTACTAGATTTGTATGTAGTAATGAGCTGAATTTTTGTTTGGTGAGAAGGTAAATTCTCCGTTTCTGCAATAAAATGGTGAGAAAGGCGTGGGTATTATGATTCCTTGCCAATTTGATGAAGCTTGAACAAAACTTTGGACAACTGTGTTGTTTATAAGTTGCAAGAAATCGACAACACTGTTCCCCAAAGTTTTGCTCAAACAGCATCAAATTAGGCAAGGAATCATAATAGGAGGCAATCAGTGAAGTACTAGATTGAAAGTAGTGAGCTGGATTTTTGTATGGTGAGATGTTCAATTCTTCATTTCTGCAATGAATTGGTGAAAACAGCGTGGGTTATATGATTTCTTGGCTAATTTGATGCTGTTTGAGCAAAAGTTTGGGTAACTTTGTTGTTGTATTATTTATTTCATGCAACTTCAACAACACAGTTACCCAAACTTTTGCTCGAAACAGCATATAATTAGTCAAGAAATCATAATACCCACGCTGTTTGCACCATTTCATTGCAGAAAAGGAGAATTGATCATCTCACCATACAAAAATCCAGCTCACTACTTTCAATCTAGTTCTTCACAGATTGCCTCCTATTACCCACGCTTTTGCCACCATTTCATGGCAGAATCTGAAAACTTACTTTCTCACCTTATAGAAATTCTACTCGTTAATGCAAATCTAGTACTACACCGAACGTGCCCCATTGCTATGAAGAGATTGTTTATAAACCATGTAAAATTGTTGACAAAATTTCATTAAATTCTTTCTATGATGATGATTGAGGTGATGAAAAATGAGTCTACTTTGTTTATGGACAACACTATACTGCCGTGAATCGCATATCAGTCCCATCTTTGCTGGATTTCCTATGCTAATGGGACAGATATGCGATTCACGGCAGTATAGCTGAAATATTGAATTTATTTGCGTTTCATATCGTATCTTTTCCCACTGTTCAACACATTGCTATGCCAAGACTTTAAGCTCCATGGCTTCATTTATCTCGTGACGATGATCATATGTTCAGAAAATGCCGAAGTCGTCATTACTCCTATTTAAAATATGGGTCTAATAGGTATGACTTTCCGAACTCATTGATATTACATATTTAAAGAAGACATTATCAGTTAAGAACTACGCCTCGAAAGATGGAAATACGAAGCGTACTTTTTCATCATTCTACCATGGAATCATTTGACAATTATGACAAGTATTCAACCAGTGGTTGATTTACTGTCAAAATTTTAAGCCCTTTTCCACTTCCTCCGTCTGAGCTGCTTGTTGTTAATGACGAAATTCACACGTTGCAATCCGCACGTAGCTTTGTCATTAATGCCAACAAGACACTATTATAGCAAAAGACACGTCATCGTTCCACTGACTGAATGCGGCCAAATAAGCCGGACGTAAAGAACAGAAAGCGATGATGACACATCATCGCACCCGAGTGGACACACTCGACGACCGATGTGACTGTTCACTCTAAGCACCCCTAAGCGTCCAGAGAGGAGATCAAAGGAAAGACACGGGTAAATTGTCGACGAATGTTTATCAAGTTGAAGTAGTTAAACTTGGCAGCAGAGGTACCCATCATAAACGGACGCCAATATTTAATGCCATTAAGGACAAACGTCTTGACATCCCGCTTCAACATTGCATCAAAACTTCAAACGCACAAATCTCAAGAAGCAAGCGTTACACAACAAAGAAATTCATTATTATGTTCTTGCTCACTTGTAATAAGCTTAAAATAAGAAGATCAGGTTTTGTTTACGAAGAGATTTGTGCCCTCGAAATCGTGAGTAGGTGCCAAAGTCGGCCATTGTGGCGGCCATTTTGGGATTTTAACAAGTCTGTCCTTAAGGTTGAGTCCAAAGTCGTCGTAAATTTTAACGAAGGCTACCTACTAGCTAGCTGTCCTCGCCGAAGTTGTAATGATGCACTCCGCGGCTTGGACACATTCATGACCATCACTCGTTGCTCGGGAGTGTTCAAGACGGACTTGGTTTCTATTTATGTTTAAGTTTGCAAATTTAAGCACACAAACACAAACAGAAGATGGTTTGCCCAGCCAGGCGAAATATCCAACCCGTCACAATCGGAAGCGTAGAAAGTATACTTGTTTGGGCTGGTAGGGCTCCATTGGAGAAATTCCAACGGCAACAGGCAAATTGGCGGTTGTGCGTTAGAAAATTCCGAAAGAATTTCAAAAAGGTAAATACAGTAAGTTCACTTTTCATCTTGGACGTCTATCTTCTATATACAATGAACGTTAATGTCTATTGCCCTCGCTGAAAGAAAATCCACCCTAACATGGACTACTAAGCCGGAAACCAAACGGTTAATCGACTGTATGATGTCATCCAAAAATTGGATGAGTCATATGAAAAAATTAAGTCAAACTAATGATCGACCAACCTTGTTTTCTAGCGATGGATAACTTAAAATGTTACCTATATGCTTCATAAACAGGGGTTTTAAGGAGAAACTTTCGAGAATACAAATATGGCTGCCACAATGGCCGACTTGGACCCCTACTCACGTTTTCAAAAGCACCAGTCTTGAAAATGCGTAAACAAATGTGCCCGATTTGGAAAAGCTGCCTCTTTTTGCAAGTGAGTAAAGCCAGGATAAACAAGTGTGGCTTTGTTCGAAGCTTCGTTCGTCAGATTTGTGCCTCTAAAGTTTGTATGCAAAATTTCAATGGGATTTCTTGATGTTCCACCTTAAGCGAAGGCCGGGGTGAGGATAACCCTATGGATACCACTTTCCAAAGAGCTCCCATATAGTTAAATGCACACAGCGTGCACCGATCGACTCATACACGGATGAGATGATCATCATTCGATTTTAGGTTGGTTTACATTCGTGATTTTGATAATTTGGACTGGATGGTCTGACAAAGCAGGATGGCGTTTTCGTTCAGTGTAGAATTTTAATTTCAGAGCGCCACGCTAAACATTGGCGATCGACCAGCCTGTATAGGGTGGGGCGGGGCAAGATGGGTCGCATAAGGATGGATCACCATAACTTTGTAAATACAAATCGTATTGGTTTGTATTCGACCGCTACTCTTTAATACACTAGTTAGCTATGCTAAAAGTCGATAAAAAGTTCATTAAATACAAAATATGATGTTAAACGAGCAGTTTTAAAAAGTGATCGATTTTGCACCGTGAAAAAAGTGCGGGGCAAGATGGGTCACCTTTTAAGTAATTCACATTTTCTCAACGAAAAACGTCAAAATATAAGATTTGTTCCGCATTCATATATGCTCCATATCCATACTGAATAAACAAGAGCTACTAGTAAACATTTTATAGATTTATTTGGAATATTAAAAACTTTACGATTTGAGTGGTCCTAAGGCGTCTTGAAAATCGATGTTTTCACTAAAAACTTATCATAATTTTATGTTATAATTTTGAGTGTTCATTCCGCTTGTTTGAAGTCATTTATGAGATAGTCTTGTAATAAAAAATAAATAACTTTTGAATGCTCCAAAAATACGTTCAAAATTGAAGGTGACCCATCTTGCCCCGCGGCCGTTTATATGGAGATTATATGGAATGTATCGCATAAGAAAAATGGCTAAAAACCATTTTATTTTTTATTTCCAATGAGAGTGAATAATTTTTCAATCAATGCCCCAAACTTTTGTATATTCATGCTGGTCATCTAACAAAATTATTAATCTAAACAAAACATGAGTAATGCGCCCAAAAATGGCACTGACCCATCTTGCCCCGTGACCCATCTTGCCCCGCCCCACCCTACTGTTTTATTGCCAGCTGATTCACAACTGCGGGACCGCAAACTAATCGGGCTAACACGCGCACCCTAAAGATTGACTCGATTTTAGCCATGATACGCACAAAAATGGCCATTTTAGTTACCAGCACTCAAAAGTCAAGTCAAATAACTTTGTAGAGGAAAATAATTTTTGAAAAATCGTTGGAAAGATAAAACCTGGGATCATTTAGACAGGAGAACCTGTTTTTTGCACTTCTTGCCATAGTCTCGCCGTTTCACCATAGGACGGAGAGAAAATGCGGCGCCAAAAGCAGTACACCAAAAAGTTATGTGGTTTGAGTGTTGCATGCGTCACGGCAAACAGCATCAAATTAGGCAAGGAATCATAATTACCCACGCTTTTGCCACCATTTCATGGCAGAATCTGAAAACTTACTTTCTCACCTTATAGAAATTCTACTCGTTAATGCAAATCTAGTACTACACCGAACGTGCCCCATTGCTATGAAGAGATTGTTTATAAACCATGTAAAATTGTTGACAAAATTTCATTAAATTCTTTCTATGATGATGATTGAGGTGATGAAAAATGAGTCTACTTTGTTTATGGACAACACAATAGCTGAAATATTGAATTTATTTGCGTATCATATCGTATCTTTTCCCACTGTTCAACACATTGCTATGCCAAGACTTAAAGCTCCATGGCTTCATTTATCTCGTGACGATTATCATATGTTCAGAAAATGCCGAAGCCGAAGTCGTAATTTAAAATATGGGTCTAACAGGTATGATTTTCCGAACTCATTGATATTACATATTTAAGGAAGACATTATCAGTTAAGAACTACGCCTCGGAAGATGGAAATACGAAGCGTACTTTTTCATCATTTTACCATGGAAATACATGAACATCATTCGACAATCATGACAAGTATTCAACCAGTGGTTGATTTACTGTCAAAATTTTAAGCCCTTTTCCACTTCCTCCGTCTGAGCTGCTTGTTGCTAATGATGAAATTCACACGTTGCAATTCGCACGTAGCTCTGTCATTAATGCCAACAAGACACTATTATAGCAAAAGTCATCGTTTCACTGACTGGATGCGGCCAAATAAGCCGGACATAAAGAGCAGAAAGCGGTGATGACGCATCATCGCACCCGAGTGGACACACTCGACGACCGATGTGACTGAGCGTACTAAGCACTCCTCCTAAGCGTCTAGAGAAGAGATCAAAGGAAAGACACGGGTAAGTGTCGACGAATGTTTATCAAGTTGAAGTAGTTAAACTTGGCAGCAGGTACCCACCATAAACGGACGCCAATATTTAATGCCATTAAGGTTGAGTCCAAAGTCGTCGTAAATTTTAACGAAGGCTACCTACTTTGCTGGCTGGCCTCGCCGAAGTTGTAATGATGCACTCCACGGCGTGGACACATTCATGACCATCGCTCGTTGCTCGAGAGTTCCAAGACGGACTTGGTTGCTATTTATGTTTGAGTTTGCAAATTTAAGCATACTAACACAAACAGAAGATTGTTTGCCCAACCAGGCGAAATTTCCAACCCGTCACAATCGGAAGCGTAGAAAGTATACTTGTTTGGGCTGGAAGGGCTCACACATTGGGGCAATTCCAACGGCAACAGGCAAATCGGCGATTGTGCGTTAGAAAATTCCGAAAGAATATCAAAATACAGTAAGTTCACTTTTCATCTTGGACGTCTATCTTCTATATAATGAACGTTCATGTCTGTTGCCCTCGCTGAAAGAAAATCCACCCCGACATGGACTACTAAGCCGGAAACCAAACGGTTAATCGACTGTATGATGTCATCTAATTAAGTCAAACTAATGATCGGCCAACCTTGTTTTCTAGTGGATAACTTAAAATGTTACCGATATGCTTTATAAACAGGGGTTTTAAGCGAAGGCCGGGGTGAGGATAACCCTAGGGGTACCACTTTCCAAAGAGCTCCCATATAGTTAAATGCACACAGCGTGCACCGATCGACTCATACACGGATGAGATGATCGTCATTCGAATTTAGGTTGGTTTACATTCGATTGATTCGTGATTTTGATAATTTGGACTGGATAGTCTGACAAAGCAGGATGGCGTTTTTGTTCAGTGTAGAATTTTAATTTCAGAGCGCCACGCTAACATTGGCGATCGACCAGCCTGTACTTTTTCATTGCCAGCTGATTCACAACTGCGGGACCACAAGCTAATCGGGCTCTCAAGTCAGTCACCCAAAAGTCAGTCAAGTTGGTCTACGTTTGATTGACAATAAATAAATAACTTAGTAGAGGAAAATGATTTTTGAAAAATCGTTGGAAAGATAAAGCCTGGGATCATTTGACCAGGAGAACCTGTTTTTGGCACTTCTTGCCATAGTCTCGCCTTCTCACCCTTAGGACGGAGAAAAAATGCGCCGCCAAATGCAGTACGCCAAGAAATTATGTGGTTTGAGTGTTGCATGCATCACGGCGTCCACAGGACGTGGGCTGCGGATAATAGGAAATAATACACATTTGAAAGGTTCTGATTTTCAGATCTGTTACTGCAGATTCAAACGCTTGTAGATACGGCGCATTTTGCCCCAAGGGTGTTCACGACTGTGGACCCTGAAATACGCGTTTTGCATACATCACGGCGACTGCACCCAATGTTGTTAGCTGCCACTCAAAGGAATTAATGCACATTTGAAAGGTTCTGATTTTCTGCTCTGTGTTACTGCAGTACGGCTCACATTAAACCGATTCCCCCTATATGCACGATCAAGACAACTGACCTTCACACGATCGGAAGTCGACTTCCTCACGATCGGCTAGTTCAACAATCGACACGCGGAAGTTAGTAACTGGCGGCGGCAATATCTGCACCCACAATGCAATGAACGCAAGTAAATAATAAATCACCGAGCAACGGCTTTGTTCGGCTCCTGGAGCGCACGTGTGTTTGCTAAACCTTCAAACCATCCCCATAGATGGTCACCCCGCGTTAAAGTACCCGTGGGTTTTCCGATTTTATAGACAAAAAGCAACTTCCAACGGTGCACAGCTGCCTGAGAGCGAGCGAGCTACAAAGGGGGAAAAATAAGACACGAAAGTAAAACGCAAATAAAATGGTGACCAACTTCTACGAAGGACAGCATGTGCTGCTGTCCCATCAGTACGCACCACAGCACAAAGAGGATAAGGGCACCCAAATGAAGCTGAAATAAGCAAATTTATAACTACGACACTTTAGGCGGCGATCGACTTAACACTAGAGGGAAAAATAAATTTTAAACGAAATCTTACTTAGTAACTGGGTTTCCTCAAAATACACCGGACCGAATTCAAGTAAAACTTAAAATGTAACGCTTTCTATTGGCTTCCGGATTCGGTACAAAAATAAACTTAACTCAAATAAAAAAAACTAAAATATCACAATTTTGGTAGCACTAAACGAAAACAAAAGAAAAATTTAAATTAATTTCCAACGGTAAGAAATGCTATGCTTCGACTAGTAAAGAAATGCGGATCTGTTTGGGCAAAAACTAGACTAAAATTCCGCGAAGTGCGACGAACACGGGTGAAACTTCCTTTCGCGAATAACCGAACACGTCAAAACGGGGCGCCCGAAAAACGTGGAATCTGTCGTCGTCGTCGTCGCGGTCGTGCCGTTATTCCACTTTCCTACTGCTCCGCTCCACCTATGTTATACCCAGAGAATTTCTCCCTCTTCTTTTATCACTACAAAAAGTTCCGCTGTGTGCGCGCTGCTGACAGCCCACTGTACTGACAAACATCACAAACAAAACAATCGAACCGGTTCGCACCAACACACTCACACCGAGGGCCATCGCACGCACACATTCAACCGTTTCACCGCGCCTACCCGCCGCCGCCGCGTACAACCGAACCGAAATCGACAAAAAAAAACCGTTCACTGCGAAACGATCCCATCGTCCGTCGCCATCGTGACGAGAAAAAAAAAGAAATCGGAAGAGCATGCGATCGCCCAAACGGGCGATTCTTCCACTTCTTATTCCTTTTGCCCGATTTTCCCGTGCCACGATGGAACCTTCGAAACGGAACTTTCACACCGAACATTTCGGGGAAACATCCGACGCGAGCACGCATTTTCTTCACACACAAAAAGCGATGACCAATCCGTTCCGATGGAAAATCCCTTTGTGCTGTAATCCGATTCGTCATCCACTGTGGGAGCTGTCCTTGTCGTTGCCCATCACTTCAAGTATGGTGACTTCCGCCGTCATTTTTCGGGCTCAAAAAGCCTCCCGCGATTACGAAATCGACCGTATTTCCATCCGACCGACATTTTCGCACGTTTTCTTCGCCACAATCAAAGCCAAACCCAGAACAAATCCGCGAATTAAAACACCACACAGAAAAAAATTGATCAGGTATATGTACCAGAAAGAATTTATCAGGGGAGAGTTCCACACGCGACACAACCGTTTGCTTGACACCACACGCGATGAATGAATGGACGACCGACCGACCAACGACGACGTTGGTAGAAGATGGCGCAGTCACCAGCCCAGTCACACGAAGGCGGAATTGGAAGTCGAGAGGGTGTGTGCGTGTGTTTTTACGGATGTGTGTGAATTTCTTTCGATGGGTTGGTGAACCGGGCTCGTATGAACACAAAACGGTTCAAATAACCGGACGCACACTGGCGCAACCGGACGGAAGTAGTCAGGGGTGTGTCGATCGGTGTGAATGAGATCTAATTTGCTTGCAAATTTTGTCGGGAATGAAATTTTTCTGCAGAAGTGGTGAATTTATGGCCTTATCTGTGAAACGTTTCACCACACTGGGAGAAACGTTGTTCCTTCGGCCAAAACAGCCTTATTAGAAGACGTTTAAAACAGCTGATTTCGGGGTCCTTTGACAGTTCTCCTATGAAAATGATAGTTCAGCGTTTGCGCCTTTGTGCAACAGTTGTTAACAGTGGCATAAGTCCAGTGTCGTGTTTGAAAGGAATCACGCAAGAAACTTCCTGAGCGATTCCTGGCAGATTTCTACGGTGAATGTCATTTAAACTAGGCTGAGAAATACCTTCTGAATTACAAACGGCACTATAAACGGATCTGCGTGGATCTGTCAACTGAAAAGGCCTACTTAAGCCCAGTTTCGTGGTCAGAAGGAATCGCTCAAGAAACTTCTTGAATGATTTCTGGCAGGAACTGACTTCCATTTGGATTGTCATTTAAGCCCAGTTTCGTGTTCGAAAGGAATTGCCAAGGGAATTGCTCAAGAAACTTCTTTAGCGATTCCTGTAAGAAACTTTCAACGGTGAATGCCATTTGAACCACAGAGAACAGACATCCAAGTCCAGTTCCGAAACTGTGTAAGGAATTTAACGGCCATTTGAAATCGGCAAAACAAGTGGCAACATCGTAGCGCTGCCATCGGTTAATTTCTAATACAAATTTAATTCACCACTTGAAATGTTTTAATTCACCACTGACTGTGGCAATATACGGTGTTTGGCGGCGTTATACTTATGACACACATGTGATACAAGAATCACTGTACAATTGCGCTTGAAATGAGTGCCATACTGAAAATTCTCTCAGTTCAAGTCAGTCTTGTTAGAATTTTCTTGACACTGCGTACCGTTGTACAGGAATCACACTCGTATCACATGTCTGTCTGGGGTATTACTGTTTTCATCGTGTGTTGGTTTGCAACCTTACTCAAGTGAAGATTCAAATCCTTACACAGCTTTCTGAATGAAATTTGTTCTAGCTTGGATGTCTGTTCTCTTACAGTCTGTTTATAACACATATATAAATATAAATTTTGTTGTGGAAACTACCAATTCCATAGTAAAATTACTAACCGTACCTATGATTCTCAACCGACAACAAAATCTGTTAAGGTAACTGAAATATGCTTGAAATTACAATGCATTGTAGTAAATTCAACTAAAACCATAGTCGTCTCAACAACAAAACATTGTTAATTTTTCCAGGACACGAATTTTACAACACAGTGTGGTTAAAAATACAATGCTCATTTGTTAAATTAAGATTATTTTTGGTAATGTTAACTGCACTGCTAGTTGAGTTGACAGTGTTTTAGTGGAATTAACTGGAAATTGTTGTCGGTTGAGAATCATAGGTACGGTTAGTAATTTTACTATGGAATCGGTAGTTTCCACAACAAAATTTATTTCAGTGTACCTATCGAACTGTCAAATCGGCTACCTATCGAGCACGCCAGCAAAATTATGAAAACAAAGTCGGGCGAAGAAGAAGAACAACACTCAAAAGAAGTTGTCTTTGCGTGTCTCTATGTTCTCTGTGTAAGAACACTAAGATGCGGGAATAATTCTGACAGTGCAGTTTTCTTTTCATTTTCCGGTGGGTGGTGAGCTGGATCATATATCCAGTGAGCGGCCGAAAACACGTGACCGTTATAACGCTAGTGAAAAATTACAAAGAAAATTAATTAGAATACATTTGTTTTGTGTAAACGGTGTACCCACAAAAAGAAAAAGTAATCCGATGAAAAAGAAGACCCTAAGGTAAGTCCACTCCGTGGACTTGAATAAGGCATTTTATGAGACGTTTCAAATCATCTGTTTTTTGAATGTTTTCCAGTTTTGAAGTCCAACCGCTGGGCCCATTTGATGGCGCAGGTGGACAAAACGGCAGCAGAGAACAGCGTGCGGGAATCGGGATAGGAAGCGCGAAATGAAAAACACCCGCGAGAATACTTTCGATATAAACTTTATTTAGCGAATGAAAAACACGTTTGAACGCGACGATGTCGTACTTGGTTATGCAGTGAAAAATAACGGTACAGAGACTCGCTGTCGATGTCGGCGGCGTCGGCGTCGGCTCGATGGGGTCTGCAGTCGGGTGGAGATGAATTCTCTATGCGTGGCGCACCGAGGGGCGCGCTGATGTGGAGCAGTGCAACAGTACACTCTCAACACTCCTCCTTACTGTGTAAATGCTTCACTGGGGGTCTCCCAATCGCAGCAGCTCGCAACACCTCTTATGCTTCAATGGACCCAGCGGCTTTGTGAATACGTCCGCCAGCATCTCCTCAGTCGGGCAGTACTGTAGGGTTATCTCCTTCGCAACGCACAGCTCGTACACGAACCGCTGCTTCGTGTCAATATGCTTTGATCGGCGGCTCTGCCTCTCGCTTTCCACGAACGTTAGACAGGACTGGTTGTCTTCCATAATCGTTGTAGGCTTCACTTGTCCCTCGCCGAACTCACGAAGCAGCTGCCTCAGCCAGATGGCCTCTTGGCAGGCCTCGCTGAGCGCCACGTATTCGGCCTCCATGGTCGATAGGGTGACGCTGGATTGCCTTCGGCTCGCCCAAGAAATGGTTCCGCCGGCGAACAGGAACACGAACCCCGAAGTCGATCTTCTGGTGCCAGTATCTCCTGCCCAATCGGAATCGAAGTAACCGATCAGGCTCTCCTTCGAATCTCCTCCTAACTGTACGCTGTAGTCTCGAGTCCCCTTCAGATAACGCAACAATCGCTTTGCTGCGCTCCAGTCTTTCTCAGTGGGCGAACAGAACTTCCGCCCCAGAATCGCCGTACTCGCCACGATATCCGGTCTAGCCACAACACCTAGGTAGAGAAGCGCTCCTACTAGGCTCCGGTATCTCGTTACATCCTCCAAAGGCTGGCTTGTATCCTCGGCCTTTAGGTAGCCGACGTCCATCGGGGATCTCGCTGTCTTCGCATCCGCCATGCCGTGCTTCTTGATCAAATTGTCGATATAGGTTCCGAGACGTATCTTGTACCGACCGCTGTCGTGCTCTACTTCCAGGCCAAGGAAATGGCGCACTTGACCCAGGCGAGTCATCTGGAATTCCTGCTGCAGACTCTGGAACAGCTTTGCAATCTCTTCTTCTTTCGATGATGCGATGAGCAGGTCATCAACGTAGACCAACAGGAAGATTGTAGCCGTTGCTGTTTGCTTAATGTAGAGGCACGGGTCCGATTCTGCCGGCTTGAATCCGTACTTCGTCAGGGTTTCCTTCAGCTTACGGTGCCAGCATCTTGCCGACTGTCGCAGGCCGTATATGCTGCGCCTGAGCCGGCACACCAGCTCCTCCTTTCCCTTTGCTTCGTATCCAACAGGCTGGCGCATGTATACTTCCTCTTCAAGCGATCCGTAGAGATAAGCGGTTTTAACGTCGAAGTGCTGGACGATCAACCCTCTCTTGGCCGCTACAGTCAGGAACGTACGCAGGGTAGCATGGCACGTAACCGGAGCAAACGTCTGCTGAAAGTCAACGCCAGGACGTTGGGAGAACCCCTGGGCGACTATTCGTGCCTTATGTTTCACCACCTCACCATGCTCGTTCCGCTTCAGACGATAAACCCACTTCGAACCTACCGTCTTTCTCCCAGGTGGCAACGGAACGAGCTCCCAGGTTCCGCACTGATCATGGGATTCTATTTCATCGTTCATTGCTCGCCGCCATTGCGGGCTCTGCACAGCTTCACGGAATGTCGCCGGCTCTTCCATGGCACAAGCAGCGATTCCAGCGTCATAATCCAGAACATAATCATCGAAGCGTCGCGGGGCCTTACCGCGCGTTTCCCGACGGGATCGTCGGACGTCCTCCACAGCTTCGTCATTCGCAGATTCGAAAGAGTCGTTAGCCTCTGAGTTGTCACTGGCCGGATGCTCCTTCACCTCCTCCTTGAAGGGTATCAGCTTGATTTCGCTGTCCGCCGTCGGTCGCTTGCCAGGATCCGACGGAACTATCGGTATCTCGACGGAAGACGTACCATTCCCGAGTTCCAAGAACTTTGCGTCTCGGCTAATGGTGATGAGGTCCGTTTCCGGATCTAGAAAACGGTAACCCTTGTGCTCGATCGAATAACCGACGAACACCAGCTTCGTTGCTTTTCCGTCCATTTTGCTGCGCTTGACATCCGGAACATGCACGTAGGCGTGGGAACCGAACACCCGAAGATGACTCAAATCCGGCTTGCGGCCCCACCAAAGCTCGTGCGGTGTCTTGGGTACAGACCTGGAGGGCAAACGGTTCTGGAGATAGGTCGCTGTCAACACCGCTTCGCCCCAATAACGCTTGTCGAGGTCAGCGTCCAGCAGCATGCAGGTGGCCATCTCCGTAATGGAACGGTTCTTCCGTTCGGCCACTCCATTCTGCTGGGGCGTGTAGGGCGTGGTGAATTGCGGTTTGATGCCTTCCTCCTTGTAGAATCTACGAAGTTCGCCGTTGTCAAATTCGCCGCCACCGTCCGAACGGATAACCTTCGGTTTGCGGCCAAAAATGTTCTCGGTCCAGCGAACATAGTCCTTCAGGTTCTGCGCAGCATCGCTCTTGTTTCGTAGCAGATACGTCACGGTGAATCTGCTGTAGTCGTCCACAATGTGCATCACGTACCGATTGCCGCTCGGCGTCGTGTGCTTCATCGGGCCACACAAGTCTGTGTGCACGATATCCAGGACGGCTGAAGACTTCCGGTCAGTTACCGGAGGAAAGGGACTACGGGCAGACTTGCCCTCCAAGCAGCACTCGCATACTAATTTAAGGTTACAGTCACTCACCTGTACGCCGCTTGCCAGCTGCTCTTTGTTGAGTCGCTCGATGGCCGCCCAGTCGCGGTGGCCCAGCCGGCGATGCCACTGATGTTGGCAGTTCACCAGATGGCCATCACTCACCTTCAACGAAGACTCACCGCATCGCAGGTAGTACAGGCTGCCACACCGACCGCCCATGGCAACAATATCGCCGGTAGCATCAACCACCCGGCAACTCGTTTCGTCGAAACACACCGTCAGCTGCTTCTGCGCCAGCTTGCCGACGGATATCAGGCTGGTGGACAGCCCTGGCACGTACTTGACGTCCCCCATGGTGATCCGCACCGTCTTGTTGTCGGCATCGACGCCCATCAGCACTCCGCTTCCTTCACCTTGGATTTGTACCTTCTTGCCGTCCGCTACTGTGATCCAGCCGCCGGGAAATTCCCGCAGCTCCTCGAAAAACGACCTATCGCCGGTCATGTGGGCACTCGCCCCGCTGTCGATGACCCACGACGAACACTTTTCTCCGACAGTGAACGCTACGCTGCGGCTGTCGCTGTGGGCGGCTTTGGCTCCTTCGTTTTTCGGCACATTCCTGGAGTTACCTTCACCTCCCACCTTGGAGGCAATCAGCTTCCGACAATTCCGGCGGAGATGGCCGGGCTTCTTACAGTGGTGGCATACACGCGTCTCCTTACCACTGTTTGGCTTGGTTTCCGTTGACCGCATCGCTTTCTCCGGCTTGACCTTCACATCCCCTCGCTCGAGCCGACGATGGTATTCATCCATCAGCTTCGCCTTCACAACGTCCAGGGAGATGTCGTCGTCCGATCGGGAATCGAGCGCTGAAACGATGCTGTCGAACGACGGGGGCAAACTGCGGAGCAGCATGCAAATTTGCGTGTCCTTGTCCAGGTCCGTTCCGGCAGCGGTGAGACGATCGAGGGTTTCGTCAATCGTCATCAGATGCTGCTCGAGATCACCATTCTCCGGGAGATTGGTCGAGCAAAGCTTCTTTAGCAAACTCACACGGACCGAGCGGGAAGTTTTCTGGTGAAAATTCCGAAGCGCCTCGAATACACCCCTGGCGGTCGACTTGCCTTTCACCAGCGCTAGCTGGCTGTCCTCCAGCAGGAGCACCAGCGTGGCCCGCGCCTTCCGATCGGCGGCCTTCCACTCGGCGAATTCGTCCTCATCCACTTCGTCGGCGTCCGGGGCGTCGTCCTCGATGACACCACGTTTGCCAATTTGTCCCGTTTAATTTTGGGATCTGGAACTTGGCATCACTCATTGTTTTTGTTTTCGTTCTATCGTCCACTTTTCAGAAAAACACTTTTCTTCTTCTTCGCTCTTTCGCGGTTCAGTCCTCGCTCCAACCACAAAATGTTCACCGGGAGCGGATAATCACTGGCTTACGCCCTTCGGCCTTCTTGGCCGGAACACTTTTCGCACTTTCTATTCCGTTCCACAGCCGGGACCATAACCTGATGGCGCAGGTGGACAAAACGGCAGCAGAGAACAGCGTGCGGGAATCGGGATAGGAAGCGCGAAATGAAAAACACCCGCGAGAATACTTTCGATATAAACTTTATTTAGCGAATGAAAAACACGTTTGAACGCGACGATGTCGTACTTGGTTATGCAGTGAAAAATAACGGTACAGAGACTCGCTGTCGATGTCGGCGGCGTCGGCGTCGGCTCGATGGGGTCTGCAGTCGGGTGGAGATGAATTCTCTATGCGTGGCGCACCGAGGGGCGCGCTGATGTGGAGCAGTGCAACAGTACACTCTCAACACCATTTATTTACATTTTCGCTAGCATAACATGTGACACAGGCCCAAGGGGTAGTCACTCTACACAGTGTGCCTTGGGCACATAGGGCACACCAGAGGCACCGGCTGGCACAGATTAACATTGAACTGAAATTATGAGAAAACCATCTCAGCAAACTTTGAAACCAGGAAAAAATGTCCAGCTGTCAAAACGTAAAAATCGTTTCGGCAAGAATTTGTCTTTTTTTTCATTTCCATTGGCCATTTTAAATTACTTCATGTTTTAGGTTCAAAAACGTAAATCCACATTACGGACTGTTGTCTTTTTTAATGGTTTGGTGATATGAATTTGTCAATCGGCCATCATATGGAGACTACGTCGTAGCAGCATTACACTTGATCCCCACGAGAGGCTCGTAACTCCCACAAGAGCCTTTGTTTGATCAACCCCTGATGTGTCCTTAATTTCAAGAATTAAATCGTATTGATCTCAGAAACGATGGTCGGGATTTTTTGAATTTAGAGAACATTTATTCGTAATACCAATCAAGTCTAAACCCCGAAATACAATATCATTTCATCATCAGGTTTAAGGTTCACCTCGAAGGACCACCATCTGTTCTATCTTTACATGTCTTTACCCGTTACCCCTACTACCCTTTAGGGTCATAGTAAAAGTAGTAACTCAACATCTGTCATAGAAACCTGTTCCGTATTTCGTACTTTGTTCAACGTACGAGACCTTAAGTTTCGCCAGTTTTGTTCTCTTTGACATGTAGGTCATGGGGATCGAAATTAAACTTAAAAATATTTCCAACTGAACTGAATTACACGGCTTACAGAAAATTTGGCCGACAAAATCCATCATGAGAAATTAATCAAAACTACCGAAAATACTCAAGTTCTTTCCACCCGATAAGTACGCCCTAGGACTACGGTATTTAACCGGACTGTCGTGGCATGAGAACAACAGATTTGGGCAAATCCGTAAAAGAAAGTGACGATTTTGGCAGTTTCCATACGTATATTATTGAGGAATCAATCTATGGGCATCATGCTGTAGATATATGCTCCGCTTCTAAACCTAAAATATAAAATAAATAATTTTAATTAAGAAATCCAAAATATAAATAACCAGAAAAACTTGCGGAAGCGATTTTCATGACAATGGACATTTTTTTCCTTGGATTCAATGTTTGCTGAGATAAGTTTATCATGTTTTCAGTTCAGTGCATGATCCTCGGCACCTCATCACCTAGGCACACTAGAGCACACCAAAGCACACTGGTAGGCACATTAAAAAAACGTCGGCACAAATGAAGTGTGTAGAGTGACTACCCCTTGCACAGGCCCATCAAATAAACGGAGTTCATTCATCTGCAAAAATGCGTCAATCCGCCCACTATAATCAATATCCGTAGACCGTGGGGAGGTTTTTTTTATCTGCTAGTGATATCATGCACCTCGGGGGATTGATACATGCCACATTAGAAATCAAAACATTTCTGTCAGCAAAAATCTGATTGGCGCTCACCACATGTTATGCTACTTTTCGTGAAAACAAAAACATCAAATGTAAACAATAACAATGAGCGGCCCATCGGTAGCACGTCTCGTAAAATCTGGAGCAACATTTGAAAAGGGCCCAAAAGGTCTTGTGTCTTTTTTCTAAAACGCTCCGTAGGGCATAACAGCAGCCCGCCCACGCAAATGAACACCACCCAGGTCGAACCCAGGTAACCACTAAGCACTGTTCTGAGCATTATAACGGCCATTAAACAGCTTTTCAGTGCTAAGTAGCTCTATATAAGCATTCCTAATGCTTACTATAACCAGTAAGAACTAAATTAAGCCCTGTAAGCCTATATAAAGCCTACAAGCTGTAAAGAAGTTTGTCAGTGCTGTCACAGGGCTTGGAGCACATGACGTTTAAATCAATCCAAATAGATTTCGACCAAAACAGACTCGAGTCGGTCATGATCAATACATTTTAAACATCCATGTCGGACGGGATTGACGAAACGGGATTATTTTTGTTGTTGGCATGTTTATCGGAATGGTGTTGTTAAATAGATAATGGAATTCGGTTATCTTGATTATTCCATTTTTTTTTAATCAAGACAAACTCCAGCTCGTTTCCCTCTTCCTGTGAAACCCCGCATAACTATGAACCGTACTAGTACTGTTTATCATACTGTTCACAACTGTTTATTACAGTATCTCAATAGTACCGTATAACATCCGAAGCAACAATATATCAACAGTACCATGAACGGTTTTAACAGTGTGACAGATGGTTATCGAGCAAATAACAGTATGTGGAATAGGCGGTTAAGTTATGTTACAATAAAAAATCGCCAATTTTCTCGAACAAAATTTTCCGTTTACAGTTTGCCAGAAGGTCAATATACTGTCCATTTTTTGCTCAGTTCACAGTTAAGCAAACAGTTCTAGTTCAGTTGACATATAAAATCGAAATAAAATATACAGTATGCGTGATAATTACTTTATATTGCAACATAGTTCCAAAGTCTTATGGTATACAGTTCTCATACAGTTGTACCGTGTTGTTATCGGTTCTGTTGCGTTTGTAATATTTTTTGAGCAATAAAACTCCAATATTGCGCTTTTAATTACATTTTATTTACTGCTGATTTGCGGTGTGATGATGCTATACAAGGGCGTCGAAGTTCGTCCACCTGGGGATTTCGGTTCGGTAATGGTCGGCAGAACAAAACCGAGCCAGAATTCGGTACCGGTGTCGTCATGAGTTTCTGCACCGGTGTCACTCGTTAAATCTTTCTCATTTCAATCGAATGCACACGCACGCAGGCATCTTGAATATCTGGAAATGTTCATGGATTATCAGTAAAATAAAGAGGACTGAGGAAGAAAATATTACCTGAATTTGCATTATCCATTCCAACGCCATCATCTAAATCCAGCTCGACTGCCACACGTAGCCCATCCGGATTCTATTCCATCTGTAAGGATTTGGCTATTAATAACAGCGACTGACCAGATCCATATTTCCAGCAATCTACTTTCAGGCAGCACTTTTCGCCGTGTTGATGTTGTACGGTTGGTAGGAAGCATGGTCAGTTGTGCCGTACAGACCTCGAGTGGCTTCAGTTAGCCTGGCCAATCATCTGCAACTCTGCAACTTTTGGGTAGTATGAAGATGCAGCTTGCGGTGGATGGTGTTATGACTCACCCACAAGTCCACCCGTTCCATCACCCCCAGTGCCAGTGTCCAGTGAAAGGAAGGATGTTGCTGAATCCTGATATGCCTCTCGGAGTGCTTCTGGCAGCTGAATCTGCCTTACAGGAGGAGCTGCCGTCGTTGCCGTAGAACTGCGATTGTTGCTGGGTTCCGTTGCGCGGGTGATCACCGAGTTGCGGCAAATAACGATCGGGTTCCGGTACTACACGCGGTTCTGGATCCAAGGACAAGGCTGCAGGACTTCTTACCCCAAAAATAAATAGAGCAACTAAAAAAAAAACAAACGAAGCTGCCAAAATTTTCGTTTCACGTTTTGCACACAAATACCAATGCGTGCAACCATTTGACAAATTGTTCAAAAATTGTTATGTATAGTAATGAACGCGTGTGTATGTGAAAAGCGTAAGCAAGCCAATCGACCGTTTGTCAAAAGGTGCCGCTGTTTTTCAACAGTACATGACATGTTTTTATTTCCGTATAATTTAACAGTGATTGTACTCTATGATATATTGTAACAGTTTGATATGAATTGCTTAAACCATTTTTTATAATACAAAGCATCAGGCTTTGCATTGTTCAACATGAAAAGAACAGTCTGTGATATGTCAACATTAACAGTTAGAAGAATTTTACTGTTTGGAATCTAAGACAAACTGTAAATTTCTATGCGGGACGTTTCCCGACCATTTATATAAACATTGCTTCTCCTGCATCAATTCCTGTGTTCGTCACCACCAACCTTACCACTGAATCATCCTCATCCCGTATCATTTTCAACCCTCGAAATGCCCAAACTATTTTGTTTTTCATGCTTTAAATACTAGTTTGATCACACCATTCCCATGGTGCATTGGTGGAGCAGATGAGAAAGGCAACGGATTTGGACTTGATCAGGAACTCGGAGGACAACAGCTAGAATCTGGATGAAGTAGCAAAAAAGCAACTTTAATGGAAGCGAAGGAAGTTAGAAAAGAACAGAGGATAAACAATTTTTTTTCTTGTTTTCTTGTCTCACTTTTGACAACTTTCGCTCCAGAGACTTGGTACGATATTTCAAAGTTGGCCGTATATCAGCCGAATAATTCGCCAAAAGTGGCTTTTGAGCAGCTCTATAAGAGGATATAGAACCAATTAGCTCTGTTAGCCAGGTTCTACATTCGACTATAGAGCCGACATAATGCCATTTTTACGGCTTAATGGTTACTTGGGCATTATTCGAAAGATCGATGTTTGCTCTATCTAATCCACTTATCCGCGACCGGTAATGGCGGCGGCGGGCATAACTAACCGATTCGGATGTTGACGTTTCTTGGGGGAAAGTCAAAACAGTTTCATTCTCCTCCTCACCCCTTCACCCACCGTTCGGTGGCGCCAACCGATTGCGATCCCCAAGAAACGTCAAAATTCGAATCGGTTGATTATGCCCGCCGCCGCCATTACCGTTCGCGGATAAGTGGATAACGGTCTTAGTTTTTGTGAATAAGCTGAGGGGGGCTCAGGAGCGACGTGTGAAGTCATTGTTTACCAATGCTTGTATGCCCTTTTCAAATGTTGCTCCAGAAATAGCTTCACGGTTGTTTGCGAAAACCCATTGATGGGTAAAAAAATACCCATTTTGGAATAAAACATGTTTCTGTCACAAAAGGAGTAAAATTGAAAATGTAAACTGAGTAAAAAAATACCCGCTTTTTGTAGTCCTATTTGGCATTTAAATGGGTGTTTTTTCACCCGTTGATGGGTGAACAAATAGTTGGAAATAAATTTGTATCGGAGTGGGAATCGCAAGGAGGAGGAAATCTTCAATAGTGCTGCTGTGCTGTTTTATTTAAACTAAAAACTTTTTTGATTATCACCACCGGTATGTATCAATTATGTAAGTGCAAAAGTCCATGAATGTTAACAGATTCTTTGGTTTCACATTCCAGACACGTATCGCAACATAATTAACTACACAATCTTCCTACTTCGCACCAGGCAGGGAAACGCGGTGAGCCTTTTCATTGGAATAAGGAAGCCGATTTTGATCAAATTTAAGAAGACACACAAGGAGCCGAGCCCCAGAGAATGAAGAAGAAAGTTGTCGTCGGATAATGCCCGAAAATCCGGAGAGTTCCGGAAGAAAGCGTACCCCGCTGATGGAACTCATACAGACAAATAAAATTCAGTGTTAAAATAACTTATTATGTAATATTTCAGTGAAGAGTGAATAAAGATAGAATTTATTTATTCTTTAATATTATCTAATGAGCCATTACTAACATGCTAACAATATATTTTGGATTTCCTCCCCATTGCATGAATAAAAATGGGTAAATTTTTACCCATTTCGCTGAGAGATTTGGTTTTCAATAATGGGTAAATAAATACCCATCATTTGACATAAACCATCTTTACCCGTTAATGGGTAAACAGCCTTTACCCATTAAATGGGGAGAGGCAGTTCTAGAGAAAATGGGTGTTTTTTCACCCATTAATGGTTCACAAACAACCGTGGATCGATGGTGAATATGAAATATTTCTTTTCACTACACGCTAACCTGAAACTACCCATCGCCTGGGTCGTTTCTACCCGGATTTTCATGTTGTTAGCAGTTGTCAAAATCCGGGTAACCCGAAAACCCAGATAGGTTGAATCTGGGTAAAGATCTGGGTAATCGGCACTTTGTCACTTTCCGGCTTGAGAATATGGTAGCGGTCAGGCGAACGCTGGCAATTATGGGTGTTTCCTCGAAAAATATGAAGATAAATGACGGGAAAACAGTTAAATTCTTCCAGGGAACTATTTTCCTGCATCAGGTAAGTGAACAGCACACGGGAATTGGGAGCTTTTTATCAAAAATCTAAATTGGAAATAAATTAACAAAATCAAGGTCCAGGAGGAGCTGGGTACCGGTTACCCAGATTTTGCCACCAACATCGGTAACCCAGATTAGAGTAAAGGTGCCTTTACTCAGATTAGAGTAACTGCAGTTTTGCTCAATCTGGGTCGCTTTGACACCAATCTGGGTAACTGAGGGTTAGCGTGTACTGTGGGGATCACTTTCCAATTCTATTTTGCTTTCCGTGCATTAAATATTTCCGTTCCACCCCTATCCTTAATTTAGATCACGAACCGGTTCGCTGTTAGACGTTTTTCAGCAACCAAAACATCGACGGTGAACTGTCAAAGCTCGAAAAACACGGGAATTCGCATTCATAATCATGGCATCGATTTCGGCAATCGGCCGCGTTGGATTAAAATTTCTACAGGTAAAATCATATTATTGCAAGCAAAATAAGTGTAAAACAATGTCCTTATTTATTAACAGCTTCCACGAGCAGGCTTTCTGGCTCCATGTCTCCAGAATGCGGCCATACAGCAGAGCCAAGTCCGCCACCGGCGCACCAAACATTTCGACCCGAAGTGGAAACGATTGCGTAAAGAGAAGTACGTCAAGGTAGACATTCCGAACCTGAACGAAAAAGCGGAGGAATTCAGCCAGGAACAGATGAAGACCCGAATGAAGGAACGGGGCATTCTACCGCCGCGACCGTGGATGGAGCGTCCGTTTCACATCAGCTGTACCGGCGGAGTGTTTGAAGCGTACATTCCTCCGGAGGGCGATGGAAAAATGTCCGCCGTATCAAAGGAGGGTGCAAAGCAAAAGTTTGAACTGCTAGAAAAGAAAACCAAATCGATGATGGCTGTCCGGAAGATTCGAAGCTTCGATGATGATTTTGAACCGCCGGAGTTTGCCGCCCAAGCGCAGGAGATTTACATTCAGGCGCACAACTTGCTGATGGAGAAGAGTAAATACAAGCTGCGGGAAATCGTCACGGAAAGGGCCTACCCGGAGTTGATGCATAACGTAAACGATAAGACCATTCGGTGGAAATTCATCAAATCGTTGGAACCTCCGCGAGTTGTTCATGCCCGTTGCACGGATGTCATCAGTAAGGATAATATTTTCGGGCAGGTTACGGTACGTTTCCACACCCAGCAGGTGCTGGTTATTTACGATCGCTTTGGGCGATTGATGCACGGGAGCGAACTCGTTGAAAAGGATTGCCTGGAGTACGTGGTGTTTGAAAAACACTTATCGAACGAGTACGGGGTCTGGCGACTGCATGAGAAGATCATTCCGGACTGGATGCCGCCAAAGGCGCCGGCCTACATTACCTACCGGGTGGACGATGAGCCACCGGCTCCGAAGGAGGAGGAGAGCAGCAAAGAAGTTACGGCTGCTGAGGCCGAGCCGGAAAAGGTGGCCACGGCTAGTGCTTGATGAGGCTTGCAGGAGCAGCGGCCAATGTAAGTGTGGTTCGTGTTAATAATCGAGAGAATGTTAGAACAGTCGTGGGCTTTTAAGTAACGCAGATATCACTGTCCATTGGCAATGGCTTCTCAGGTATTCAACATAATCTATACATTGGGGCCATATTATCATGATTTTCACAGTCTCAGATCAGGTATCAGAATGCCGAACCTAGAGACGCGCAATTTATTTGAGCCTACATCGTCATCCACTTGAGAGAAAGTTGCATATAGGATAGTGATAAGGGAGGGACCATCTTCAAAATCCAAGAAAGTACCCAGGCATAACCTACATTTGAGCGAGCGCTTTCTTGAAAATGTGCAAGTAGGTAACCAATAAGCAGCTAGAATGCGCTTTTTTCCATTACATAAAAATCAGCCGCGTAGGTATGGGTTTAGCCCAATATACGGCTGATTAAATGCTTATCCTTCAGTCTATCGAAAATGGAAACAAAATTATGTTGAAAATTCCATACTTTTTCCCCGCTGGCTTTTCTAATTCTCCCTTTTTTATCTTTTTCCCACTCATCGCTTCAAAACGGGATGTGCTGAACAGTATTTTTTGCTTGAAAACCCCAAAAATTTTGCATTTCAAATGCTACACTATAGCTGTCATATTTTGAGAGATTTTGAGTAGCTGTTCAATAGCCAATATAGGACAGTTAAGTAGTCGAACTGCTATGACAGAGGAGTAAGCAGTTGGAATGTACATATAATTAATAGGAAACTGCCGTATAAAGTAATAATAACTATCGTTATCTTCCAATTCGGACGGTTACTTCGCAACACTTCTCCCCGAACGAATCGGGCTTTATTCCTAGGCAGCTACGTAGCTTCTCCAGACGTTCACGTTGTAACACATTCGTGAGTATATCTGCCAGCATTTCCTCCGTTGGACAGTATTGCAGGTTAATTATACTCTTTGCTTGTAAGTCCCGAACGAAGAAGTATCTTGTTTCGCTCTCGACTTAGGGGTAGGCGGGGCATAATGAGCAGCTTAAGCATTTTGCCACCAAATCCAGTAAATTAACGTTGAACTTTTCGTCATTGAAATCATCGTCATCATCAAACATTTGAAAGCAGTTTTTTCGTTCACAACAAAAGTTTATGCTATGAAAATATATTCACTACTCCACATGAGGAATATAATGCAGTGAATATATTTTCATGATCCTTGTTTTGATTTGCAGCGAGAAAACTGCTTTTTATTTTCTGAAAAATGATGACGGATGATTGAGCCTTAAGCGCAATCAATGTGTAATTTTGACGTATAATCCTCATTTGAACCTTATCTGACAAAAACTAATCGTTGAAATTTCGAATAGGGTGCGGGCACCGGTTTTGGCCAGTCTAAGGGAAGTAATTTTTATAAAAATAACCAATAATCCTATGAAAACAACCAATGCGTCAGAAGAAAGGTTTCAATCTATATTTTGAAGGAAAAATGCAGAAATCATGCCAATACTTGTTTTTTGTATTAAAAGTGGCACTGGCCAAAATAGAAGCTCTGCCGCAGTTTTGGCCATATTCTTAAGTTTGGTTTCTATTTTGGCCAATCACGTGTATTTCTGATGGGAGTGGCCAAATTAGAAGCACCCTGGCCAAAATAGATATATGGGAGCAGATTTTTTAAGGAAATATATTTTTTTCTTCCAGTTTTTAATCAAAATGTGTGGTTTTCACAGCTGTAATCATCATATTGTATTAGGATCTACTAGTAAAAAATAAATTTACGCCGATTTAGATCGCAACAGGCTCAATACCGCACTATGGCCAAAACTCCGGACTGGCCAAAACTGAAGCTTCCACCCTATAGCTATAAATGTTGCAAAATTTAATGTTTTAAAAAACGTATAAAATCGTGGATTGCGTGTTAGAGGTGGGGCATAATGAGCACCCTAGGTGAGGCAGGATAATCAATCCCTGTTTTGTACACAATCAAATCGACAATGATTCTTCATAAGGGCCTAACTGACTTGATCGATTTCTCTTCGTCGACTCTCTCTTTCGCTAATAACTTGATCAAAACAAACAAAATCATTATTCTTTTTGTTTCTATAACAACATGTAGTCGTCTTCTTCGCATTTCAACTATAAAATCTTTGGAAAACTCAATATACATTCTGTGAAAACACAAAGAGAGGATCGATGAAGAGAACTCGAAAATGTCAGTTAGGCCCAAATTAAAAATCAGTGTCGAAATATTAACTGACTGTTCTTGTCAATGATAAAGCATACCGGCAACAACCAATAAGAATTTGAGGGGATTATGGGGTTTAATTAGTAGGGAACGGTGGGGTTCCATGGAGTTTACTATTAAAGCATTTTTAAACGGTGATAATTTACAGATACTGATTTTTTAAAGATAATAAATTGAAAATTAATGATAAAATCTTACTATACGCATCGTATCAGAGAAAACCAAAAGTGAAAATCGTTTGTTTAAAATGTTAAAAATTTTCATCATTTTTCCATCAGTTGCTCATTTTGCCCCACCCTACTATCAACTTTTTAAAGTATATTTTTTTAACAAAATAATTATACAAATATTTTGAAAGTGTTACAAATACATTTCATTGACCCAGTAAACATCAAGAAATTTGATAGATACCCATTACGTTCTTATTTTGATTCCAAAACCTTATTTTAGGTCAGCTGATTCTTATAATATTTCCCCAGTACATGACCACTTCACGCATTTTGACTATTTTTTCAAAGCAAACGGCTTTTTTGACAAATGTTTCGTCATCAATTCATTGGATTTGAGGTAATTAAACTACAATCAAGCAATTTGCTTTGAAAATTTGGAAATTTACAGTGAAAATACAAGGTGCTCATTATGCCCCACCTGCTCATTATACCCCGCCTACCCCTAATACAATTTTAATTATCTTCACTTACCTTTATCGGAGGATATTGAAGTTTTTCTCCCATTTCTTCTAGAAGATTCTTGATCCAAATGAGTTCTTGACAACCTTCAGCTGACACAATGAACTCTACTTCCGTGGAGCTCAATGAAACGCATGTCTGCTTTCTTGATCCCACCGCCGAAATGCACGAGGTAACCAGAGTTCGGTCTCCGGCCCTGTTCTCATCAACATGCATCGACAAACCAGCTTCAGATTCAGATGATCCGAGATTCAGTTTGTAGTCTTTTGTTGATAATGAAGGTTTCTTAAAACTCGTTTCGCCTTTGCCCAGTCTTGTTGTGTGGGGCAATTTGATTTCTGGACTTAATTCGAAACACTCACCGAAGCGGTCAGGTTCTATACCAGACCAGACGGCTGCTATACATTAGGTATCAGTAGGTCGGCTTCATTTGGGAAATTTGTGCCATCGCCATGAACACGAGCCTATTCATCATTTACCTGAGGGAGAAGGGAAGGAAAAAAGGATGGGACAGGGGAAAGGACAGGTAAGGGAATAGGATCGTCATACACACATAAGCGTACCAGAATGGGTTCAAACAGCGCCCTGAGAAGGGCACTGTGATAACGCATAAAGCGTACAGAAGGCCTATAGCTCTTTACCACAGCGGGTCAAGAACAGCAGAACGTCCTGAAGATTCAGGTTTCTGAAGTCAGTTTCATTTAATAAGTGTTTTCCGATTAGGTACTCGGAAACGCAGTTGCGCAAAAACTGGACAGTTACATATTAAATGATACGAAGTTCCATAATCAGATTCACAGCTATCACATGCAAATGAATCAGCTTGCTGAATATTCGCCATGTGATAGCTGAGTCGACAGTGACCAGTCAGTGCTTTGACCAGCATGCTGCAATTCTGCTTTGACAGATTTGTTAGATACTATGCCACCCCTAGAGATGGCTCAGTACAATACAATTTTGTTTGACGACATGACTCGAAACTATTCCAGTATTGTCTGTGTTGAGTAGCAGCCCAGGTGTGAATCTGAAGCTTTACCCAACACTTCGATATCGGAATAGCTGGCTCAGGGCCAATGAAGTCATGTGATGCTCCAGTGTGAGCTAACTCATTGGCCAATTCATTTCCAGCAATGGAAGAATGGCCAGATATCCATACAAGGTGAACAGCATTTGCTGAATTCAGCTCCTCGATGTGAGTTCGACAAGCGATAACTATCTTCGACCTGGAGTTGGCCGAAGCAAGTGCCTTAATAGCAGTCTGGCTATCTGAACAAAAGTATATTACTTTGCTGATTGCAATCCGCACATAAGAGCAAAGATTTCGGCCTGAAAAACGGTGCAGTGTCTACCAACACTGCAAAATATTTTTGCTGGTAATCAGCAAACTTTGCTGATTTTTGGCGTGCTGATTGCATTCAGCAATACAAATTACTGAATATCAGCAATGATGTTTCTACTTGCTGAACCATCCAGCAATTTTGACAGTTGATCAGCAAAGTTGTGCTGAAATTCAGCAAAAATGTTGCTGAAATTCAGCAATTTCTTTTGCTGATTTTTGGCGTGCTGGAAGCATTTCAAAAATTTTGGTGTGAAGTGAATAAGACTGATGCAGCCTTAGCTCACGAGAACAAACACCAGCACCTGCTCGACCTTCGAGAAAGGAGCCATCAGTGTAACATACGATGCCGTCTGAAAAACTTCTCTCCAGATAACCAGATGTCCACTCTTCCCGGGAAGGCAATTTCGTGGAAAATGTCCAATATGGAAAATTACAAGCAATTGTAAGATCCCTTGGAGCAAGGACAACTTTGTCCCAATTCACCAAAAGGGGAAACAACGAAATGTGTGTTGAACTGCGGTTCACAGGAGTTTCCTCTAGTAAACCGAATACCCATAGACGGTAAGTGCAAGAAACTACTTCTTGTTTGAGAAGAAAGTGTAGTGGGGCAGCGTCAAAGAGAACTACTAAACAACTCAATAGATACGATCTACAACCTTGGTTCTGTTTCGAAGCATTGTTTTCAAGTTCCATCGGAACAAAATCAAGGGACGTTGTTGTAACCAGCGACAGAGACAGGGTTCAGAGGACGTTGGTGGCCATAGCATGGTTTTTCGGCGAAACAGAAAAGCACAACACACAACTCGCAGCCTATCGGTTCTTTATCCCATACCACTGATTTTCTTTATTTTTATTGATGTTTGTCCTGTTACATAGTGTTACACAGCTGGTTCATTCTTCCATACAATAGCTCGATTAAATATGTTGTTCATTTTGTTTTCTGATGGTGGTTGATTTTTTTTTGCGGGTGTGAAAAGTATAGGTTCTTCTAAGTTGTCAGTTTTCAAAGGTCAAACTCGAATTTTGTTCGATTTCATCAACAATTTCAATTCATCACCAGAAGGGTGGTTCTACAGATTCGTTCGTTGGTGGCTTACACTGGTGGCTAGATGTAGACATTTGTGTTACCTGTGACAGAAATGTGTAAATACCTAAAACGACCGACGACGTTCGGCTATACAGGAAATGTTCCGGTCTGAATGAGTGTGTGTGTGTGGGTATAGTTTGTAAACTCTGTGTTGGAAAGCATCTCCCAAACTACGACTTCGAATAGCTTCAGCTGTTGATAAGCTACGTTTTTTCTTTTGTCCTTTAATGATGTATTATTGATCAAGTGTTTTTTTGTTCAATTTTAAGTTCCATATTTTAACTAATATTTATATTCATTACGATTACAACAATATCTATATATTATATTATCTTTTATATACTTTCCTTGTCGCTAGCATTATCTTAGTTTAAGTCTAATTAATTCATGATTTAAAACTTTGTTTGCTTCTATTTCCTTATCCGAATCCGAGAAAAAAGATAGAAGCCGTTGATTGAAACAAATACTGATTTCTCTATTGTTTGTTTTTTTGTGTGTAAAGAAGAAAACGAGAAAGGAGCAGAAAATTGCAAAATCAATTGAGAAGAATCGGTTTGATCACATGGATTGTATTGTTTTGTGCAGTTCCATCCTTTAATTCACGTTTTTTTTCATCCTTCCTTAAACCAACAGATGGTGTTGTTGGTCGACACTAACACACCGATACATTGAGGATCTTTTTAAACGACACACACACTTGTTTGTTTTAATACGACAACTGAAAAGTAGTTTAATGTTTCATACTTTGCCATTGCTTCAGCATTCAGCAAATATCCGTTTGGCGATTATCGTGATTGTATTTGACCTATCCGTTTTGGAAATTTGGTGTAAGCAAAGCAAGATGCTGCGGCAGAAGGTCTTAAAACACTTTACTACTTTTAACAGATGCTGAAATCTACCGATTACACTGAAAAAAAGTATTTTTTTCCAGTGTCGACATGACGAGAAGTTCAATAAATTCACTGTTTTCGCACTGAATTAGAGGAATGGAAGCATAATCAAACCGAAGTCTTGCTTAGTAGAAAATAAAGAAATCATTTTGTTTGTATTGCAACCGTGCCAAATTTAAACCTGACGAAGGAATGTTTTCACCTTGATTTTGCTCTAAATAGTATTAAATGTAAAACGATCAATTTGTTTTTCCATAACATTGTTTTATGCGAACACGATTTTCGTAATTGAATACCCTTACTAAACAACATTTCTTTTTCTGTAACTTGTCTCAAGAGCACTAATAAAAGTATTTTCAATTAAAAAGATAACAAATGAATACAAACTAGTTGAATGAAAAAATCAGGAAAAATAACTCACAAAAACAAAAAAAGAAGTTACAAGAATTGCAGAAACCTACTATCGGCACCAGATGAAAGGATGGCATTTGGACCGAGACTCAATTTTTTCGTTGATGTCATCAGCGAAAAAATATCGCCTCGAGCACCTCGAGAAAGTCGCCATATAGGTCACGAAGAATCCCAGCAGATGTGGTTCTGGGGTACGATCAACAGTAAACGGTTTTGAGTAGGCGTCATCCTCAGGGACACATAGGCGACCTTCTCGTGGAGTCCTCGAGGCCCGATTGCCGCCTAAATTAGCATTCCAAACTGTTGTATAAGCTTTAAGTCTGGTGGAACACTGACCCTGGACCATATATAACGTCACATAACAATGTGTGTTGTGGAGAATGAGAGTAGTTCAAAGATCTTACCGTTGAACATGTGTTTTTTTTTTGTTTTCTTTTTCCTTGTAGGTTAGCTGAAAATTCTTCGGAGCGAAAAATGGCGAAAATATAAAGACAAAAACGGGGGGCGTCTGTGTGTGGGTGAAGCGAACATAAAGCGAACTGCTGCTGCAAGCTCTGCTTAGTCGGTAAACTTGCGGTTCAGGTTACGACCGAACAGAGCGTTACGGATCTCCGGTATCAGCTGCTGGGCGATCAGCTCCAACCGGGACTCCAAGGTGTTGGAGACCTGCAACAGAGAGGGAGAGGGAGAATGGTTTCAATAAGGTGAGTAGTTATTGTAATCTGTTATACTGTCTCCACACATAAGTGATGCCTCACTAACATTCCTTCCCTTCCTCGATATGCGTAAGGAAGTGACCAGTAATTCTGTTGACTTAAAAGCTTTAGGGTCTCAAAGATACGCAAAGAGGAAGGTAAGTAATATCACTACTTTTCCCAGTATCTTCGAAAAAGTACATTGTGGTGACAAAACAAGAAAAACTGATAAATTATATCAAATCCTCCACCATACCTTGATGCGAGACGACTGCGTAACAAGTTCGACTCCTCCGGTGGCATCAGCTGGCAGATAGAAGTCGGTGTCCAGGGTGACAACGACATCCTTTCCGGAAGTGCTCTTGTAAGCCTCCACCGCCGATGGCAGGATGTTCTGGATCAGCTGGGCATCGGCCTGGCGACCACGAACGACCACGTTGGCTTCCATGAGCTACACAAGGGAAGAACAAAAAAGATCACACATTAGCTTGGAAGGTAAGCATAACGCGAACGGCGATCCATACCTGCAGCAGTCCCTGAGTGATGAGAGCGGAGAGAATCTCACCGTAGCGAGCTGGGTCGCGGGTGACCTCTCCCAGCCGACGTCTGCATTCCTCGAGCACGCTGCCTACGTGATCTTCACGTACTTTGAGCACCTACCATCGCGAGAGAAATCGAACGAAACGATTATTACAATCAATATTTCCAGTGAATGAAACACGCACCTTCAGACGGGCCTGGTTCAACATGTTCGAAGACTGGATCTTCTTCTGCAGCTCGACCTGCTTTTCCTTCTTCTCGTAGTACTCCATGATCTTCAGGCGCTGCTGCTGCACCAGGCGACCCTTCTCGATGTTGAACTCCTCCTCGGCCTTGGCGTCGATTTCTTCCGCCTTTTCGTTGGCCTCCTGCTCGATGAAGGCCATCATGTGCTTGATCTGTGTGATGAGAAAGGTTGGAAATTAGCAAATTGTTATAATTTGAGTTTCTGTAGATTTTTTTTTAAAACATGCATGCAGCTAGATCCTTCCTATATGGAGGTACGATTTTGCTACTTTCCCCGAGGCCCATATTCAGTTTCAGCCGAGGTACATATCCCGAACGCCAACCTGGAGGTATATATCAGTTTATTCTCAACCTTTGTTTTGAGTAATCTGAAAACTACTTTATTAATCCCCAAATTAAACCACCGTTGAACATTACTCCGACATACCAGGGAATGTTCCGCTCGATCAACTGATCCATAAAAACGTTGGAGTTTGACCCAAAACACGGTGATAACTGGCGTTGCTGACTCCCCAAACCTGGCACCACCTTTTGGTTGCGACTGACCTCACTTCTACTCTGTAGATTCGAGACGATATATACGTTAGCCAATGAAACAGCGTTCCGATCAGCACGTCTCTTCCCAAGTAACAATTTGAATTCCTTTTAGATTTGATTATTTTTATGGAGGCTTTATCACAGCATGACCAATTCATGGAACATTTGTAGTTGTTTTTATCAAGAGAAAACAATCTTCGTTCGTTTGCGGTTTTTAAGTTGTCTTCAAGTTAATTTTGAAATTCGCGCATAAAACAACTGAATTTACAAGAGCATTAAATCTTATAATAAGTTTTAAGGTGTATTTGAAGTTATTTTCAACACATAACATCAACATATTTTATTAAAAGTTCATGCTTCGTTTATTCAAGTGCATTTCATCTGGCTAATCCTCCTTTAAAAACTTCTTGAAGCCTTCTATTCTTGAGCTAGAGCCATTACTCTGGAACAAGAACTATGCGAAATAATGATAAGACAACGAACTATTTTTCAATCCAAATAATGAATGTAACAAATTGGTTGAAAAACCGCGTTCTCATGCAAATATTAACACATAAACATGTTTTCTCACTGATAATTTAGCCATTCTTGTGCTAAAAAGTAATCATGTCAACGAAATAATGATTTTACGGCCAATCAAAAATGCGAGTAGCTGGCTGCTGTCGTCCTGCCTTCAATCAGTTTCTCACACAGGCCATAGCTATGCGAATCGAAAACGAAATGGGTACTTACTGTGACTCTGCTCAAGCTCATGCCAAATAGTTTAATTGTAGTAAGTTGCACTTCATTATTAATAGCAAAAATACAGAGAAACAAAATAGAACTGGCACATCTTGACGCGAAACACCGCGAAATGTACAGAGACAACTTTCTAGCATCGAAAACGTAAACAAACAATTGTCAAAGGCTGTTACTCTTGTATAAAACGAATAAGTTTCATTTAAGACGAACAAATCTGCCTTAAGATCATAACTAGTAAAAACAATCTTCAATAAAGGCTGTAGCGTTCATGCAAGGTGACTTGGTTCCATCATTGTTTTGAGGGGGTTTGCATTAAAGGTAATAACAATTGATGGCGGCTGCATGAGTTTTGTTCGCTTGGAACGGCAGCCATGCTTAGAAAGAATTGCAAAAGTGGCGTAGCCTTTTGTTTTTAAATGAAATTTATGTCTTCGTATATTAATGATTGATGTTATTTTTGAGGCGCTTTGTAATTTTCGTATGTTTTGGGTGGCATATCAACGAAAAAGTGGGTATGGCACGGAAAATTTCGATTCCCTGTCATCAATGATCTGTCAGGCAATTTAAATGTTTTAGCCATTTCAATTTGATGAAAATTAATTCGCAGTTCAATTATTATTTCATCCATGAAACAAATCTTGTTTGCATCTGCATAATGCTTAGGTAAAAGATTTAATTTATTATGCACTGTTGACACTTTTGAGAAAGACAGCTAAAAGATCAACATGCCTCAAGATATTCTTGTTATAGTTTCATGAAGTTCTCATAATCAATCATCAGCGCATGTACATAAATACAACGAGTTTCAAAGCAGTCTTCAAAAGCAGCTTTGAAGATCTCCTGAAGAGTGGGCCAGATTAGTCTTATGGTTGTTTTATACCTATTTTATCTCAGATTTGCAGAACAAAGAGCTTTATTGCTAGGTTTTATTATTCTATCTTAGAAATTACTTCAGGATTGCCACAAAAGTATAATTGTTACTTGGGTTCACATCCTCTGAATAAGATTATTCCGAGGTGTAACAAATGCTCTTCCCATGGTGGTTGTGGGTTTACAGAGGTACTCTAGCACTCTAGGCCTCTACTTACTAGCAACAAGGATCACACTCTAACATACTTTCCCTTTCTCAAATGATTGTAGGAATTGGGTCAGCGCCGTTTCCTACCATGATAACTTGTTGGTTATAAAGTAGCTTTACTCCAATGCCAAGCGTATAGTAGAGCACCATCATTGTCCATCCTGGGCGATGTTCCTCCAGTTCTCCCTATGGGATTCCGGGAGTTGAATAAGACTGTAGGTTGTAATGAAACTTCCTTCTTCAGTAGTGGTCAAAAGCAGAATGGACAATTTATTCTAGAGGACTGACATATATACATGTCTAAAACTAATCATAGGCATTAAGATGGAATTGTAGTAGCCGCGTTGCTATACTTCACTTCGACGGGAAGCTTCGCCTTAGAGTTCATCAGAGTCGCCGCTTAGCTTCCATCACTTCTCCTCGGGTGAACTCCTGCTGCTTCCCTGAATATTGATAGTTTCACATTGGTCAGGGGTTTCGTCAGCATGTCGGCCACCATCTCCTCAGTGGAACAGTACTCCATTCGGACGATCCCATCTTCCTTGAGCTGGTATACGAAATGGTACTTGGTATCCACATGTTTTGAACAATTTGTTGAACGTCCAGACTCCAATTGTTTAATACAAGATTGGTTGTCTTCATGGATGATGATCGGCTTGGCTGTATTAGAGAAGTCCGCTAGTAACCGGTCGATCTATAGCAGTTCCTGGCAACTTTCTGCAACCGCCACGTACTGCCTCCGTACTGCTAAAAGCAATACACGTCTGTTTTCGTGATCCCCAGCATATTGGTCCACCGCCTAACAGGAATAAGTACCCGGAGTTGGACTTACGAGTCTTTGCATCACTTGCCCATCTGCATCCACGTACATCACCAGGTTGGAATCGGTTTTCCCCAAAACGAGTTCGTGGTCCATGGTTTGCTTGAGGTAGTGGAGTATTCTTTTTGCTTCGGTCCAATCTGCCTGTGTCGGTGCGCTCATTGATCTGCCCAGAATGGAAACACTTACTGCAATATCCGGGCGAGTGTTTACAGCCACGTACAGCAAAGATCCGATGAGACTGGCATATTGATGGTTGTCAGCCAGCTTTTGGGCCCGCCTCCCTATGGGAATTCAGGAGTTGAATAAGACACAGATTGGCGTCAAATTCAGTTGAATGCTATCGTGGACAAAATTCTGAAAGGTGATATCAAGATCCTCAAGGGCGCCTTCAACGCGAAGATTGCTTCCGAAAACCCGGACTATGAGCACTTCATCGGACGCCATGGGCTTGGAAAAATGAGCGAGAACGGTGAGCTGTTTGCAGTTTTTTTTTTAGCAACAATGGCATAGTGATTGGGGGATCACTCGTTCCTCATCGACCAGTGCCCCAAGCCACATCTGCATCCACCGAAAATGGAGCCTTTTTGATGTGCGGGACAAACGTAGCACCGAAATTGCGTCCGACCATGCTATCCTAATCGTCGAGATCCAGCTGCGCATTGCTAGGATCCATCAACAGGAGCAGAAAATCAGGCGCCGGTTCAACATACGCCGACTGGAAAACGCTGCGGTGAAAATGTCCTTCGTCGAGGAGCTAGAGAACCGTATGGCGGATATCTCGGAAGGTGGAAGCGCATAATATCAATGGAGCGCCCTCAAGAACGCCTTCATCGCCACCGGCGAGAATAATTTAGGTGAGCTACGCACCCGGAGAGAACAGTGATTACAGTTAATACCTGGAGTAAGACAGAGCAGCAAAGGAACGCCAAAGCCGCTATAGAGCGAGCGAAAACACGAGGTGCCAAAGCCGACGAAAGCGAAAAAGCCGCAAACACCGGCGAAATGCGTCTTCCCTACGATGTTTCACGTCGCCACGTCATCAACACCTCAGCATGATCCGCCAAGGGTTCGACGCATTACCCGTGTCAACATCGAAGCTCCATCAGCGCAGGAGATAGAAACAGCCATCCGTAGCATGAAATCGAACAGGGCCCCAGGGGTCGATCGCATATCAGCTGAGATGCTCAAAGCTGACTCCGTAGTGTCCGCACAACTACTGCATCAATTATTCTGCAACATATGGGAAACCGCAACATTTCCGGCCGACTGGGTACAAGGCGTCTTATGTCGAATTCGTTTATTCCCGACGGTGCACTGCACCGGTGTAGCAATTGACACCGGAAAAACGAACGGTTTCGGTGCAATTTGTTGACAGCTTATGATGGTATTAGTAAGAGCGCGTGAGCGCGTCAATGACAACAATAAAGGATATCAAAAATAAACATAATCAATGTTTTCATGATTTCCGTGATGAACAAAATTATTTTTATTTATTTTTATTGTTTACTTTCTATATACAATTGAACAATTTTAAAAGTTTTCAGTAATCCTCTTGTACATGATAAACTTGTAATGATAAGTGTTACTTGAAAATTGTTATCCAATGTTTTAACACTCCTACATTATTTATCTTCTTCAAATTCTTGTAATATCAAAAGTTTTTAATTAAAAGCTACTTTTTAGAATTTAACAATTTCCGTTGTCCAATAAAAAAATATGCTAACATACAATTGTAAACGATCTACGTGCACAAATTTAACACAAAAAATGTTAAGGCTCAAATAACCATCATTCATAACCGTAATTGAAAACTATTTCACTGTTATCCAGATGGTGGTCAGAGTGCAGTGATAAATTTTCATTGACATTGGTTGAGATTTCAGTGAGAAAACTGCTTTTGAGTTTTTGCTAAACGATGATGGTTTGTTTCCTCTTAAAGGCAGTTCAATAGAAAACGTTTAGCTACAACATAAAAAGGAAAATAAATAAATGTTTTTTAAAACATAACGTTATTGAAACGCAACTCGGTCGTCCTCTATGGGCACGAAACATGGACCCTACGTGTAGAGGACCAACGCGCCCTTGGAGTTTTCGAACGGAAGGTGTTGCGTACCATCTACGGCGGAGTGCAGATGGAAGACGGGACTTGGAGAAGGCGAATGAACCACGAGCTGCATCAGCTGCTGGGAGAACCAACCATCGTCCATACCGCGAAAATCGGGAGGCTACGGTGGGCGGGTCACGTCATCAGGATGTCGGATAGCAACCCGACTAAAATGGTTCTCGAGAGTCATCCGACCGGTACAAGAAGACGTGGAGCGCAGCGAGCTAGGTGGGTCGACCAAGTAGAGGACGATCTGCGGACCCTGCGCAGAGTGCGGAACTGGAGACAAACAGCCATGGACCGAGTGGAATGGAGGCGGCTACTATGTACAGCAGAGGCCACCCCGGCCTTAGCCTGACCGGTAAGGTAAGTAAGTCATATTAAAAACGCTTTAACAACCCTTTAGTGACATTTGTTTGACTTTCAATGTAATTCAAAAGTTTCAATATTGGTTGTAAGAAAAAAAATAGAATTTTCGGTTTTTGAAACTGTTTTTACCTACAAAATGTTACTTCAGTAATATATCAGTCCAATTTGAATAAATAGATTTTTATTTTATTCTGGGCTTATCAAATCTTTATTACGTATTTTTTTCATACATCATAGATCACCTTGTGACAGAAAATTCTAATGATTAAAATCATTAAATTAATCCACATATTTGCAATAATAATAAAAAAGTGATGGAAAAAATATACGTTGAATCAACTCTTTGAAATTTCATGTTACCGATAAAGTTTTAAGATTCCTCAGCAGTTGAAATACGTGGTAATCATCGATCAAGTTTCAATAATTTATAAACGCACAGATTTGCTGTTTGGTAATTAAAACATCTCAAAATAAACGAATATCCAAGAAAACTGTTTACCTAATGCCGAAGAGAAAATCATCATTCCTACCAAAACAAAATCACGATACAAGTTCAGCGATATGCATGTATTGGTAAAACTAGCTTTGTACGTGCTACACCGCGCTCAAACTGGGTGTAGCATTTTCTTGCACCGGTGCCAATCGGGTGTCAAAACAGAACAGTACCTGCGAATAAACGAACGGTTTCGGTGCAAGTTTGCTACACCCGGTGGCAAAGCGGTGCAGGCGGTGCAAATAAACGAATTCGACATTAGTAAAGGTACCCAAAAGGACTGTTTGCGATAGCGGGGCATCATGTTACTGTGTATCGGTCTCAAAGTCCTCTGCAAAGTGATCCTGAACCGGATACAGGAAAAGATTGACGCACCTCTCCGACGGCAGCAAGCAGGATTCCGTGCCAGACGATCCTGTGTGGACCATATTTTCACGCTCCGTATCATTCTGGAGCCAAGGATGTTTTCGATCACCTGGCAATCATTTGACTCATTTGTATATAACTCAGTTCAGAAGTCCAATATTACAATGTAGTGTTCGGCAAACTCGTGGATTAATGTAGAGCACTAGTGACCTACTCATACTAAAAGATCCAAAAATCCGATCGTTTAGTAGGGTAACGGTTGAATTTTGGACCCCTAGAGGACAGCGGTTTGAATTTAATTCAAAATCAAACAGATTCAGAGGGTATTTACACATAATGTTAGTATGTTCGTAAAAGTCTCTATTGTCCGTTAAAAATAACAACAAGGTCATTTCTGGCTGAAAATTTGATGAAAATAACTGATTTTTGAAACATTGGTTTTCACTGTTTTGGACACCCCAATATATTTTGGACCCTCTTCAGTATATATTTTGGACACCCGGTGTTTAAATTCGTTTGAAACTATTTTGGAAGAATTTGCCGCTTGAATATGCTGGATCACATCCTATTAACTTGATTGACAAAGGCTGATTAGACGAACTTTGCGAATTTAATGCGCTAGAATGATAAACGTTTTTGTTTACATCTGCAAGTTTCCTCAGCACAGCAATCTCTTTTTGTAAACATGATGCGACACTCGCTCGGATGACGAGATTGGCAAAAAATAATTTCAAGGCAATTAAGGATAGGGTATCGCGCTACTTGGGCGGTGGCGTCTATATTCGTCTGTTTTCCACTATAACTCAGTCAATTTTGAACCAATTGACTTGAAATTTAGTACACGGGTAGATACTATACCTATCTCACCGCATTCCAAAAATTGTGTTAATTGGTTCAAAATTGACTGAGTTATAGTGGAAAACAGACGAATATAGAAGCCACCGCCCAAGTAGCGCGATTCCCTATTTCCAGTGAGGAAATAATTGCTTCCCGTGCAGAGGGATCTTATTTAGCGAATGATCCTAAAATTTCCGTCATCTCATCATAAAACCTGTGTAAGTTGTGATCAAAGGACACAGGGGGTCCAAAATATCTTCTTCTTCTTCTTGGCGTAACGTCCTCACTGGGACAAAGCCTGCTTCTCAGCTTAGTGTTCTATGAGCACTTCCACAGTTATTAACTGAGAGCTTCCTCTGCCAATGACCATTTTGCATGTGTATATCGTGTGGCAGGCACGAAGATACTCTATATGCCCAAGGAAGTCAAGGAAATTTCCTTTACGAAAAGATCCTGGACCGACCGGGAATCGAACCCGTCACCCTCAGCATGGTCATGCTGAATACCCGTGCGTTTACCGCCTCGGCTATGTGGGTCCAAAATATATGGGGGTCCAAATTATATTGGTTACCCTATGAGTATGTGGTATGCCGTAAATATCTGAGTTAGAATATGGCGTCTTTAGTGATAATGGATCACTAAAATAACTAAATCGGCCGCTATGAAATGAATAGATAGCGCCACCGTTGCCTTGTGTGTTTGACGTAACTCGACTGCTGTCACTGTGTTACCGTCCATATACGGTGGCGCTTTTGTTTTGATGCGGTGAGTAGCGGAAAAGTCGGCTTCAATGATCCATTGTAGGAAAAACTCTAAGGGGGTATCCATAAAGTACGTCACGCTTAGAGGGGGGGAGTGGGGGTTCCGAAAAGTGTGACAAGCAATGTATTAAGTATAGGAAAAACCAGTACGAAGGGGGGAGGGGGGGTTGAAAATTCCCATTTTTCGCGTGACGTACTAAATGGATGCCCCCTAATCCACAAGTTTGCCGAACACCACATTGTAATATTGTGCTTCTGGACTGAGTTATAGACAAATGAGTCAAATGGTTGCCAGGTGATCGAAAACATCATTGTCTGGAGCAAATCAATGAATTCCAAGAGTCTCTCTGGCGTTCAATGATGACGAAAAAGCTTTCGGCCGTTTCAATCACGGAAACATGTGAGAAGCCCGCGGGAGCAAGGGTCTCCTTGAAAAAATTTTCGATCTCATTGAAGAACAGTTGAGAGCATTTTCGTGCAGAGTACTGCACAGCGGTGTTTTGTCCGATCCCATCCGGGTCGTTGCTGGAGTGAGGCAACGATGTACACTATCACCGCTACTGTTCCTCATCATAATCGACGAGATCGTGGTATGGAATCGCGCCACTTGGGCGGTGGCTTCTATATTCGTCTGTTTTCCACTGTAACTCAGTCAAATTTGAACCAGACACAACTTTTGGAATGTGGTGAGATAGGTATAGTATCTACCCGTGTACAACATTTCAAGTCAATTGGTTCGAAATTGACTGAGTTATAGTGGAAAACAGACGAATATAGAAGCCTCCGCCCAAGTGGCGCGATACCCTAGGTGCTGTGGCAGCTCATTATCATGGAGCACCTAAATGACTTCGAACTGGCTGATAACGTTGCTCTCCTAGATCAACGGCGCTCTGATATGCAGAGCAAGCTCGATGCTCCTCAGCGGCAGGTTTTACCATCAACGTCAACAAAACCAAATCGTTAGATGTAAACACGGTCAACCCTTCCAGCTTCACTGAAGCTGGGCAATCAGTGGAGAATATTGAAAGCTTCCAATATCTTGGTAGCCAAAGAGCGGCCGATGGCGGCACCAAGATCGACATGAGTGCATGGATCAAGAATGCGAGGGCTGCTTTTCATCAGTCGACGAAATAAAATCCGAATTTTTAACTCGAACGTGAAATTTGTGCTGCTATATGCCAGTGAAACCTGGTGTGTAACAGTGGAGAACACTAAACTGTTGCAGGTCTTTATCAATAGATGTCTGCGGAATATAATTCGTACATGGTGGCCTCACAATTGGATCTCCATCGTCGATGTCATCAAAAGCCGATAGCGACAGAAATTCGGGAGCGAACGTGGAGGTCGGTTGGCCACACTCTACGCAGGGGCGCAAACGAAATCTGAAAATAAGCATTAGATTGGAACCTAGCAGGACATCGCAGCAGAGGCAGACCCAAAGGCTCATGGCGGCGCAGCCTCAACATCGAAATCAAGCGAGTCAACAGAAATTTCACTTGGTCACATGTCAAGGCGATGGCGCGAGATCACCCAGGGCCAGGATGGAGATCTTTCAACTCGGCCCTCTGCACCACCGTGGGTGCTCAAGACTGAAAGAGAAGAGAGAGCACCGCGAGCGGTAATGCTGCAGCATGGAACCCGACAGAATGTAGCGTGATATATACCTACAGAAGCGGAAGCAGCAGACCCGCATCTTTCGGGAGAAAAAATAACGCCTGGAAAAGGCGGATTGCGAAGAAATGCTGTGCTCAAGATATTATGTTTCCAGTTCAAAACCGAATTAGCGACATTTTTTCTTTTACTTCCGCTGCTTTTGCCTTACGTTAAACACAATGTCGGAAGTGGGGCGCTGTATTGTACACCTGGTACTGTATACAGCGCCCCACTTCCGACATAGTGTTTAACGCAAGGCAAAAGCAGCGGAAGTAAAAGAAAAAATGTCGCTAATTCGGTTTTGAACTGGAAACATAATATACGTATGCTTCTGGCTGCAAGCCTAAATGTGACCCACAAACGTGAGGTGATCGAAAGGTGAAAGGAGCACTTCGACGAACACTTGCATGCCTGCTTAAAATAACAAAACAAATTGACACCGGTTAGTAGTCAAGATCTTGGAAACCGAACAGCTACCGGAGGTGTGTCAGGAACCTTCTACAAGAAAGGCGACATTTTAATGAGTGAGAACTTTGTAGCGATCATCATTTTGAATGCCGCCAATAAAATGCTATTCCAGATTATCTTCCCACGTGTATCACCTAAGCCATAGTTTCCCAAACTGTGGGTCGCGACCCCCTAGGGGGGTCGCCGGCCTTCATCCAGGGGGTCGCGAGGGATTTTACTGAAACAGACAACAAATGAGCAAATAAGCAAGAATGTGAACGGTGGATGTGATCTTTCTGAGAAGATTATTGTCACTTTTTTGATCTTTAGTTTATACAATATACAGGCTTTTTCTCCTTATGCTCATGTTATTATACTCAGGCTTAATCTCTCTCAGTCTAAAGTGGTAAGAAAATACTGATCCCTCCTACCATAGTACAAGAATGCATATTACCAAATTATCCAACGTAATTTAATTGCATTCATATTTTTAAGAGTATTTAAAAACTCAGAAAGGCCAACCACATACTTTTTCTCTGACCAATGCAAGACAAAAATGAAAATAAACTTCATGTGCATTGGAAACGAGCCTCGTTCGTTTAGTTCACAAAACATCATGATGGCGCTGTGTGTCGCTCAGTCAACCCGCCTGCTGATGTTCGGCATTACCCCACGTCTCCACTAGACAGAAATGTCTTGCAATTTTGCTGCCAGAAAGAGAAAACGTAACAGAAATGATCAACACCGCTGCTTTCCATGCAAACAGCGAGAGAACATTTCTGTCATGACACATCTGTCCAGCAAAATGGCAAGACATTTCTGTCTAGTGGAGACGTCGGGTTAGTGGTCATGTGACACTTTTTGTTTTCACTTTTTTCAATATTCACGGTTGGCGAGTCCTAACTCACCAAAGATCATCACAATGCCTATTGCTTCTTCATTCCTGCCAAGATCGTGGCAATCATCCACGGTCGGTTCCATCATCGGCTATCATCGATTCCCTTTTGCATATGCGCAGGAGTCGTCCCTTTCCTCGTCTCGGGGGAAAAATAAGCATCCAACCATGCCAGGTCGAACAGCGCGATGCAAAAATAATCATTTTTATCTTTCCACAAAGCAGACAAAATTTTTAATCACACATACACATCACTCACGGGGCCTCCGGACGACACAACACTCGTATACCACTTGCTTCACATGACAGGTCCCGTGACCCCTCGGGACTCGACCGAGAGGAAAACTTCCGATTCCGATCAATTTCACCCCCTAAATTCACCTCCTATCGATGACTACAAACGATCCTTCCTCCCAACTATCCGACAACGTAAAATGTCCAACCCAAATGTTGGCCCCGTGCCCTTGGGGCTCCCATTCACTATCGGATTGACGTTTCTGCGAACAGATTTGAGAAAAATGTCTTTTCTCAGTCGCGTAAAAAGGTATCCCTTCACATCCTTCCCCTATCACCAAGAAAGGATCTAGCATTATGCAACCCACGGCACGGTGCCCGGATTCGATGGGACGACGGTCCGGCGTATGGCCACTTACCTGCTTCTGGACATCTGCGTCGCTCAGGGCCATTTTGGCAGCGGGATTGTATGACAAATGTTCAACTGCAAATATTCAGAACAGAGAAAAACAGCCAGATTAGCTTTCTGATTCCGGAGAATCTCCCACTAAACATCCCAAGGAATGTCCCAAGAAAAAGTCTGGAACCGATACGCACCGGAGGAAAAAGTGTATCCACTTGCTGCTACTGCTGCTGCTGCTGTTGGTGCAACTCCGCTCGTCGGCCGTTCTCCTTCACTACTAAGAAAATTGCTGTGGCTGACTGCTGATGGTGATTACGCGAGTAACTACGAGCTGTTCCAAATGAAAAGAAGGAAAATATCTCACATGACGGAGCCAGCTGCTGATGGGATTCGATTAGGGTGAGAGAGGCTTCCACGAGTCACGAGCGCACGCTCGAAATGCAGCGCTCAAAGTGGGTGTTGCTTTGGAAAACTATTTAAAGTGTGTGGCGCAATCACAAGCATTTTCAGTACTCGTAAGAATATTCCAAGATTTTCGCACATTTCTATCTTTCAACAGTTTCCCATATTTTGTAATTAACAGTTACTGTTAATAGGAAGCAATCAGTGAAGTACTAGATTGAAAGTAGTGAGCTGGATTTTTGTATGGTGAGATAATCAGTTCTTCGTTTCTGCAATAAAATGGTGCAAACAGCTTGGGTTATATGATTTTTTGCCTAATTTAATGCTGTTTGAGCAAAAGTTTGGGTAACTGTGTTGTTGTATTATTTATTTCTTGCAACTTCAACAACACAGTTACCCAAACTTTTGCTCAAACAGCATCAAATTAGGCAAGGAATCATATAACCCACGCTGTTTGCACCATTTCATTGCAGAAATGGAGAACTGATCATCTCACCATACAAAAATCCAGCTCACTACTTTCAATCTAGTACTTCACTGATTGCTTCCTATAGGACGCAATCAGTGAAGTACTAGATTGAAAGTAGTGAGCTGGATTTTTGTATGGTGAGATGATCAAATCTCCATTTCAGCAATGAAATGGTGCAAACAGCGTGGGTTATATGATTTCTTGACTAATTTGATGCTGTTTGAGCAAAAGTTTGGGTTACTGTGTTGTTGTATTATTTATTTCTTGCAACTTCAACAACACAGACACCAAACTTTTGCTCAAACAGCATCAAATTAGCCGAGAAATCATATAATTCACGCTGTTTGCACCATTTCATTGCAGAAATGGAGATTTGATCATCTCACCATACAAAAATCCAGCTCACTACTTTCAATCTAGTACTTCACTGATTGCGTCCTATTACAAAATATGGGAAATATGCAATCGTGCACCATGTCCATGTTTAAATGTTTGAAATAGGAGGCAATCAGTGAAGTACTAGATTGAAAGTAGTGAGCTGGATTTTTGTATGGTGAGATGATCGATTCTCCATTTCTGCAATGAAAAGGTGCAAACAGCGTGGGTTATATGATTTCTTGACTAATTTGATGCTGGTTGAGCAAAAGTTTGGGTAACTGTGTTGTTGTATTATTTATTTCTTGCAACTTCAACAACACAGTTACCCAAACTTTTGCTCAAACAGCATCAAATTAGGCAAGAAATCATAAAACCCACGCTGTTTGCACCATTTCATTGCAGAAATGGAGAATCGATCATCTCACCATACAAAAATCCAGCTCACTACTTTCAATCTAGTACTTCACTGATTGCCTCCTATTGCTTCAAACGACTCAGGTGGGACGTTTTTGTGTGGAGTTCCTCAAACGTGTGTGGAATTTTCTCTCTTTCGAGTGACAGCTCTCTCCAAAACATCTGACAGTAAAACGGTAAAAAAATATTTGTTTTTGTTGTAAAGGAACCCAGCGTAAATTGTATGGCTTCTGACGAGAAAATATTTCTGGCAGTACATTTGGAAATGTCCTTTCCTCAAAAACGGAAACATTAATGTTTGGGAAAATTTTATATCTGTGGTCTGTTCAAGGGGTTGGAACCCGAATAAAAAATACAGTAGAAAAACCGAATGTTGTATTGTTACAGTACTATTTAGAACCATATTGTTACAATAAACACCACTGTAAAAATAAAAAATACAAAAACAATAAGATGTAATGTAGACACCCATACAGTGAATTGTAAATAAGATTTTTACAATATACTATACGGGTTGTTAAGTATCGTAACAATATAAAAAAATATTTTTCTCCATATATATTTTTTTACAAAACCATATATTTTATTGTAAATGAATTGTTCGAAATACTGATACGTGGGCTTTAATATACCGTACGTTGTATGGTACACGTATGGTTTCAAACAATAAAATGTACCGTAAATATATTGTTTTTAATTGTAATTTCACTACTGGTTATAAATTTAATCATGGTTTTGGAATGGTTCTCTTTTGTTATGTTGTATTGTTTTACATTAGATAAACCATATAATGTTATATTATCTCGTCATGTTCCTTCGATAATGACAGTTCTAGCCAAACTAACCTAAACTCGTCTAAGTCTGAGTAGCCTCTGATTGCATTAACAGTTGAAGCTTAGGCTCCCATGTTCCACCAGCCAGATAACTGGGTTTCGCAAACTAAGCATTATTTGTAGCAAGACTTTGAGCGGCATGATGGAACTATGCCTAGCGCGCTAAGTGTTATTAGACCACTATATGTAGTTGCATGAAGTGGGTGACGAGGTACATAAGTATCATTACAGCGTGCTTAACCGTTATTGCAATATTGAGGCTCCAGTTTGACTGAACTATGAAATATGTACATAACAACTCATGAGAAAACCACAGACAAACAGACGTAACACTCTGATAATTCACATCGTACACCGATTTAACGGTCTTTTTCAAAATTTGATAGTTGGCCAACTGCCCAACCGTGGCGCTCGCATCGTTTTTGTTTGAGTTTGACGTTTGATAACTACCGCCACCTAGTTGGTGGTCGGCCAAACATAGGCCTTTTAGCATTGGGCGAATATGTTTTCGTGACTATGATTTGAATCGAAAAATGTTCGAAGTGTTACGTCTGTTTGTCTGTGAGAAAACTGTCAAGTTCGATTCAACTATAAGTTAGGTTAAAAAGCGAAGACGAACTTATATCAGAAGTCGTTTCACCTGGATGTCATAATTCAATGTCAAACTGAAAATGACAACCAATGTGTGATTCCGAGGGGCGACCAAATGAGTTTTTTGGTTTCTTAAACATTACTGATAATCGAGAAGAATTTCTCATTCATTTTTCTTAAAAAAAAAACAATATGTATGATTACCTCGAAACAAATGCAAAACATCGACAATTTTTATTTTGTCGATCATTGAAAGCGTTTTGTACTTGCACATTGGACCAGGTGGTTTCATAATCATCTGTATTTTCACTTCACCGACTAAAATGGATGAAGATAATTACACAGACAAACAGACGTATCACTTGGAACAAAATGCGGTTAAAATCATCGTAACGAAACATAATCGCCCAATGCTAATTATGCTGTGCTTCGCAAACTCACTGAGTAGATGGCGGTAGTGAGCAAACGTCAAAGAGGAGTGAAAACGATGCGAGCGCCGTGGGCGACCGATTTACGAACTAAAAAATATTTGAATTATCCGTTAAAAAGGGAAACGATGGAAGGTGAGTAGAGTGAGACGTCTGTTTGTATGTGATAATTAATTCTCGTATTGGTTATATATGTGTGGGAATTTAGCTGATGGTTCTCGATGAGAATCGCCCAGCGCAGCGACCCGATACACTGTGCGTCCGACGTGGTCGGACGCTGACCGAAGAAAGAGGAAGAGTCGCGGCTTGCTATGATCTCGTCAGCAGCTGTCACTCGATAGCGTAGGCGTTACCTCGAATGGTCAATGTGCGTGCGTTATCATTTGTCTGTTGACATATTGAGGGATAAGACTCTTAACACACTGAGAGATGCTCATTGTCAGATATATACCACACATTCCCCTTTTTCCCTCAACAAAAACAAGAAAAAAACCTCTTACCAAGGGATTTAATAAATGTAGGGCATTACTGCCTTTTTCACTGAAAATTTGTATTACTTCGCTGAATTTTATGACGTTTAATTCAAGCGAAGGCTTACGCGATACAGCACATTACTAAATTTCACATCAATACAGCAAGCTTTCCTATAATACAACAACTTATAACACATAGCAAATACTCTATTTGCATGACATCAACCCACTCACACAACTAACGAATAGCCGCCGTAAAATATCAGAGTAGCCGACGGTCTGTTATTTCCTTGTCCATGGATCTGCCGTCATCGTGGAAACCCAAATTTGGGAATAAAGCACCAGTTCTATAGTACTTCCAACTGTATGTTTAGTTGGCAGAGAAAAATAGTCCATTGTGCACTTAAAGTATTCAAACATATGCCTATGTTACAAGTTCATAATATAGCATGGACTCGATTATTCGCATCTTACTAACCATTGCTCTGCAAAATGTGTCATTGCCGTTCCGTTCAGTCCACATTCAGTTTCAAAAACGATTAATTGGCTCATTTCTCTCGTGCACAAGTACTTCAGGAACTTTATTCCCGTAAAATGAAAATAAACTTTCAGTTTAAACATGGTCAGAGTGCACTCTCAAACGGTTTTATGAATCAAGCACGATCTATGATCTATATTTTAAAGAATATACATATCCACCATATTTGTCCTTCTTGCCTCTTTATTAAAAAAAAAAAAAATCTCACGAATTTCTTAGGACTGTCATCCTGCTTTACACCTATCATTTTTGACGGCATGTTTAGCGATTCTACCGACCTATCAACGGCCTTCGAGGCACGGGAGGCACGATACAACACATGTGATTAAAGCGATCTTCCTTGTCCAACTTCCGATTCTTCAAGAATTGTCTTTTTACAATACGACGTTCTTCGAAACGCATCCCTTAGTCTCTATTTTGATTTACCAAATCAATTCGACAGAGGCACGTCCTTTTTTTTCGGCACCTTCGAGGCTCGCCTTTGTTTTCAATTCACGACGGCCTTCGAGGCGCGTCTCTCTGTTCTATTTCTAGACGGCCTTCCAGGCGCGTCCCTTTTTTGCATTTCCCGATGGTCTTCGAGACGCATCATTCTTTTCCTTTCGTAGACGGCCTTCGAGGCTCGGTTTGTTTCAATGCTCGACGGCCTTCCAGGCGCGTCCCTCTTTGCATTTTCCGACGGCCTTCGAGGCGCGTCACTCTATTCCTTTCCTTGACGGCCTTCGAGGCCCGCCCTTTTTTCCGACAGCCTTCGAGGCGCGTCTTTCTTTTGAGTTCCTCGACGGCCTTCGAGGCGCGTCTGTCTTGTCCATGTCTAGACGGCCTTCGAGGCGCGTCCTTTTTTTGCATTTTTCGACGGCCTTCCAGGCGCGTCCTTATTTGCATTTCGCGACGGCCTTCCAGGCGCGTCCCTCTTTTGCATTTCTCGACGGCCTTCGAGGCGCGTCACTCTTTTTCCTTCCTCGACGGCCTTCGAGGCGCGTCTGTCTTGTCCATTTCTAGACGGCCTTCGAGGCGCGTCCCTTTTTTGTATTTTTCGACGGCCTTCCAGGCGCGTCCTTTTTTGCATTTCGCGACGGCCTTCGAGGCGCGTCTTTCAATTCAGAAAATCGAACACAATAAATCCGACGGTCTTCGAGACACGCCTTCTGTCATACAAAGAAAATCAAGCCATTCGGACGATCCTAGGAACGCATGTTTTATATTTTTCAATTCAAAACGTCCATGAACGAAAAAAGAAAACTCATACCGTCATTTTATCACAACATTGCACTTTCCAATTAAATTCACATTTGATTTAACTTACCTGCCTGAGCGATTCTCACCTTTATTTGAGTTTTATTGCAAAAAAATTGCAATATAGCCTGGCAGGATTGCCATTGTGGGAATTTAGCTGATGGTTCTCGATGAGAATCGCCCAGCGCAGCGACCCGATACACTGTGCGTCCGACGTGGTCGGACGCTGACCGAAGAAAGAGGAAGAGTCGCGGCTTGCTATGATCTCGTCAGCAGCTGTCACTCGATAGCGTAGGCGTTACCTCGAATGGTCAATGTGCGTGCGTTATCATTTGTCTGTTGACATATTGAGGGATAAGACTCTTAACACACTGAGAGATGCTCATTGTCAGATATATACCACACAATATGTATCTTTCATAACGTATCAGTTTGGCTCTAAATGTGAAAATAATTGAAAAATTTACAAAATTTTACTTTTTACTTCCAACCTAAACATGATAAAAAAACAATGCGCACGCCCCTTGTGCTGCCGTCACTTCACCCAACTAACGAATCGAATTCGTTGGTTGGATGGAGGTTGTGGCTCAACGAACGAATTCCGACTGAGAGAATGGTTCAAACGTAAGAAAAACAGTATAATATATTGTTACATAAAGATCGGATGTAAATGTATAGTAGCTACCAATGTGCAAAGCTTTTAGCGAACCATTCCATTACAATACACTATATTGTAGCTGGTACACTGTATGGTACAGGAATGGTTTTCACCAAATACCCTATGGTTAGTTTTTATCCGGGAAACTCTGACACCTTGTGTGAAACACCCATTTAACACACCAAAAACACCTTTTGACACCTTTCGACACCTATTAAATGTACCACCATGATTTTTTTTCTATTTCAAGCATAATTTTTCAAATCGACGTATCTAACTTTTTCACTGATCTGAGTAAATTCATGGTCAATGTTGACGACCATTTCACTAAAACAGTTTTCTATAAAAAGACTTTTCATAAGTTTTTTCGTGCTTAACATCACCAGGGATATAGCACGCACTAGGTAAGAAACAAAACCTACTCATTCCATATCATTTTCACAATGAATTTTGATAAAAATACACATACACCGGGTTGGTTAGAGATACGTCATGCCAGATACGTCGCTTTTATATGGTGCCAGTTTGGTGTATCTGTTCCTTTTGATTTTGGCTAGATACGTCGTTTGGTTTTCTCATATATCAAAACGGTGTATCTATCAGTAAAGTTGTAAACATCAAAATAGTTAGATACGTCGTTTCGAATAATATGCTTAGTTAAACAAATTAAGCAATAAATCATCAAACAGTGATATGGATTCTTCAATTTGCTTTATGAATCATGCATGCAGCAGTTAACCCGGATTTGTTTACATTCTCGAGTTACGTCGGATTGAAAAGTTATGCTTGATTTTACTAGCATCACTGCTCTGGTCGATATTTTTGTTTACATTCTCAGATTCGCTGATTAGTGGCAATCAGATAGTTTCGTAGTGGTCAAATACGAAATAGTTTCCCTGCTTATCCATTGCCATCAAGGACCATCGTCACCAACGGAACATCGGCGGTACGAACCACAACGCCTCCTCCAGCAACCCCAATGACAATTTCTTTCATCCTTCCAATGACCAGGATAAAAAGGAACCTCCGGATGGGTCGACCTTCAGATGGAGTATGTTCCAATCGACGTCTCGTTTAAAACGGCCACCTTCATGGCCAGTAAACAGCACCGGAAGTGGAAACTCCAGTCCTTGTCGCAGTGCGACGAAGTTTGCAATGAGGTCATTAACGTGAGACAGGACACTCAGGATAGTTCAACGTAAATTGATCGATATTCTGTATAAATCCGAAGGTATGAAGAAGAGTCCAGCACCGGAATGGTCATCGCTTCTGGATCAGAGCCCGAGGACGCTCCAATCCAGACTTCCGAAAACCAAAAACTTGCTCTAATATTCAAAAGCCTACTCCGAGTAAGGTCCAAAGCCAGCGGAAAAGCCATCCTACCAAGACGACCGAAATCAAACCTCGGTGACCGGGACAGAATTCGGGATCAACGTGGAGCGCTCATTTCATCCAATGACCTCGATGCGGCTGTGGCTAAGGTGCACTAGGTCAAAGTACATCCCATGAATTGCAAGAAGAAGACGCTCCAACCACCCGAACATCGCTGCTGAACCACTTTCACTCCACAGAAGGAAGTAAATCTCGGAAATACTTCTTGCATCGGTGGATCTTTTCCTGATGGTTTCGCATGTCGCTTCCACTCCATAGATTCGACTGCAGCAGCAACAACGGGAGCGTCCTCAAGGAGGATCAGCGTAATGCCTATCCATAATGTTGACCCACCTAGTATCCCTTCGGTGCGGAACACTTACTGGAGGAAGCTTGGACATTACGACCGTTTTCTTGCTAGCGGACTGGACGAAAGTTACCCGAAAGTAGGTATGTGATTGATGTGATTTCAAATAAAAATAGCATTATGTATTTATTGTGAAATCTAATCTTGTTTATTGTTATTAAATTTCTAAATTTCCGAAACGTTGCAAAAATCGGCGATTAAATTTCCAACAGACGTTTCTTTTTCATTCTCACGAAGATTTGCTTTCTTTTTTATTCACTATGCTCGATTTACCCGCTTCCTCCGAATGTGGATCTCCACCCGTACTTTTCAGTAACTCTTCAGCGCTTTCGCCATCCAACGTGATGAATTGCCATCGTAATCCGCTTCTCGAATATCGATACTCTCCAGGCCAAGAATCCAAGAGGAATCTCGTCCCGCGACTTCAAGCGCTTCGACTAATAAACGCTTCCCCACTAAAACAGATTACAGGATATTTTTTTTATAAATTTGAAGAGGGCTAGGAAGAAACCAACGACTTCAGCACTGCAATGGAAATGCCTCTGGATCAGAACCCAAGTACGCCCCAAACCAAATCACGCGAGAAACACCGAACCGAATTTATCTAATGCCCAAAAGCATACTCAGATCGTCCTCAGAGAAATGTCGAAATGAAGGAGATCTATTGCTAGACGCTATATCAAAATCAGAAAGACCTTCCCTGAGACCTCCTTCTAAGAGGAGCAGGATAAGGAATCGGAAACTACCCTGACTAGCCATTTTTTTGTTTTTGCGACTTTGTGATAATATATTTAGCGAAACATCATATAATTCAAACGGAAAACATTGTACGATGGCTGTTACTAGCTGCTCGGTTGCGCTTCAAAACAATCGCACATTCCTCCGCCATCAATTTCCTCTTATTAGATCCAATCGGACGCGTCGTAGTTCCTCTTTTCTAGAGTGTTCTTCAACCGAGTCTTGATCGTGACGGTTTTCCGAAAGTGCCAGTCCATATCGACTGTACATAGTTTATTCCAGTGGAAATCGGACGCCACAACTGCTACATCCACCGTTGTCGCTACTACCGAAATGGAATGGATTTTGCTGTGGGTTACGATTGCCTTCACCACAACTACGTCGTTGTGATCCAAGATTGCCGATCCTTCCGCTGCTGGTATCGATCTCAGCCTGCCGAATGGGGATATGAAAAAAAGTCAGCATATCATATCGAATCATTAGTCCTGTTCAACGACGTAGGTTGAACTTGCTCGAAGTTGCTGCATCCTACTCTTGCCCGTTTGTTGACCAATGGGTAAGAGCAAGATGCAGCAACTTCGAGCAAGTTCAACCTGCGTCGTTGAACAGGACTATTGTAATCAATTTATATTACCTTCATGCCGCCGTTGAACTTTGTGTTCTTTCGCCCTTCGCCGAGAAAAAGAAACATTCCCCGAACAAATGCGTCTTTTTCCACTGCGATGACGGAGACTGGTGCCAACAAATTAGGGGATTCTGGGGTAATACGCACCACTTAAGGAAGATGCGTCCAAATGCATATAAAAAGGCGATAATTTATTGGTTTAATGCATGCATTCATTGCATATACTTTCATTCTAAGAGAAACCAAACAAAATTTCAGCCTTAATACAGTTCAGCTCTTGAAAATAACGTTTTTTGTAAAGACTAACATTACGGCTTCGTATGTTTATGCGGGGCAGTATGCACCCTTGCTCGGGGTAAAATGCACTACAACAATGGGGCAGGATGCACTCAAACAAAGGGGCAAGACGCACCACAACATTGAGGCAAGATGCACCGTCGAGTTTAGAAATCTTTTTACTTCTTAGACAAAATGCATGTTTTATAAGGTTTTAAGACAAACAATAGCTCAATTTTGTTTGCGATTACTTACAGAGCACTCATAGATATGATTACAGCTTGTTTTCTATAGGTGCGTTTTGCCCCTCGAATGTAGTGCATATTGCCCCAATCAATAGCAAAAAATAAAATAGTTTAAAACATATAATTTACGTAGATTACTGTTTAAGTTATTTTTCCTATGCTTAGCATTGCCCTCAATGAACTGAATAAACACAAAAGCATTAGATGTTTGGTCGATTTTCACCATCAAATCATTCGACAAACGATCGGAAAAATTACATCAGAATCGTGCTTTAAAATTTTATTCATTTTACTCACTAATTACGTAACGCAGATATGTAAAATTTTCCAGATGCTCATTTATTAAGACGTTCTATTAGACTGATAAGGTTTCAAAGCTCTAAAACCGATAATCCCTGAAAAACAAAGGGGGTGCGTTTTGCCTCGACAGTGCGTATTACCCCAGATGCCCCTACTGGCTCTGGCGACGAGCTCTTCTTCAACTATGATTTTTCCTCTGGAACACTGCACGACGATGGCCACATAAGCACAGGAGGAATTCACTTCGTTGGAGAACGCGAATGGTTCCTAGTTTCGCCACTTGTTCCATCGCCCATGACCATTTTATCTTGGAACTGTTCTCCGTAAAAGTTGGCGACGCTCCGGTCAGTTCGAGATCGCTGGCTCAGCTCAACAAATCTTGCCAGATTCAACCGGAAATAGGTGAATCTGGAACAATTCCTTCCTTCCAATCCTGCAGCAGTTGGTTGTATTCAGTTGAAAGCAATGACAAACAAAACAATCCAGCAGTGTTGCCAGAAATATTGGAGAAACACAAAAAATTGACACACAGAAACACCCAAAAGCACCCAAAATCACCCGAGGAACACCGTTCGACACAATTTGAGGTGTCAGAGTTTCCAACCCCTTGATTCCCATCGGATTATGCAAGCGTCGCGACGATGATGCTGCTTCTGCTGCCGTTTTAGTGACGCTGAATGGGCTGACTACTATATCAACTTTTATTTGAAAAAATAAAATCTCCCAGAAGTCAATACGTATATGAATTAGGCCTAATAATAATAAAAAAATAAGATATGAAAATGTGTTCTGATAAAATCAGCAGAATGGCTTCAGTATGACGAAGGCATAACCACCGACGACGGCGACGCCGCGGTATACAAACAAACACTCTACGTTTAAACCAATCATAGTATGAAATTCTGTAAGATTATTAGGCGCCGTCCACAAATTGCGTAACGCTCTAGGGGGAGGGGGGGAGTACATCCGAGCGTTACGGCCCATACAAAAATTTTAGGATTTTCATACAAAAAAGCGTTACGTAGGGGGGAGGGGGGTCGAAAAATGTCGATTTTAGCGTTACGTAATAAATGGATGCTGCCTTAAGTCTTTTACGCTCCTAAAAAGTTTTTTTTGAACATAGTTCATGAATCTATCTTTTCTTAGTTTATCATGAGAAATTTTGGTAATTATTATGAAATAAACAGCATTATTCAATGTTTGAAAAATCTGTTCATTCCAGCACACCTATGGGTGGCATTATTTAAGAGTGTTCGAAATATTTCGGCCAAAGTAGTTCTGAACCAAAATCAACAGATGGCGCTAGTTTTCAACGGTTTTTATTTTAAAATTTTGGACGAAAATTTCATGAACCTTTGCACTAGCTGGCATGTCGGTTCGTCGGTGGATAAACGATAAAGTTTTACCGAATTTTGTTTATTTTTTACAGAATTTCGTTGAAAACCCATTACCGAATGCTCAGCGGTTGAGATTTCGGTAAAAATTACCGAACGCGATTAGCTGTGTCGATCTAGTGTCATCCCCATAGTTCCAATCGAGCAGGAGACCTGTCAAAACGGCAAGGGTTCTCCACTTTGGTATACTCGAGACACTTTAGTCATGATGATTCCGCTTCAAAATTACTTGTGCAGTTTGCAGATGGCCAGATGGGAAAAAGTGTATATAGCGCACCACTTTCGAAGTTAGGTCCGACCCACGGAGTAAAATCTCTGTTCGCTAACTCCGATTTTGAACTAAATTGATATTGATACCTAGAAATGCCAAAATTGTCACATTCTCGGTTACATTCGACTTATCAAATCGAGCTCCAGATTTAGAGCCAGTACCTTCCAGGGGGCCAGCAAAAGGCAAAATCCCCGTAGCTCACAACAAAAACACGTTCAAAATTGTTTGTGCTGAAAACGGATGCGTTACACAATTTGTTACTGATTTATTTGCTATCTTCGCGTTGTCGTGTAATTTCGAACGATTGCACGCCAAAATTTTCGTAACCTTTTGCTAGTTTTACACGTTTTACTTAAGTAATAACTTATGGTAATGACTAATTCGCAGATGTCGTGCACTTCCCAGATCTGTCAGAGTGCCCAAAAGTGTCAATTTCCCAAACATGTCAAATTCATGTGGGCTACGGCACATCTATTCGTGGTTGACGTCCGCGCTACCCCGCTGGTACCTTCACCTTATTAATTGTGCAGTTATGTTAACGATATTATTTACAGTGGGTTTCTGCATTCATACCGTTTATATCGTTTTGCTCTCCTGACAGACGTTTTTGTTGACATTTTTGACAGATGCGTGAGAGAATTTTCGCCCCGACGGGCGAAAGTACACAGACAATAAATGGTACAGACTGAACTACTTAAAAAAGTTTAAAAAAGTTGAACCGCAGAATTTGAAATAGGAGTTTTATTTTGGTCTTTTTTCGCGCAAAAACGGCTTCGCTCAAAAATGTGTTCGGCCTGCACATTTTTAGTAAACATCCATGCCGCACATGACTGCGTTCGAAACACACATTTTTTTTTTAAATTGCTCGTACGCTCATATGAGCATGTATTTTGCAATAATTTTGACATGGCAACCTCACTGGGTTTATAAACCACCTTCAAATACCGAAAAATATTGATATTTTACAAAAATGTGAGCGTGCGAGCAATTTAAAAAAATGTGTGTTTCCAACACAGTCCCTGTGCGGCATGGGCGCTACTCAAAAATGAGAGCTTTTATTTTAGAGAGTTCAGAGTTGATTGATTTGTCTTTATTTAAGAGATTTTCAGCCCTTGGCTGGTTCGTCTTATTATTAGTGGTTATGATTCTGGAAATTTGAATATTCATTGGCCATCCAGTTCAGAGTCCACTTCCAAACTATTCATGATCGTTCAAAACATTTTATGAATGCTATTTTGGTGCAGGAGCCGAGATTTCAGGCCAAACATTTCAATAGGTCCTATCTGCATTTGAGAGGCTCTCTTTGTTCACTTTCTCTTTCAATTGGCTTCTTTATAACGGTGTTGAGATAATTCGATATTCTGAATCTGCATGTCAAACTGAGCCGAAATCCACCCGAATAAAAAATACAGTAGAAAAACCAAATGTTGTATTGTAACAGTACTATTTAGAACCATATTGTTACAATAAACACCACTGTAAAAATAAAAAATATAAAAACAATAAGATGTAATGTAGACAACTGTATGGTGAATTGTAAATAAGATTTTTACAATATACTATACGGGTTGTTAAGTATCGTAACAATATAAAAAAATATTTTTCTCCATATATATTTTTTTACAAAACCATACATTTTATTGTAAATGAATTGTTTGAAATACTAATACGTGGGCTTTAATATACCGTACATTGTATGGTACACGTATAGTTTCAAACAATAAAATGTACCGTAAATATATTGTTTTTAATTGTAATTTCACTACAGGTTATAAATTTAATCATGGTTTTGAAATGGTTCTCTTTTGTTATGTTGTATTGTTTTACATTAGATAAACCATATAATGTTATATTATCTCGTCATGTTCCTTCGATAATGGCAGTTCTAGCCAAACTAACCTAAACTCGTCTGAGTCTGAGTAGCCTCTGATTACATTAACAGTTGAAGCTTAGGCTCCCATGTCCCACCAGCCAGATAACTGGGTTTTGCAAACTAAGCATTATTTGTGGCAACACTTTGAGCGGCATGATGGAACTATGCCTAGCGCGCTAAGTGTTATTAGACCACTAATGTAGTTGCATGACGTGGGTGACGAGGTACATAAGTATCATTACAGCGTGCTTAACCGTTATTGCAATATTGAGGTTCCAGTTTGACTGAACTATGAAATATGTACATAACAACTCATGAGAAAACTGTCAAGTTCGATTCAACTATAAGTTAGGTTAAAAAGCGAAGACGAACTTATATCAGAAGTCTTTTCAGTGTCCAGTCCTTATGTTAAAAATGTCAAAGATGAATCGCATTTAATTCGGTTGTTGTACAAGGCAATTTCACATGAGAGAAGAAGAGAAAGAATAGTGTTGAACTCATCCACTGATTTACGGTAATCTGGACTGCGTCTTTCCGGGTTGACCTACATTCGTATTCCTCTCATCGCACTCTACATACCTAGCCCACCATATCTCTTGGATATGCAGTCCTTAGGACAACTGGTTTACCACTTTATTTAAACATTTTATTGACTTCAAATAGATGTTTCAACTTATTCACTTTTTTCTCTTTAATTCCCTTTGCAACAAAAATGTCACGAACATCAACAAAACAAAGCACGGAAAAAATCATAAACTGAATAAATAATTAAAAATGCACGGAAAAAGATTGTTTCGGAATAGTGAATGGTTCAAACGTAAGAAAAACAGTATAATATTGTTACATAAAGATCGAATGTAAATGTATAGTAGCTACCAATGTGCAAAGCTTTTAGCGAACCATTCCATTACAATACACTATATTGTAGCTGGTACACTGTATGGTACAGGAATGGTTTTCACCAAATACCCTATGGTTAGTTTTTATCCGGGCAAATTTTCATGAATTTTGGAGTCCGGGAACCTATTTTGAAAACAATTTGAAGTTTGTATGGGAGCGATTTGTCGAATCACCCCTCGTCGCATTTTGTACTGGGCGGAGCTGTCAAACAGCTGCCCAGCTGTCAAAAGGTGATTTCAAAAAATCTTTTTGAAATTGATTTTAGGTACCTAAACAAAGTTCTAAAAATCTGAAAAAAATCATAGTGACTCAGAAAAAGGAAAGATGAAATCAAAAAATCAATACATTTTTTTCAAAATTTAAAAACCCAATTATTGCAATGTAATGGTACACTTTTCAACTATTTTTGCAGTACAAATTAAAAGACGATTGTTTTGACCATCATTCAATGCAAGGAGACAATCATAATACAAATAAACAGCTGAGATATTAACGAAAGAGAGAGAAACTAAAGAGAGCCTCTCTTCTGCAGATAGGACCTTTAGACATGTTTGGCCTGATTTGTTCATCTCGGTGTTCATATGCAAAGTTTGTCAATAATGTATGATGGTTTTTATGCTGAAAATCGCTAAAGTAATCCCTAATTAAAATGTATTATACACTTCTGATAGGGTGAATGATTCCATTATTCTGTGTATGATCAAGATGATAGCCCGAAAGGGTTGTTAAGCACGTTGTATCATATTCTTCTATTACGGATGTTTAATGAAGACAAATGAACAAACAGTTTGTTGTTCTGATGTGCTTTATGTTTGAAATATTAAAAATAATAATATGTTAGAATTATTTTTCTATTCGACTATTTCCAACAGTTAGGCCTGAAGTTCACAGGGTCAAATATTTAACAGGGAAATAACTCAAAAAACAACATCAGTTTGACACTCATGAATATTCGATCGAGTCAAACAAGGTGTTTGAGCATTGGTTTATTTGACCCTGTATATTAACGGCTTCAGTTATACACACTTGGAATTATCCAACGTTACAGACAACCAGAGATGGCATTTCACCGTAGCGATTCACTGCGGCGTCAGTTTATTGACCGCACTGGGGATAGGAACATTTTTCACCACACCAAGAAGCCAGTTTCTCTTGTTTTGGGTGGTAGGTAGACCAAGCGCTAGTGCGTGCTCTTGCTCGTCCGCCTTGGATCGAGTGTGGCTCACTCTTTCGCGCGCATCGCTCTCCGGCGCTCTCCCGTGTTTTCACCCAGCAGTCACCGAATTATCACCATGGTGTCGCCGGGGCGAGAACTCTCCGGCGTTTCACCGCAGCGCGCACTCTGGCGCAAAAAACTCACTGGAGCGCGCACCCGGGTGATTTTTTACACTTTCACCGAAGAGAATTTGAAATCGCTCTCGCCGCACTGTTGTGTGACCTAGTGCTCAGGGAGCTAAGAGATTTATTTCTACCCACCAAGCTTGCGCGCATCCGAATCGCAGTGGTGGATCCACATATAAGAGAAGGGCTCCTGTTCAGATGCACAGCGTGAGTGGTGTATTTTCTATTTCTCTTTCCCACACTGAGGATATGGACATCTCTGCAGACAACAACAGGAAAACCATTTTTTTCTGCTAAAGCTGTTAGGCTGTTAGTACACAAGGTCAAATATTAGTCCAAAAAGAAACCAATGCTTAAACTTCTTGTTTAAATCGATCGAATTTTCATTAGTGTCAAACTGATGTTGTTTCTTGAGTTCTTTCCCTGTCAAATAGGGGAAAATACATATTTTGGACACAGCAACGCGTCAATATTTTTTGGACACTTACGGCAAAAACAAATGGAAGTGTCCACAATATATTGGCGTAACGCTGTGTCCAAAATACGTTGGTTCCCCTATTTGACCCTGTGTATTTTGGCACCGTCCACAAATTACGTAACGCTCTATGAGGAGGGAGGAGTATGGCCGAGCGTTACGGTCCATACAAAAATTTAGCGTTACGGAGGGGGGGGGGGGGGGGCTATAAAAATGTAGATTTCAGCATATTCGTGTAGTGGACCATACTTCATATACCAGTTCATTTTTGAATTTAAACAGTTTTGCCACAGAGAAACAGACGTAACACTTAGAACAAATTTCATTAAAAAACATCGTCACGAAAACGCAATCGCCCAATGCTAAATGTGCTGTGTTTGGCCGGGCCACCACTAGGTGGCGGTAGTGAGCAAACGTCAAACAGGAGCGAAAACGATGGCAGCGCCGCGAATGGCCAGTCGACCTACTACCGAATATTTGAACCAACCGTTAAAAAGGTGAACGATGAGAAGCGAGCAGAGTGTGACGTCTGTTTCTCTGTGGTTTTGCTTTTGCTTCTAACAGTTGACGTTTTCTAATAAAAGGAAAAGCAAAGATTTAAAATTTATTTTCATATATCTTCAAAATGTGTTCTCTCCAGGGGAGCGACACTAGTTTTGCCAAGGCAAAAAAACCTCAAAAAAGTTGAAAAAAGTCCAAAACAAGTCGCTAAAACCCTCAAAAGTTTTGCGGGTTTTTTCGACTTTTTTTTGGGTTTTTCGGCTTGGCAAAACTAGTGTCACTCCCCCCGGTTCTCTCCTAATTTTGGACATTAAACTTTCAAAACACTTATTTCGCCTATCGTCCATCATTTTAAAATACGAAAATTTTGAAGTTTTCAATCAAGATTTTTTTTCTTTGCGTTCCGTCATAGAGAATACGATACAACGTGCTTATCAAATCCTTTCGGGCTATCATCTTGATCATACACAGAATGATAGAATCATTCACCCTATCAGAAGTGTATAATAGTCTATTTTACGAAACGACAACAGTGTTGATATTGATATTAACACTCACGGGCTTGGGCGCAACCTCCTGTCAAATTTTCATTCATGAAATGAGCGATCAGCTGATCCGAAACGTCTCGTAAAATGACTCATACATTTTTATTAGGGTTGTCTCTTCGGACGGCTTACCGCTCACGGTCCATCTCGCCTTCTCAAGATTTTAATATCATTTTTTATATTAACATAAGTTCCTCATCTTTCCCCGCATCCGTGCCATTTCGCTCATCTGCCATTTTGATCGCTCCGCGTTTCGCCTTGTCCGTGCGTGCGGGAGTGGGACGCCTGCTCTCTCTGATGTTCGTCGGTTCACGCAACACACAAAAAAAAATCGCCTCTCACTAGTCCTGTTCAACGACGTAGGTTGAACTTGCTCGAAGTTGCTGCATCCTACTCTTACCCATTTGTCAACAAACGGGAAAGAGCGGGATGGAGCAAGTTCGAGCTAGTTCAACCTACGTCGTTGAACAGGACTACTGTTCCGTATCTTTGGCAGCAGCAGCAGCTCGCGTATTCCAATATGTCAGCCATTGTTTGAACCTGAGCAGATCCATTTGCAAAGGCGATTGTTCGGCAATTTTCGATCAGATTTTCGCGTTTTTCCCGTGCAAAGTTCGGTCCGTTCGGTGCGGCAACGTTTCGGTGTGAAATCTACGGTAAAAACGGATTGGGTTCGGCTGGGATTCCGTTCGAAAGAGGTGCATCATTTTGGTGGTTCTTTTTTTCCCTTGCTCGGGGAGTCGTGTGTGTGTGTTGCTTGCTTGCTTGTGCCCCTTCTGCTGTGCGGCCGTGGTGTGTCCCGTGTGCTGGCTGCTGGTGGCGAGGGATTCCCTTTCCCATCGCGGTTCTCGTCGAGAAGTATTGAGGGCCCCCGAAAAAAAAATCGCGTTTTGTGATCACTCTGTGGCACTGGGAAAGGACAGCCCCCGCGAATGTGGCAAGAAGCATCAGTAGTGGCAGCGAAATACCCTGGCCTCCTAGATTGTGTGTAGAAGTGGCAGAAGTGAGGAAGAGCTAACAAAAGTGGAATAAAGTGGAAGTTTTTTTTCGAACGCTTTTCCTCTGTGCGCGCTGGAGGCAGGAAAACCCAGCGAAGAAGAGCAGCTAATCGATCGTCGAACGGACGGAGCAGCAGCAGCAGCGAAGAAAAAAGAAGGAAAAACGGTTCCAGCACAGAGACGTGGAACTCCTGAAGAGGAGAAGCAAGAGTGTGTGGCAAGTGCGTGTGTGCGCAAAAAAAATAAAAGAAGAAAATCTCGGTCAGGACAAAAGTGATTACGGGCGGCGGGTGGTGGTAGGTCCGCCCGTGTTCTAGGCTGGTATGCTGATCCTGGGATGATAGTGGCGCAAGATGCCAGAGAATTTAATCAATGGGAGCCTCGGTCGGGTTTCTGCGGAGGTTTTGGGATACGAGACGGATGATGAGAATTGATTACCAACATGAATCTACATAGCTACAAACAAGGCACGGGGAAGTGCTAGTGGATTGACGTTTGGCGAGTGACAGCGGCGCTTTGTTGGGCAAGAGAGGGAAAAGTGGATCAGCGAAGAAGCGCTGTGCACTTATAGGGTAAGGTCTGGTAATTGGGGCAGGGTACAGGCACTGGTTTTGGCCAGTCTAAGGAATGTCAATCAACGACACCATGGCCATTTTTTTTCGGGCCAGTCATTATGAAATCTCTATTTTTTATGGTGTTACAACTCAATCCATGACACCATTTGCAACTATTTTCAACATATTTCCTAATCTTGATGTAAACCAAAAATGTCTCCAAGATTATTATGTATTACAAATAATTTGTATCGATTTGTAATAGTTTCTAATGTTTCTACTGTGACCTAATAAATAATTTACTACATAGCTACAGCTTAATGTTCAACCGAATAATAGGAGGCAATCAGTGAAGTACTAGATTGAAAGTAGTGAGCTGGATTTTTGTATGGTGAGATGATCAATTCTCCATTTCTGCAATGAAATGGTGCAAACAGCGTAGGTTATATGATTTATTGGCTAATTTGATGCTATTTGAGCAAAAGTTTGAATAACTGTGTTGTTGTATTATTTTTTCCTGCAACTTCAACAAAACAGTTACCCAAACTTTTGCTCAAACAGCATCAAATTAGTCAATAAATCATATAACCCACGCTGTTTGCACGATTTCATTGCAGAAATGGAGAATTGATAATCTCGCCATACAAAAATCCAGCTCACTACTTTCAATCTAGTACTTCACTGATTGCCTCCTATTACAATACAATACAAATACAACTTCTATAATTGTTGCAAGAGATCCTCAAGAAAATTTCGGAAAATTTCAAGATTACACATATTTTTATTACACATTAAAATTGTGTATTCTCCAGCGGAGAAGTTTTAGCTTCATTGTGTGAAATAATTTCAATGAATTTCATTAGGAATTACGACTGAAATTTTTACTTAACCACCTGAAGTTTAGTAGCGACCAGTTTTGTGGTTACTTCAGCAATTTCTCCTGAGATTCCTCTAAGAATTCTTCTGAGTATTCTGGTTGGAACTTTTCCAGGAATAAGTTTGCTTTTTCTAAAACTCCTCCTAGGAATTATTTTAAGGATATCTCCTCTTCAGGCATTTATCCACGGATTCCTCCTGGGATTCTTCCAGATATAATTCCTGCTAAGATTCCTTCAAGAATTCATGCAACAATTTCTTTTTGAAATCTGATGAAATCTTTCCAGAAATTTGCTAGGGTTCCTCCACGAATTCTTCTAGGATTCCTACAGAGGCTTTGTCCGGGGATTTTTACAGTAATTCTTCATGGAATTCCTCCCAAAAATTCTCTTGGCTGGCATTCCTCAAAGAATCCTACCGACATTGCTCCAGGAAATTTAATGGCAATTCCTACACAAATTCCTGCTGGGATTCCTCAAACAATTCCTGCTGCGGTTACTCCATCAATTCTTCCTGTGATTTCTCCAGGAATTCTGCTGAGAATTTCTGTTGGGATTTCTTCATAAGTTCCTCCTGTGATTTCTCGAGGAGACTTTCCTTCAGTCATTTCTCCGAGGAGTGTTTCAAGTATTCCTCCAGGGATTTCTTTTAGAATTCCTCAAGGTTTTTTTTTTGAATTCTTCCGGAAATTCCTGCTGGAATTGCTCTAACAATTTGTGCAAATGTTTCCACAGGGGAATTGCTGCAGGAATTCTCCAAGCTAATATCCCTGCTGGAAATCTCTCCTGCGATTTCTAATGCAACTACTGCATGGATTCTTCTAGGAAATTTTGCCACTAACGATTCCACTGGGAACCCCTCTAGAGATTTCTATAAAGGTTCTCCTAGACATTTTTCTGGAGATGCCTCCAGAGATTTATCAAGTAATTTCTCCAGAGATTGCTTTAGAGATTTATCCAAGTATACCTCCAGGTATTTCCCAAAGATTTCCTTTATAATTTTTGTGAGTATTCCTTCAGGAATACCCATGGGAATACCTCTTGGGATTCCTACAGGTAGTTCTGCGGGGATTTCTCAAAACAGTCCTTGCCATTCATGCTTAGATTTCTTCACGAATTCCTCCTGAAATTCCACAGTGGATTACCCGCATGAGACGCTGGTATATGGTACTCTTCCAAAAAATACTTTTGCATTTCGTCCAGAAATTTGCGAAATTCCAAGAAGTATTTCTTCTGGGAATCATCCATGAGCTTCCCTTCAGAATTGTGTTTGGAATTTATCCCCAATAACCGGAATTCCTCCAACAACTTCTTCTGGAAATCCTACAGGAGTACTTCCTGGGAGTTTTATAAATGTTTATTTTAGGTTTTCAAGAGGATTTCTTCCTGAGACTTCTCCAAGATTTCCTACTAAAAATCCTCCAGAAGTCCCTTCTGGGGCCTTTCCTGGAGTAATTGTTCAAGAATTCTTTCTATAAATCTCCCAGGAGTTTCTTGTGGGAGTGTCTACCTACCGCCTGGACAAAACTGGAAATCGGGAATTTTATTAAACAGGGAAAAATCTGGAATACTCAGAGAGTATCGTGAGTATTCAGGGAAATTTTGCACCGATAAAACCAGTGGCGTCTGGTAACCTCATTTTTACCTGTTCAACAACTCTAAAATTTGCATATGCAGGGAATTTATGATTATAATCAACATGGAAATGGGTGGTAACAACTTTTCTCGCCATTTTCTACGAGTTACTAGCTAATTTGATCCAAAAATTCAAGATTTTATACTTGTTGAACAGGTAGATTTGAGATTAGGGAATCGCCACTGGATAAAACAATAAAATATTGAGTCGTAAGAAAAAAAGAGTACCGTAAACTGGGGTGTAGTTGATCAGTGGGGTGAACCTGATCACTCAATTATCCGCGGATATAGACATTCTAGGAAGCAACAATTACATTTTAACCATTCGCATGACAATGACGTAACATTGAAATGTAATGGTAACTTCCTGGAAAGTCCATATCCGTGGGTAATTGAGTGATCAGGTTCACCCCACTTACGGTAGCGTACTTACGGTAGTTTACGGTAGCGAATTTTATTTCTTGTACATCAACTCAGAACTAGAGTTCACAGTGTTTACTACATCATCGTGGGTATGAATAAAAATGCTTTCAATTATGTAGTGTTACTGTATCCATACAATGATTTTTCCAGAAATTCTGTCAGTTCTTTCTGGAAATTCTTTGGAAATACCTCCTAAAATTCCTCACAGGGTTTTAGAAGATTCCTTCCTTTCCTTTGTCCTGATATTTTACGCAATTTATCTTGGTATTTTTAATTCTTTCCGGTTATTCTTCCTGATTCCTAACAGCATTTTTTTCAGGATTCGAACATTTCTTTCCGGAATTCTTCCTTGAGAATCTTCCAGGATTCCGGGATTCCGATCGATTTCTTCTGTTTTTTTTATGAGGAACATTCAGCATTTCTTCTAGAGGTTTTCCCAGTATTTCTCCCAGAGCTCCCGTGTGTTTCTACCAGGATTTATCCCGAGATCTCCACAAGAGTTTCTCTCAGGATATACCGCAGATGTCGTGGAATTTCTGGTAGTTTCTGTCGGAATTCCTCTTGAAGATTTTCAGATCTACTCTGGATTTCTCGCAGCGTTGCTCCCAGGAGTTATTCCTGGCAATTCTACTAAAGCTCCTCCAACAATTTTAAGCAGTTTTCAACTAATGATCTGAAGGGATTGCTTCCTAAATTTCTTCCGAAGTTTCTCCTGTGTTTTCTTCAATACATTTCCGATAGCTTTCTTCTAGAGTTTCTCCTTAGATTTCTACAGAAGCTCCAGCTGGTATGTTTCCCAAAGCTCCCGCGGGATTTCTTTTGAAGCTTCACCTGAGATTTCTTTCGGTTGTTCTCCCGGGACTTCTCTTAGGAGGGTCCTTCCTGTGTTGATCCTGGGGTGTCTCTCAGAGTTTTTCAGAATTTATCCTGGACTTTTTGCTAAAATTTTTTGGAGAGTCTTCTGGGCTACTGCAGTTATCTGTCATGGAGATCTTCCCGTGTTTTTCGGATATTTTTAAGGCTTTTCCTTGTAGTTGATCACCTAATTTCTTGAAGTGATTCATCTGAGATTATTTTTGACAGATTCCCTCGGGATTATTCGCAGAATCTCTACCCAATAGTTATTCTGGATGCTCCTTTTTGAATTTTCTTCAATTATTTCCCCCGGAGTTGTTGCAGGAATTTTCCAGAAATTTTCTCGGAATGTCTCCTGGGATAACTTACAAGATTTCTTGTGAGAAATTCTCGAAGAAATATAAATCCCGAAGAAATATAAATAGATAAATCCCGGGTGAAACTACGTGCGAAATCCCGCATGGAAATCCACGAGAAATATCTGAAAGAAAGCCCGCGGGGGTACATACTCTAGCAGAGACCGACCCCGTGAAAACCCTCGAAAAACCTAAAATAGTGAAAAATCTCGGAAGGGCTTATTTATGAAAGCAAATACGTAAAATTTTCTGGATATACCTGGGAAAACTGGAGAAAGTCAGGAAAGGAAAACCATTGATAATTTTAAGGAAAAAATCTGCGAGAAACTGAGAACGAATTTAAAGGAGGAATTCCGGAAGAATTGAAAGCAGGAGAATCATGAAAAGAATTTCGAAATCTCATCTTTACCACCAGCACTGAAAACAAACATTCAAGTTCATAATCAAAATTGTGTATGTAATTTAACGTTCATATGGTCTGTGGAACTACTGACTGAACTACTTATTTTTTTTCCAGATATTTTAGTTTACTTGGATGTCATTGTAGATGAAATGTTAAAGCAATTTCTTGCAATTAACCCGTTTTTATAGTTTTTTAATAAATATAGACAATTTATAAAAATTTGGGTAATTTTTGAACTATAAAAATTTAAAATTTCCCTCTGAAAAAAACCTGGAAAACTCAGGGAATTTTAGTTTGTTTTTTTGGGTGGACACCCTCAGAAGTTCTATCTGGAAATCTTCCAGGTTATCTTTCTAGGATCTTTCCAGGTTTCATCCAGAATCGCCTATGGAATTTTTACCGGATTTTTTTTACTAAGATTCCTCCGAGAGCTCCTGGAAATCTACCAAAAGTTCCTTTTTGGACTCTGCTAAGAGTTTTTTCAAGGAGAAAAAAAAACTGCAGAAAATCCCAGAAGGAGTTTCTAAGAGAATCCCTAGATGTACTTTCTGGGGGAATTTGCTGCAGAAATGTCTGAAAATCATCGCTGTTATTGGTCGTGGCCTTTCCATAGGGAGCATCCATTAAGTACGTCACGCTGAAATAGGGAATTTTTGACCCCCCTCCCCCCTTCGTACGGGTTTTTCCTATAGAGATAAGTGACATTTCTACACACGAACACTAGCGCACACACAAAAGTGCACGCCGATTGAAAGGCTATTCAGATTGCATATGTTATTATTGTTTTAATCGCCGCGATTTGATGTGCTTGTAGTTCATCGATTGGTTTTCGGCGAAAACCGATCGATTTGGTCCTCGCCGAAAACCAATCGATGAACTACAAGCACATCAGATTGCATATGCAAATATTACCCAATCGAATTGGGTAAAACGGGTAAATAATGATAAAACTAACGTCCGGGGTAAGAGTGCAAATATTTTCCTCGCAGTTTCACAACTACATCTACAAAAAAGGCACGCATACATTTGAACGTGATTACCACTATACTTAATACATTGCTTGTCACACTTTCACAAACTCCCCCTCCCCTTCTAGGACCGTGACGTACTCAATGGATGGCCCCATAGCTGTGAACATGTTAGCCCTTTCACCGCCACGCCCTTGTTTCATGTATTCGCGAGCTTCATCGTCTCATTTTGCAATGATCGATCGTCGGAGACATCCTGTATTCTCCTGGAATCCCTCCCGGAATTCTTTCAGGGGAACCCTTCAACAGTTCCAAAGCGATTCCGCCCAAAAATCTTTATTCAGGGATGTCTTACGAGATTGCTTTAGGAATTTTTCCAGCGCTGTGTCTCCAGAGTTTCCGACAATGATTTCTCGTATGTCTCTCAAATAAAGACAAATAAAAATTTAAATTTATTAATTTCTACCGAGATTCTTTCATGGATTTCTTCCAGCAGTGTCCCGGGATTCCTCTAGCGGTTTTCTTTCTTTTTCCTTCCCAGGTTTTCTGTTGTGATACCTGATTTCTTCAGGAATTCTTCCTGGATTATGGAATTACTCCCGGGATTCCATTATAAATTCCTCCCGGTACTGGTTCTTGTATCTATCTTCAGCCAATTCTTCTAGGCTTCCTTCAGGTGCATTTTCCGACATTCCATCTTCAGAGAATTCTTCCTGGATTCCTCCCGAGGTTTCCTCTGAGCTTCCTCAAGAAATTCTGTTCAGTATTCATCTGGAGACTTCACCCAGGATTCCTACAGAAATTTCTCTTAAGATTCTTCCGGAGATTCCGTCAGGGATCCCATAAAAGATTATTTCAGAAATGTCACCCGGGATTCTTTCACCTGGGATTACACCCGGTTATTCTAAGAGCCTCCTTTTGATATTCCGAGATTCTTTTAGGAATTCCTCCATGGATTTCTGCCGGAATTCTTTCAGGGATTGTTTCAGAATACTTCCTGAGTTTTCTTACGGGATTCTTTCAGCGATTTTTCCCGAGATTCCTTCATGTATTCCTTCCGGAATTCCTTCATTGAATCCTCATGGATTTTTTTTTCAAGGATTCTTCTCGGTATTCGTTTAGAGATTTCTCCAGGGATTCCTCCATTGATTTCTCCTGTGAATCCTTAGTTTATTTTTCCTTGATTACATTTGATGAATTCTCAACGGATTTATCCCGAGACTCTTTCAGGGAATCCTTTCGAAAATCTTTATGATTTCTTCAGGAAGTTTCTCGGAACTCTTTCCTACATGTTTCCTGAGATTCTTTTAGAGATTGCTCCAGGATTCTTCCAAGGGTTTCTTCCGTAAATAGTTCCAGAATCCCGGAAAGTTCCTTCCGGTGTTCTCTTCCGAGATCTGCCCAACCATACCTCCCGGAATTCTTTAAATGATTTATCCCGTAAAAAATGCAATGCTATTTTTGGTTTCTCCATTACAAAAAGGTCCTGGATCAACAGAGAAACGAATCCAAACTATTTTAGTACGGTCTTGCTGAATAAAAAATATTCGAATTAGATCATATAAAATCGGGAGTATAAAAGAAAAATAAGAGACATTGTTTAGAAAGATATACATGTCTGTAGTTAGCCGTAATGTAATCTGACAGGCTGACAGTCATCTCTTCACGCGTTTAGAGTTGGTTAATATCTATCTGGATCAGAATGTAACGATAAAATGATAAATTAATTGTGCTGGAATAAAGCTTGAGAAAATTATCAGATGTTGAGGCCCTCATTGAAGAAGTTTTTTGGACTATACACCGTAGACTTCCATTTTTTTCCGAGAAATAATGTTCATTTTATAGGAGCTTGACTGTGAATTACACATTTATTTAAACTTGAAAATTGTGCGACACCTTGGGCGTTCCAAACAAAAAAAAAGACAGATGGTGGCTCTATTTTGTGTGGTAATAAAAAGCAAAGATTTTCGACGAATAATACTCTCAAGTACATAAATAAAACGCAAGTGTCTTATCCAAATCATTTGATTTCAGTTCACGTACTTGACATTTTGCTTCGGAACCCTATAGAATTGTGGGATACTGGTATGATTGCGGTTCGTACTACGCGGTTGCCAAAATTTTACAGAATCAAGATGAAATGTTTGCTACTCTATATTTTTCTGGTGGGATTCCCGTAGAAGCTCCTTCTGGGATTCTTCCTGTGATTCCACCCAGAGTTCCTTTCTTGGTTTCTCCAGTATTTTTCCAGGATTGCTCAGAAAGCTCTTTGTGAGATTCTTCAAGGAATATTATTTCAAGGATTCTTCCATGGATGCTTCCAGAAGTTTCTCCTAAGATTTTTGAAAGAGGTTTCATCTAGGATTCCTTCAGGAGTTATTTCTGGGATTCCTCTAGGAACTCTTCTCTGGATTGCTCTTAAAAAAGACACTACACCGTCTTCAACCAGAGGTTGTACAGACTGAACAAGCACTAACATATGACAACGGACAACACACATAACACCCAGTGGCCCAGTGGAGAATTTTCCGTTTGACGAAAAGTTTTCCCCGACTGGAGCGGGAATCGAACCCACACTCCGAGGCTTACGAAACGTCTAGATGACTGACGCCTCTAGCCGCACGGCCACGAAGCCCACTGACTGTTCAATGTATTCGCATACACATTTCCTTCCCGTTGGAGGTGTATGACTAAACCAAGTTTTTCATCGCCATTTAGTTCTTCAGTATAAACTCTCACGGTAAAGAGTAAATAATTTGATAATCCATGTAACTGGGTTTTGATCGGGAAAACCCGAAATGTTCATTGAAGTAGGGTTTTCTGATGTTTACTCATTTGGGAACACTTGAAGCAGGTTCAAAAGAATGATTGAGACTTTGTACATTACCTTACTGTACTACCTACCGTTTTTACAATTCTTCCGACATGTTCTTGTGATACCAACGATTCTTCCTAGAAAATCTGACAACTTTACCGGACGACCCATCCTGAGCGTTTTGATACTTAAATGTTTTTTTTTTCAAATACCTGTGATTTTCTGTGTGCTTGCGATCAATCATCTCGATAATATGTCGTTGAAAGTTTGTCAATTCTTTCTGTCAATTCCTATTTTGAAGATAGCTCTTCTCGCGTTCTTATGGTTATGACTCCGCAAGTTATTTCCATGTTGTATCTCTTACAAGATAATAAGCATTGTCAAATTCTTGGGCATGAGTAAAATAGTGACACGAGGAAATGTCTGATGCTTTTTCCATTCAATATATTAGTTGAATTATGAACATAATGCCACTAAGAATGTCTTGTTAAACCAACACACGTACTAGTTGTGAGACTGATTGTAGGTTAATAATAAGGCATGCGCACAGCAAAATCTAACCAAAGAAAATCAAGCAGTAATTTACTTTAAATTAACATCAAAACATTGTTGATTTGACTTATTATATCCGTCATCCGTCAGTTTTGCACAGTACCTTCGATCGCTTGCCAAGAAATTTCTACCACCTTTGTGTCAAAATCAAACTTATTTTTTTGATGAAAGTTGTCTTTCTAAACTTTTTTTGAAAGTTCCAAGTCGCAATTCACGGTTACTCAATATTTTTCAATAGTTGTGAGTTTTAAGATGTATGAGATTTTACGTTTTTTGGAAAAATGCGGTACAATTTCCACATAGTTTTCTGCATACAAACGCAAGGATTCTCCGCCATAAGCAAGGCACAAAAATCAATCCAAATCAATACACAATATCTAAGCTTTTGAATAAGGGGTGCCAGCATTTTTTACGACATTTCCCATAGTGAAAAAATGATTTGTTGTACATGCATTTTTGAAAGTTCGGTTTTTCAAACCACAATTTCATATTGTTGACCAAAACTATGTATTTTTTGCCAAACTTCGATTATTTCTTGGTCTTTAGTTGATCTGCAACCTTTTCACGTTATAATCTATATATATAAAAATGAGTTTGAAGTTCCTTTGAGGCAACAAAACTCAAGAACGGGTGAACCGATCAGCATGAATCTTGCACGGTTTGTTTCGTATTCATGGTGGCTGTGTTTATATGTAATAAAAATTACGAAAATCAACCCAGAAAGTAAGAACATTGATAAAGTACTGATTTTTGATAAATTGGGAAGAAAATCAACATGACCGAAATGAAACCAATCTAGAGTGCGGTGCAGCAATGACCTCAACAGTTGTCAAACCATCTCAGCTTGGCAAGACAAGGTTTGCCGGGACAGCTAGTGATATATAAAACCGAATACTTGAAAGCTAACTAAAGTCTGTGGGGACGGTCGTTTTAATGTACATTGTCAGATTTTCAGCACGTTTGTGCAAAAACTTTTCGAGGACTTCTTGTTCCCTTGACTCTATTTCAAACACAATGTCAAAATATCTCCCGAAGTAAATATTTTTAGATTCCTTACACAATAAACTTTCATTTGCGCCATAGGTTGCCACGATTCGTTGAAAATTGCAAAATTTCTATCCAGAATGCGGTGGCTAAACCTTAGATTTTACTGCGTGCATACCTTAGATTACTGCACGAATTTATGCTGGCCTGCTTACTCTCACACGGAATTTGACGTTTGAGCGTTTGTCTTTAGTTTAATGACATTTGGCAAAATGAACACTTGGCATAAACACATTTGGCATAATGAATACTTGGCATAGAATGACCGTTATGCCAAATGTATCTATGTCAAGTAACCTTATGCAAAATGACGTTATGCCAAATGTCCCTCTATCTCAATGAATGTAGGTACTAGAATAATAAAAAAAAACTCGATTAATTTAGGGCCTATTTTCTAAGTCTATTTTATAAGACAAATCCTGACAAAGCCCTTCAAGCTTTTACACTTCAGAACGTGGGAAACAGAATGAAGGTTTTACCATCAAACACACAACTTTCCAGCTTGCGGAATTCTCTCCATTAGCCATTGTTTCAACACTTAGTTTTTAGCTTAATCGTCAGTTTTTTTTTGCCAAGTCAACTTCCACACTATTGCGACGACAGTGTGTTCGAATCGAACCATCAAAGCGTTCTTTCGTTCAATGTTCTGAAGTGGGACCTGCTTTTGCTCTAACTGCTGCTGCTGCTGCTGTTCCTGATGTTAACGACCATCCTGGCTGTAAGGAACTCTGTCTCCTACTTCGCCACTCCGTACAAGCTACACCAAGTCAGTGAATTTAGCAGAAGAAACCAAACGCGAAGAAGTGCCCCGCAGCTGGTTGGGGTCTTTCGTACCTACCTATCATACCTAGTGGTTGAAGTTGTCGCGGCCGGGTTGCATTTCTTTCGTATGTACACAATTTTCATTTCTTACGTGCTTCCCGTTCATTCAGGTCTCTCCGCGTCTGTTTTTTTGGTGGGTTGGTGTGTTTCCGAGAAGAAGTGTTGTAGAAGTGCAGTTGTGAAGTCGAAACCGAAGGCAGAAGAGATAGAAATAAGAGAAGCTCTGGAAGTAACCCGAAGAAAGTAGTGCACAAGTGAGCGGCCATCACCAACACGAGCGCGAGCGCCTCCGAAGTTAAACCTGAAAATTTTTTGATCAAAGAGCAGGCAAAACGGAAAAAAGGCATCCAGAAGAAGAAGAAATTGTGTGATCTTCTGATCAATCTTGTTGAGTTTTGAGTGAGCAGTGGAAAAAAGCGTTTGCAGAAAACAAAGAAAAGCAAGAGTGTGGGCCCGAGTGAGGGAAAAAGGGGAAGAAGGAAGACAAGTGTCCGGATTATGATTGTTGTTTGGTCGTGATATCGAATTTGTTCAACCAGGCATAGAGGAAATCAGTTGTTGCAGAAACGGACGCGCTTTGGATTGATCCACTTCAACAATAAACACAGCCGATCGCCACCGCTGCCATCATCGTCGTCGGTGCAAATCAACGCCATTCAAGTCACCGCTGCGAGCAAATCACCAACGAACCGTGTTGTCCGGTTTGAGTTGGCCGCTTTTCGTCTATTATAGAGGATCCTAAGGATACAGTTTTTATGAATCATTTCCCATTAAGTTAGGTAAGTGAATGTTGTTTTATTCGATGTATTTATTTCTAGGAAGCATTATGAAGTGGAACGGACTGATATGATTCACACAATTATGTCGCCACCTGTGACTTGTTCTGTTTACTCTTACTGTACCTGATAAAGTTGCCAGAATCCTTTAGAAATGCTGGTACAAAACCCACATTATGCGTATCACGTGTAAAGATTTATATTTATTTATATATTTTTATTAATGTGTATTTTAACTTATGCTAATTCTGCACTTCACGTGTAAAGAGTGCTATACTAATTTCACGCAGAATTTCAAAGGCTACAGTTTTGAAATGACGTATCGGCATGTCTGGCTACTATTTTCAATACGTACCAATCTTTTTGTGGAATTTTATTTTCCGTAATGAAAAAAGTATTTCCATTTTTATTGAACATCCTTTAAAATGTCATTCTCAAAATGGTACGAAATATATCATATCACTAGTATTTCCGCCTGTAGGGCCATATAGCCGATGCGGTAAGCCATGGGTATTCAGTACGACCATGAGGATAACGAGTTCGATTCCCGGTCAATCCAGCAACTTTTCGTAGTGCAAATCTTCGTGCCAGTTACATGATTTACACATGCGAAACGGTCAATGGCAGAGGACGTTCTAAGTTAATAATTGTGGTAGCGCTCATAGATCACTGAGATGAGTAGCAGGCTTTATCCCAGTTGGGGTGTTACGCCAAGAAGAGGAAGAATTATTTTCCTATTACTGATAGAGGGTGTCCATTCTAACAAGTTGTAAGAACGTGCTCTGGGGCAATTCTTTGTAACTAGACTCTAAGTGCAGCTACAATACGCCTTATTTTCCTTCTAAACCATAGGGGGGGGGGGGAATCTGCTCAATAGACACCCTAACAGGAAGGTTAGGGTAGTGTGAGGTTAAGGCCGTCTTCTACAACACTAATAAAAGCCAGGACTACTCTCTCCTCGATCCACTAAAACACATTCCTATGGTCGCCAAACCCTACGTCTCTCCGGAACCACCAAGAAGGTATTGCTTCAGAGAGGGGCTAGTGCACATCGCACCCTCAAGGTTAGCTGCGTAGCCTAGCAGCAACGAACATCGATGACTCGCTCTGGAGAGTCCATCACGGTAACATGCTGGCGCTTAGCCAGTTTCCCGAGTGGTCCTCGCCACTCCCTTTGTCCTCGGAAGGTGGGCAGGGTCAACCCCGTCCGTGCCCAACTGCTTTGCAGACATCAAGAACTGATGCCCACGTGCAACCCGATCTGACCTGCTGAAGGCAAGGGTATCACTACCCTTCAGGCCCTATCAGCTACACCAGAAGGTTGCTGACAATAGAGACCGACGCCACGATAGCACCGCTACCGGGTCTTCCTCTCCGCGGCCACTTAATCGCTGTAAAGGTCGATTTCGACCGCAGGGCACCGGTATGACCTACGAAGCCGACTTCGAACCCCTGGACCACCTCTTGTACTGCATCTGGACTAGCCATTCTCCGAGTCCACGCGCCACCTCCTCTGTAGCTCCCAGACTATATGGGTGATAGCCGTTGAAACAGCGTTCCAGCTAACCTCATCCCTACACATCCTCTGGACCAAGTTGTCCGGGTTTGTGTCCTCCCCGCATGTGGCAAGCATGCGGTCACGCATTGTGCGAAAACGTGGGTACACGAACAAAGCGTATTCCGCCGTTTCCTCTAAACCATTGCACACTGGGCATTCGGGAGAATCCGCATGCCCGAAGCGGTGTAGATACTGTCGGAAGCAACCATGACCTGTAAGGACCTGTGTCAGGTGGAATGTAACTTCCCCATGGCGCCTATTAATCCAACTATCTACCCTCGGTATCAACCTATGGGTCCACCTTCCTTTGGTGGACCATAGAGGCCATCCTGGCAGTCCTTCGTATGCCTCGTGTGCCGCGCATTTCGAAGCACTCCATGTCCTCACTGATAAGAATGCTGATAGGCACCATACCAGTAATGACGCAGAGAGCGTCGTGTGACACGGTACGGTACGCGCTCGCAACCCTTAGGCACATAAGCCTGTAAGTACTTTCCAGCTTCCGTCGGTAGCATTTAGTACTTAGCGCGGTGCCCCACCCCGGGCCGCCATACCTAAGTATGGACGTAGCAACACTAGCCAGAAGCTTGCGCTTACTGGCGTACACCGCAGAGCTATTGGACATCATCCGGGACAGTGCCGCAATAGCTGTGGAGGCTCTTTTACAGGCATAATCGACGTGGCTACCGAAGGTAAGCTTATCGTCGATCATCACGCCCAAGTGTTTGACGGAGCACTTTGACAGGATAGTGCACTCTCCTACACTGATCTCCGTCTGCTGCTCCGACTTGTTAACAACTGTCACCTCTGTCTTGTGGTGAGCCAGCTCCAGTTTCCTGGATTGCATCCACGCCTCCACAACCTTGATTGAGTAGTCGGTAGTCAACTTCACCTCCTCGATCGTTTCACCGTAGACTTCGAGTGTAATGTCGTCGGCAAATCCGACAATCTCCACTCCCACTGGGTACTCTAACCTCAACACCTCGTCGTACATGACATTCCATAACACCGGACCCAGGATGGAACCTTGCGGAATTCCTGAGGTTATGTGAAAGCACTTCCGACCCACCTCCGTGTTGTAGACTAGTACACGATTCTGAAAGTAACTTTCGAGAATCTTGTACAGGTACTCCGCTGGTGCTATTAAACGCATTCCTTACATCCAGAGTCACTACAGCGCAAAAGCGAATTGCCCTCCTCTTAGGCTCGAGTGCTTTCTCGGCGGTTTTTGTAACCGACAAGATAGCGTCTACTGTGGACCTCCCCTTCCGGAAGCCGTACTGGTTGCTCGAAAGACCATTTTCGCCCTCGGTGAACCTCAACATTCTATTGAGGATGATCTTTTCGAGCACCTTCCCCGCCGTGTCAATCAAGCATATTGGTCTATATGCCGACGGGTCTCCGGGTGGTTTCCCCACCTTTGGCAATAGTACCAGGCTCTGCCTCTTCCAAGCTTCTGGGAAAACTCCCTCGTCCAGGCATTTCTGCATAGCAGACCTGAACATCTCCAGAGCCCTTGCAATAGCTACTTTTAAGGCCAGGTTCGGAACTCCGTCCGGACCTGGGGCCTTACCTACGCTAAGGGACTTTGCTATCCCCGCAAGTTCCACATCGGTGACCCTCTCCTCATCGCCAGCCCCAGCCCCCGGCGAAAGGAGGCCAAGGACTAGGATCAAGACGCGGAAAAAGTCCTCCAATGATCCCCTCCAACATCTCTGGAGATGGCCCTGTAGGAGCCATCACATCTCTCGTCTTGGCCATAACGATCCTGTAAGCGTCACCCCACGGGTTCGTATTGGCACTCTGACAGAGACCCTCAAAGCAGGCCTTTTTGCTTGCTCTTATCTCGGTCTTGAGCGCGGCTTTTGCAGCGGCGAACACCACCCGCCGTTCGTTTTGCTCTTCCTCTGATCGTGCTCGCTGCATCCGCCGCCTAGCCCATAGGCAGGCGCGGCGCAGGTCCGCAATCGCGTCGGTCCACCAGTAAGCCGGTGGCCTCCCATTTCTAGGGTGGACTCGCCTAGGCATGGTCGTATCACACGCACGTGAGAGCACCGCTACCAGCTCGTCGCCGTCTAAACCGATTGAGTTTCGCTCACGGTGGAGCGCCTCCCTAAATACCTCTTCGTCGAAGTATGATGTCTTTCACCTGCGAGGGCTTGGCCTTGGCCAAGCCGCCTCTTCTTCTATCCACTGTCTGCTGTTGTTGTAGTCGATACTGTAGTGAACCGCCAGGTGGTCGCTGTGAGTGTAGCCATCATCTCTCCAGTTCGAACTACTTGTTAGGCCAGGACTACAAAAGGTCACGTCAATAATTGACTCCGCTCCGTTTCGACTAAAGGCACTCTTGGTACCGACATTAGCCAAGTCGACATCTAAGATGGCCAGTGTTTCTAGCAGGATCTGACCCCGCTGATTCGTGAAACGGCTTCCCCATTCCACGGCCCAGGCATTAAAGTCACCCGCTATTACCACCGGCCTTCGCCCTGTTAGCACGGTCGTTAAGCGATCCAGCATTTGCGTGAACTGCTCGATCAGCCACCGCGGAGGCGCATAGCAGCTACAGAAGAAGACCCCGTTTACTTTGGCGACCACGAAGCCCTCATAGGTAGTAGACACCAACTCCTGGACGGGGTATTTACCCGTCGTCCGTATCGCCGTCATTTTTCTGGTCCCATTCGCGACCCAGTTGCCGTTGCCGGCGGGTACTCGGTATGGGTCCGATATGATGGCGATATCCGTCTCCCACTCAGAAACCTCCTTACAAAGCAGTTGCTGAGCCGCATCACAGTGGTTCAGGTTCAGCTGCGTTACCTGCACTGTGATTTGTTATTCACTGCGGCTTTCTTGAAGGCCGGGCACCTTGGACCACCCATCGGATGTCTGTTGTTCGAGGATTTCCCGGTACAGATCATGCAGATGGGCGGACTCGTGCAGCTTTGGGCCTTATGACCTTCAGCGCCGCATCGCCTGCACAGTTTGCGCCTGTCGGGGCTTTTGCAGTCACACGAATTGTGTCCTGGTTCCAGACACCTGAAGCAAACCTCTGGTGGCTCGTGGAATGTCAGGTGACATACACACCAACCCACCTTTATGCTCCCTAGTTTAACGGACTTTTTGACGTCCGCCACGGGTAGCTGAACCAAAGCTATCTGTGTCCCTGCTTGCCCCTTCCGAAGCTTAACGGCTGCGGCGGCCACCTGCACATCGCACTGTTGCCGCAGTGCCGTGACGAGCTCTTCCACTTCGGTGATCTCATCAATGTCCTTGACCTTCAGAGTCGCCTCATGTGTCAGAGCCCTCACCTGCACACCCTCACCAAGGTCCTCTTCTGCCAGCCTCTTATAGGCGGCACCCTTGTGCTCCTTCTGGCGCTTCAGCTCCAGGATCATCTCGCCCGTACGAGTACGTCTAACACTGCGTACGACGGCTCCAAGACCCTCCAAGCTTGGCATCGCTTCGCATCATCTTCAAGACGTCCGAGTGCTTGGACTGTTCCGTCTTGATGACGATGGCGTCGCCTTTATCGCGCTTGGCACCTGCCCTCCTACGCCTTGGCTTGGTGTCCTGCGCTACTACCTGCGGATTCGCCTTCTTCTTCCTCTTCCGCTCTACCTTCGTCCAAGGGGGGTCCTCCCCGTGGATCGCCCTGCTCTGTGACTGTTGAGGGCCCACCAGCGCCAGCGGTCGCAACCCCTTTTCCCATCGTTCCGGGACGGGCCAGCCTTTTCAGGCCCACCCTTCCCAGCTTTCCGGGAACCCTGGCTGGGGTCCGACCTTCCGGCATTATTACCGACTTTCGGGGTAATGATTCGCCTGGCCTTGCGAAAGCACTCCTCGTCTTCTTGATCCGTACACCTTTGTTGATCTTGGTGTCGCCATCGGCCGCCATTTGGCTACCAAGATATTGGAAGCTTACAACATTCTCCACTGCTTGCCCTGCTACCGCGTAAAGCTGGGAGGGTTGACCGTGTTTACTTCCAACGATTTGGTCTTGTTCACGTTGATAGCGTTGATAACGCCGAGAAGCGATTGACAAGATCATCGAGCTTGTTCTGCATATCAGGGCGCCGTTGAGCTTGGAGAGCAACGTCATCAGTCAATTCTAAGTCATTTAGGTGCTCCATGGTGGTTCCGGGTCATTTGGCGGAATGCCATTAGGCCGAATGCCGTTTGGCCGAAAAATGAATGATAAACTGAAGTGACCGCTGTTCTCCTCGTCAATATGACTCGAAAGAACAGCCGATGATTCAAAGAAGGAAAAATATTTGCTAAAATTTTGACAGTTTCAACACCAATTAATCTCAAAATGTCCAAACTAGAAAGAATAGCTTATGATTGAAAGAGAAAATATTTGTGATGATCATAATGGTAGTGAGACTGTCAAAACTTCCTCTGAATTCTTTTGATCATAATTCGGCCAAACGGCATTCGGCCAAATGGCCGGACACCCTCCATGGTAATGGGCTGCCACATCAATCCACGATTTAGTTCAAGATCAATCGCACCTACCGGGATCTTGTCTATTACGATGAGGAAAGGTTGTGATGATAGGATAAATCCTTGCCTCACTCCAGCAACGACCTGGATGGGATCGGACAAGATACCGTTGTGCAGTACTTTGCACAAAAATGACCTGTATTGTGCTTCAATGAGGCCGATGATTTTCTCGTGACACCCTTGTGCCTGAGGGCTACCTACATAGTTTCGTGATTGAGACGATCGAAAGTTTTTTCGTAATCAATGAACACCAGCCATAGAGACTCTAAGAATTCCTTGATTTGCTCCAGGATGATGCGGAGCGTGACAATATGATCCACACAGGATCCCGTCGGAGAGTTGCGCCAATCTTCTTCTGTACCGGTTAAGGATCACTTTGCAGAGGACTTTGAGAACGATACACAGTAACATGATGCCCTGCCAATTATCCATATAGTCATGTCACCCCTTTTGGGTACCTTTACTAAGACGCCTTGCATTCAGTCGACCGGAAATGTCGCGGATATGGGAAACCGCGTTGATGCAGCAGAATAGTTGATGCAGCAGTTTTGTGTATACTACGGAGACAGCTTTGAGTATCTCAGCTGATATGATTTTATGATAACGGATGGCTGTTTCTATCTCCTGTACTGATGGAGCTTAGGTGTTGATTAGAACCCTACAAAAGTTATTTAGCAGCCAAAGGTTCGTAATTCGTAATAGTATACCTTCTGGCGTTTCCTAATGAGATGCTTAATAAAGAGTGAAATACTCCACACATGCACTGATGCATTGCTTTCAAGAGCGTTCCTTGAAATGTTTCTTCCAAAAGGTTCTAGAATACCCTTGATGGACACAATTTCCTAAATTTATATAAGGCGATCTAAAATGGAATTCGGGTGGATGAAATTATCAAAAAGGAAGGAGGCAAACTCACTTCAATGAGGTATTAAAGTGATCCGAATATACATACATTCTTCTCCTTCTTCTTCTTGGTGTAAGGAGAGCTTTCTCTGCCAATGTAAAATTTATTTTATTTATATTAACGAGATTTTTAGCCCTAGACTAGTTAATCTGGGGACCCACGCCCTATTTGCCGAAGGAAGAACTCACATTTTTGCGAGTTTGTCTGAAGTGGGATTCGATCCCAGGTCCTCGGCGTGATAGTCACGTGATCACACCAGATCTGCTACACTCTCTAGAATTTCCTATTTCTGCTCTCATTCATTATTTCAAGAATCGTCCATGGAATTCATATTTTTGCACTCTTTTTACTATTTTAATGATCCGGTACATTTATTTATTGTAACATGTTTACTGCCCAGTAATAAGTCGAAAATCTCGTGATTACCTTCCGGTCATTTGAGGACTATTATGTTCAATTTTATTTAATTATTGTTTAGTTTGAAACAGTTCCGCTGCAACTCACAGCCAAATCAAAGCCCCACTCCCACTATCTAACGTCCTAACTCCTTCATGTCCAACGATCCAATTATGCAGCCGCATGTACCCCGGTTGAGTGTGGGTTCACATCACACTAACTTTTTCGCGCGGACTGTTTTCCCAGAGCAAAGAAAACACAATCCCGTCCGTCTCGTCACGAAGAGTTAAGCATGGATTTAACAACAGTTTAAGCTTTCCAATGCTGTCTGTCTACCAGCTACCTACAACAATTGCACTGGATTTGCAGAAAAGGTCACAATGGATGGAGAAGTAAAATGAAAACAACACTGACTGTTGGCTAACCTAACCTAACTAACACACCATCGCACTCTGATTGACAGTGCTCTCTGCTGGTTGGTTGAATGATGTATGCTAAAACTCCTCGCAAGCGCACCGGTTGTTACTGGCTTTGCCTGGATTTTTACTGAGTTGGTTGATTGGTTGGTGGATGGCTTCGGATCGGAGAAGACGACGTGGTATAGATAAACCAACAGAACAGCGTGCGAACATGCGATTCTGTCAGTTTGTCCAATCTAAATAGTGAATGCTAATCCCATGGTCGATAAAATACAAGGTTTGAAAAACTTTCGGCTTTCCTTTAAAACTGATTTATGGAGGATAGTCCTCATGTGGTTCATACAGGCCTGGTAGCGAGTCACTTTTTAGTGATTTGGTCACTATTTTTGAGTCGGTCACTAAAAAGTCACTATTTGCATGAAAAAGTCACTAAAGTCACTTTTTTCAGTAAATTGGTCACTAAAGTCACTATTTTCGTTAATCTGACTACATTGAAAAACATTTATTGTCAAAATTAATGGACAAATTTTCCTCGGAAACCTTATCCTTAAAAAAAATTTCGGCTGCGCCGCCTATTGTCTTTATTAACCTTCATCACGCTGGAAGCAGCTCGCTGACGTAGTATACGGTTTGGATCGAAAATTACCTAAAGGAGGGTTAATGCGAACTATACTTACAGTTTTCTCGTATTCCGAAGAAGTAAAAATGAATGTGTGACTATGATCATAGAAGAATTTCTAAAAATATTATGCTTTTTCAATAATAACATTGCAATATTCCTTAAGCATTTTCTTTTAAATATTCAGTTTAATTATATCACCCTATATCTTCGCATTATTTCAAACTGTTAAGTATTAGATGTTTGGATGGAGTTCAGCGGATCGGAATACGATAACACATTCCCAGCTTTAGCATCCTATTCAACATCATATGCGATCGTGTGTTGATTGGGCAGTGCATTGTATTCCTCTGTATCAGTTTAATCTTGGATAAATCGAAAATTTACAGCTCAAGAACTTTTATAGTAGGTGAAGAAAAGATTCTTTTTTTTCATTTTTTTTTCAGTAGATTGCAGAACTATTTATGTTACAAATGCGAGATGAATTTCTGGTGAAACTATTGGAGGTAGTAGTGACATCATTTGATCATCATTTTTTTTTTTTACTGAAATTCGGAAAAGTTTATAATGAAGTTTATTTACTTCTGATGAAAATATTCATAATTTTTCAAATATTTTTGTCATGAATCTTTCATTCATCTGTGGAGCTTTTCTTGGAATCTTAATTTTATCAAAATGTCATCCAATATGCGATAGTGAAATTCAACAAGAAATCGGCCAAAGTTTCTTTCGCAAAATTTGCTCAACTTCTGTAATTATTTTCATAAAATATAGATCAGTTTTTCAACTGCGTCTTCGAGAAATCGATTAAACTTTTTTTTTTCAGAAATCCAGTTTCTGGGCAAGTTTTCCAGAAATGGAAAGAATTGGATTTTGAGAATCTTGTACAAACAAATAATTATGAAAACATATATTTCTTAGAAACAGGAATACTAAACAGATTGCAATGAAACATTTTTGTAATATTATCTATGTATGTAGGAATATTGTATGAAAGTTTCATTTGATTTGGTCAAACCTTCAGAAAGTTGTGGTAGTATATTTGTCTAGGGAATCTATATTTTTTTGTATTTGTTCTTCGAAGAAAATGAAATTTTCGTACTGGTAGGCAATGGCACAATATTTATTGTAAGAACATGTGCGTTAGAATTCGTCCACAGTAAATAAAATTAACAACAGATTCTATTGGAGTAGGTAGGCAGTAAAACGAACTACTTTGTGCAGTGGTAGAAACAGAAGTGAAAAAATTTTATTTGAATTTAAATCTAGGCTACTACGATTGGCGTTCGGTCTGAACGCCTGCTATAATTATAGTATCTCTAACACTCCTCCTCGGGCAGATCCGGACGGATTCCTATTGCCAATCGTAATCGCTCCAGACGAACCCGTTGCAGTGGCTTCGTCATCAAATCGGCCAACATTGATTCCGTCGGACAGTACTGCAGTCTAATTTCATCTTTTTCTTGCAGGTCCCGTACAAAGAAGAACTTCGTGTCGATGTGTTTGCTACGTCGTTCGATGCGATCACTTTCGACCAGTTTGATGCAACTTTGGTTGTCCTCGAACACGGGGACCGATTCCTTCGTTGCTTCACCGATCTCCTCCAGCAGCCGTTTGGTCCAGACTAACTCCTGACACCCTTCAGCGAGTGCCACGAACTCAGCTTCGGTCGAACTCAACGCAACGCACGTTTGCTTCCTTGAGCACCACGAGATTGGTCCTCCGCCGAACCGAAGAATCATGCCGGAATTCGATTTCCTATCTCGAGCATTACCGGCCCAGTCTGCGTCAACGAACATTTGCAAACCTTCACTGGAGGCTCCAAGCTGCAGCTTATGGTTGCTGGTGGCATTCAAGTAGCGCAGTATCCTCTTGGCCTCGGCCCAGTCTTGCGCATTTGGGCAGCTGGATTTTTGCGCCAGAATGGACACGCTCACGGAAATGTCGGGCCGCGTGTGTACAGCTACATACAGGAGACCACCAATCAAGCTCATGTAGTCGTGGTTGTTCGGCAGCTGATCCATCTCCTCCTTCTTCTGTAGGTAGCTCGGATCGAGCGGCACCTTCGAGGGTTTCGCCTGCTCCATGCCAAACCGTTCAACTATCGTGTGGATATACGATTCCTGATTGAGCTTGAATCCGGATGCGCTTCTCTCGACTTGTACGCCAAGAAAGTGACTGATGTCTCCGAGGTCCGCTACGGAAAACTGTTGTTGAAGCATCTTCAAGATGGACTGGAATTCCTTCGCCGTCTGCGTTACGATGATCATGTCATCGACGTATATCAGAATGTACGCTACCGAACCATTCGTACGCCGCACGTACAAACACGGATCCGATTCGGTCGGCTGGAATCCCATGGACTTGAAAACAGCATCCACTTTACGGTTCCATACGCGCGCTGACTGTTTCAGGCCGTACAGACTCCTCCTCAATCGGCAAACCGTCCTCTCGTCCCCGACGTGGTATCCTTCGGGTTGGCGCATGTAAACGGTTTCTTCAAGCACACCGTTCAAATACGCTGTTTTGACATCGACGTGCCTTACGATGGACCCTTTCCGGCTGGCAACGGTCAGCAGTGTCCGAAACGTCGTCTGCTTTGCCACCGGTGCGAAGACCTCGTCGTAGTCCGTCCCGTAGCGCTGCGAAAAGCCTTGAGCGACGATCCTCGCTTTGTGACGTACTACGTTGCCGTTCTCGTCCTGCTTGGTCTTGAAGAGCCATTTGCAGCCGACAGCCTTCTTATCAGCCGGAAGCTGTACCAACTCCCACGTGCCGTTGTCGATCAGCGCCCGAAACTCCTCGTCCATGGCGGATTGCCATAGAGACGCGTCGCCGCTTCGCAGCGCCTCCGTTCGCGTTTGGGGATCACCCGACTTCCTCGCCGGATGTTTGCTGGCCTTCAGTCCTTGTTGCAGACCGCTCCGACCGGGTTGGTCAGACTGTCCTGTAGGAGGGGGAAACGGATAGCCTTTGTTCGGAAATACATAATCGTGGTACTTGCCTGGAATTGCGCGCTCCCGACCGCTGCGCCTCAACACCTGTGACTCCGGTGGATATGAAGATTGTCGCGGTGGGAGCGCCGTAATTGTCACGTCACCCTCAGCACCATCTGAATATTCGCCTGCGCTTGATTCTGCTTGCGAATAAAAATCTTCATCGGATCCAGATGCTTCGTCATCGGGAGTTTCTTCAACTGTAGGCCGCGGTGGTTCAGCTGGTGGATTCGCTTCTATCGGACTGACGTCGAAGTCCAAATTAACGAACGTCCGCACTCGAGTTGGCTTGCTCTCCATGGCGACTGGTTGCGCCCGCGTCCCGGATTGAGACAGTTCGTCCATGAACACTACGTCACGGCTCTTGAAGACGTCCTTCTTCACTGGGTCGTAAAGGCGGTAGGCTTTGGTCAGCTCGTCGAAACCGACCAGGATGCACTCCTTCGATTTCGCGTCCCACTTCTTCCGCTTTTGCTTGGGAACGTGTGCCATCGTCTTCGTACCGAAAACTCTCACATGGGAAAGATCGGGCTTCCTTCCGCTCCAGGCTTCCTCTGGTGTCAATTCGTGACCTTTGGTGGGAGACCGATTGATCACGTACGTCGCAGCTGCCACCGCTTCCGCCCAGAAAGACTTCGGTAGTTTCGCCTCGAATAGCATGCACCTTGCACGCTCGACGACGGTTCGATTGACACGCTCGGCCAACCCATTTTGCTCCGGTGTGTACTCGGTTGACTTTTGGTGGATGATGCCAGCCTCGGCAAGGCGCTTCTGAAACGATTTATTACAGTATTCCTTACCGTTATCGCTCCTGATGACCTTCAGCTTGGCTCCGGTTTGCTTTTCCGCTAGGGCGCGAAACTGGTCGAATGCGTATAGCACCTCAGCTTCGGATTTCGTCTCCAGGAAGTAGACGAATATGCGCCGCGTCCAATCGTCCACAAACGACACGTAGTACCGGCTTCCACCTAACGAGGTTTCTTCCATTGGTCCGCAAATGTCCGTGTGGACAAGCTCCAACACGCCGGTGGCACGATGACCGCCGCTTGAAAATGGGAGTCGAGTTTGCTTACCCATGGCGCACACCGTGCAGTTTTCCTTCGCTGACTCCTTGAATTCGATCCCGGATGCAAGACCGTTCTTCAGAAGCTTCAGACTTCGGACGTTGAGGTGTCCCATTCTCCGATGCCAGACGTCCAAGTTGACTGGCGTAGCTGCGAGCGACAGAGCGGTTTGCTCCTCGGACTCTTCGAAACGAAATAGGCCATTCGTCACATCGTGAGTACCGGTTGCGATGACGTCACCAGCGGGGTCGATTACCTTCATGCCACGATTGCAAAATTGCACCACGTGACCTCGTCGCACGATTTGGCTCACCGACAGCAAATTGTTCGACATCGTTGGGATGAACTTGACGTTGTGCACGTCTATCGGTGGATTTTCCGGGAAACATTTCGGAAAAAGCTTGACGGTGCCGGTCGCAGCAATCTCCATCACACCTTTATCCGCTGCCATGACAACGCCGCTCGCCGGCCTTGGGTCGACCAACATACTGCGATTCATGGTGAAGTGGTCCGATGCGCCCGAATCGAAAACCCAACCGTCGTTGCTATGGCAACCAGTTGTGTTCAGCACCGTGCAAAATGCCGATCCTTTCTTCGTCTCGCTTCTTACCTGGCATTCCCTCGCAATGTGCCCGTACTTGTGGCAACGTTTGCACTTCGGACCTTTTGACTGCGCAGCTGACCGGGTTTCGGGTACGCCTTGCTTCGGTTTCGCTGGAAATGGTTTCCTTCCAACGAACGCCGTCTTGTCCGATGAGAATTGCACTTCCTGGAGCAGCTTCGTCTTGATGCTGTCGCCGGTGATGGGGGTGCCGGAATTTTCCAGCGCCATTATCATTGGCTTGTACTCCTCCGGAAGGCCAGCCAGTAGAAGGGAACCAATCCACTCCTCGGAAATTTCGAAACCAACGCCTCGAAGGTTATGAGCGGTGGAAATGATTTCCGTTACGTACGTGTCCACGTTGCCGCACGCCGAAAGCGTCGTCGTGATGAGCTTCCTGAGTAACGCCACCCGGCGTGTCAGGCCGGTGTCTTCGAACGCTGCCTCAAGCTTCGCCCAAACCTCACGGGCCGTTTTCGCGTCCTTCACGTGCACGTAGTTGATAGGATCCAACAGGAGAATAATCTTCGCACGTGCTCTTCTGCATTTCCTCTCGTCGACCGCCGGTAGCGTCCCATCCGCGTCGGGAATCGGCTTGACTGCTTCCCACAGCTCCTCCAGTTCCAGATACGTTTCCACCGCAAACTTCCACGTGGGCCAATTTTCGCGGCCGCTCAGCCGCTCGATGGGGGGAAGGCTTGAAAGGTTCTGGATCTGTTGCGGGGCTTGCGGAACCCGTTCCGCCCGGTGGTCACCAGCTCCGAGAGACATTTTCTAAACTGCTTCTGGAATCTTCTTTTGAAAAAATACCTGGGCCCATAACCTATTGGAGTAGGTAGGCAGTAAAACGAACTACTTTGTGCAGTGGTAGAAACAGAAGTGAAAAAATTTTATTTGAATTTAAATCTAGGCTACTACGATTGGCGTTCGGTCTGAACGCCTGCTATAATTATAGTATCTCTAACAGATTCACCCAGGTAAAGCGCACACCATTGTGCCAATTACATGATACTTCGGTGTAAAACAAAATTTCTTGAAAATAACAGGGGTTTCGAAGTTTCGGTCGCTCGGCTAGTATTCATCCAAGGATGTTTTCGATCACCTGGCAATCATTTGACTCATTTATCCATAGCTCAGTTCAGAAGCCTAATATTAAAATGAGGTGTTTGGCAAACTTGTAGATAATTGTTTTTCCTACGATTATCATCAAGGAATAACTCTCATATACACGGCGTGAGAGCGCTAGTAACACCTACTCATACTAACACTTCTATGCCGTAAATATAAGAGTAAATATATGGCGTCCTTGGTGATAATTGAAGGAAAAACACTTATCTACAAGTTTGTCGAACACCTCATTTCAATATTAGGCTTCTGAACTGAGATATAGACAAATGAGTCAAATGATTGCCAGATGATCGAAAACATCCTAGCATATTATATTAATCAGTAGTATACATCATCAAAACAAGAAACAGTATTGAACTTAAAGAGTGCCCAATGTCTGCAAACGTGCAAACAAATTAAAACCATATTGTCTTGCGTGATGAAGTACGATAAGGTGATATTTTTATTGTCATCAACAATCAGTTATCCAAACTTTCGAAAATAGCAAAAAATATAGTTAAGGCTTACTTAACTTTGAACAATTCGTCATTGAAATCATCATTATCATCATACATTTGAAAGCAGTTTTTTCGTCCAAAACAAAAGTTTTTGCGATGAAAAAGTATTCACTGTATTCCACATAACGAATGGGATGCAGTGAATACATTTTCATGGTCATTTTTTTGATCTGGAGCGCAAAAACTGCTTTTCATTTTCTGAAAAATGATGACGGATGCTTGAGCCTTAATTGAACACTTTCCAAAACAAAAAAAAAGATTAATCAATAAAGTATTCATGAGCACAAACTCTGGAAGTTTAAAGTTAGGCATTGATTTTCTTGGCAAATCGTTAATTCATCGAAAGTTCAACATAGAAACTCAATTTTCTATTAATTCTGAGGTCACTATTCAGTCACTTTTTGGTCACTTTTTGGCTAATTTTGGTCACTAAAGTCACTATTATTTTGCCACCTGATCGCTACCAGCCCTGTTCATATGGTGTTTGCTCGAAAAGCTAGAAGCGTCCTATACCGTCCTAAGAGACGTCGTCGTCCGTCATGTCTAACAACAGCTCCGGACAGTGTTCGGAGAACGTGTCGTCACCATCAGCTGATTGCAAAATTAGTGTTTATCGTTTTTGAATAATAATCAGCAACATACAGCGCAAAACACTACTAATTGACATTCTCATGCTAATGGATGCCAAAAAGTGATCGAATGTACAAATCATATGTTTGTGAACTAACGTAATTCATGAAAATATTGATTTACATATGCAGGCCGATGTTTTCAAATATGAATTCGTACAGGGCGACATTTTTGGAAGTTATTTTTTTTTTATCAAATATGTATTGTTTAGAATTCAAACAAAACATTCGATCAAACATGCTTCATGTTTCCTTGTAATACTCCTGGTGGTGCAAAAAAAAACTGCTTGTTGAAAAAATAGTCCTCAAGCTTCATGACCTTTCAATCATCTTAAATCATAGCTAACAAGTGCATCTAAAGGTCGTGGTAGAAAACGATAGTATTTGATTTTGATTCAGATACTTTTAAGGATTAATTTCTTAGGTGACCCATCTTGCTGCCCTTTAGCATACATAACAAACTTGTTGAAAGTTGGAGATATCCAAAAATGTATCAACATGCTTCATAAGCAATGCCTCACCACCAAGTAGAAAATAAGTAGATTCAAGTAACATAAAACAAAGCTTTCTTCATGTCAATGTAAATTTTTGCCGATTGTTTTGCAAAATGTAAGTGGAGGCCTAAACACCGTCTCCTCTTTCTCACTCGCTGCCCATTGTAGGCGAATAAATTGCTTTCGATGCATTTAGTTTGCACAATTTATTTCTCCTCTGCGTTGCAAGCGCTTACCACCCCCACAGAGACGACCCATCCAAGAAAAGCGGTGGAGAAAAACGGTGAAGAGTTCGAAGGAAGGAACTGTAACACAATGGCCTTCGAAGTGATGTTGAGTTGAGATCCCATTGTCCGATAGAAGAAATTCTTTCTGTGTTCCCTGCCTTGCTCTCCACTTGCTTTGACTCTTCTGAGCGCTTTGATGGCTCCAATGCTTCTTCAATGCTTCGTTCGTAGGTCATAAAGCAAGCTGAAGCCGACGTCGACGTCTCTTGGGAACTCGCGGTCGTTCGGTTAGGTCAGTGGTTCTCAAATTATTTCCTTCAATTGTTACTGTTATTTAACAAATGTGTTTTTTAAAGAAGGTGTCCATTAAAAACATTAAAAATAGTGACATAGTAAAGAAGCAGATTATTATTTATATTAATTAGGATAAAACTTGCTTCTAAGCTTTGTATTCTTAGAAGCACTGTGTATATTAATTCGCTGGAAGCATTATTTGTCAAAGCTACCAATTTGAAATTTTCAACAGGAACTTCGCAAATACTTGTAAAATGTATATTTAGAATCTTCGAGACTTTCTGAAAGTTTAAAAGTATCAATAGTATCAACAGATGTCAATTTCTCGATTTTTGCTTAGGCTAGCTACTTTGCCAAGCTAATTGGAAATTACAACGTTAGATTGCTTTGACATTCACGCAAACAGAAACACGTGTTTGATGAAAAAATTGAGATTTGAATTATACAATTAAACAAATACATGTTTTCCGGTGATAATTGAACCTACGACTCCCAATCCTCTAGATGGATGCCCATTAGGGCAGTTCAGACTTTAAACATGTCAAAAATTCAAAGCTCCCATATGTTCAATCCTTGGTGCAAAACTAGAAGCCTGTCAAATTTTCAGCCGTTTCGGAGGTGTTCTAATGGTGGCCCAAAAGTAAAATAGGTTTATATGGGAATTACTATGGAGAATTTTTGAAAAGGTTCTCCGCGCTGTAGAGCATTACCACATGGATAAAGTCATAGGGTCAAAGCCAAATTGAATTCTTCACTTGCAAGCCACAGAATGTGGCCAATTGACAAATCGAAAGATGAATTTGTGAACAAAAATCGCGTTCTGGTGCGATTCGAACCCACTACTCTGTATTCTCTAGACCGGCGCTTTATCCAATTAGGTCACAGAACCACTGAATCATATTTCAACCATCGCGCAACAATAGCGATAATGTCGCAACCTTTGAATTTGTTGGTCAATCCACCCAATGCGACATAGGTTTGTCCCAACTTTAACGGAATAGGATAAAGATCATAGACCAAGAGGAGATTGTTAAGCCTTGCATTGAGATTTTTTGTACTTTTTATATACTTTTTGAACCATGATAACAATTGATGAAACCTTATTCATGAAACTAGTACTTTTCCTTTATGTTTTTGATTCTATCGGTAAAAAGTGGTAAACTGAATCATAATGTCATGTCGCATATACCCTAAAACCATGACAACAATTATGAAAACATAAGCCTTATTTATGAAATGGGTACTTGACATTTATAATTTCGGTTCCATTGGCAAACATTTGGAAACAGCTTTCAATAAAATGGGAACTACCTACATATGTTAAACTTCTTCAAGTTTTGTTACCGTGCCCGCTTCTAATTCCAATCACTTCTTGTTAGTTCTTAACACCGGTAGCTCAATTTATGTTGAATGGTGCATGAGGAATTTTGATCCACAAATGAGTGATTTGAATCAGGCGTCACAGTAGATGAAGAAAAAATATCTTTTCTGTGAAGTATCATTAATTCTGCATACAAAATGAGTCCTTCCCTCTTGCAGCAGAAGATCCCCAATGGGGCGCTCAGTGGAGTCACTGTCATAAATATTTGATTAGTTTAGAGTTAATAGATAATGACTTACAAGTTAAAGAATACTTTGTCTTATCACGAAACACAGCCAATCATAATGGCACAAAAACCAAGAAATGGCTTCGCAGGTTTGTGTGAAAAGTACAAAGCTCGTACCCGTTTGTAACTTGTTGCTATGCTGCCATTTTATGGTGTCATGACTCAGCGGAATGGTTCTATGATTCAGCGTCATAATGTTTGATAAATGTAAACAAAACATGGCTTCTCATAACGTCTTTGACAATCATGACTATCAAAAAGGTAAGAAATATTCATGATAGTCGTCGTTATCACCATGATATGACTCGTATTCATACTCAGGGGTGGAAAAATTCATGAAATTTCGTGGAATTTCATGAAAAAAAAAATCATGCCATTTTTCTATGTACACCATTTTCGGTGTAAATTTCGTACGCATCACCAGTCCGTAACGTTGATTAGCTATGAAAATCAATAATGTCGCCGATTCACATTTCCGACTAAGTGCAGTGAAAATGTAATGACATTTTTATTACATTTTCCATCACTGGGATATCGTAAAGTGGCATATTTTATGATTTAATGATTTTTCCTAAATTAAATGTTTTCTGAAACGGGTTTTTTCCCGTGTAGGGTGGGGCGGGGCAAGATGGGTCACCTAAGGATGGATCACCATAACTTTGTAAATATAAATCGTATTGGTTTGTATTTGTCCGCTACTCTTTAATACACTAGTTAGCTATGCTAAAAGTCGATAAAAAGTTCATTAAATACAAAATATGATGTTAAACAAGCAGTTTTAAAAAGTGATCGATTTTGTGCCGTGAAAAAAGTGCGGGGCAAGATGGGTCACCTTTTAAGTAATTCACATTTTCTCAACGAAAAACGTCAAAATATAAGATTTGTTCCGCATTCATATATGCTCCATATCCATACTGAGTAGACAAGAGCTACTAGTAAACATTTTATAAATTTATTTGGAATATAAAAAACTTTACGATTTCAGTGGTTTTAAGACGACTTGAAAACCGATGTTTTCACAAATAAATTATCATAATTTTATGTTATAATTTTGAGCGTTCATTCCGCTTGATTAAAGTCATTTATGGGATAGTCTTGTAATAAAAAATAAATAACTTTTGAATGCTCCAAAAATACGTTCAAAATTGAAGTTGACCCATCTTGCCCCGCGGCCGTTTATATGGAGATTATATGGAATGTATCGCTTAAGAAAAATGGCTAAAACCATTTTATGTTTTCATTTCCAATGAGGGGGAATAATTTTTCAATCAATGCCCCAAACTTTTGTATATTCATGCTGGTCATCTAACAAAATTATTAACATAATCAAAACATAAGTAATGCGCCCGAAAATGGCACTGACCCAACTTGCCCCGCCCCACCCTACTTATAAAATTCTCTGGAAATTTGAAGAGGGCTGCTTCATTGAGGCACATTATACATGTTTATCCTATTCCTATGAATTCAATTATTGCAATATGTAGGTACAATTATAAAGGTCACATTGCATTTTCACCAGAATAGGGTACAGCATGCTGCGGTTGCTAAGGAAAATAGTTCGAAGTCCTTGGCGTATCGGGGCCTTGTTGTTTACGATTTGAACTTTTTCGTCGGATCGCATGGGTGATTAAATTCGAAAAGTGTTGATGATTAACCTGTCGAGTCAAGTACAAGACACTGAAGACGACCTTACAGTTGAGGTCGAAATACGTATCTGTCAAAGGATGCAAATTCTTAGTGGAATTCAAAGGAACCGTACTTAACCCGATTTTCTTTTATTTACGAAAAGTGTTGTTGTACCGACTTTTCGAAACCTCTAAGCAGAATACCCTCTTCGAATCTGTCGAAAAGTGTGCTTTACTCGCGAGGAACAGTGCGCTCATTTGTGACTTGCTGGGGTATTCTAAGGAAAATCTGAAATAAGTTTTCATTGTAATACTGGCGCGCTCCTATGGGAATGCTGGCTGACATGTCGGTTCTAGAGATTAAATCCTATGGACAAATTTTCCAAGAAAATCTGTTGAAATTCTAGGGATGAACTCTGACTTGACTTTCAGGAAAATTCGGAAAGAACCTAATGGCAGTTTTGGAGAGAATTTCTGGGATCTGGAGGAATTGAGTTTAATTTTGTAAAGAAAATCCGTTCAGAGGTGAGGCTGATATAGAACTACTGGATTTCCATAAAAAATGTTGAGATATTCTGGTGGCATGCTCGGAATAAGGAAATTGAAAGGATTATTTTCTTCCAAATAACTGTAGGAATCTCATAGAAATCATTCCGTTCCGAAAAATCTCCCAGAACCACGGAATGTTGAGTGTGTTTTCGGAATAACTTATGATTTTTTCAGACGTTTTTTTTTTCTAAAAGATTTTTCCAGAGGTTCCGATTCTTTCTGAAGTTTTCTCTGGTATTCCCTCTGGGTTTCATCCAGGAGTTCTTTTCGGGATTCCTCCAGGGTATTTTAAAAGATTCCTTCAGAGATTCCATCTGGGATTTTGCATGGGATTCCTTGATAAATTATTTCCGAAATTCTTCCAGGAGTTGCTTCTGAAATTCCTCTAGGAATTCCTGCTAGGATTCTTTCAGGAGTTCATTCTGAGAATTCTCTAGAATTCCTATGGGAGTTTCATCAAAGATTCCGCTTTTTTGAAAGTCTTCCGTTTTTTTCTGGGATTCCGAGAAGAAATTTCCAGATAGTTCTATTGGCACGACTAATGGAGGAAACTCAAAAGTACTCCTAGAGAAATTCCAAAACTGCTTGAGAATATGTTTACGAAGACGTTGGTGGAGTTCCTCCCCTGCCCTTCGGTTCAGAAAGGGGTATGGGCGCGTTCTGCCAACTTGGCCGACGCAGATTTCTCGTGAGCACAAGTTGCATACGGACATTCAAAAGTGCCTGAACGAAAGATGTAGCTTGTGAGGATCACTGAAGATTGGATGGAAATCATTCTTTTTTTTAGAATATTCGCGTTGTTTTATTTGTTGCTCTTCGTGTTCGTATATTTCAAGTTTCATCTTCAATTGAGTTTGATGAACGCTGCTAGTAGTAGGGATGATCTTCGCATCTGCATCCGTTGAACCATTGGACTAGGAAGACGATTTGCTAGAAACCGCAGACAGCCAAATGACATAGGCTTATCGTATTTCAATGGAGATGGCGATGAGGAAGAAGTAGCATTCCAAGAACATAACTAAAATTTAACCACAACTACCTACCACAAAAAAAAACAACACGATCGATCGAAAATAGGAAAGAGCAACCCAACTTCAAAAGAAAACCAGTAGGGTATCGCGCCACTTGGGCGGTGGCTTCTATATTCGTCTGTTTTCCACTATAACTCAGTCAATTTTGAACCAATTGACTTGAAATGCTGTACACAGGTAGATACTATACCTATCTCACCACATTCCAATTGGTCAATTGGTTCAAATTTGACTGAGTTATAGTGGAAAACAGACGAATATAGAAGCCACCGCCCAAGTGGCGCGATTCCCTATGTCCAAAACGCTTACCCCAAACTAGCGACCCAAAGGTAAATTACGTTGACCATTTAACTAACAACACATTCTCTTACAGCTCAATACACCACATCGATTTCCCACCTTTCCCAATCCTTAAGGCCACGCAAAACTTAAAAGCCGCAGGGCTAAAGAGGTTGCTATGCCTACTCTACTCCCAAATTCAAATGTGTATTATGGCAATGCGAATTCCTGGACTTGCATTGGAGACTTGGTCCTATGGCCTCCTTGTGCATCAATAAAATAAAATAAAATAGAATACGTTGGTGAAGTTCCTCAAGGAAGTCCTGTTGGAATTTTATTGCAAGCTCATAAAAGAATTCCATACTGCTGGAGTAATTCCACAATATATTTTATAAAAGAAAACAGCTCCTGAAGGAATTTCTTTTGAAACTCCTGTGGGATTTTCATCAGGAATATAAAAAAAAACCAGAACGAACTTCCGGAAAAATTTTAAAAGAATTTGCAAACTTTGCAGAAACTCCTGGAGTATCTGGCATTACTCTTGAACTTCTTGAAGAAATTCGGAGAAGATTTCCTGGATAAATCTTAGAACAACAAAATTCTGGAAAATATACAGAAGGACTACATGGGGTAATTCCGTAAAGAGTTCCTGTTGGAATGCCAGAAAAAGTTCTTAGAGGAGTCCCGTATTTTCTAGATAAACCTCAGAAAAAAATCTGGAAGAAATTCGAAAAGGAACTTCTAGAGAAATCACGCCAGCAAATCAAATGGAAAACGAATTCAAACAAATCAAAAATTTTAAAAATTGAAAACGTTCGAAAATCAGAATGAATGTGAAAATCCCGAAAAGATTTCCTGGATAAATCACAAAATAATTCCTAGAGAAATTCTAGATGAAATTCCTGGAGGGATTTTATTTAGAACACATGTAACAATTCCGGAAGAAATTCCTGGAGGAATCTCGGAACAGGAACTCTTGATGGAATCCAAGTGCAATTTCGAACTGACTTCTTGAAGGAATCGTAGAATACCAGAAGGAGCGCCTCGAAGAATCCAAGAAGACCAGGAGTTTCTTATATATTCTGATAATAATATCAGAAAGAGCTTTTGAAAGAATCTCAAAAGGGCTTCGTGGCCGTGCGGTTAGCGGCGGCAGTCGTCTAGGTCGGTAGAAACTTTTCGTCAAAACGAAAAATTCATCACTGGACCACTGGGTGTTCTGTGTTGTCCGTTGTCTAGTGTAAGTAATGTGTTCAGTCTGTGCAGCCTCTGGCTGAAGACGGTATGGATTGTCTTTTAAAAAAGGAACTCCTGAGGAAATTATCAAGAAAGGTAATGCCAAAAAAAAAACTTACTGAGAAATCTCAGGAAGAAGTTCTTTGGAATCCTCAGGATTCCTCTAGAATTTCCATTTGAGATTCCTCAAAGAGCTTCTTTTGCGTTTCATTTAGAGATTCCCCTAGGAATTCCGGAATTCTCTCTGATATTCATCCAGGAATTGCTTCTGAGATTCATCTAGGCGCTAATTATTGTTAAGGTGATTCCTGCAGCAGTTTCTTCTGAGATTTCCTATGGTATTTATTCAGTGATTTATACAGAAAAAACGTTCCAGGATTCCTCCAAGAAATTCTTGCAGGATTTCTCCAAGAACCTCTACTAGGGTTGCTCCAGCAACTAATTCCGGGATTCCTTCATGAGTTGCTTCTGGAAATTCTCAAGGAATTCGTTCTGAAATTTTCATCCAGGAAATTCATCCGAGATTTCTCTAAAAATATCTTATTAGATTCCTTAAAAAACATAAACATTTCCAGGGCTCCCTCCAGGGTTAGCTTCTATCATTTTTGCTGACTTTGCTAGAATTCTTCGGGGAGTTCGTTCTGCAATTCCTTCAAGAGTACCTGATGAATTTTTATTGTGATTTCGGAAAATCTTAGGTTTTTCCTGTAGTTTATTCAGGATTCCATCTAAAGTTCTATCTGGTATTCTTACACAAGTTTTTTTTTTGAGTCTCTGAATTCCTTCAAAGACACCTTAAGGGCTTCATAAACTCCTTCCAGGATTTTTTTTCAGGTATTCCTTTTGAGATCCCTCCAAGAATTCCTTCTAAGAATCCTCCATGGATTCCTGAAGTTGTACCAAAAATTCCTCCATTTGAAATATCTTCAGAAATTTCTTTCTGGGATTCTTCTTCTTTATGGCTCGACAATGGAACTTGACCTGCCTCTCTTCAACTTAGTGTTTTTAGAGTACTTCCACAGTTCCTAATTGAGATGCATTCTTTGCCTGTCGTTGCACAAATTTATAAGTGTGGCAAGTACAATACACTATGCCCAGGGAGTTGAGAAAATTTTCCCGACCAAAACGGGAATCGAATCCGCCGTCTCCGGATTGGTGATCCATAGCCTTAACCACTAGGCTAACTGGAGACCCAAACTTTCTGGGATTATAAGAAGGAATTTCTTTATACAATTATTGGCATGGCTATTGAAGGAAACCTAGAAGGAATTACTTATAAAACTGCTAAGAAATTCTTCAAGAAACTTGTGAAGAAATTTTTTAAGAAAGCCCTGCACTGCCCATAGCTGCATAAGAGTCACATTCGACAAAAGTAGGCATTAGAGAAAATGGAGCTCAAAGTTTGCAACTTGCCTAATATGGAAAAGGATACAAATTTCAAAAATTTGACAAAAATTCAAAACTAGATAATCCTCTTGCAATGAAATCTTCTACAGCTCTTCTTGTATGCTGGGTGATTAGTTTCAAAAAATAATTAGACCAAAATATGATTGATAGTACGCTATTTGGCTAGTATGTATTCCCAGTGTGACTGACACCGCTCAAACATCAAATTTCGTGTGAGATAAAGCTGGCCAGTACAAATTCGTGCAGTAATTCATAGAGCACTGCATTGTTTTGATTTTGTATGGGATTTTGGCGTTTCTTGGCCTTGTTGTTACCAAAATTTCAATGAGAGTGAAAGTGAGGGAGGGAATTTCAAGCAGAGTCCTGTTGAGGTCACTGCACGAAGTTCTCTCCTTCTCTTTCACTCATACAGAAATTTTGTAATCAACAATGCAGTGCACTATTACAAGGGTAGAGTTCCTATGGATTACTGCACGAATTTATACTGGCCTGCTTACTCTCACACGAAATTTGACGTTTGAGAGCTGTCGGCACCGCTCAAACGTCAAATTTTCTGTCAGACTGCTTACTCTGACAGCATAAATTCGTGCAGTGGACCATAGATGGAGATCTTTTTATAGCACTACAACAACATACGATATCAGTAATGTATCTCATTACCTGATCATAGAACAAATGTAGAAAAATTTCTTTCCCTGAATTCGCAACTTGGGGATTGGCCCTGTAGAAATTCCAAAGCCTAGGAGAACATTTCAAACTTTCAATGGCATTACCACACATTGACCCACATTGCCCTTTCATGGGTCCGACTGGGTCTATTACTGCGCTGACATAGTGACGCGTCAAAATGAGAGTGGGAGTGCGCGTCCAAAGGATTTGGGTGGATTTGCTGTTGTTGATATTCTTTTTTGCGGGTACGCAAACGCACACTCCCACTCTCACGCGTAACTATAACGGCGCCCTTACTTTTTAATGTTTTTAGCAGCTCTGAATTATATATTTTCCCTGCACACAAGGGACTTCAACAAATGTTGCACAAAAAAGTCTAAATTTTAAAGAAATTTGTTGCCATTGATTTTACGATTAGTTATCCCTGTCATTGCTGTATAGTACCGTATGCCTAAAATCAAGTCTATAAATATACCTTTAGTACGTTCAAGGTACTGGCCAACCTTGCTTCACATAACATATTAACGTAATCATAACTTATGTGCGATTATAACAAGAGCTCTTGGTTGGAAACCACTGTTTTACTCTGCACGTTGCAAAGGGTCGCTGCTATGCATTTGGGGAAGAGCGCGACGACCCTCTGTGTATTTGTGCATCGTGATGAAACAAATGAATCTTGAGACGAAGTGCATTAATTCAAGTTTTTCTTTCTTTTCTCCTCTCTTTTCATGCATGCGTTCTACCTCGATTCACGCCATGACGACGACATCGAAATTCACCCGCTCCGGATCGAACTCTAACCGTGAACCCCTTTTCCTGCGATTGCTTGGACTCAGGTTATGGCAAACTTGAATTTCCAACAGCCTCCGAGAAGTATACCAAGTAGTGCATCGTTGAGTGGGAGAGGAGGTACTGCGGGTGGTTTCGGTAATAGCTCATTATCGGGCCATGTCACACCAACGTCTGGTATGTTTCCAACTGCAGCAACGGGAGCAGGGAGCTTCGGAGCAAGTCAGCCACCTCACTCGCAACAACAGCAGCAGCAGCAGCAGCAGGGTCAGGGGCAGCAGCCGGTGGGCCAAGGTGGCCAGAGTCAACCCCCGCAACTGTCACCGGGCACCGTGGGGTCGAGGAACGGGGGAAGTGGGGCAGCTTCAAGCGGTGGTTCCAGCAGTGGCGGAAGTGGCGTGGTCGGCGGAAGTAGTACGAACCCTGCGACCTCTAGTGCTAGTACCAACGGTTCCCAGCAGCAGTCCCAGCAGCTTTCCTCCTCGAACTCGTCCGCATCCAGTGGGGCGAACGCGAGGAGCAACCTGTTCAGTGGACAACGAGGCTTCGCGGACCGAAGGGCAATGCCGGGACTTAGTGGAACGACGATGGTGAGTTTTCTTTTTGATAGTTTTATCAAGTTATTGCACATTACCAAGCACCGTCTGTAGAAGTAGGGATATTACATAATTACAAACGTGCGTAACATGGCATGGTTAATATTTATTATGGACGTTTTTGAAACTTAAAATTGAGACTCATATTCCCTGTTCAAATTAGTACATCCTCCTCAAGATCATGCTGACGACGGTGTCTGGATTCGATTTCTAATCGATCCAGCAACTTTTCGTAACAAATGCAAACACAGTAATTGGAAAAGAAAACTCTCAGTTAATGACTGAGAACACAAGAACAGTAAGCTGAGAAGCAGGCTCTGTCCAAGTTGGAAAAGTTTGTCTTAGACTTAGACGCTTAGATTGACAAATAACATGAACTTTACCCTAATCTCATATAACTGTATCCTTCGCTAGCATCAAATCTTAAGTGTTAATATCGATACCATACACATTCACTTCTGTGCTACCAGCTGGATTAAACTAAGCTGATGTGTACTTACTATTCTGCCCTTCTGAGCATATCTGTCCCATGTTGTTTTGCATTCTTGCCGTGTTTTTCTCAGTTACAGACCCTTTTGAAGTTAATTAGATATTTTTTTTTTCTTTTTGCGTCACAAATAAATATTGCACGATAACGTAAAACTTTTTTCTGTCATAAATTTTAAGATAGAATTTAAGTTAGAGCAGTGGGACAGTATGCATAGAAAAACAACATGGTACAGTTATGCTTAGAACGGCAGTATTGCTGCCTTGATTTTTGCGTTCATTAAAACATTGGGCTTTTGATACGCTCATCAAACTTGCGTTCGATTTCCTGCGTACAGTTCCCTTTCTCAAATCATTTCGTTTTTGACTCTGTCTTTGTTCAAAGCAAGAAAGAAACGCTCACATTTCCAGGTCATATCTATCTGGTCTGGTGGATTTGGTTTTTCTCTTTACTAGTTCGCCCAAAACTGATTCAATGCACCGTGAATTTGTGGTACTGTATGTGAGTGCTCGAAAGGCATGTAACAGCGAACGCAACGCACTGATGCTAAATAGAGATGACAACGATGCTTGTGGAGCTCCCGAACAGAGGGAGAGAATTAGATTGGGTAAAATTTGGATGTTTATGTTATTTGAGATTTAAATCGTAGGAAAAATCTTTAAAAAGAGCAACACACAAAAAAAACAAATTAAGTTTCAATTATTTTAGAAATAAACCAAGTATTGAATAGATATATGAATGTATAACATCACAAGTTGCTGGTTTATGCTAAATCAATTGTATATTTCTGTGTGTATTTGAAATAAATATTACATACCATTTCGCTAGTTTCAAGTTCTCCTCCCCCATTCGGGTTCGATGTAGTACACTGCAATTGTAGACATGTCTACGTCCAATGACGTATGCCTAGCTGGTGGATTCACGGCCAGTCATCGAGAGCACTGGACGGTCGTGGTGGCATCAGGCGTTGCGTTGCGCCGGCAGCGTTTTCGTGCATACTGTTTAAAAGAGTACAATAGATATGGAGTGCCAGTAGTGATGGTGGAGAGCCATTCGCGGGCCGCTGAGCACAACGCACAATGATGATGGCTGCGAACTGTTTTGCATATCACGATCACCAGCCCAGCCAGCCAAAGCCAGCCTGCCAGTCAGCCCGGCTGCGGGGCTGGCTCGATTCGTAAACGAAGCTATTCCGTGGTTCATATACAGCAGCAGCACACACATATATTGGGGAGTGATGGGATATTGCAAAAATAATGATTTCAAATAATTCAAGGCTTCTGGCCGTTGGGTCTGGTGTGTCTAGAAGAAGAAACGCCTTGAAAACTGGGTCCGTCAAAATTGTTGAAATGAGTTTACTGGCGGTGGCATCTATCTCAGTTGCAGCCGGATCGAGAGTTTTTTTTTCTTTGCTACAATCTCCAGTACTGAGCGTTAATCTTTAGACAAAGAAGAAACCCCCGGCTAGTTGGTAATACGTAGCATGTTAAAAAGGGCGAACTATTATCAATATTGATTATCACTGAAGCTTTGTTTGCTTTACCCATTGGTTGTGCCTTTCTAGGCGGGGAACAGCTCTGAAATTTATGATGATCGGAATAACCGATTAGAGGCCTTTGAATGTATGGAACTCAGATTAGCTTCTCTTCAGATTACAGTCAAGTTTTAACAACAGGACTGAATTTATGTTTTATTAAATCACTTTCTCGGGTAAAGCAGAATAACAAATCAAAACCAAATAATAAAAAACACAGTTTACAATTTTACTTATTTTATTTATTTTATTTATATATAAAACTAAATAAGAGCAAAGTAGTATTTCAAAGTCTAGCATGTTTTCAAGGTGTAAACATGGTCAATTTTGAAAGGTTTACAAATTCAATTTATTTGGACCATTTGATAATTTATATCAAGGCTTTGAAGCAGGATCACAAGAAGGAGACTCCTAGATCTAGCTGATTTTCTAACAAGCCGACGATTCCGATTAGATGCTGCCAATTCTATGTTGGCGCGGATGGACCTGGAAGTTTCCATCTAGATTTTCCTCTACATTTTTTTTGGAACTGCTTTAGAAATACCACTTGGAATTCTTTCTAGGATGTTTCACATTTCTTCCGTATTTTTTTTTCGCTATTTTTTTTTATTCCTTTTTTCCGCTGCTAGACGAAATGGCGAGAAGTTTGAGCATTCGATGAATCCAATTGCAAATGAAACATTGGAGATATACCATGACTCCGTGCGGCTTCCAATTTGGCTTCGAAAGACACATCGTCAAAAGCCCCCTCTATATCTAAGAAAACACCCAAACAAGATTGCTTTTGAGTGAATGTATTCTCGATATCGTAAACAACTTTGTGTAAAAGAGTCACAGTAGACTTCCCAGATTGTTAAGCAAGTTGGTTCACATGAGCATTTCAGAAGAAAAGAAGTCAACAACATTTTCGGAATAAACTTCACAGTGAGATCCCGGCAAGATTTCCCGACATCTGCTCCAAGAGATTTGAAAGGAGCGATACTATTTGGTGTCCACTGAATAGCTTTTAAAGCTAATGCGAGCCGGAGCGGAGCCAGGGAATCATAACCACAAGAAAATAACACAGGCTTATCCCAAGATATAATATCCACAATTCCGGGTAAGGGTGTACTGAGCATTCCAAAACTTCCTCATCAGAGGAAGTGTAATCGCCATTTTGCAAACGAAGTTAGTTCACTCGGAAATCCTTAGATTTCGCCAGGATTTTGTACAACCGACTTCACTCAACCTGGAAACATTTGTACAAGGATTTTTCGAGCCGCATTGTTCAGCAGACCGAAGAGCTTTCTGGTAAGTCTTTCGAACCGACCTGAAAGCCTCCGATCCAGCCGAATGTCGCCTGTTATAACTTTTTTTACATTGATTAACCTGGGAACGATTGCGCCGTGTACTGAGTACACGCGCCATGAACAATGAACACTTGTGGTATAAAGCTTGAGCGTGGTGTCGCAGAAGATGATCGAAGACGCAACCGCTCGAGGGTTAAGGCCGTTCTAGTATCAACATCATCATCATGTAAATCACTTGGAGTGTCAAAGGATGGTGAGTATCCATGAAATTCAGAGGCGCCTCGTCCACATGTTCGACCTGTTCTTGGAACGGGTATAGGCTGAGAATAAAACTCGCAAAATAATCTTTAAGTAGATATACTTTGGTTTAGAATAAACTAAATTTAAAACTCCCACCGCACATACCCCATAACAACTTGCACACAAGGCGCTAACATCGTTCCCGGTTTATGAAGAACGAAAGACGACTCCAAGCCATCCACCGGCAGAAACCATATAACAAGAGCATGCGAGAGCCAGCCTTGCGCAGCTCTCTCTTGCTCGACTCTTCGAAACTACATGCCACCGGTTCCCCGATTCATGCGAACGATGGATTGCGCAGTTCCCAAACCAACAGTTTTCTCCCTGTTTTGCCTCCGAATGGCAGTGTTCATTCGAATTCATTTCACTTTACTCTGTCGCTCATACGTTCCTTACGTTGAGCACATAGTGGCTGAGGTGCGATGCAAAGAGATAAGAGATCGGATAAGCGTCGAAGCACACTCTGTGGAAACTATATGCAGAACGCATGAACCGTACATAGTAGATGAGTTGCGATGAGTGCGGAGATGCGATGGAGCTGCTTCAACGCATGTGATCGCAAGAGAACGCAAGAGAATGCTTGCCGGGTATGGATTTTATGATTGCGCTCGTTGTGTATGTAAAGCAATGCGGATTTAATGTGTTGGGAATGCTAGTAGGTAATATAAAATGCGTTAATATGTTGTTGTTTTTAAACATAACTCAATGCTTTTTCACATGACATGCATTTTGATGGACCAGACATAATAAAAATGTATCATACTGTCTATCGATCACCATGTAAAATAACATATTTCATTATAAAATAGTATTCCATCAAATCGTTTAAGTTTTTTACAGCATAATTTTGTTATTATATGTGTATAAGAAAACATTAGGGATATTCACTAAACAGATTACATTGCTGCGTAAGCCATGATTTCCTGCTTATTTGAAATGTTTCATGATTTTGCGAATGAAATAATCAAAGATTGCCTTGATGATCGCGACGTTCAATCAGTTTAATCAGTTAACGCTGTTAAGTGCATCCCCCTATTTTATTTTCTCTGTTCGGGATTTGAATCAAGTGATCAATGTTTGATATGGTCGTTTGTTCAGTGCATGTTATTCATGTGCAAGTTAGAAAGTTTAATGTTTTACGGTTTTCAACTTAATTGCTAAAAGGATTCTGATTGAAAAGTTCTACTTTATTCTTTGTCAGGCAAAACTAGATCCCTTAACGAAAAGAGTATGACATCAATTTCGATTAATACTCTTTTACCTAATATGTATAAGCACTGTTAATTATGAGTACACCTGAAAATTGCTGCATCTGAAAATGTTTTATTTGTTTTGTAAATTAAATTCAATTACATTGTTTATTGACCATCAGAAAAGCCCATGGTATCATTTTATATTTATTTTTTTGTGGATCTTGCCAGCTCTCGCATCTTCTTCTTGGTGTTCTTCATAAGGTTATGGGCAACCGTTCCGTCGATGGTTTTGCTTGGGTTGGCTCAGTTTTTCTTGAATTTGATGACGTTCGCTGCTCCTCTATCCTTTTGCGGTAGTTTCCCTTTCATCAAAGCCAAATACTTCTTAATGTACCTAATTTGCGGGCAATTTGAAGGGTTCATTGCCTTTTCCACAAATTGGACATTGTTTTCTTCATACCAGATGTCACGCGCATAGTGGCAGGATGCCAAATCCGATCAAAATAATGTAGGACCTTTGTGCTTTCAGATGAGTGGCAGAATTGGTTTCTGGAGGCATTCCTTCCGGTATGTTTCGACGTTCATACTTGGGACGGTGAAGAAAGGTGACGATTTCATACCACTTTGACAAATTGCTAGCCAAACTAATACATTTTCCAAACTTTTTTTTTGCAAAAAATCGATTTCTCCGGATTCTGAACATCAGTGCCACGCTTCACAGTGAAAAACTGTGCCCCTGGAAGTGCCTTGTTGTCCAATATGGCATACGTTTTATCATCCATGATTATGCACAAATAATTTTTGCTCAAAACATCGTCGTACAGTTTCCAAGCCCGAGTTTTCACATTATCCGCCAGAATTTGACTGTTTCTTGGGCATTTCTGTTTTGGGTAAGTCTTCAGGGAATTACGCTCCTTGGCGCGCTGAACCATACCAATAGTCGTTCCACACTTTTTTGCGCAATCTATGATAAATACCTCCTTTTTTCTTTTGAAGATTTTGCAAATTTTGCTGTCCAAATTTGACTTGGACGCACCTGATTTTCTGTCGCGTCCGGGTGAGTCTATCAGTGTGTTATGCATACCGAATCGTTTGACAGCATTTTGGACAGAAAAAACGGTAACACCTCCAACTTTTGCTAATTTTCTTAGCGATAATCATTTTTCTTAGCAGTACCTGGTCACAATCGATTTTCGCTTCTCATCCGTAAACACTCGCGTTGCTCCACTTGAGGAACAACTTTGACTAATAATGAAGGTTATGTTTTGTTTACAACGCTAGCAACACATAAACACACAGCAGTTGTCAAAATAAGACTTAGTCTTTTTAATACAGGGCCTCAAAGGTGTATTCATAATTAACGATACAGTCCTTATGATGAATATTGTGTACTTATTAGAGACATCTTTTCTCGTAGATATCGCCGAAAATTTGTAATAAAAAAACCTATACCCAATAATACATACATGCCGAATTTTTGTTTCTTTTTGCCGAGGTCAGCACAATCAAGTAATGTTTTAATGCCGAAAATCAGTATAACAGTCTCATATTGATTTATCAACACTCAGATAGCCCAGTTCGGAAAGTAAAAATATGTGTATACATAAAGACATCGCTCACGCGGATATAATTACATGTTATACATTCTTTTCTCAAATAATTAATTCAATAATCTCAATATTGTACAGTTACACCAGATTTTTTTTTGAACTGGTCGGTTTTTGCTATTGCAACATGATCAAAACTGACTAAGTTATAGCAAAAAAAAACGGCCCGCGCAAAACAAAAAGCGTGTGCATTTTATCTTATAGATAAAACGATCATTTCACTACCCACATCCAAAGAAGCGCTTCAACATACAAGCGACTTCATCGATCAAATCACGCGAGTCGTTGATGCGCACGAAATAGGCGAAAAAGGATGTGAAAACAACATGCGCACCCTCATTGAAAACCTCATGCACTATGGCCTATCAAACATCCCTCTTCTCATCTCATAACTTTATCGCATCCGATCGCATCTCACCTTACCCACTATGGTCACAGCCTACTCGTCTAGAACCAGCAGCAGCGTTGTCAACGTTTCTTTCCATTTTTCACTTCCCGCCTGCTTCTCACGCGTACAAGCACGCTAAGCGCAATCGACTAAAGTCTTTAAAATCATGTTGAAAATTTACAGTTTTGGAATGCTAAAAAATGTATGTTGTATCGTTGTTGGAAATTAAAGGATTATTTAACAATATCTAAAAAAATGGAATAAGGAACATTAATTGCACAGTATTTAAATAAATACTTTGCCAGCTATGCATACCGATCAGGTTCTCAAATGTGTGTAAATGATTGTTAGCATGCTGCTCGGTATACTCTTTAGAGAAAAAAGCGATGCATCGGCATCCATGGATACCAGAGGCACACAGCTAAACGCAGAGAGCTTCTTCAGTGGAAAGTTTACATGTGTGTAGCAAAACCAGAAATGAATGAAAGCATGGACTGTGGCTTCTCGATTTGTCGTTCTACGTAGGCTGAGAACAACTTGCGCAGCTAGAGCACATTTTGGCACACCCAATGTCGTGCGCGCTTGTTATGCATTACAGCCAGCGTGGATGAAGCTGGGGTGCCGAATGTGCTCTAACTCGTTGGCAACGGTTTCCAAATTTTGAATTCGAGGTCATGATACGAGCTAAAAAAAAATTATGGAGGTGGAAATTTCGAACATTTGCGGAAAAGAAAGCATGTTGGACATGATTGAAAAAAAAAACAAGTATCGTCGGTGTGTGAAGAACGTTAAAAAATGACTTCCACCGAAAATGGATTTTTCTAAAAGTATGTGAGATACCAAACTTCGGAAGTCGCTCAAAGGCGCATCTGAATGCGAATCGCATCATTATTTGTGATGAAAATGCAGAAGATATTTTTCAGAAAATGGTTAACAAACAAGAAGATAAAAATCAGCTTATGTTAAAAATCACAATACTAAAACAAAAAAAAACAGCAAGCATAGTATAAAATAACTCTAATGTGTTTTCATTTAGTAAAATAGTAATCTGTAGAACAGGTCAGTCTGCTAGTCACGAGACGCCTCTGATGAAATTTGGCCGCAACCAAATCAGTAAATCCGAGTTGGTTGACCGAGGTTGCCTGAAACGCAAAATTTACGAAGTAACATTTAAGTGTACAAAAAAGATGTAGCGATGATCAGATAAAAATTCTTTATCTGACACATGTCGATTGATTAACAGGCGACTAAATCTATTAGAGCAAAGCGTTATGTCTAACACTTCCTCTAGAAGATACCGTGAATATTGGGCGGTTGCCTTAACATAGTAATGCAAGATCTGTACTTCTTAAGAATTTGTGGGAGTTCGGCTTTGTAGTCTAAAGTTCTCTAGAACGACCGTTTTGTAAGAAATCTCCACACAAATGTAAAAGATGCTATACAAAAATTAGATAATAACAATGTCATATGCAATATGCCATGTAATAACTGCCAATGCTGCTATATTGGTATGACAACGAACAAGCTAAGGACTGTTCATTAAAGAAAGTGGACATCTGTTTACCAATAGTTTAGAGTTAAAACTAAACAAAAAATTGTGAATTTTGGCTCAGTGTGTAAAAACACTGTTCACTTCGGCAAAACACTCAAAGAAAACGGAAAAAGTAAGAAATTTCGAGCGATAGGTCGTATTAGCTTTGCGACTAGCAGAACAATTCTGCACAAATAGTGTTCCAAAAAGTTGTCGTTTCGAGAATTGGCTTAATAATACAATTCCAGGACCGCAATTTTTTAACGCTAAGCAGGGAACAGATGTGCCGGATGATGTAGGATACATCAGAACTGAAAAAAATGGGAAAATGTTTTTAGTGTGGCAAGCCAATCGTTCATGTGGCTTAAAGAGTTCTTCGTATTTCACAACGGGAACAATCAACGGTGAAAATAACAGAAAAGAATGTATCAAAAATCGACTTCTACTTATCTACCGAAAACATACGGAACGGATCCTCTTTTGTTTTAGGCGGATCTGGCATCCGCTTATTACGCTTCTTCTACACTAGAGATGCTCAAGACGGAAAAAGTCGATTTTGTCGAAAAATGGCAAAATCCACAAAACTTCTCTGAACAGCGTCCTGTGGAAAGATACTGAACAATAATTAAGCGGCATCTTAAGAAAGATGGAAGAGAAGTAAGCTCTGTTGATTGATTCAAAAAAAATTGGCCTGCGGCACAACGAAAAGTTACGGAGAAAGTTGTGCAGAATCTAATGGGAGGTATCAAGAGGAAAGTCCGAACGTTCTTCCGAAAAGCGAAGTAAATGTTCAAACTCACGTGAATTTGGCCACATGTATGTTGATTGTCATTTATAAAAAATAAACTTATGAATTTGTTCCAAAATACATATTTTATATTGAAAAACAGGTGTCCACTTTCTTTAATTAACAGTCCTTATGTCCAAGACTAGTAGGGCACAAACACACATGAAAAAACTGGACAGCTATCTCCAACATGTGGAAAAGAATTGCATGGAAATTGAAGAGCTCAAGTGTAAAACAGCCTTAATGGAACACAGTATTGACTACAAACACAAATTTAATCTTCACAAGATCAAAATTATAGACAGAAGTACCAACACAAACACATTGGGCTTTTTAGAGATGAGCCACATCTACAATACCCAAAACACCATAAACAGAAGAGTAGACACACAAGGGCTGAATTCAACGTACGCAGCTATTTTACAAACAATAAAATCTCGAACCTATAATTCCACAACAATATCGCATAACCATGAATATACTGCCCCCACTCGCATAACAGTCCCATCTTTGCAGGGATTCCTATTCATATGGGACAGTTATGCGAGTAGGGGCAGTATAGTCAAGACTCAAACCATACACACAACCTATACTAGTAAAAATAACCCTACAGTTGAATTCCAATCGACTTCTCCTGGAGTTTTTCACGGGGATCCAACAGAATCTCTTTTCAGATATTCTTCCAGAGATTTTCCCGGTATTCCTTCCAGAGTTCCTCGAGAGATTTTCCCAGAGTTCCTCTTGCGTTTTGTCTAATACAATTTTCATGGGATTTCTTCCAGAATTTATCCCATGATCTCCACAGGAGTTTATATCAGGATATAGCTCAAATGTTTTCGCGAATTTTTTTTCTAGAGTTTCTCTCGGGATTCTTCTTGAAAAATTTCCACCATTCCTACTGCTCTTGGAACTTCCCCAGGAGATCTGGAATTCTATCAGGGTTTTCATAAGGGGCTGTTGATAAACCACGTAGTCCCACTTTTGGGCAACTCAGATAACCCCTCCTCCCCCGTAGATCTTTGTTAATACAAAAAAATGAAATTTGTATGGAGTGTAAGCTTTGGTTAAAACACTCATCTCCTGCACGATTTTTTTTCTCGAGATTTGTTCCGAAATTTCTCTTGTAATTTCTTCAAGGAATTTCCATGATCTTTCTTCTAGAGTTTCAGCTGGGATATTTCCTAAAGGTTCTTGTGGGATTTCTTTTGAAGTGTCGCCAGAGATTTCTCTCGGGGTTTTTCCCGGGACTTCTCTCAGAAAATTCCTTCCACTGTTGGTCCTAGGATGGCTCTCACATTTTTTTCCTTATTCAAGTTAGATTTTCCCCTAATTCTTAAATCAATGTTGTCCACGTGAACATTTGACAGACCCCCACCCCTATAATGAAACTACATAGTAGTCCTGCTCCTATTGAAGAAATACAGTCTTACTGTCACTATACACTATACAGTTCTACTTTACTGCCCCCACTCGCATTACAGTCCCATATGAATAGAAAACCCAGTAAAAATGGGACTGTTATGCGAGTGGCAGGGCTGGTAGCAAGTCACTTTTTAGTGACTTAGTCACTTTTTTTGGGTCGGTCACTAAAAAGTCTCTTTTTTCAAGGTCAGGTCACTAAAGTCACTATTTTCACCTAAAAAGTCACTTTTTTCAACTTTTTTGGGAAATTGATAAAATACGGATTGAAACATATTCAAAAATGATAAACCATCAAATGATGCCACATTAAACAAGTCAAATTTTCCCTATACAAACCGTTCCATGCAAAAAAAATCGCTTCGCAACTACTTTTATGTCTTTCTTTGGGATCCATGTGAGACATTGAAAAAAAAATTGGCTACTACTTGCTCCTATCCTGCAATTTGAATCAAGTTGTCGGCGATGATTGAAATATACCTCTGAGGAAACATTTGGTCGTCATGACCGCTTTTCTCGGTAGATCAATCATTACAGAATCTAAATCTGGTACTAGATTTCTTAGGGAAGCGTGTTTTTACGAATTGGAATCTATTTTGTAAACTGGAACAGCCATCTTCATATACAGATAAACGCCCAAAAGTAAGCAATGCCCTTGTAATTTCATAGTGTTGAAATTGTTGTGTTAAAATTGTGTATTTAAGTGTTTACAACACCTCAAATAATGAGAGCGAACCATGCACGGCCTTGAGTAATCTTTAAAGACCATTACAGCGCTTTGCGGACCTCTAAATTCCTTCGCGGACATTATTACATTACGGACATTACGGACCTTCACAGACTTGCACAAGAACTGATTGTTTTGCGGACTGGACACAAAGGCTTATATTCCATGGAGATCTTGTAAGATCTGTACCATGTATACAGTTCAATATAATACTCCATTTACTTGTTAGAAGGGTCATTGGTCTGGGGCGTATAGAAGAGTCATTCGGATCTACAACTGCACCTACATTTCATGGAGTTTTGGGACGATCCAGATCATATGAAGAACTGTTATTGATATCTTCAAAACATATGCCTTAAAAAACAACATCAATGGAATCCAATCACTGTACGTGTGTATAGAAACAACTTTTATATATATTCGAGGAATGAGTTCCAAAAAGTTTGGAGAGTTTTATAAACTAACGCAAACATATTTTGTACGGGGTCGCCCCATGGTGCGTCGGTGAGAGTGCAGGCCTAATAGCATGTCGCTATTTAGTGGCTTGGTCATTATTTCAAGTCCCCAAATAAAATTACTATGAGACAATTCAAATAAATTAGTAAATTAAGGAAATTAAGAGTTCTATTACATTTTCATAGGCTATTCAAAAAAACCGTTGTTTTCTTCTTGTAATTCTTCTGAAAATTTCCAAAAGGTACGTAGAGAAACATTTCAAGTATTTCATCAAAATTACTTAATTACTTTCTGTTATTCATTTTTTTTATTTTGGGAGAATTTTTGCAAAAATATTCAAGAAATAATATTTGAAAAATTCTTATTCAAATTCATTCGCACATTTTTAAGCATTTGTCTATCTAAGTTTCTATCAAGATGAAATTCATGACAGAAAACATCCAACAAGTTCTCCAAGATTTTCTTAATTTATTTATATTTTCTTGACAGAATTTTCATGCCATGCTCATCTAGTTCTGCACAATATATTCTATAAAATTGTAGATACATGCAGCTTTGTACAATTTAAAGAATGGAAGATGAAAGTTTTTCTTGAACATTTTCATTATGCGGTACTCGAGGGATTTCTGAATCAAAGTCGTTCTACAATGTTTCCTCACTATGCATATTTTTGTGCCAAAAGTCACTATTTAGCCACTTTTTTGCTATCTGAAAGTCACTATTTGGTCACTATTTCAAAGATTTTGGTCACTAAAATAACTATTTTGACCATCAGTTCTTGCTACCAGCCCTGGAGTGGGAGCAGTTTACAGCTACACAAAAACTGTGTCAAGTCCATGACAACGAATGGATCAAAAACGCCTCGAAGGGCTCTAAAACATACCCATTGAACACATTGGAAATGGTACCACGTTGTCTTCAGCGATTTTATCCTTATTGAGGTGATAGACTGGAATATGGATTCTTTTCTTCTTCTTTATGGCTCTACGTCCCCACTGGGACTTGGCCTGCCTCACTTCAACTTAGTGTTCTTTGAGCACCTCCACAGTTATCAATTGAAGGGCTTTCTTTGCCTGCCATTGCATGAATTTGTATATTGTGAGGCAAGTACAAGGATTCTCACCCAAGACAAATAAAGAGCGCTGTAAAAGCGCTCTTAGTTAATAACTGTGAAAGTTTTCATAGAACCCTTAGCTGAAAAATAGGCTCTGTCCCAGCTGGAAACATACACCGAGAAGAAGAGAAAAAAAAAACAAGAGTACGCTTATTTAAAGATTAATTATGCAGATATACAACATCTACCTAAACAATGACCTATGCGGCATGCTTGCAGCGCTACACTATAGCTAGCAGCATACCTGTGTATTAATCCTAACCCCTGAAGCTCATCTGCTGTCGGCGCATTGCGTACGCTGCTAATATGATTCCGACAAAATGCCAACATGCCCACACACACCCACCATCACCGTTCGTTGGATAATCATAATACCGAGCGAGTGACTCTTAATCCAAACATTATTGGTGGACTTCGTGCAGGATGCGCTATTCCGAAGAGCAGCGCTCGTCCCGATCAGATCGTCTTCGTTTCCCTTCTCCTGGTTTTTTTTCTTTCGTTTGTTGGTTTGTTTGTGGTTGCCTGTTGCTTCTCTAGAACGAAGTTGAAACCAGTTTTGGTCTGCCTATCGAGCGATTGTCTCTTCGTTCGCTAGTTCGTTGATTTGAGCGCAAACGCCCGCGGTGTGCTGCGCGCGGTGATCAGAGTAACTTGCTGTAGGTATACGTTAGTTCACGGTGCGATCGTTTGTTTGTATGCGTCATCGGCCGGAAGATAAGCCAATTCGCCGTTCAAGGAGCACAGGGGTGGTCCGATTTTTTAACACTGCTGTTCCTTGGCGTAACGTCAAAACTGGGACAGAGTGCGTGTTACGGTCAAGCCTCTTGGCCGAATCAGTTAGTTGGTAACAGCGAGACATCGATATTTAGCTACTTTATTGGCGCTGCAGTCTTGGGGAATCAAAACGACTGTTTTAGATTTGTCCCGACGTTTCGACTCTGTTTCGAGTCTTCTTCGAAGGGATCACACATATCAGTCGAACTCTCTTAAGTACCATCGATATTTAGTAGAAAGATACAGGGGATAGACAAAATGATCAGGACAGGCAAAATTTTCACTTTTCAAAAAATGTTCAACCAGCTGTAACTTTTCTAAAAGTGCATCAAATATTCTCAAATTTTTACTGTAGGTAATTTGAAAACAGATTGGGCATTCTGCACGGAGTTATAAAGATTCTAGAAAAAGGTATAATTATCCGATAGCCATCTTGGAGCTGTTATATCTCCGAATTCAATGAACCGAATGCAATGAAATAAAATATAAGTCATATAGGGGAACTTACGTATTCTCGGCAGTTTTGTTCTCTTCGTCATGGGGGGTTTTTTGAAACCTGTTGGTCTCAAAGTTGGCCTCAAATCCTTCCCAACCAAGCTGAGTTATATGCCCAAATTTCAGGCAATTTGGCCAACAAAAACCCCCCATGACGAAGAGAACAAACCTGCCGATAATACCCTTAGTCACCCTATAATAAGTTCTGAAAAACGTTTGACTTCACTTGAAATTATTTACATGAGAAAAAGTTATAGGGTGCGGGCACCGGTTTTGGCCAGTCTAAGGGAAATCATTTTTATAAAAATAACCAATAATCCTTTGAAAACAACCAATGCGTCAAAAGAAAGGTTTCAATCTATATTTTGAAGGAAAAATGCAGAAATCATGCCAATACTTGATTTTTGTATTAAAAGTGGCACTGGCCAAAATATAAGCTCTGCCGCAGTTTTGGCCATATTCTTAAGTTTGGTTTCTATTTTGGCCAATCACGTGTATTTCTTATGGGAGTGGCCAAATTAGAAGCACCCTGGCCAAAATAGATATATGGGAGCAGATTTTTTAAGGAAATATATTTTTTTCTTCCAGTTTTTAATCAAAATGTGTGGTTTTCACAGCTGTAATCATCATATTGTATTAGGATCTACTAGTAAAAATAAATTTACGCCGATTTAGATCGCAACGGGCTCAATACCGCACTATGGCCAAAACTGAAGCTTCTACCCTAGCAGTTTCATGTGTTTCATTGTTTTTTAGTAAATTGGTTCATTTTTAATATGCATCCCATTACTTTATTATTTTATTGCCGGCTATGTTGTTACTTTCCTTTAAAACATATTTATATTTAAGTCAATTAGAGGGGATTTAAATGAACTATAATAAAAATCTTGAATTTAAAACGATGTGAAAGTTTTGGAATTGATATTTTATTAGGAAAATAATCTAATCATCATACTTTTCTTTCGCATTAAGAATTTTAAGTTAATTCAAAAGTTTTTAATAGCTTATTTTGTAAGTCATAAATGCTCAAAATTTCATTGCATTCGGTTCATTGAACCCGGAGATAAAACAGCTCGTACGTTAGCACTCTTCCATCTGAGCACTATTTACTTTTTACCAATAGTCTAAGCTCCCTGGAAGCTGCTTGGTCAATGAAACTGATGAAGCACTCAGCGTACTTCCTGTATGGAGTCTTGAGTGCTTTGTCCAAACGCTCCACAGTGGGATCATTCTGAAAAAAGACGATAAAAACCTCTAAGAGCCGTTAGATGACATTTTAGCATATAGGTGTCTTTGGAAGATGTGTTCAGAAATATCGTCTCTATTTTTATGCATATTCACTGTATGGTAAACCTGTAGGGTGAACCCGAGCAAAAAAATATTTTTTCAAAATAATTTTTTAGAGGGTAGATGTCTTCAGCAAAGTTGTAGAACAAGTAATTTCAAGTATCTTTGCTGAAGACACCATATAGTTTGGAGTTCATTTTTTGGGAGAAAATATGAAAGTTTAAAAAACAATTTTAAAATCAGTTTTTTGAACTTTTCCATGATTATATCGTAAAATTACAACGTGATATGTTCTACAAGTTTGTAAGTACTATTGGAATACACTATCTTGCCGAAGACACCAACTCTGTAAAATTGAAAATTGCTCCTGTAAACCAATGTTTTTGAAAATGTTTCACTATTTTCACTATTGAATATTTTTTGAATTGGCACTTTTTGGCAGCCGTGCTATCAAAATTTCAATGCTTTATCATGTCCAGCCAGAATAGACCAAAAGTGACTTAACAATCGGGTCTGATAAGGCACTTTGATTTCTGATGCTATTTTAATAGTCATTTTTCAAAGAAAATATTCACAAATTTCATACAAATTATGGTACACCGGGGCAAGTTGAAACGGGTGGGGCAAGATGAAACACGAAGTTTTGATGTAAATTTCAATACAATTTGGAAATTTATCCTTCACTGAAAGATTGTTTGAATCAAAAACTTTGTGTTATGGCCATCGAATTGTTTATCATCATTAGAAAACATCATGTTTACCCGCTGTTTTATCTTGCTCCACCCGTTTCAACTTGCCCTGGTGTACCTTAATAAGTACAAACTGAAAACTCACGAAAACTTTTCGACATTAATATTTGTTAATCCAAATAGTATTCTTGTTGAAATAGTCTACATTTCTAACACTGTGGTTGACTTTACATTGAATATACGACAACAAATATCGCTTTTTAAATTTTTAGATAAGTTTTTAATACCAATTAAAAACTGTTTTTTTATCTGTTTTTTATTGTAATTTCCAATGCATTTGTTAATATTAAAATACATACATTAATCAATCAACTAAAACAATGATAACATTTTTTTTCATTTGCTATGTTAACATTATAACTTCGGTTAAAAAACTGAAAAGGCGAAAATATAATGAATGCCTCTACAAATTTGTGTTGAAAATTAAAAAAAAATAAAATGAAACGAGTGAAACATTGTTACATCACATTGAAATAGCTAGTATCTGTTAGAGATATTCTAGGTTGTAAATCTTACGTCATGATGAAAATTCTTCACAGATATTTTGTTGAAATTGGTTATGCTGTTTGATACTCTTTAAAATTTATTTTTTCCAGTTTTCAAGAACTGCGTCCGTTAGGTCGATTCCTGTCCATGATTTTCAAAATTCCTTCGTCGTAGACACATTACCTTGGTTCATCCCTTGACAAATCCGCATCAAGATCACTGCTCGATTATGGATACTCTTCCGGAGGAGCCTTTAGTTTTAAGTTTATATTATAACGATTTTTTGAAAAGATAAAAAGGTTTTGTGCCTTTTTGAGAATGATTTCGTAGATGAGGAAATCACTCAAAGAGCCTTTTCCCTCTTTCAAAATTTGTAGTTTTAAATAAATGACACCAACAGTTGAAATAGTCTACATTTATTTAACTTGTTTTTTTTTATTCAGAATTACTACTTGGATGAGCTAAAAATAATATCGAAAGGTTGTATGAGATTTGTGAATATTTTCTTTGAAAATTACTATTAAAATAGCTTCAGATATCAAAGTGCCTTATCAGACCCGATTGTTAAGTCAATTTTGGTCTATTCTGGACATAATGAACCATAGAAAATTTGACAGCACGGCTGCCAAAAAGTGCCCACTCAAAAAATATTCAATAGTGAGTTTTTAACTCATCTAAAAATTTAAAAAGCGATATTTTTTGTCGGGTATTCAATGTAAAGTCAACCACTGTGTTAGAAATGTTGACTATTGTAACAAGAATACTATTTTGATTAACAAATATTAATGTTGAAAAGTTTTCGTGAGTTTTCAGTTTGTATTAAATGATTTGTATGAAATTTGTGAATATTTTCCTTGAAAAATGACTATTAAAATAGCATCAGAAATCAAAGTGCCTTATCAGACCCGATTGTTAAGTCACTTTTGGTCTATTCTGGACATGATAAAGCATTGAAATTTTGATAGCACGGCTGCCAAAAAGTGCCTATTCAAAAAATATTCAATAGTGAAAATAGTGAAAAATTTTCAAAAAAAATTGGTTTACTGGAGCAATTTTCAATTTTACAGAGAACAGCAAGATAGTGTATTCCAGTAGTACCTACAAACTTGTAGAACATATCACGTTGAAATTTTACGATATAATCATGGAAAAGTTCAAAAAACTGATTTTGAGATTGTTTTTTAAACTTTCATATTTTCTCCCAAAAAATGAACTCCAAACTATATGGTGTCTTCAGCAAAGATACTTGAAATTACTTGTTCTACAACTTTGCTGAAGACATCTACCCTCTAAAAAAATATTTTGAAAAAATATTTTTTTGCTCGGGTTCACTCTACAGTTTTACCATGCATAAAAATAGAGAAGATTTTTCTGAACATATCTTCCAAAGACACCTATGTGCTAAAATGTCATCTAACGGGTCTTAGAGGTTTTGATCGTCTTTTTTCAGAATGATCCCACTGGGCGCTCATACTCCATCACCATAGCTTGGGTCCCTTCACATTGCTCGGTTCCGGGCAATGAGAAAGCGAACTTTCTGGCTAAGGTGGGCGTTAACGAAAACGATATTGCTTACTTACCTTACCGATCAGGCTCAGGCCGGGTGGCCTCTGCTGTACATAGTAGCCGTCTCCATTCCACTCGGTCCATGGCTGTTTGTCTCCAGTTCCGCACTCTGCGTAGGGTCCGCAGATCGTCCTCCACTTGGTCGACCCACCTAGCTCGCTGCGCTCCACGTCGTCTTGTACCGGTCGGATGACTCTCGAGAACCATTTTAGTCGGGTTGCTATCCGACATCCTGATGACGTTACCCGCCCACCGCAGCCTCCTGATTTTCGTGGTATGGATGATGGTTGGTTCTCTCAGCAGCTGATACAGCTCGTGGTTCATTCGCCTTCTCCAAGTCGCGCCTTCCATCTGCACTCCGCCGTAGATGGTACGCAACACCTTCCGTTCGAAAACTCCAAGGGCGCGTTGCTCCTCTGCACGTAGGGTCCATGCTTTGTGCCCATAGAGGGCGACCGGTCTAATCAGCGTTTTGTAGATAGTTAACTTCGTGTTACGGCGAATTTTATTCGATCGTAGAATTCTGCGGAGTCCAAAGTAAGCACGATTTCCTGACACAATGCGCCTCTGAATGTCTCTGCTGGTGTCGTTGTCGGCGGTCACCAGTGAGCCCAAGTACACGAATTCTTCAACCGCCTCCATTTCATCACCGTCGATATGAATTCGGGGTGGCGGGTGGGGTGATTCCTCCCTGGAGCCCTTTGCCATCATGTACTTTGTCTTCGACACATTAATGACTAATCCGATTCGCCTGGCTTCACTCTTTAGTCAGATGTACGTTTCCGCCAACGTCTCAAATTTACAAGCTATAATATCAATATCATCAGCGAAACCAAGCAGCTGAACGGACTTCGTGAAAATCGTCCCACGCGTGTTTATCCCCACTCTCCTTATTACACCTTCTAATGCAATGTTGAACAGCAAGCACGAAAGACCATCACCTTGCCATAATCCTCTTCGAGATTCGAAGGAGTGTCCCTGATACTCGAACTACGCACATCACTCGATCCATCGTCGCCTTGATCAATCGTATCAGTTTATCCGGGAATCCGTATTCGTGATTAATCTGTCAGCTGTTCTCGAGCGATTGTATCATACGCCGATTTGAAATCGATGAACAAGTGATGTGTGGGCTTTGTGTGTGGGCACGTTGTATTCGCAGCATTTCTGCAACACCTGGCGGATGGCGAACATCTGGTCCGTTGTAGCGCGTTCACCCATGAATCCAGCCAGATATTGTCCCACGAACTCTCTTGCAGTCGGCGATAGACGGTGGCATAAAATTTGAGAGAGTATCTTGTAGGCAGCGCTCAGTAGTGTGATCGCGCGATAGTTCCCGCAATCCAACTTGTCGCCCTTTTTGCAGATGGGACACACGATACCTTCCATCCACTCCTCCGGTAGTTCTTTCCTCCTCCCAAATCTTGGTAATGATCCAGTGTAGTGCTCTCACCAGTGCTTCTCCACCGTGTTTTAGTAACTCGCTTGGTAGTTGATCTGCTCCAGCGGCTTTGTTGTTTTTCAATCGGCCAATCTCCTCTTTAATCTCTTGGAGGTTAGGGGCTGGAAATCTTTTGTCCTGCGCACGTACTCCTAGATCTGTTACCACGCCATCTTCGGTGCTTGCAACGTCGCCATTGATGCCAGAACAGACGCTGTTTGAGCCGCACCTCCTGAGGGGACATTTCTTCCGGGGTGACTGGCGAGTCGGAAAGGGTGGGAGTGTCCGTTTGCTACACGCTCGATTCTTTTTTGCACGGGTTTGATTTTTGCTATAACTTAGTCAATTTTGAGCCGATTCTCATAAAATTTTGTGCACATAAAAGTACGATTAGGCGCCGTCCACAAATTACGTAACGCTCTAGGGGGAGGGGGGAGTATGGCCAAGCGTTACGGTCCATACAAAAATTTTAGGATTTTCATTCAAAAAAGCATTACGGAGGGAGGAGGGGGTGTCAAAAACTGACGGTACTATCTCTGTACAAAAAAAATCAAGTCAATTGGTTCAAAATTCATTGAGATATAGCAAAAAAAAACGAGCCGTGCAAAAAAAAGAGAATCGGGTGTAATCCACAAAATAGACAATCGGGCGCTTTTTTTGTGACTTGCTGGTCATTTTGCGGATTATTGTTTTTTTTTTTTGGTTTTGGAAGGTATGCGGTTCACTATTGAGCCCTAACATTATTTTGCAGCTGAATAGCATTGATATTGTCAAGTCTGTACCAACACCCTAATGCCACACCAAAATATGCTTTTCCTATCTCATGGCGTTTGTGTGGTCATCAAACACTATTCAGCCATTACCCCTCCTTATAATCGACTTTGGACTGACTTGCACTCTCATTGCCCCACCAAATGCTGCAAAATGAAAATTAAATAAATAAAAAAAAATACATTTCTTACAAAAAATACATACATTTATTATTTTTCATGCGACTACGAAGGCAAATATTTTACGAAATATGATTGATGATATTCTATATTTGGAATAAACTCACTGAATGATTTCCTCTCCGAACTCTAGCACTTACAGATATCGCAAAGCTTTTAGTCCTAGTTTTGCAAAAATTCTATCATCCACTTCATAAAATCGAACCACTACTGTACTAGCGCTACAGACGCAGGGGCTAGGGAGGCCCGTAAGATTGGATTCCGCCGTCAGAAGCACGTACGACGAGGAACCGTGATGTTGTGCTACGACGAGCAACGGAGAAGGAAGAAAAACCTGAACGGGTGTAAACAACACACACCGAAGTGTTATCTCATCTTCTTCGTCTGACAGCGCAGCGCAGAACCCAATAGTAGTTGCAGAAAGAAAACGCAGTACCTTCCTTAATAGTAGTGCCACAAAATGCGAACATTAGCCGTAAATAAATTACCGACGGTACGCTTCCAAACGTGCTCGACTTTCTTCCCCACTACTGCTACTAGAGAGATGACATTTTATTGGAGTCATTCATAAATCCTTCCGCGTGAAAATAAAGTGCATTGCATGATGATGAGAGAGTGGACAAAGGGGATTGGAGGCGAAATATTTGTAGATATTTTGCTTCGGTTATCGCGGGAGGCAACCACACACACGCCGTCGCATATGCTACGCAAAAGAGCGGAGCTTGGTTAAGTGCGCAATTTATATTCTTCTCCTTATTCTTTAATCTATCACAGTATGCACGTGCTTGGTATTGTTTTGAAATCACTGTCAAACGTTAAGTTATGTTATTAACATAAGAAAAACATTCCTGCTCCTATCTGTTCCGTTTCAGTCTAACATGGTCTCGTTCATGCAGTCACGAGGATATGGATCTCAAAGCGGGAATAGCATCAATAATTTCCATAGCGTGTTCGACAACGGTACGGCGGAGACGGGAACTCCCCCGCTGCTCGACCTGTCCGAGTTTCCATCGCTCACGAACGCGCGGGGTGGCCAGAACGATCAATCGTTACCGCAGTCGAACGCACTGCAGCCTCCCGGGAGTAAACCGTATGGTAAGTATGCTACGCTGGTCTGGTGGAGTAATACCGATTGGTGATGATGTTTTTCCTGAGTGCTGCAATTTGTACTCTCTTGTCCCATACATACTTTGGAACGCTGCTCTCTACCTACGAACACTTTTGGAACAAAAGAGTACAACAGCACCACCTGTTTACGCTTGACTTATTCATTGTTTTTTTGGGATTGTGATTTTTGAATTTCTAGATCTATGAGAAAAACGAAGGGGTGCACAAAAGTTTTTTTTTCTATTTATCGCACTTAATAATCATAAAATTGATGTTTTTGTTTCTGTAGAACTCATGTATCCTTAAAATACTCAAGTTGTGATCCAGCATAAAACTGGAATTAGTCCTAAAATGTAAAGTTGAATTTTTTGCATTTTAACTGTGCCGGTAAATTTCTTGAATTTATTGTAGAAGCTGAAATGCTTCTTTATCGTCTGTAAAGCCTGTATTCGCAATAAACGGGACACAGAAGTATGGCTGAAACTCTGTAATGAATTGGTAAAATCGGCCAAAAAGTTGACTGAGACCCTGGCCAAGTTCGCAGGGGTTGACGGTATTAAAGTGAAGGAGTTTCATTTTGATTATTGTAATGTAGTGTTCTTTAGTGAAACATATCACCTTTTTAACACTTTAATGCGCCTCCAACGGTTCATCACGAACCGGCTGCTGCAGATGGAGTATGGCTGATCATATGCATCAGACATGCTCGATAAACAGGAGGAACCGCCGGGGCTCAGTAGAGTCTATTCCCAAGCAATAGTTCCAAGTCGGTTGGATTTGAGAAGGTTTTGATGATCGTTACAAATCCTAATAAAAGTATTATAGGATTTGTGACAGGTTTTGGAACCTTTTACAGCCATCTGACTTCAAAATGTTGTTTGGGCTCTATTTCCCACGTTTCTCGGTTGATTTTTATTACATAGTAATTTATTAATGTCATAGTCGCTTTTTCGAATTTTTACAATGTTAGTTGGTCATATTTTCTTTAATTAAATAAAGCAATAAAAATCGACCGAAGAATCAATAGTGGGAAGGAGATTTGCAGCACTTAATTGTGCTGATAGATTCGAAGCTAACGTGCGAACACTTAAACGCATTGTTGACGTCAATGCGTTCGACGTGACATTTTGGACAAAAACTGACTGCTTTATATTAACTGAACAACGTTACTTGTGTGTGACTAGGTTGACATTTCTAGGCTACGCTTAAAAAAATGATATGGTTCATCTAGGTAGGACCGATAGGACAATTGAACGAATTTGAATATTTTCAATAGTATTTGTAGCGGGATGAAAGTTGACATGAAATCTTTATTATTTTAAAATTTTATTGCAATCAACTGACCAACTTGGCGTATTTTTGATTATCTCTTAGATGTTCAGCAGTTCAGTTACATGTTTCTGTGGATTGTGACAATTTAAGGATACAAGAGATGAACACAAGTAGAAAACGATTATCGAAATCAAGAAAACAATTTGACACAGGATCGACTATATTTTAACATACAGGGTTCGATTGATTCGATGAAAGAAAAACAACATACGACAACTGACTTAACGAGGAGAAAAACATATTTAACCATACCACAAAATCAAACAAGGAGACAAACACAAACCGTGTGACCATAACACTACATAGGCAAATACTGACTGACTGACTAATTGAAAACTTTCCAATCTTTTACCGTAACTTTCTGAGTCAGTTGCAACAGTGTCTTAATGGATATCATTTTCCGCGTACGGCTGGCAAACTGCTTCTGAAAGATTACGTACTCTTTTCTATCTTCAGGTCTAGTGTAGAGGTTTCAACTCTATTCAGAGTGCAGCTAGAAACCTAGCAAAAAAAAAAAAAAATCGGCCAAAAAGTTGACTGAGAACTCTTTGGTGTATGTTTATTATTTATGCCCAATTTCATAAAAATTGATGCATTACATTTGCCTGTGGATGAAAAACAAACAGACGTGGTTGTAAGCATTTTGCACAATCATTACCAATTTTCATGGGCATAATAGATGGCTATTTTCGCTACAATTCAAAGTTCTGTGAGGATAATTTTGAAATTTAGTAAGCAGTTATGATACTTATAGAGACACTTTCTTACAAAATTTCATTATAATTTCATTATAATAATTTCATTATAATATTTATTTGCGGTTTAGGGGAAGATGATATAGATCGATGAGATTAGAATTGAACCTTATGACAACTAAGTTGCCGGGTCATTAATTGGCTCGGTAGCTTAGTTGGTAAAGCACTTGTCTAGCGAATAAGGGTCGTGAGTTCAAATCTCACCTGAGCTGTGGATTTTTTTCCCAATTTAACCAATAATTTACCCATCTGTACATATGTACGTTGAGTTATTTGAAATTCATAATTGACCACACGGATTGGTATTACCGAAAATTTGCACTTTGAGTGAGTCGAAAATTTCATTAACTTTGATCAATTTGTTTGAAAGCTACTGGTGTTGATAGAAATGATTGTTAGTGAAAATGTTTCGTGTTTTTCATGTGCGTTGTTTGCCATAAATTTTGAATGGCTTTGCCAATTTTCATGGAATTTCCACAGCAGGTAGTTGATTATGTATATATTATGCCTACGCAATTTGATGATTTTTGGTGTAGTACTTTCAACAGTACAATCGAAACAATAAGGGGTACTGACTAATAATTGCTGTCTGAGGGACGAAAATCACGATCGGTCCCAATATATGGTTCGACTATAAAATTGTTGATAAAGCATAGATTTTTTTTTTAAATTTTGCCTAAGCAACAAATGTAGATTGAGAAGTTTATGTTCAAAATTTCAGTAATTTCCTTTATCATATTTAAAAGTTAAGGCGTTGACAAGCGAAACTAGGGGCTGTTCAAAACTTAATTGCGCGCGTTCTACTGTTCGTTGCTACAACAAAAAGTACTGCACCGATTCACATGAAATTTTGCAGATGAAATGACCACATCTCAAGATGTTATCAGGCCAAATTTGAGCAATTTTAATGTATCTACCGTGTGCGCACCTAACTTTGCGCAGGTCCAAACTTTGCGCATTCTTGTAAAATAACGAAACAAATAACTAAATGCCAACATATTCACCAGTTTAATCATTGCACTAGCATTGTGTAAACATAAACATTATTTGGCAAATATTTAATGTCCATAAAATCTTTGTTTATGTTGAATAATAAACAAAAAATACACAAAAATGTCAAAATTTACCTCGCCTTAACACGGTTGCCAAGAAGTAACTCTATTAAAAATCAACATTTTCCTCGATAAAACTGTGCAACGATGATTAATTTTGCAGTTAATTGACAAAAAAGGTGATATTCTAGTAATATCAATCACAGTTCGTAAGAAATTTTTCAATTTAATTAGTAAATAGTGGTGCGCAATGTTTGGAACCATTATTTGCACTGTGTTCCTAATTTTTGCGCACTTGCAGTAAATGCTTGTTGAACGTGAATACATGACTTATGAATTATGTTAAATTTTATGTAACACCAGTACTGATAATTTCAGGCCTGCCTCTCCGCCATGTACCAAATTTTGTATAGAAATTAGTAGAAAATTGTATGAACCGTAGCACTATGGCAGGCACTCTCCATCTGTCTACAATGAGACGTGATTTGTGAACAGTCCTTCATTTGGATTTTCCGGCGGTCAATGTTAGGGACAATTCAAATATGACGTCCACCATTTTTAAGACTTTTAGAACCCCCTTTTCCCCTGGGCCACCCCGTCACGCTTCATAGTATACCTAATACATAGCATATCACACTTTCTCAGACAACCCCAGCCCCCTCCCCCCAAAGATGGACGTCATATTTAAATGACCCCTTATTGTTCCTATCCGTAACGGTCACTAAGTCTTCATTTATCAGGAAGCTTTTACCTTTGATTATCCTGTGGCTAAAAGGAAACAACCCCTCATGAAGTTTGGATTGTTCACACGGTAGGTGCCTAGTACGAACCGCAGACGAAATCAAGAACACCGGAGGCCTCCGTTCCCCCTCCCTCGTAGGACAAAATATTTCAACAAAGATCAATTAAGGGCACACTACCTGATCTGAATAACTTTAGTTTAATGGGCAAACATTAAATAATAGCATTTTTGATTACTTTTTTAAGCACTTCATATCATGCGCAAAGTTAGGCACACTATGCGCAAAGTTAGGAACAATCGAAGACTTTGTGCGCAAAGTTAGGAACAAGGCAATGAAATAGTTTTTCTATTTTAAGTATTTTTTTATTAATATTATGATTTTTTTTATATTGCAGACTCAAAGAAGGATCATTAGTCTATCGTATGAGCATGTTGTTCATGATATATTTTGTTTGTTTGTATTTTTTATAACGACTAGAAATTTGATATTTCTTAACTGCGCAAAGTTTGGTGCATACAAGGTATTGCTGAGTTATAGTCGTCTTTCTGTGTCCCGATTATTGCGGACAGTGCTGAAAAATTCATTTCGTCATATCTAAATTCAATCATCTACAGCTCATTTTGGAAGCTAAACCTGAGAATATGGTATATTAAAAACATGTGCGGCTAGACCAGTTCTGCAAGAAAGTCACGGAAAAAATGCCATTTTTCGAAAATTTAAGGTAAATGTCACGGACTACCTTCGAAAAATGCCAATGATATTCACGGTGAATATCATTTGGCATTTTTCAAGGGTAGTCCGTGACATTTACCTTAAATATTCGAAAAATGGCGTTTTTTCCGTGACGTTCTTGCAGAACTGGTCTAGCCGCACAAGTTTTTCATATACCATATTCTCAGGTTCAGCTTTTAAAATGAGCTGTAGGTGGTTGAATTTAGATGTGACGAAATGAAATTTTCAGCACTGATTGCGGATACAGGTTTTACAGGCTTGATTCCAATTTTCAAGACGTTCCAACTTGTTCCAACAAAAGTCAGTTTTTTGTCAGAAACCACTATTTTCAACTATTTTAACCCTTACCCGAATAATAAACTATTAAAAAAATACGTTTTGCTGTAATAAATACGGAGTGTTCTTGGGTATAACATGTGAAAATGCATGCAATAATACAGGGTGTCTACTACCTGGAAAAACCGGGAATCCTCAGGGAATAGTATGGAAACTCAGGTAAATTTTACACCGATAAAAAATAAAACATGAATACCTACTAAGTAGTGAACTTTACTACCTGTACATCTACTCAGAAGCTCACAAAGTTTACTACATTGTTGATATGAATCTGGTAGTTGAAATCTTTTTCCAGAAATTCTGTCAGGGTTTCTTTCTGGAACTACTTTAAAAGTACCTCTTGGAATGCCTACTGTCACAGGATTCCTTCCGCATTTTTTCATGAAAAATGTTCTTGGTATTCTTTTTTTGAATTCCTTCCGGAGATTTTTCCGGGTCCGTACTGGCATTTTTCAAGATTCGAATATTTTTTTCCTTGAGATTCCTGAATTCCTACCGATTTCGGCTGAAGTTTTTCACGAGGATTTTGATTTCCAGAATTTCTTCTAGACCTGAACTTCCAGGAGGCTTTTCCCCACCACCTTCATTAAGACACGAGTCAGATGAAGCGAATAAAGAATAAATAAATAAATAAATAAATAGAAGCCACCGCCCAAGTGGCGCAATTCCTAGTTCATACCATCATACCAAGACTTTAGGATTTCTGCAGAAGCTTTTTCCAGACTTTTCCTTGAAGTTGTTCATTGCATTTCTTGCAGTGATCCACATGAGATTTTTTTGCCGGTTTTATCGGAATCATTCCCTCATTTTCTAGAATAATTGCTTCAGGAGTTTTTCCAGGAATTTTTCGGGGTTTTTTTTCTCGGAATGTCTCCTGTGATAAATTTCTTGTGAGAAATTCCTGGAGAATAGCGGAAGGAATTCAAGGGAAATCTTGCGAGAAGCCCCTCAAAGATCTATTGGAAAAACTAGGTAGTCTGGAAGAAATCCAGAAAAAAACTGGGAATCTCGGAAAAAAATCCAGGGAGTAATCCCGGCAGAAAATTTAAGGAGGTACTCTAAAAACCTCTAAGAGAAACCCTTGAAGGAACTTCCGGTGAAATCCCGTGTGGATTTCCAAGAAAAACATCAGAAACTTTCTAGATGAAATGCCTGGAAGAACTTCTGCAAGAACCTCGCATAAATCCTGAGAGAAACTGTTGGAAAGGTATCCCGAAAAACCACTTAGAGAACTTCATGAAGAGACTTTGGATAAGATTTTGAAGAATCTCCGGGAAGATTGAGAAACTTGGAAAAACCTCTAGAAAAAAAAAACCCGCGAGGTACCCAAGGAGAAACCCCGTGAAAAACTCCTCCAGACAGTCTAGGAGAAACTTCATTAGGAATCCCAAGAAAAACGCCGGAAAACGCTGACAAAATCTCTTCTGAAGTATTTATCGTAATTGCCAAAATATTATATCTGTGTCACCAGTATTATTTTTCAAAATTGTTGGTATGCTATCGTGATTTCCAAATTTCCATTGGATTGGATCTTCATCTAAATCTCAACATCACTACACCACCAGCACATATAACAGACATCCAGTCCAGTTTTAAAACTTTACCAGCAATTTAACGGTCAGGTGACCTGTGGAATTATGGATTGGACTTCCTAGTTTTTTTTAGAGTGTTTGGATGTCATTTCTTATTAATAGAAAAATTCAGTAGAATTCTCAAATCAATTTCTTGCAATTGACCCAAAAGAATTCTGGGAACAATCTAAGAGTTCACCAAAATAGGTACTTGAAGGAATTGAGCTATTTGGTGAGATTTTTAGGGTAGAAACTTTCACTAATTTTTTAAGAGAACTATCCTACAGTTTTTGAAATATATATATAATTTCAACCTAAATTTGGGGTAATTTTTTAATTATAAAATGTGGGCTTCAAGACTCCCTGGCCAAGTTCGCAGGGTTTGACAGTATTAAAGTGAAGGTTATTGTAATGTAGTATTCTTCAGTGAATCATATCACCTTTTTAACACTTTAATGCGCCTCCAACGGTTCATCACGAACCGGCTGCTGCAGATGGAGTATGGCTGATCATATGTTTTGGCATATTTATCAGACATGCTCGATAAACATGGAGGGACCGCCGGGGCTCAATAGATTCTATACCCAAGCAATAGTTCCAAGTCGGTTGGATTTAAGAAGGTTTTGATGATCGTTACAAATCCTAGTAGAAATATTATAGGTTTTGTGACAGGTTTTGAAACCTTTTTATTGCCAGTAGACTTGAAAATGCTGTTTGGGCTTTCTTTCCCACATTTTTTGGCTGATTTTGATTAACTACTAAGTTTACTATAATTTGAGTAACATACAATAATTAAATATATTTAAATTAGTTATTTTATCAAAACAGATTTGCTTCTTTTAAATATTACAATGATATCCATTAATATTCTCTAAATCTAGTGAAATCAACCGAATAGTAGGGAGGAAAGTTGCAGCACTTAATAGTGTTGATAGATTCGAAGCTAACGTGCGAACAATGGATTACTGCACGAATTTATACTGGCCTGCTTGCTCTCACACGAGGTTTGACTTTTGAGCGGTGTCGACACCGCTCAAACGTCAAATTTTCTTTGGGAGTGGACGGGCCAGCCTAAGTTTGTGCAGTGGACCATACTTAAACGCTTTATTAACGTCAATGCGTTCGACGTGACATTTTGGACAAAAACTGATTGTTTCTTATAAGCTGAAGGACTAACTTGTGTATGACTAGGCTGACATTTCTAGGTTACGGAGGAGAAAGTGACATGTTTTATCTAGGTAGGACCGACAGGACAAATGAACAGATTGGCTCTGTTTTAATAGTTAGGTTGTTTTCGTATGTCGTACCATGTTCAAAACTAGTGTCTATCATCGGGGATGGCGCCAGTGCTGTAGGTGACTACCAACATAGGTGTTATCGCAGTAACGGTTGTTGTCTTCAATTGGTATTTGACCGTAATTAGTTCGATTATACATTTTACGTAATATTTCTTGGAGATAGAATGGAAGAATGGACATAAACATTCTTGGGGCTTCAGGTTCCGCGGGTAAAGATTTATTCTGATAGCTTCATAGACTTCACATGATTGAGGGCGGACATGACTAATACATCTATGGGAGGGAAAATGCAAAATTTTGAAGAAAACTACTAAGTCACAATGTAAAAACTAGTGTTAAATTGGGCAACATAGCCTATTCCGTCTAAACATTGGTCTTTGTAGAGATGAAATTTGAATAACGGGTTCAGCCTTGACAAACAAGCTGTCACGCAGCTCCAACTGAAAACCCATAAAAAAAAATGTGGGCTTCAAGACTGTTCTTCCTCATTTCCTCTAGAACAACCTTGATTGTCTGTTGTTGTGATTACAGGTAGACTTATCTCTTCTTTCCGGCATCCCTGGGATTCCTCCAGGTTTACTTTTTGTTCTTCGGGGATTTCATAACGATCCGTACAGATGTTTCCCTATGAGATTTTTGGCAGGCATTTCTCGTGTGATTCCTCTAGAAGCTTTTCATGGGATTCTTTCAGGAACTTCTGCTGGAATCACTCCAGAAAACGTTACTGTTATTCCTGCAGGACTTCTTCCAAAAATTTCTGCATGAACTCCTACTGCGGTGTATCCCGGGGCTTCGGGGGTTTCTCTAATGGTTTCTTCAATAATTCCTGCTAGAATTACTACGTGGATTTATACAGAAATTTCTCTAGGGATTTTCCTAGGGATTCTTTCAACAAATCCCGCTTGGATTTCTCCATGTATATCTGTATTGATTATTCTAGGATTTTTTTCTGGAGTTCCTCCATGAGTTTTTCTGAAAATTTCCATAAGATCCATTTCAGATATTTGCCTAACATTTGTTCATGCATTCTTCCTGTGATACCCTAGGGATTCCTGCTTTATCCAGTCATTTCTACAGGAACTCCTCTTGAGATGTATTCAGATATTTCTGTAAATATTTCTACAGTAATTCCTTTATGAATAAGTCCATGCATTCATCCATGAATAAATCTACGGATAGCCAAATTTCCCAAATGGAGGAGAACGTGCCTTTTGAGCCGACCTACTGATGAATAAATATAGGGGTTTTCCTCAAGATTTTTTCAGGAATTCCTCTTAGGAATCCTAGGAATTTCTTAAAATGTTCCTCTGCAAATGCCTTCAATTATTACTCATATAGGAATTTCTCTAGAGATTTCACTAGGATTTCTCTTTTAGATTTCCCAACTCATCCCCATAGGATGGATTTCCCTGGATTACCTCTTGGTATTCCTATACGAAAATCTCTTGGTATTGCTTTAGAAATTCTAGTTGGCAATTCTCGTGGAATTCATTATGGCATTTATCAACTCATTTCTTCTGTGATTTCTCCTGGAACTGCTCCAGATATTTCCCCAGTTCTTTTTTTCAGGAATTACTCCATGAATTTCTCAAGGAATTTCATCTGATAACCTAACAGAGATTTCTTTCTAAGATTGCAATACGAATTCCTTCAATTCGGAATTGCTCCAGGAATTGCTCCAGGAATTCCTCCAGGGATGCCTCTAGTGATATCTTCGGAAATTGCAGTAAGGATTCTTACAGAAATTACTTAAGGGAACTCCTGTGAAGGTTTTTGCAGAAACTACTTACGGGATTTCTTCAGGAATGCCTTGAGGGTTACGTCTCGTATTTCCTCGGGCAATTTCTCCAGGAATTTCCACAAAAAAAATCTTCAAAGATTTCTTCAGAGATTAAAAAAAAATAAGTTCTAGAAATTTAAGTGATAAGGAAGCGGAAACGCGACCTTGAAAGCTTGATTAATTCTGTGAAGCATTGTAATATCAAGATTTGAGTTTTGTTGCGGACTGGAAGGCTTTGTACTGGACTTGAGGATCTCTCCGGATTGTTGACTTTTCCGTCTTCTCGGAAGGATCACGCGATGCATTGCTAGATCATGGCAAGACTTGCAATGGTGACTTTTCATCATATCACGTAACAAGATGTGCTGAGCATTACCATACTCAAAAAAATCAATTAAACTGAACTTCATAACAAGTGGTCTGGCAAGAACTTCATTTGAAGAGTCCAAGATCAAGAGTCCATCAAGTCAATGACAGGTGTGACAGTTACATCAAGAATCATGAGTTTAAATTTGAAAAGTATATTGCCAAGAAGAATACTTGGCCAAAACGTCTATAATTTATCAAAGATATATCCCGAAATTCGCCTAGGGCATTTCTAGGAATCCTCAAATATATGATTCCGCCGTATACATAGCCCAAACATAACTAGTCGCATCGGGCAGGAATTCAAAGGGACCTCATCGACTTACAAGGCTCAACTATCGTTCAAGAAAACAGAAATTCCTTAATCAAGTTATGAACTGCTAAAGGTTTCCTATAATGCATAAGTCAAGCGTATCCAACAAAAAGAAAAAAAGAAACTACAAGATCAAAACAACTTCATTTCGCTGAATGAAGATGCCTAGTCTTAATCACTTTAACTTTTTGACAAACTTTCCACACAGTTGGTATGGTAAAGCAGCCAACGTCCGAGCAGACGGAGTTCACGATGTCGAGCGAAGACTTCCCGGCCCTGCCTGGCACGCAGAACGCGGAGAGTGGTCAGCTGGCAGCGAGTCAAGGTCTGCAAGGCGTCCACCACCATCATCATCATTCAGACCATCATGGTGCCGATAGTCTAGGTAAGACGGGTGGTCCGATCGGTGGTGCTGCTGGCATGGGGATGGACTTGCAGAACGACGCTGGTAGTTCCAACGTGAACATGGACAAGGGAGCTATGAAACGAGGCGTACAAACATCACCCAATGGTAATCTACACCTACCATTCCACACGCGATCCCACTGATTTGAACTGAACTAACGCCATAATCTACTTTCCACTTTTCTTCCAGGAATGGTAACGAATATTCCTGCTAGTATGGTCAATAACCAATTCGGTATGGTTGGTCTCTTAACGTTTATCCGCGCCGCCGAATCCGATCCAAACCTGGTAACGTTGGCAATGGGCCAGGACCTGACGGCCCTTGGACTGAACCTAACTTCGATCGAGAACCTGTATCCTAGTTTCGGCGGCCCCTTTGCCGACTCTCCGGCGAGGTAAGTGTTTCAGTCATTTGTGTCATCACATCGCTAGTAGAATGCCCCGCTGAATGCCGTTTTCCCGTTTCAGACCCCAAGATATCGACTACAACGTACCACCAGAGTATTTGATCAACGTGTCAATAAGGGAAAAGCTGTCGAAGGTGACGTTGCAGAAATATAAGGATGATCTATTATTTTATTTATTTTACACGAATGTTGGTGATTTGATGCAGATAGCTGCCGCAGCGGAGCTGTAAGTTTTTGTGGTTGAGGGTCGCATAGTGCTGGACAGAAACTGATGAAAACTAGCACTTTACTCGGGTCATGTGTCATGTAGAGGTTTACTTCAAATTGAAGTTGTTGTTCTGTGTTATAGATTTTGAGATTATATTGATTGCATTTTTCAATGTTCGTGAACTCATGTGATTTCTTAAACAAATTCATAGAGTGCAAATTTTGACACACTTTTATGAACCCTACAAAATCGCTTTGGACGTCCATCAATGTTAAATTATTATGGATTGAGGCTCGCTTATCTTGAAGTGGTCGTCACAGTTTCGCGGTTGTGTTTTGTACAACATCCTGACAAAATCGCTTTCTGTACTGCCTATACATTGCTGACGGTGGCCGACTGCGTGATAGTTGAAATGCTAGTCCCATGAGGTCCGTGATTGGCGGAGATCCCAGGTAGGTCCAACGTGTGAGATATGTTTTATTTGAGCTAGTCAATTTTTCATACGATGCTGCATATCGTCCAGATTGCTAGATTTGTCATTGTTCATACAAAATGGGAGATTTCGTACAGTTTAGTATTTTTTTCTCGCCGATCTAATATTGCAATTTTCAAAATATATTTTTTAATTGTATGATAAATTCACGTCGCTTGAGATGTATATTTTGGTCGCACCCCAAGCATTCGTTGGGCTTATACGATTTCCGTTGCCCGAGATGAACTAGCCTTGAGATAAGAATCTCTAAAAGTTTAAAAAATTTGTTCCAATTTTGAGCATTCTGTTTTCATTTTCATCCTATTCAAAGCAAAGCACTATTATTTTTTTATTTATGGAATATTATGGAAAAATGTCATGACATTTTTTAGCTCCACCAATTCTAATGTGAAATTCCGTCCGTTCAAATATGTGAGCGTAGTATTGCTTATTTTACTATTCTCATATCATCTCACGATAAAATTCCTTCCTGAATCTTTAATTGTTCTTTTGAAATGTCGATTTTTTATTCCTAAAGTTGTATGTGTGTTGTACATTCGGATATTATCAAGTAATAAATTGCTTTAACGAAATTGTTTACTAAAAGATGTATTGTCCGAAGATACCACTTATTGAAGCAGAAAGGTAATTGTGTCTATAGTAACAAATTTGTGTAGGTGTTTCAACGAAATAAAGCAAAATTTTATGCTATATGATAGGTTGGCAATTATTCCCCACCTTTTCCCATTCAGAATTTTGAAAATCTCTGTGAACCGTTATGATAGTGCCGTGAATTGCAAGTCAGTTTTATAGGGTATCGGTTGTCTTATCAAGCATAGTGCTTCCTTTTTATCCTACTCAAAACAAGGGATTGAAATGTTATTTGTATTGTAATATATCCGATGCGGTAACCGCACGGATATTCAGCAGACCATTCTGAGGGTGACGGGTCATGTCGCGTCGGTCCAGGTCCAGGAAACGTAATGAACATTCCCTTGGGCATAGAGTATCTTTGTGCCTGCCACACGATATGCACATACAAAATGTCCATTGACAGAGAAAGCTCTCAGTTAATAGCTATGGAAGTGTGGAAGTGATCTAAAAACTAAACTGAGAAGCAAGATTTGTCACGTGGAGAAGTTATGCTAAAAAACGGAGGTGCGGCCATGGTATAGAATATGATCCCTTATACCCAAATCATTCGTGGAGATTTTGTTGTTCCTGAGTTGTCAGACCTCTTGCTGCACTGGGAAAAATATGATGGTAAAACTAGATTTATTGAAAAAGACCGAGCAACATAACCCTCTTCATTTAGAGTAGTAGTATCAAATATGGAAGCAATATGTCAGCAGTAGTGTGGATTCTCAACATATTTTAATGAGATGTACGGAAGAAAGGGATGATTTTTGAATATTTACAAGGTAGCAACACACTCGGAGAATACATAAAAACTCGAGAGTTACAGCTACTGATGGCTTACACAAAGATTTTTGGTCAGCGTTTTTTAAAATCCTAGCGACAGAATCCTCTGAATCCTGGAGGATTCCTACACTCCTACAGAGTGCGAAGAAGAGCCTTAGGCATGTGGAATCCAGTTTTGAATGTCTGGTGCGAAAACGATATTATCAGAAACTAGGTATAATAAGTAAAAAGCGCTTTTAACAAGTGTGCTCGTGGCACTAGAATACTTGAGGAAGTCTACACATAAAATTTCAATCGGGATAAAAACTTCTAGTGAAAATACTGAGATCCTTTTTCTAGTGAAAGCACTGAGATCCTTTTTTTTTGAAAGCTCCACGGAGAGTTTCTAGTGAAATCTTTGTAGCAGTTTTAGAAGAAGTTGCTGCTGGATTACGATTACTTCTTCGTAAAAATTCGGAGCATAAAAAGTTTTGACGCGACTACTTATGGAGTTTCTGCCGATCTCCCCGAAGAATTTTCGTTATCGCTCTGAAATCACCTTCTGGCGAAACATTATGGAACAGTGATAATTCCAATACAAACTAGAAGTTTTTTTTTTTGGAAATCCATGGTGAGTTTTTGATATACTTTGACTTCATTTCCAATATGATTTCATGTCGAATTCCTAGATTTTTTTTGCTGGCAATCCTGAACGAATTCATATTCGACTGCAACAAGCTTTTGTTTCACGTTTTGCAAAAAAACTCGTGTATGGAAAACTTGTAGGCATGGTAAAAACCTACATTTTTTCGAAGACAGTTTGCCTATCTTTAAAATTGTATGAGTTATATGAAGTTTTTCGATTTTTTAAGGGGATTTTTGGAGTCGATTTATTCCAATTTAAAAAATAACGATCTCGTAATTTTTGCTCCAAGTTTGGCTTCATATGTGACCTTCCAAATGCCGCTTAAAGAACTTTTTTATTTAATCAACTCCATGAGATATAAGCATATCAAGACATCGTTGTTTTTAAGTCAAAATTGCCCATAACATTTGAATGACAAGACCTAGCAACATGCAATGTTCAGAACAAATATGCGTCATTACTTGTTTTTCAAATGCTCCGAAGCTCACATCTTCGAAAAAAATCAAATAAAAAAGTTATCGCGAAAACACCGTTTTTGGGGGGCTCACCCTTAGTCAAAACTTTAAATTGACCTACTATGTTCAATTTAAGAACTAGATAAACGGTGTATTCGACAAAGTTGCTCGAAATAGCATTGCCTACAACTTTGCCGAAGAACTCGATCGCGTATGACTTAAAATTAAAAAGTTCTATTCCAGATTTGAGTTAAGACGAGGATCACACTAGTCATTTTTTTTTGGAGAAGATGCAGCAAACAAATGCAAACAACTACTCTGAAGACACCAATCACCTAAAATTAACGAAAACAGAGATACTAAATACTGCTAAAACGTGGATTCGGACCAATGTGCATTGATTAGAAACTTCAAACCTCATTTAGGGTAGGTAATCAAAAGTTGAACCAAATTGTGGCTTTCCGAAGTAGCGCAAATTTTGAGTGTTTTTTTCTCCCACATGGAAATAATTTACTACGGCAAAATCTTATGTACATGAAAGCCACGGGTTTAAGCTTTCTGTTAAGTGATAAAAAGTTTGTATTTGCACCGAATTTCATTGAAAAATTCAATTATTCGTAAGCAATGATTTTAATCTTAATTTGAACTACTGGCGGCAGCAGCTCGAGCATCTCCCACAACAGCCAATTTCGTGCTGAACAATAGAAAAACACATGGATTTGCTAATTCCCATAACTATTCTTCATTAGGCAGTGGAATTTCAACTAAGAATGTTCTAAACTCTTCAGGAACTTGGCAACTAAATTTGGAATTTTTCATCCCCCAGGAGTAAACAAAACAACCACTAGCGCAGTCTGCTGGTCAACACTGGAAGCTCGCCTCCGTTTACTAGCTCAAATTTAGATTACAAATGGTTCAACTTAAGATAACATTCTCCAAGTAATAATTACTTAAATTTGACAATTTTATGACAAATAATGCGAAATATTATTCGGTTGGTCGATTCTACGATAAATAAGCTTTCATTTAACGTGTTCACATATTGCGTTTGATACAACGCATGAGCTGTACGTGTGCACCGAAAATGTGCTTTCTCTGGGGGGAAATGGGTGAAATCACAGTGATTTTTCAATTGCCTGTTTTCCATGACAAAAACGCTTTTTCCAATGCTTTTTAAGTCCATGTTATCAGGTTATATTACGGAAAGCTGTTTAACATCTTTTTCGGGACAATATTTGCCTAAAAAATACGTCGTTTTAATGAATTTCGAAATGGTTCAAATTAAGATTACAATTTGACTAGTTCAAAGTTTGATTTCTTACCCTACTCGAAAGTGGTTTTTTTGCTCTTTGCTTCCAACCTCAATATAGTTATTTGTGCGACGAGTTGCAAAAAGTTGATTTTTTCAGCACGAGTCGTACATACGTAAATACGAAGAGTGCTGAAAAAGTCGAGTTTTGCAACGAGTTCCAAACAAAATTTTATGCAATGATTTTTTTCATAATGCAACTCATTTGAGTTGCATAATGTTCCTAATGCAACTCAAATGTGTTGCATTATGAACATTATGTAACTATTTTTCATTATGCAACTCATTTCAGTTGCATTATGAACAGGTACGAAAAAGTTGGCCATTATGATACTGAAATGCGTAGAATAATAGTTATTTATGGTTAATTTTAATTTTGGTTTTATGATGGTTCTATGAATCCAAAGAGAATGTCCACTCCGCTGATGCTCGGAAATCTCGTTATTATCATAAATCCATGAACTTAATCAAATGTCCTACATTTTTTTCTGTAAAATGAACTAGAAGCTCTGTGTTTGGAAGTGGCATAAACATCCTTTAAAAAATAGTTTGTGAGGACGCAGAGTGCCCTCGGTCTCTAGTAGCAACAACCTTCACATTTTATTATTTCCCTTCCCAACTGACTGTAAGGACTTCAGCGGCGCCGGCATTGATCAAAAAATGTATGAGCTGCTTGCAGCTGTATTGCACTTCTAAAATAAGTTTCTATTGAAACTACCTCTTTAAGAGGAATTTCAGCGTCAAAAAAAAAAAAAATGTTCCGCTCCTACTGAAATTTGAGGGAAAATACTTTCTCAAAACAATAGGAACATAGAAACAAAACTTTATGAGTTATTTCACAAGTGATATTTTCAGACATTCCGCCAGAAGTCCCTCCTTTTTTCCTATGTATTCTGTTTTTGCTCTATTAGTTTCGCTAACGAATTTGCCTAATTTCCAATCTTTTGGAAAGACTGTTGAAATTTCATCAAGGCAGCATTTATTTATTAGGTAACGTTAAAATTTACATTTGTTGAAATTTCTTCCCTCATCCGTAACGCTTTTTTTGTATGCGATCCTTAAAACGTGTGTATGGGTAGCAGCGCACTCACTCCTCTTAGAGCGTTACGTAGGCGTAGGGTAAATCGGGGTAATTTGGCCACCATAAGGAAAAGTCAACAAAAGATGCAGAAAGCAAGGTTTAAACTTCCGCACATCGTATGATCATAATGATTTTGATAATACTAAAGTATATTGATGTGAAAATTTTAGTTAAATTGTGTTTAAATGTCAAAGAAAGATTTTTGGAAAAAGCTGTGTTTTTGGGTCGATTTTAAACCGACGGGGTAACATGAGCACACGATTTTTGATGAAGAATTCATGCCACATAATGAAACACAAACTTGATATGCGTTATTGTGCATCAAATCCTATAGTATCAACTTGAAATATATAGAAAATAAAATAAGTTTAAAAGCTATACAGCACAGAGGTTCAATTTTGAGAGAGCTGGCAGAAACTCAATTTTCGAACATGTCTTTGGTGAGTTACAGTACATCGATCATTCATCTATAGTATCAGCAGCATTGACCAGCTTATAAAGAATTTGAAAATATTTTTTTTATGAAGAACACAGACGCGATATTATATGTCATTAGTAAAAGAAACTCTTACATTTTGACTTCAAAGTGTCTTACAAATCGCTCCCCGCGAGGATATTCCGTTCAAATGCTCGTTCAAGTATGCAGAATTGATTAAGGAAATATGTAGCTGCCAAAACATTAGCACCAAGATGATCTCGCGTTCATTGTCATACGGGCATATCTGCAATGATCGATTTCTCTTCATCGATTTTCTCTTTCGTCAATAACTTGGCCGGAAAAAAACATTCTGGATCGTTTTTGTTGTTCTAGATGCTAGTCCTAGATATTCTACACCGGAATACATCGAGATATTATCAGAACACTGTTCATATTTCTCGGAATAACTCGAAGAGGAAATCGATGATTGTAGATACGCCTGTATGATACTAAACGCGAGATATGTATGTTGCCAAATTGTATGGAAAACAGCCGTTTTCTTCAGATTTCGAAGAAATCGACAAATAATAAAAATGTCATAAATATCAATTTGAGAGCTAAAAAATGTTCCAATACATTCATTTAGGCTAAAACTAGTAGGCTACTACGATTTGGGAGTTTTTGCCAGATATTTTTTAATCTGGACCACTGCGGGCGTCAGTTGCCTAGCCGTCTCTTAAGCCTCTGAATGAGGATTCGATTCCCGCTCCAGTCGGTAAATTTTTTTCGTCAAACGAAAAACATTCCACTGAGCCACCGGGTGTTTCGTGTGTTGTCCGTTGTCTAACCTCTGGTTGAAGATAGTTTTATGTCTTTTTTGTCTTTTTTTATGCAAAATAGCGGCCAAATCCAAGATGATTGCCATTTTTTAACTTCCAATGAAAGGCCTTACCACACACACGAGACGCGAAATGAGACAAGACATAACACTTATCGTTCTTATACAATCGTCAAGATGCCTCCTTATTCGGAAAGATGCAAACTGATAGGTTTGGAAACACTATCGTCCAGGCGAGAGAACACGCAACGTTTATTTCGACACTGATTTTTCATTTGGGCCTAACTGACATTTTCGAGTTCTCTTCATCGATTCTCTCTTTGTGTTATCACAGAATGTGTATTGAGTTTTTCAAAGATTTTTTGGTTGAAATGCGAAGAAGACGACTACTCTCTCTCTCTCTCTCTCTCTCTTCTTGGCGTAACGTCCTCACTGGGACAAAGCCTGCTTCTCAGCTTAGTGTTCTATGAGCACTTCCACAGTTTTTAACTGAGAGCTTCCTCTGCCAATGACCATTTTACATGTGTATATCGTGTGGCAGGCACGAAGATACTCTATGCCCAAGGAAGTCAAGGAAATTTCCTTTACGAAAAGATCCTGGACCGATCGGGAATCGAACCCGTCACCCTCAGCATGGTCATGCTGAATACCCGTGCGTTTACCGCCTCGGCTATATGGGCCCTACATGTTATGTAAATACATGTAATGATTTTGTTTGTTTTGATCAAGTTATTAGCCAAAGAGAGAGTCGACGAAGAGAAATCGATCAAGTCAGTTAGGCCCTTATGAAAAATCATTGTCGATTTGTCTTCGACATAATCACGGGAGCAATTGATTGCTCCTCGCTTCTTGAGCAGATTCCGCTCAACATTCCACCTCGTCGGTTCCGGCATTCTTCTCTTTTGGCTGTCCCCTATCACCGAACAAACTACGGTTACAATAATCCACTTGACTCTTGCATTCGCTTGTTTAATGATGTTTGTGATGTGTTCGATTTTAATATGTCAAAATCTGTTTTTAAAGCCCGACTTAGAAGAATTGTTTAGATCTTAAGATAAGTTAATTGTTTTAGTATATAAGTTCAGTCTGTACGATGTATGTCGAAGACGGTGATATAAATAAGTAAATAAATAAAAGATTAAAATTACCTTTACGTCGACCGGTTTCGGGCGTGATCTAGCCCATCTACAGGACAATGTCCGACTGACTGCGTTGGTTTTCGTACGTTGTTCGTACACGTCCAAAAACGAAGAGATGCTACTGTATTGTCAGGTCAGTTAGGGCGAAGAGGCACGATACGATTGGGGGACATCCTCATTCATCAATGGCTCTTTACTGTTTGTGATGATCATGGACTCCCAGATGAGCAGTCAGGGATTTATCAGATCCCATGCCGAGACTGCTCCGCAGTCTACATAGGTCAAACGCGCCGGAAGATAAAAACAAGAATAAAAGAACACAATAATGCTGTAGACGCAAACAAACCCAACGAATCCAGCGTCGCGGTTCATACCTCAAACAACAACCACAACATAAATTGGGAAGAAGCAAAACTGATAAAAAGCGTTCAAAAGATTTCACATTTGAATGCGTGGGAGTCCATGATCATCACAAACAGCAAAGAGCCATTGATGAATGAGGATGATCCCCCAATCGTATCGTGCCTCTTCGCCCTAACTGACCTGACAATACAGTAGCATCTCTTCGTTTTTGGACGTGTACGAACAACGTACGAAAACCAACGCAGTCAGTCGGACATTGTCCTGTAGATGGGCTAGATCACGCCCGAAACCGGTCGACGTAAAGGTAATTTTAATCTTTTCTTGACGATTGTAAGAACGATAAGTGTTATGTCTTGTCTCATTTCGCGTCTCGTGTGTGTCGTGAAGTTCTTACGTTAGCAAAAACTGTAAAAGTTAACAGTGAAAGGCCTTACCTTCAGAGAAATGTGAAATTTTGTACATGTTACCTACAACATGCATTTTCGAGGTTAGTCGATGGTTGTCACCTTGTGAGCCCCTCGGCAAATGCAAATCAATTTAACCCAACCAAAACGATCTTTTTATGATATTCAAGAAAGATTTTATATTCCAGACTTTACGTAAGTGGCAGCCTGGTTTTGACGAAAACTACCCATGAAACCATTAGTTCAAATAACAATACAGCATCCGCTAGATAACTGAGTGCTGTTTAACTGGACTGCTTTTCAACTGGGCGCTCGATAACTGGGCCAAATTCCAGTTGAAAAGCAGTTGTCTGTCAAAAATGAACGAAATTTAACCTCATATTATGCAAATCAGTAAACAAAACAAAATATTTATAATAGCCTCCGCCTCCGGGAGCTCAGCTCGGTTATCGAGCGCCGCTCGCTAACTGAACAGTTATCAAAGTCCAGTTATCGAGCGGAAGCTGTACTACCCTAACATTCAGACAAATGGACTGAATTTGGTGCATACCTTTTCTAGCAAGTCTCGTCTTAGGCAACTACGAATTGTACGGTCACTTCAAGCATAACTTTACCAAACACCGAAGGTAACAAAATTTATGAACACAGAAAATCGACGTTGAAGTTCGCTGTTACCATAGCATTCCAGAAAACTAAAACTTCATGGTATTTTTTCACAAATGGTGGATGCTGCAAGAATTACAGCACCTTATGTAAAAATCTCGGTTTTCTTCATATTTGTTACATACGGTGTTTGGTATAGTTAAGCTTGATGTATGCACGCTCATGCTCAAAGACTTAACATATTCAAAACTATTTTAGAATAACATTTTTTTTTGCATTTATAATTTTATAAAATTAATATTATGAAACCGAAAGGACCACCTTATTAATTTTTAGTTTCAATATTTAAGTTAAACATTGCTTGCAGATTTTTCAAGCAATTAAGTTTTCATTAGTTTCTGTCCACTGTGGATCACCATAACCGTGGAGCAACAACTAACTTCCGATTAATAATCGTATTTTCATCTTGCAGCCATAGTAGAGATTGGCGATACCACACGGAGGAAAAGGTGTGGATCACTCGTGTGCCGGGCATGACACCGTACGAAAAGAATGGCACAACGGAACGTGGCACGTATTACTACTTCGATGCGCAAAATTGGCGACGGGTGCCAAAAGAATTTCAAGTGGATACAGTGAAGTTTGATAAATGTCCAAATCCAAGTGCTTACGTTGCTGCGATGAGCGGACAGTCTGTATAATATTTATTAATTTGTAATTAAAAGAAAAAATGCAGAAAACAAGAAGCAGATGAAAGGAAAAAATTAAAATTTTCTGATTCAATATAATGCTCGGTCGTTGTTCTTTATTTTCCCTGAATAGAATTCACAGAGTAGAGTGATTGTTTGTTCATATCATTTTGTCATCGGGCTGCTAACTGGACTTGGGCTGCTCTGGCTGAATCGTTGAGCTTCGCGGAAGTGATGAATTTCCTCGAGGTATTCGACGTTGTTTGCGAGGATGATGCGAGATGTCATCCGATTGGTGTCCACTGTTCCGAAACGAATAGAATAATATCCGATCAATAAGTTGTCCATTATACTAACAAATCCAACCTACCTCGCATTTCCAGTGCTCTGTTTGTCATCTTCTGCACTTGTTCCATGATTTTTCGATGAGTTTTCTCTGATTTATCCATTTTGTCGAGAATTTTCTCCTGCGCTGTTTATGCAACTAGATGTCACACGTGGCTATGTTCTAACCTCAAATTGGGATCCTAAAAATACTATACGAGTGCTTTGAATCCACCTGTCATAACAAAGTTAAATACAAAAGCTGGATACGCTTGGTAAATAGCCTAGAAATAGTAATCTACACTCACAGGAAGCTATTATGTTTCCAGTTCAAAACCGAATTAGCGACATTTTTTCATTGACTTCCGCTGCTTTTGCCTTGCGTTAAACACAATGTCGGAAGTGGGGCGCTGTATTGTAAACCTGATGCTCTATACAGCGCCCCACTTCCGACATTGTGTTTAACGCAAGGCAAAAGCAGCGGAAGTCAAAGAAAAAATGTCGCTAATTCGGTTTTGAACTGGAAACATAATACGATTTCGACAGTTATTAGTCCTGTTCAGCGACGTAGGTTGAACTTGCTCGAACTTGCTCCATCCCGCTCTTTCCAGTTTGTTGACAAATGGGTAAGAGTAGGATGCAGCAACTTCGAGCAAGTTCAACCTACGTCGTTGAACAGGACTATTAACTTCAAAAGACCAATAATCGAAAAGGACACAGCAGCTTTTTGTGAACAAAACTGGTTCTGTCAAATTAGAGTCTGTGGCCCACCCACGCACCAACTCATACATATTGATATTAGCCTTTTCATATGACCGGTTTGTTTAGTCTAGTGATTTTCAAAGTGGGCAAATTTGCGTCCTGGGGACGAAAATCAGAATTTGGATTCTGTTCCATGCTAATGTCCGGGCTTGTGGCAATTGTGTCAGACAATGGGGTTCTTTGTTCCCACGGCCCACCAGCTCGCGGAATCAACTCAAATCGATGGCTTCTTTTTCGGCTCGCTTCTGTGCTTTATCCAGCAGCTTGCGCTTCGCCAGCTCCATGGTGAGCTCGTTGTCGGAACGGCTTTCCTTCGCTGTTGCAACCTTCAGTCTTGGTTCCAGCTCCTGTCTCGACAAGACCTCAACTTTTGAACATGTACAGGGCTGCCTATGATCGCATAATTGTCCCATATGAATAGGAAACCCAGCAAATATGGGACTGATATGCGATCATAGGCAGAGGGGATAGACAAAATTATAGGGACAGCCAAATTTTTCACTTTTCAAAAAATGGTCAAATAGCTAACTTTTTGAAAAGTGTATCAAAAAATCTTAAATTTTTACTGTAAGTTGATCAACTAGTTGTGTAGTGTAGTTGTTGTATTATAGATCGAAATTTCGGAAAGATCGGGTTATTCTACATGAAGTTAGAAAGATTCCAGAAAAATGTCATAAGGGGGCATCCTTTAGTACTTCACGCAAAATTTGGGAATTTTAGACCCCCCCCCCCCTCTTCGTACGGGGTTTTCGAATACCTAATACATTGCTTGTCACACTTTCCGAAACCCCCCCTCCCCCTATGAGCGTGACGTACTTTATGGATGCCCCCTAATTGTCCGATACCCAACTTCGAACTGTTGGGACTGTTCGAACTGCAATGAAATTTTGAGCGTTCATGACTTATATGATAAGCTTTGAAAAACTTTTGACGTAACTGAACATTGTTCACACGGAATGGAATTATAGCGTTTAGATGATTTTTCTGATATAACACCAAATTGATATCGAAAATTTCTACATCCATATACCAATGAATCTGACGAACTTTATCTTCATCCGCAAGCAGCTTCTATGCCACCAAATCATAGATCTTTTCTCGACTCCCATGTAACCGCTAACTGAATAACATCTTGAGAAGGCGCCTTTTCAGCCTTTTCACAGTTGCTAAATAATAGTTATACGGCATCCCCAAATTAATCGATTGAATATAATTAGGTTATGGATACCTTCCGTGACGCAATACATGTGGAACCAGAACTATCGCTTTTAAAAATTGAATAATCAAAGTACTTGCTACTTGGATTCGAACTCTCGATCTCAGTATCCACTGGTCCCGATGATGTTCTCGCTGCAACACTGCTATATATAAATAGCATAGAAAATAGCCCGTTTTGTTCTGCTTCAGACAAGGTTATGTAATTGTGCCACGTTTACATTGAACAAGCTGTGTGGATACGCCAACAGGTTCTTCGTCAAAGCTTCTAGCTGAAAGACTGTTCTTTAAACAGCTACGAGGCGCTGTTGTGCTGTGTATTTGGCAACATTACAAAACGTACTGTATAAAAGCAGCTGTTTTATTGGCTGTGACTTATTCAATTTGCACATCTTCCAGAGTTGGATTAAAGTGCAATGAAAGCAACACAAATAACTTCACAGCACAGAGGTGGATAGCTGTAAAGTATACAGCAAAAAACAAAGGATAGGGTAAAAGCTCCCTTAGTGGAGGTACCAATAGTAACAAAAAAAAAAAAAAAAAAAAAAAAAAAAAAAAAAAAAAAAAAAAAAAAAAAAAAAAAAATAGTGGTCGTAGTGGCAATTTAGCACTCGACAAAAAGCTTGCAAATGACATTTTCAATAGATGCATCATACCTAATTAGGCCGTTACAAATATTTATTTCACTTTTTGTCCCACTACTCTTTGACTGGTCGAGGGGGGGGGGGGATAAAAATAATAAAGCATTAATTTGAAAAATATTAAAGAATTTTGAGCAAGACCCGAAACTTTGATAAATATTTTTTCATCTGCACCCTCAAAATGCAAAATCCAGCCAAACATTTTTGAAGGGGGGGGGGGGAGACAAAAAGTCAAAATAAAATTTGTATCAGCCTTAATAACATTAAATCGGTTTGTGTTCATAATTTGCCGAAAACCCTATTTTAAACAATTATTTTCATACTAAACCCTATTTTGAACAATTATTTCCACCTATGGTGGTGGTAGTGTTCCTATAGTGGTGGGTCCCATAAGAATTCAATGAGATGCGCCACTATAGGAACCAATGTTAAATTTTACCTCCATAATGGACTACCCGCTTTGCGCGCAGCCACAGTTGATCAGCAGGAGTAAATCAATTTAATTTTGTATGGCGAAATGCATCTAAACTTGAATTACTTGAAATACAAAGCTTTTCCCGAAAAAATATTTGGTAGGCTTAATAGTGGTCACCATTGTGCACAACTACTACCAAATATTTTTTCGAATAATGTGTTCCACCTTGAATAATATGCCTTTAGATGGTATTCCCCATACAATATTTTTGCGATTTACTTTTAGCGATTTTTCGCGCATAGAAGCTAGCGCCACATTGGTCGATGCGGAGAATAGGAAAACAGCCGATGTAGTTAATTCATTGGAACCGTGTACCTATAGTTGGTGCAAGTGATTTATGATGATATTGATGATATTGTTCTACCATCTATTGTAGCAAGGCAGCTGCCTATAGCACTGGAATAATCTGAAAAGCGATTTGATCAAGATTGTGCTGTTGTTAGTGGTCAGTCATTCTCCTGTATGAAGGGCCAAAAAGGGTTGTGCGGACCCGCAAGCAGAGACACTTGCGCGAAACCCGCGTCAGGGGAAAAGAATCTCCTTCCAGAAGAAAGTTTTCACGAACAACTGCAAAATCAAGCCCTCGATTGACAGAATACTCCCAATAGATGGGGTCGAAGAGCCCGCCCTCAATCCACGAAATGTTAACAACAAGGAGGAGGCAGTTCCAAGCTCCTGTCCAAATCGTTTCAATCGAGTGCCCTGATGGTCCCTCCCTTTCCCAATATATGATGAGATATGTATATGTAATGTATGTCAGTGTGTGTTGTGTATGTTTTGTTATACATTTGTTTGAAAAACAATCATAATCATGATTAATAAGCATTTATAAACAAAACATTTACCTGATTACTCCTGAAATAAAATGTGGATTAGCAACAAAACATTAAAAAAAATCACATCAAATCTCGATCCTCGAATGTCTGCTCACCACTGATCTGCCACTTTAGGCATGAAAACATTAACAAGATCGAAATTTGATGTGGTGGTAGATCTTACGCCGCAACGCACCATTCTAAGGCGATCTACCCACGTTACGGGGCCTAGTTGGTGCCTAGGATAGGATGTGACACCTGCAACTTCTCTGTCTAATTTCACAGCTTGCTGTCTTGTTTTTCCTCGTTACTAAGATTATTGGTCCCCAAATTGGTCTATTTTGGGCTGACTAGTTGTCGTATCCTATCCTAGGTTGGTGCAAGTGATTTATTGATAATAACTGAAATAAACAATGGTTTTTACATTTTTCCTAGCAAATTTAAGTGAAAAATTTCCGGTTAACGTTTTCAGACTTTTTATTTAGTGGTATTATCAGTTTAATGAAATTATTTTACTACAAGGAGCTACTAATAGCACCACTATTGGTACATTTACCCTATAAGCGCTGTTTGTTTTGTTTCTTATTTTTGAATTTTTTGTTAGAAGTTAGGGTAAAAGCTCCCTTAGTGGAGGTAGCACTAATAGTGGTGGTAGTGCCAATTTAGCACTATTTCAAACAAAAAGCTTGCAAATGACATTTTTAATAGATACATCATAACTAATTAATAACATTAATTCAGTTTTGTGTTCAGGATTTGCCGAATTTGTGGTATTATCAATTTTATTCAATTAGTTTTCTACAAGGAGCTACTAATAGCACCACTATTGGTACATTTACCCTAGCACCCATGAAAACAAAAAGAACGGAATCAATCGGTGCCGTAATCGCTTGTTTTCGAATAGGATGAATATGGGCGCGTGAGATTAATGATGGAACACATACCCTATCCCGCTTGAAGTTCGTTTTGACAATAATGTTTACATCCGAGAAGCCGTTTTGGTATACCAACAGTTTCCTTGCGGGAAATTTCCCGATGTTGGAATAAAATGCAGTAGCCCCAGTGACAAGTGATTGATTTCTAAAAACCGAGTTTGCTAGCTTCCGTTTTATTCAGCGTTGACTGCTTTAATTCGTTTGTTACACATCAGTAAGCAAAATACTCAAGCCCCTAGCTGTTAGTTGGGATCATCTCCTAAGGGGCCGTTCATAAACCACGTAGACTTTTGGGGGGGGGGGGGGGGGGGGAGGGGGTGGCTGGCCGAAGTCTACGCTCCATACAAATTTCAATTTTTTTGTATGGACAAAAGTCCACGAGGGGGTCTGAGATGGTCAAATTTTGGTCTACGTTGTTTATGAACAGTACCTAGGTACCTAATCGGCGAGACCCGGTTGTGCAATGCGAGAATCCATCGAAGGAGGAGAACATTGGGCGCCGGTTCAACTGGAAAACGCTGCGATGAAAAGGTCCTTCGTCGAGGAGCTGGAGAACCGTGCTGCGGATATTCCGGAAGGTAGAAGCGTAGAAGATCAATGGAACACCATCAAGAACGCCTTCATCGCCACCGGCGAGAATAACTTGGGTGAGCTACGCACCCAGAGAAAGCAGTGGATCACAGATGACAACTGGAGGAAGATAGAGGAGCGAAGGAGCGCGAAACCCGCGATAGAGCGAACGAAAATACGAGGAGCCAAAGCCTTAGCCTGTCAGCGCTATTCGGCTCTCGAGAAGGAAGCGAAGCGCTCATGTAGGCGAGACAAAAGAGCTTGGGTGAATTCTCTAGCCGAAGAAGGCGAGAAAGCCGCAAATACTGGCGACATTCGGCTCCTCTACGATGTCTCACGTCGCCTCAGTTGGACTTAGTGACAAGGATTATTTCTTTCTTAACAGTGTAACAAGGTGGATATTTGAACATAGACATTTAATTTTCATCGCTAATACTTATACGACAGGTAAAACTTATTTGTTTTAAGATCTGCATTTAAAATCACTTGGTATATCTGTTGGCCACGTGGCACTTTTCGGTAAAACACTTAATCCCCTACATAAAATGATTGAACAGATATGGCAGAATAGGGCAGGAGTAGTGGGCACTATAAAGGCAGTTTTCTTTAACACAAATGTGAGGTACAGCTTTTCCAATCCGTACACACGATTCAGCACAACGAAGGCATCCTTTTTCGGGGCGGTTAGAACACACTATTCAGCTTACAATTCGCGCTACTTGTTACATATACTAGAAGCACTATAATAAGTACACTGTATGATATGGGTTGGGTACCAGGCAGTATTTCCAAGGGTGATAAACCTAACGCGAACACATTGCATTGTTTTTGAATGATTGTTAAATAGGTAGGTTGGTAGGTACTTGGGAGGATGTTTCTAGGTACTGGCTTTCAGCAGTTTCAACTTGGATTGGTATTCCGTTTCGACTTTGGAAATCTGTTCCTTCATGCTGCGGTCCTTGCTTTCCAGTGCTTCTTTCATGCGGTTTTGCACTTTGAGTAGGGCCGTGTTATACCCGTCCTTGATGCGATCGTACTCCTTCAGCATGTGTTGCTCTTTGTCTTCGGCGTATTTCTGAAAGATTTCACAAATGGCGGTTTTGTGTTTATTTTCAATCACCCTTATTCTTATGAACCTACCTTATAGTTGAGAGCCGTCTTTTTCACCGAGTTGTACTTCTCGGTCATCATTTCCAGGCTCTTGTTGTACTCGGTTTCCATTTCCTTGAACTTGGCGATCAGTTCGTCCTCGTGCTCCTTGTACAGCTTGCGCTCTTCGGTGACTTGCTTGATGAGTTTCTCCATGGATTCGCGTTCCGCTTGAATCAGCTCTCGCTTCTCGTGGAGCTGTCCCTCGAGGAATTGTACTTTTCGATGAGCATTTTCCAACTCTGATTTGTATTTCTTCATCACTTCGGCCTGCTTATCGAACAGTCTCCTGGCGTCCTCGTCCTTTTTGGCCAAGATTTCCGTCATCTTTTCCCGCTCGGTCACGATAGCGTACTTCAACACTTCGATTTCTTTGTTACGTAGCAACAACTCGTTAACTCGGTCGTGCAACTCCTTTTTCAGCTCAGTGATGTTCTGTTCGAACTTGATGTACTGCTCTTTAAACTTTTCCTCTATCACCTTGATTTCGGCGGCGAATGCCCGAGCCATCTCTTCCCGTATTCGGTTTTCTTGTTCCCGAGCTGCTTTCCTGGTTTCTACATCGTTCGGTTCATGGTATTCCGATGAAGTGTTGACACTCTGGTCACGTGACTGGCGTTTCTCCTGCGGTCGAGGAGAGGTGGCACTGTCTTTCGTAGAACTGTTGCCACTGCTGCTCATGCTACTATGGCTAGTGTTCTTGCCTCGCATGAATTGCTCAAACTGAATCGCCTTCTCTTTCAGCTCGTCGATCAAATGATCTCGCTCCGCTTTGAGGTCGAGTTTTTCGTGCAGCGTGTTGATGGTAGTGCGGGCCTCTTTCAAAGCGTTCTTTAGCTCATTGATATCCTTCAAGTGTGATGCGCAAGTGTTCTGTAACTGCAAGTTCTGGATTTCCATCTAGAAAAAGAGACATATGGAAGGTTAGGTATATATTGTTACAATCACCTGTACGCAATAGGTAAACAAGATTCCCCAAAAATTTCGCAGAAACCTTACAGAAAAATTCCTAAACGTCTCACGTATTTGTTTCTAGCAAATTTTTCAGCAAGCATTCTATAAGATCTGCCTGAAATAGAGTTTATTTTAATATTTATTCTATGGGATTTGTTCTTTTCTTGATTTCTTCCTCTTGAAATTCCTCCAGGAATTTCTCCAATTATTGTCCTGGAAATCTTGGAGGGATTTTCCCTGGAATCGCTGGATGTATTTATACAGAAACTTCGTCAAAGATGTTTCCAGAAACTAATTCGTGAATTTCTTCTCAATTGTTTTCAGGAAATTCTCCAGGAACTCTTTCATGGATTTCTCCAAGAACTACTTCATGGTTTTCTGCAGAAACTCCTTCAGCTATTCCTCCATGAACTCCTTCTTGGAGGAATTCCTTGAGAGATTTCTCAAGAAATTCCATCCGAAAATTAGAATCATAGAACTCATTAAAGGATTTCGCCAGAAGTATTCTCCTGGAACTCTTCTGTGTGATTTTTTCCACGAATTCCTTGAGGAATTCCACCAGGATCTCCATGAATGATTTTTTACAGGAATTATTTCGAGGATTCTGCAAGAAATTTCTTGTTGAATTATTTTAAGGAATTCGCCAGAAGTTTATTCAGGATTTTTCTGGAATTACTTGAGAGATTTCACAAGGAATTCCTTCAGAGATTTCTACTTCCCCAGGAACTCTTCAGGGATTCCTTCAGGAATTTCTCCTAGAATTGTTTGTGGGATGTTTTCCAGGAATTGCCTGAGGAATTCCTTCAGGAACTCAATCAATAATTTCTCCAGGAATTCTTTCAGGGATTGTTCGGGCCCGGGGATTCCGCTAGAAATTTCTTCTTGAATTCATTTAAGGATTTCGCCAGAAGTTGTTTTTTTTTCTGGAACTACTTGAGAGATTTCACCAGGAATATCTTCAAAGATTTCCACAGGGACTTCTCCTGGAACTCCTCGGGGATTTCTCCAGGAATTCTTTCAGGGATGTCTCCTAGTATTCTTTGTGGGATTCCTCCATGAACTCCATCAATATTTTCTCCAGGATCTTTCAGGGAATCTTTGGGGATTCGGCTTGGAATTTCTTCTTGAATTCCTCTAAGAATTTCTTCAAGGACTTTTCCTGGAATTCTTCAAGGGATTCCTCTTGGAATTGCAGGAGGAAATTCCTCCAGCAACTTCTTCAGGATTTTGTTTTCAAATTCATTCAGAGATTTCCCATTCATGTATTTCTGCAGAAACTCTTTCAGGGACTTCTCCTAGAACTCGTTCAGAAATTCCGTTAGGAACACCAACTGGGATTCCTCTACAGGGATGCCAGATGATTCTTTGAAAAATCTGTATCGCATTTTCCAAAAATCTGTATCCCATACAAAATTTGGGTGAAAAATCTGTATCCCATACAAAAAAAAAATGGCTACTCTAGCTCAAAAATCTGTATTTCATATAAAATGAAATCTGTATGGATGCTCAAAAATCTGTATAATACAGATTAATCTGTATATATGGCATCCCTGTTCCTCTATGAACTCCCTGAAGGATTTTTCCAGGAATTAATCTTGGTATTTTTCGAGGGATTTTTTTCTGGGAACTCTTGAGTGATAGTAATTGCTCGAAAGATTTTTTCGGGAATTTTTCAGGGATTTCTTCAGAAACTCGTACAGAGATCCAGGGACTACATTAGGACTCTCAAAGATTTTTTTAAGAGATTATTTGGCGATTCCTACAAGATTTTTTTTCAGAGATTTTCCCTGAAATTGCTGGAGACAGTTCCTTCAAGGGTTCCTTCAGGAACTTCTTGATGGATTTCAGGGACTCCAGGAACTCTTTCAGGAATTATTCATGAAATTCCTAAAAGGATATGTCTATGAATTCCTTCATAGAGATCTCCAGGTATTTCTGCATAGATTTCTCCAGGATTTTTTAGGAAATAGTTAAGGAATTTCTTCAGAATTTCATACAACAACTTCACCAGGGATTTCTTCAAGATTTCATTCACTGATTTCTTCAGAGATTCCTCCATCAGGGGTTTCTCCTGGAGTTCATTCAGAAAATCCTCCAGAAAACTTAATGATTTCTACAGGAATTCTATCAGTGATTCATTTAGGATGTTTTTTCAGGGATTCTTCGATGAATTTTTCCATTTATACAGGAATTCATCCAAAACTTCCTTCAGTCTATTTTCTAGAAGTTTTGCCAGATAACGTCTTCTAGAGTTCATTCAAGGAATCCTATTAAAGTTCCTACAGAGATTTCTCCAGGATTTTTTTCAAACTTCTCCAAGAATTAAAAAAAAGGATTTTTTCTGGATTTCCTTATAAGGGTATTCTCAAGCAACTCCTTCGTGGATTTCTGGTTGAACTCTTTCAGGGATTTTTCCAACAATTCTCTGAGGATTTTTCCCAGGAATTTCTTTGGGATTCCTCCAGGAGGGAGGGAGTTCTACTTGAATTCATTGAGGGATTTCCCTTGCAATTCCTTCTTGAAAAATTTATTCAGGGATTCTTTTAAGGATTTCTCCAGGGGTCAATCTACGAAATTCTTGATTGATTTCTTCAGGAATTAATTCGGGTATTTCTCTAGGATTTTTTCCTTGAAGTCTTTCAGGATTTTTTTAAGCAATATGTCTAGAAAATTTGTCATGGGTTGTTTTGGAGCTCACTCCAGGAGTGCTTCATGAATATCGTCAGGGATTTTTCCTGGTATTTTTAAGGAATTTCTCTTGGAATTGCTAAAGAGATTTTTCCAGGAACTCTTTTAGGGATTTCTCCAGAATCTCAATCTCTCCAGGATTTCCTTCAGGGACTCTTACAAGAACCTTCAGGGATTCTTCTAAATACTTTCTACTGGAATTTTTGTGGGTTTTCTCATAAAGTTTCTTGATGGAGTTCTCCTGCAATTCCTTGAGGGATTCCTGCAGGAGCTCTTTCAGGGATTTCTGCAGAAGTTTCATCAGGTATTGATCCAGGAAGTTCTTCGTGAAATTCCCAAGGACTTTTTCAGAGATTTCTCCAAGAATTTCTCTTTGAAATCTTTCATGATTTTTTTCAAGTTGCTCTAGAAAATCCGTGTGGAGTTTATTTTGGAGCCCATTCAGGGATTCCTCTAGATGTTTCTTCAGGATTGCTCCATATTTTTAGCGATTTTTCTTGGTATTCTTTGAGGAATTTATTCTTGAACTGCTGGAGAGATTTTTCCAGGAACTCCTTCGGGGATTCATCCAGAAACGCCTTCAGGGATTCTTCTAGGAACTCTTTGAGGGATTCCTCTTTGGCATTTTCCTAAGAATTTCTTCAATCCCTCTATTAATTTCTTCTTGAAATTCTTCAGAAATTGCTTCAGGAGTTCATTCAGGAGCATTTTTCAATGACCAAAGGAAGGTGGACCCACAGATTGATAGCGAGGGTAGATAGGTGGGTTAACAGACGCCATGAGAAAGTAAAATTCCTCCTGACCTAGGTCTTTTCGAGCCGTGATTGCTTCCGACAGTATTTAGTGACGGGCTACACAGCCCTGCAGCACCGTTGCAGATTCAACCACATGAATTCTTTCAGTGTAACACATTCACTTTATCTCAATTATCCATACCTATCCACACTCGATGTAACTCACACATACCAACACACACTCTGCTTTGCAATAACTACAGATTATAATAAACGATCATTCTAAAGTTGTCACCCGAGAGAATCACACGTGTTTCTTTTATTCTCCACCCGAACTGCTACTCTGCGACAGGTTATGGGCCGCTCGGCGGAATAGTGGTGACGCCATTTGCAGAAAGTTAATTTTTTCGATAGTTTGCGCTATAATCGTCTCGAAATCGAAGTAGTCGCGTGTTTTTTCGGTCCGGTTTCGCGAGTGTCATGGAAGGAAACCGATTTTCCTTGCAGAAGCTGGGTAACAACAACTACCCAACCTGGCGCTTCAAAGTAGAGCTGCTGCTCGTCCGGGAGGAGCTCTGGCGCTACGTTGACCCAGGTGTGAAGCCCGAAGGCGAACCCGATGCAATATGGAACGCGGGCGACGCCAAGGCGCGGGCAACGATCGGCCTGCTGATCGAAGATAATCAGCACGGGCTGATTCGCGCATCACGGACGGCCAAGGACACCTGGACGGCACTACAAAACCACCATCAAAAGACCAGCCTGACGTCGAAAGTGTCGCTCCTCAAGCAAATTTGCGACAAGCGGTTTGCCGACGGCGACGACATGGCGGAGCATCTTTTCGAGATGGAGGAGTTGTTTTCCCGTCTGACAAACGCCGGGCAGGAGCTCGGGGAGAATCTCACTGTCGCGATGATTTTGAGAAGCCTCCCCACCTCGTACGACACTCTCACAACCGCCCTCGAAAGCCGGTCGGATGATGACCTCACGTTGGAGCTAGTCAAACGGAAGCTCCTTGACGAGGCAGCAAAACGACAAGGGACCGGATCGAGCTCGGCGCTGCGGGTCGGCCACTGCAGCAGAAAGAAGAAGAAGCTGCCAATCGAATGCCACTATTGCGGAAATCAGGGGCATAAACAGAAGGAATGCCGTAAGTTTGCCCGCGATTCCGAGAAGCAGCCGAAACAGCAGGAAAAGCCCACCAAGAAGAAGGACACGGTTTCGTTCGCACTAGCCGCAGGAGCTTCGGACGGCAACGCTGTTAAGCCGTGGGTCGTCGATTCCGGTGCAACCCGACACACCGTGGCGGATCGAAGATACTTCCGGGAGCTGCGTGAAAGTGAGGTTAAGTTCGTCACCCTGGCGGACGGAAAACAAGCGGAGGTGCGCGGCGAAGGTAGCTGCAACGTCGAATGTGTCGACGAGCATGGTCATCGTCGTGAGATGGACATCAGCTTCGCACTCTACGCCCCCACCCTCTCGATGAACCTATTATCCGTTCCGGCTCTCGTCCAGAAGGAAGCCACGGTTGTTTTCGACAAAGCGGGCTGCCGGATTCTTCGAGGAGATGCCACCATCGCTGTGGCGCGTTTGAAACAAGGCCTCTACCAAATCAAGCAACCGGAAGACGTCGTCATGGCGGTAAGCGGCCACCACAACGACAACTGCCAGCACGTGTGGCATCGTAGATTTGGCCACCGGGACCCGAAAGCGATCGACCATTTGCTGAAGGCCGAACTGGTGGATGGCTTGGCGCTCCGCCGGTGCAGTATCGACGAAAAATGTGAATGCTGCTTGCAAGGTAAGACACCTCGTACCCCTTTTCCTAGCGAATCCCAATCCAGATCGACTGCACCAATGGACCTGGTGCACACGGACGTCTGTGGTCCGGTAGAGATGTCGTCAGTCAGCGGTTATCGATATTTTATGACCGTAATCGATGACTACAGTCGATTTTGTGTCCTCTACCTGCTGAAAGAAAAATCGGAAGTCGCCACAAGAATCGAGGAGTACGTCGCCTATGCCAAAACGCTCTTCGGCAGAAAGCCGAAGGCAATTCGCTCTGATCAGGGCGGCGAGTACAGCGGGAAGCGGCTGCGTGCGTTCTACAAGCGAGAAGGAATATCGGCTCAGTACACTGCCGGTTATAGCCCCCAGCAAAACGGCATAGCGGAGCGGAAAAACCGTTCGCTCATCGAAATGGTACGGTGCATGCTTTTCGATGCACAGCTGGAGCAACGCTACTGGGCAGAAGCGCTGAGTACGGCGGTATATCTCAAGAACGTCCTGCCAACGAAGCCCCTCGACGTCACTCCATTCGAGCTTTGGACCGGCGTGAAACCGAAGGTCGACCACCTCAAGATTTTTGGATGCAGTGCCTGGGTCCACATTCCGAAGGTGAAAAGGAAGAAGCTGGACGCCACAGCACAAAAGCTGGTATTCGTGGGTTACTCCTCGGAGCATAAAGCCTATCGCTTCTTGGACAAAACCACGCGAAAAGTCTACGTGAGCCGGGACGCCAAGTTCATCGAGGACAACGTGAAGCGTGACCCAGCGAATGTGTCGACGGACGCTCCCACCAAAGGTAAGAAAGGCGACGAAATTCTCTTTGACATAGGTCCCCCACACAACCGTCCCACCGGAACGGAGACGGAACCCGAAGCAGAACCTCCTGTCGAACCCGTGGCACAACCTCAAGCCGAAATTGAAGCTCAACCCGATATGGAAGACCCTGAAGGATACGATACAGCGGCTGAAGACACGACTCAATCGGACGGCGAATTCGAAGGTTTCAGCGATGCGGAACTGCCGCACCCAGGCGAACCGCGTCGATCCACGCGTCCAACGAAAGGTGTCCCGCCCCAGCGGTTTGCTGACGTCACCGGTGTTACCAAGCATGTTGGCAATGAACCGCAAAGCTACTCCGAAGCGGTCGAAGGTCTCGAAGCGGATGTTTGGCGGGCAGCGATGCAGGAGGAGATAGAAGCTTTCGAAGAAACCGGTACTTGGGAGCTCGTCCCCCTTCCTCCCGGGCGCAAGCCGGTAGGCTGTAAATGGACCTACAAAAAGAAGGAAGATGAGTCTGGGCGGGTAGTGCGGCATAAGGCGAGACTGGTCGCGCAGGGATATTCCCAAAAGTTCGGCCAGGATTATGACGAGGTTTTCGCCCCCGTCGTCCGTCAAACGACTCTTCGAACCATCCTCGTATTAGCCAGCCAGCAACAAAAACTAGTCAAGCACCTGGATATAAAAAGCGCCTATCTGTACGCCGACCTAGAAGAGGAGGTGTACATGAAGCAGCCGCCCGGTTTCGACCGAAACAACGGAATGGTATGTCGCCTCAAACGCTGTATATACGGGCTCAAACAGTCTGCTCGAGCTTGGAACCGAAAGATTGACGGAGTGTTGAAGTCTATGGGATTCAAGCCAGCAGACAGCGACATGTGCCTCTACATTCGAAATCGCAACGGGAAACAGACCTACATTCTGATGTACGTTGATGATTTGCTCGTTGTCTGCAACTCCGAGGGCGAGTTCGACGAAATCAGAGGACATCTGCAGGACCAATTCAAGCTTTCCTGCCTCGGCGAGCTCAAACAGTTCCTGGGAATACGCGTCGAAAAAGCCGGCGACCACTACACACTTGACCAGGCCAACTACATCGAAAAGTTGATTCGGCGATTTGGACACGAAGAAGCGAAGCTGTCTAAGGTACCAATCGACCCCGCGTACCTCAAGCAAAAGGAGGAGACGGAACTGCCTACAAATGCCTCGTACCGCAGTTTGGTAGGGAGTTTGCTTTATGTAGCGGTGAATACACGGCCGGATATCTGCGTGGCCGTCTCACTGCTCGGAAAAAAGTCACCAACCCCACCAACCGCGACTGGACAGAAGCGAAGAGGGTCCTCCGATACCTCAAGGCCACCAAGGATCATCGTCTGCATCTGGGTTCCGGATCCGGCGCAACGGAATGTTTCGTGGACGCCGACTGGGCAGGTGACGAAGGCGACAGGAAGTCACACTCCGGGTACCTTCTAAAGTTCGGCGGCGGACTCGTCGACTGGGGAACACGAAAGCAATCGTGTGTCGCCCTGTCCTCAACGGAGGCCGAATTCGTCGCGCTGGCGGACGGCTGTCAACAGCTTATGTGGTACCGGAAGTTGCTCAACGACCTGAAGCAAGTGCCACCCAATCCGATAGTCATTTGGGAGGACAATCAGTCGTGCATAAAGATCGTCGAGTCAAAGCGTCTCGAACGGCGCTCTAAGCACATTGACACCAAGTACGCCTACACCAAGGACCTCCAACAGCAGAAAATCATCGAACTCCACTACATGCCTACTGAGCGTATGCAGGCGGACCTCATGACCAAGCCGTTGGACCGAATCAAGTTGGAGAGGCACCGATCTGCCGTCGGTGTCAAGGAGCAATCCGAGACATCGATCTGACAACGTTGAGGAGGAGTGACGGGCTACACAGCCCTGCAGCACCGTTGCAGATTCAACCACATGAATTCTTTCAGTGTAACACATTCACTTTATCTCAATTATCCATACCTATCCACACTCGATGTAACTCACACATACCAACACACACTCTGCTTTGCAATCACTACAGATTATAATAAACGATCATTCTAAAGTTGTCACCCGAGAGAATCACACGTGTTTCTTTTATTCTCCACCCGAACTGCTACTCTGCGACATTTAGATCGTTTCGGTTATGAGGGTGCTCCCGAATGTCCGGCTTGTGCTGGTTTAGAGGAAACGGCGGAACACGTTTTGTCCGTATGCCTGCGTTTTCACACAATGCGAGACCGCATGCTTACCACATGTGGGAAGGCACAACTCCGGATAATATTGTCCGGATGATGTATATGGATGAGTTTGACTGCAATGCCGTTTCAACAGCTATCACCCACATCATCTTGGAGCTACAGGTAGGTCATTCTGGTGAACTGCGGTAGAAATCGATCCTTACAGCGATTAAGTGGCTGCGGGGAGACAATCCAGGTAGCGTTAGTGTCGGTCTACTGGGTTGGATCCGAGCCCACGGTTGCAAAGGGGTCCCCAGCTATGTAGGGGCAGATGTATTCCCCATGCCGGCACGTGCTTTTGTGTGTAGGCAGATAGGGCCTTACTTGCGGGAAGGTCAAATCGCTGTGCACGCGGTATCGGTTCTTGATACTTGCTGTGCAGTTGAAAGCATGCTGGTGTCGACCCCGCCTGCCTTCCGAGGACAAAGAGAGCCCCTCTGAAGCAATGCCTCCTTGGTGGTTCCGGACAGACGAAAGGTTTGGCGACCATGGGAATGTTGTTTAGTGGGCCGATGAAAGAGTAGTCCTGGCTTTTACTTTTGTTGTAGAAGACGTTCCTCAACCCCACACTACCTGGACTTCTCTGTTCAGGTCTCTGTTGAGTAGATTATCCCCCCATGGTTTAGAAGAAAACAAATTCAATGGAGTGAATCATAGTTGACTAAGTATCCAAGTAAATAGATGTAACACCAAACAAATGCAGCAAAAGATACATACATCTCCGATAAACCTGTGTTCGCTGAGAAACTTACCTTGGAAAGCTCCGTCAGGTTGTCAATGCATCTGACACAGTTGTTGGTGGATTGCTTCAGCTCCTTCGAATCCCGACTGCTGTCGTGCTGCTTCTCCTGCAGATCCCTCAACAGTTTTTCGTGTTCAATCTTTTCTCTTTCGAGCAGCTTCGCCAACTCCGAAGACTTGAGCTCCGCCAGTTGAAGAGCTCGCTCCAGCGATGCAACCTTTTCCCTCAGGACGGAGATCTCTTTCGCCGAATCTTGAGACCGAAGCGTTGTCAGCTCTCTGTTCAGGGTATCCTTACAGCCGGACATCTCGATGTAAAGGTTCTTCAACCGCTCGCATTCGTTCTGGGAATCTTTCAGCAGGAACTTCTGTTTCTCCAATTCGAGCTTGACGGTATCAAGCGATTGAGAATCGGATCCTAGTTTTTTCATGCGTTCTTGAAGCTGTTGGTTTTCGCATTCCAGTTTGTCACACTTCTCCTCCAGTTCCACCTTCTCTTGTTTCAATGCAAATATTTTGTCTTCCAGTGCTTCTTGCCTGTCGAAACTGGACCTCCGCCCAAGCTTAGAACTACTCTGATCCTTCTTGCACAACTTGTCCAACTCTGCCTCTAGTAGCTTGCACTTCGAGTTCACCCGGAACGCTTCCTCCTTATACTGGTTCATCTGGACCAGTGCTTGACTTTCGTCCTTCTTAAGCTGCTGCACTTCCTGCTCCTTAGTGGCAAGGTCCGATTCTAGCCTCTTGATCGTTTCCCTCTTTTCCTTCTGTCCGTTCATGCACAACAGAAGCTCTTGCTTCAGCTTGGCGACACGATCTTCGGGGTTCTTGAACGCATTCGGATTGATCGGTGTGCTTCCTATGAGATGTTTGCGAGATGCCGCAAAGGTACAGGTGCCATCCTTTCCGGGACTACTACCGCCATGTTCATCGCTGGAGCAGATGACGCTGTCCATTAGTTCCAACTCGGCATTGGTAGTTTCCAATCTGAAAAGGAGAAAATTGAACAAACGTGTTGGAATGATTCTTGACCATAGGAAGGGCATCGAAATTATCAAAACTCTCGCTCACCTGTGCGTCAACGTGTTGATAGTCTTCTGCATGTCCTGCGTCTGTTGCTCCAGGGCATTAACCTTGCTCTTCAGCCGCAAATTGTCCTGACTGAAGTTGGTCACGCTCATGGTTTTGGTCATCAGATTCTCACACTGCCTCTGGGACTCCTCCAGACTGTCCTGCAACCGTTGAATGGTTTCCGTCTTTTCCACCAACAGAGCATCCCTCAGCGATTGCAACTCCTTGTAGCGGACCTCCCACCGACGGACCTCCTGCACCCGATCGTCCAGTTCGCTGCGGAGATTTTCGATCTGCTGTTGCATCATGGCCACCTTGGCGCTGTGTTTCTCCTCCGCCTGCTTCAGCAGGTGATCTGTATGGCGATCGGCCTTCACGCCTATCGTCTGCTCCACCATGTGGTACTTGTGAAGCGTATCCTGAAGCATGGTTTTCTTGTGCTCCAGGTCCGCTTCCAGTTTGAGATTAGTTTCCTCCAGCGATTTTATCTTATCCCTAAGCTTCGAGATAGCATCTTCCTGTTCGGAGATTTTCGTTTTGCACTCCACAAGAATGTCATGAGATTGCGTTCGGGTCATGTTTGCTCGGTCTCGTTCCCCTTCGGCCAACATCAGACGTTTCTTCAACTCGTTCACCTGCCGTTCGAATTCTTTAGTCTTGTCATGCATTAGCCTCGTAACGTGCTCAAATTCACGCTGCTTCGATTCGTACATCTGCATCCAGTGCGTAACGTGATGGCCATCTCCGCCTTCTCCACAGTTCGGAACTGCGCCATTTTTCTTCAGAGTTACGCCTTCCAGGACCCTGTAAAATAACAAAAGATGTTTTTTTTTGGAAATTTGTGCTATCGCCATGTACATGAGCCTATATACATCAGAATATATGACTACATTGTAGCTGTGTAGTTTCGGTAGCGGTTGATTCATCCGGCTAAGAATAGCACTACGGACCGCCTGTTCTAGTCGTAGGAGTCCAATCAGGTGACCCCTAATTCATGGGGTTATGCGGCTTTATGCTTACCGTGCCTAGAAAGAGTGGTTAGGGGGTCTTATAAAAACCTAATCGCAAACGGCGCCTGTGGAGTACCAGGGCACCCTCCACAGTATTTTGCCCTTACTGCGCTAACCAGAGCAATAGCGCGGTGGACCTTGTGTTCCTCCGAGACAATCAGCTGCCCTTCTTCAATCTCATACTTTAGGCTGAATAAGGGCGAGATTATGAAGATGTTATTAATTAGTTTAAATTTTCACCAATATGGTTTCGCATTATGCGTTTTGCATAGTGTATTCTGTGCATCCTCGGACACATTCAAATCGATACCGATCTGGCTTTATTGTTGCTGTTCCATTTTGTGTTGTGATTGTTAAGAGTTCAATCTTACCTAGTTCGGGTTGTGGTTACGGTTAGGATAGCTCAGATCAATATTCACAATAAAAGAACAGCAACAATCATTCTTTGCAGACTTACACTGTGGTGCATAATTGATCGGACAAACGCCGATTTTCATACAAAATGGCCAAGTTTGAGATGCTGTAACTATGGTTTGCTTTGATGGATTGAGCTCAATTTTTGACACGGAACTACAAATATGCTGAATTTTGTGTATACAAAGTATAACATGTTTTCGTTCACAGATCTGGGCGTGGCAAGGCGTTGAAAAAATTGCAAAAGTAATCGGACAGCGGCACGCGTGTAAATCAAAGGGGTACCGCTGTCCGATCACTTTTGCAATATTTTCAACGCCTTGCCACGCCCAGACCTGTGAACGAAAACATTTTATACTTTGTATACACAAAATTCAGCATATTTGTAGTTCCGTGTCAAAAATTGAGCTCAATCCAACAAAGCAAACCATAGTTACAGCATCTTAAACTTGACCATTTTGTATGAAAATTGGCGTTTGTCCGATCAATTATGCACCACAGTGTATGCAAAATGGTACAGCCCAAGTGGCCTTGGTTCAAGAACCTTACTTTCGTAAGGGAAATTTATCTCTAGGAAACCTTGTGAACCCGGTGTTTGCTACTTTCAGTAAACATGAAATGGCAAACTCGCGTGTCATGCCTCGAGCCTGCTTGTCAACAACGCAATAGTTGCTACACTCATCTCTAAACTAACCACCAGATATATATGTGCTATCACAATTTATGTATCTGTTGGAAACTTCAACAGGAAATACGTCTATTGTTCTGTATATTTACCGCATGATGAACCATCCCTTACGGATGCTTTCAAACAAGTCATCGCATACTGCACTTCAAAAGGCCTTCCGCTAATTGTTGGCAGTGATGCTAATGCTCACCATATCATCTGGGGCAGCTAAGACATTAACTTGAGAGGCTCCAGTTTGATAGAGTATTTAAGTAGTACAGATCTTGCATTACTTAATATAGGCAACCTCCCAACCTTCATGGTATCTGCTAGAGAGGAAGTGTTAGACATAACGCTTTGTTCTAGTAGAATTAGTCACGAGCTGACCAATTGGCATGTGTCAGATGAAAAATCTTTATCTGACCATCGCTGCATCTTTTTTGAACATTAAACGTTACTTCGCAAACATTGCGTTTCAGGAATCCCCGGTCAACAAAATGGGATCTTTTCACTGATTTGGTTGCGGCCAAATTTCATAGATACTCACCATCCATTGACACTCCAAGTGATTTAGATGATGCCGTTGATACTACAACGACCTTCATCATGGAAGCTTTTGAAGATCACAAGAGGAACCCCTTGGTGGAACTCTGATCTGGCGAAACTCAGGAAACAATGTAGAAAGAGTTGGAACAGACGACGTTGGGCTGGTTCGGAGGCTTTCAGTTCGGCTCGCAAGGCCTACAGGAAAGCTCTCCGATCTGCTGAACGATCCGGCTGGAAAAACCTTTGCACAAATGTTTCCAGTTTGAGTGAAGTCAGTTGGTTAAATAAAATCATTGCGAAATCTAAGGATTTCCGAGTGAACGAACTTGGTTTGCCAAATGGCGATCTGACTTCCTCTGATGAGGAAGTTCTGGAATGCTTATTCAGCACACACTTCCCCGGATGTGTGGATATTACATCTTCGGATGAACCTGATGTCTTTTCATGTACTTACGATTACCTGGCTTCGTCTCGGAGTATAGTAACTATAGAATCAGAATCGATTGAGTGGGCACTTAATAGCTTTGCTCCTTTCAAATCTCTTGGGGCAGATGGGATTTATCCTATTTTGCTTCAGAAGGGATTTGATTATTTCAAACATGTTTTGAAAAAATACTTGTTTGCAGTTTTGCTACAGGGTATATTCCCAAATCTTAGCGGGATATTAATGTGAAGTTTACTCCGAAAGTGGGTCGTGCGTCGTATGAAGTATCAGTTTGACCTCTTTTCTTCTGAAACGCATTGTGGATCATCACATCCATGATGCTCACCTGGCCAACGTGCCTCTTCATGTGCACCAACATGTCTACCAATCTGGTAAGTCCACTGTGACTCTTTTACACACAATGTTGTTTACGATATCGAGAAAGCATTCGCTCAAAAGCAATCTTGTTTGGGTGTTTTCTTAGATATCGAGGGTGCCTTTGACAATGTGCCTTTCGATGCCATATTGGAAGCCGCACGGTGTCATGGTATATGTCCAATGATTTCCAATTGGATTCACCAAGCGCTCAAAAACCGATATCTCTTCTCGACATTGCGTCTAGCAGGGATGAGCAAATTGAGTATTTGTGGATGCCCCCAAGGGGGAGTCTTGTCACCGCTTTTGTGGAATCTCGTAGCAGATACGCTATTGAGGTAACTCAATAATAGCGGTTTTCCTACTTATGGTTTTGTCGACGACTACCTAACATTGTTAGTTGGTATGTGTATCACCAGTCACCACCCTTTTCGACCTGATGCAAAGCGCCCTTCAGGTAGTTGAGGGTTGGAGTCGCCAATATGGCCTTTCGGTTAATTCGAGTAAAACATCTATTCGACAATGATTTTTCATAAGAGCCTAACTGACTTGATCGATTTCTCTTCGTCGACTCTCTCTTTCGCTAATAACTTGATCAAAACAAACAAAATCATTATTTTTTTTGTTCCTATTATTAAATCCGGGGTTCCGTTAACAAGGAACAACTAAATGACCACTTAGAGTAAACCGGATTTGATGATTTAACTAAATACTTGGGTTGGACCCGGTTGAACTGGGTAACTACACTTTGGGGTTTCACTCGGGAGCTTTAATAAAAACACTTGTTGTTAGCTTGAGTACTCGATCAGAAAGAACCTCTTGGTTCGATTTATTTATCTTTTGCATTTGACAGTAGCGTTGCGCAATCAGCTGCGCATACGCATACGTGCTCATCTATTGATAGTGGAATACACTCTAAGTTGTATTCACACAAGTTTACAATATACATTACCTATAGCAACATGAAGTCGTCTTCTTCGCATTTCAACCAAAAAAATTTTTTAAGATTTAATCTTTGGAAAACTCAATACACATTCTGTGATAACACAAAGAAAGGATCGATGAAGAGAACTCGAAAATGTCAGTTAGGCCCAAATGAAAAATCAGTGTCGTATTGTTCTTTTTACGGAAAGGCGAAACCGTAATGGCGTTCGACCTTTGCGTCTCTTTGATTCTGAAATCGATGTGACTGAACAGGTAAAGTACGTTGGAGTCATTCTTGATTCCAAGCTTTCCTGGACACCTCACATTGAGTTCAGAATCAAGAAAGCTTGTATGGCCTTCGGGCAATGCCGGCGAACCTTTGGTACAACTTGGGGTCTAAAACCCAAGTATATCAAATGGATTTATATAACTGTTGTACGGCCAATATTGGCCTATGGATGTCCTGTGTGGTGGCAAAAGGGCGAAATGAGAACGATCCAGTCAAAGTTAGGCCATCTCTAATGGCGATGTCTGGAGCGTTCTCTTCAACTCCCGCGGCCGCGCTCGAAGTTCTCTTTGAGGTTGCTCCACTACACATTCATCTCAAACAAGAAGCACTTTCTTGTTCTTACCGTCTACGGGTACTCGGTTTACTAGAGGAAACTCCTGTGAACCGCACATCAACACACACCTCGTTGTTTCCACTTTTGGTGAATTGGGACAAAATTGTCCTTGCTCCAAGTGATCTTACAATTGCTTGTAATTTTCCATATAGGACATTTTCCACGAAATTCCCTTCCCGGGAAGAGTGGACACCTGGATATCTGGAAAGAAGTATTTCAGACGGCATCGAATGTTACACTGATGGCTCCCTTCTCGAAGGTCGAGCAGGTGCTGGTGTTTATTCTCGTGAGCTAAGGCTGTATCAGTCTTACTCACTTGGTAGACACTGCACCGTTTTTCAGGCCGAAATCTTTGCTCTTATGTGCGGAGTGCATTCAGCACTTCAGCAGCACGTAATGGGCAAAGTAATATACTTCTGTTCAGATAGCCATGCTGCTATTAACCGTTATGTGGCCGGCAAACTTTTTGCTTTTTTCTACACCGTGTATTTTAAATGGGTGCTGGGTACCCGGGTACCCTGCCGGCCACATAAGTGTTAATGCACTTGCTTCGGCCAACTCCAGGTCGAAGATAGTTATCGCTTGTCGAACTCAAATCGAGGAGCAGAATTCAGCAAACCCTGTTAATTTTGTATGGTTGGCCACTCTTCCGTCGCTGGAAATGAATTGGCTTACCGAAGTGCTTTCTTGCAGACCTTGCGAGCTAGCTGAGCGATGTATGTTCCAACTCTTTCTACTTTGTTTCCTGAGCTCCATCAGATCAGAGTTCCACCCAGGGATTCCTCTTGTCGTTTTCACAGACGCCAGAGGGGAAAGCTGAAGCTAAAGCGGCATCATCTAAATCACTTGGAATGTCGATGGATGGTGAGTATCCATGAAAGTACCCGCAAAAAAATACAGTAGAAAAACCGAATGTTGTATTGTAACAGTACTATTTAGAACTATATTGTTACAATAAACACCACTGTAAAAATAAAAAATACAAAAACAATAAGATGTAATGTAAACACCGATACAGTGAATTGTAAATAAGATTTTTACAATATACTATACGGGTTGTTAAGTATCGTAACAATATAAAAAAATATTTTTCTCCATATATATTTTTTTACAAAACCATACATTTTATTGTAAATGAATTGTTAGAAATACTGATACGTGGGCTTTAATATACCCTACGTTGTATGGTACACGTATGGTTTCAAACAATAAAATGTACCGTAAATATATTGTTTTTAATTGAATTTCACTACTGGTTATAAATTTAATCATGGTTTTGGAATGGTTCTCTTTTGTTATGTTGTATTGTTTTACATTAGATAAACCCAGGGATAAACCATATAATGTTATATTATCTCGTCATGTTCCTTCGTTAATGGCAGTTCTAGTCAAACTAACCTAAACTCGTCTAAGTCTGAGTAGCCTCTGATTGCATTAACAGTTGAAGCTTAGGCTCCCATGTCCCACCAGCCAGATAACTGGGTTTTGCAAACTAAGCATTATTTGTGGCAACACTTTGAGCGGCATGATGGAACTATGCCTAGCGCGCTAAGTGTTATTAGACCACTAATGTAGTTGCATGAAGTGGGTGACGAGGTACATAAGTATCATTACAGCGTGCTTAACCGTTATTGCAATATCGAGGCACCAGTTTGACTAAAGTTTGAAATACATAACAACTCTTGAGATAACTGTCAAGTTCGATTCAAATATAAGTTAGGTTAAAAAGCGAACCCGCAGACGAACCTATATTAAAAGTCATTTCAGTATTCAGTCCAGTCCATGTTAAAGATGGCTCTACGTCAAAGATAAAGTTTGTCAATCGCATTGGATTCGATTGTGGTCGAAGGCAAGTTCACATGAGAGAAGAGGAGAAAACTCCCCTAAATGCAAGTACAGAAAGAATAGTGTTGAACTCATCCACTGATTTACGGTAATCTGACCTGCATCTTTCCGGGTTGGCCTACATTCGTATTTCTCTCATCGCACTCTACACACCTAGCCCGCCATATTTCTTGGACCCCTGCTTGGACCTGCAGTTCCTAGGACATCTGGTTTACCACTGATTTAAACATGTTATTGACTTTAAATTGATGTTTCAACTTATTCACTTTTTTCTCTTTCCTTTCCTTTGCATCAAAAAAAGTCACAAACATCAACAAAAAAAAGCACGGGAAAAATCTTAAACTGAATAAATCTGGTGTTCGATTTGAATAGGTCGAATCTGCATAGGAATCACAGCAAACATACGACCTATTCAAATCGGACACCAGAAATAATTAAAAATTCACGGAAAAATAATGTTTCGGAAAAGTGAATGGTTCAAACGTAAGAAAAACAGAATAATATATTGTTACATAAAAATGCAATGTAAATGTATAGTATAGCGAACCATTTCATTACAATACACTTTATTGTAGCTGGTATACTGTATGGTGCAGGAATGGTTTTCACCATACACCCTATGGTTAGTTTTTATCCGGGTAGGCTGCAACCAAATCAGCAAAGATATCCCAGTTGGTTGACCGGGGATTCCTGCAATACGAAGTTTGCGAAGTGTTTTTCAAAGGTTCAAAAGAGATGTATAGCGATGATTCATCTGACTCATGCCAGTTGGTCCACTCGTGACTAATTCTATTAGAGGAACTTGTTATGTCTATTACGTTGATGGATTTCCGATCGAAGACGTACTACCACCAAACGGTCCTGCTCAAGCTATCGGTTCCGGTGCCGAAGCGAAATGGCCCCCGGGGGAAAACAAGGAAGCAAGAGTGATCGACCAGCGACTTCCGTTCAGCAGTGCGTCTCATCAATCCCTGGAGAAGCTGAAGGGCCGTGACGACTACGAGGCGTGGGCGTTCGGAATGCGGATGGTGATTATCAAGAAGGGAACCTGGCAGATCAGCGAGGATTTGTCGGACCGTGCCTTGGCGACAGGAGATCGGTTTCCCCATTAGCGACGAATGGATGTCACTGAACCTAATGATGAGGCTGCAGAAACGATGCACACCTACAGGGTGCGTGCGATATTTTTGCACTAAATCATATCGTAATCATAAAACACGTTTTAAAAATAATTCGACAATAGATCTATATTAAATGATTTTTTCGCGAACAATTGTGATTATTTCAATGATTTAGGAAGAAAAAAGTGGTCCTAATATCGATAACCTTTTTTGAACGATCCTGAGAACCGCTGCAAGTCCGTTTTAGTGTTGTTCTCTATATTTTGGTCAACAATTGTGTTATTTTAGGTAAAACTAGAATATTTTTTTGTACGAGGAGCTCCAATGGTATCATCGTTATATGTGCAGTTCAAAAAATATCCCATAAATTTGAAAAAGAGGTTTCTAGAAGACGAAAATGCGAACAACTTGAGTATAAATATATGGAGCAGCTGCATACTACATATCTGCATTTTCTCAGCTGTCAAGAACGCCATGAAGCTGATTTTTTCAGTGTAGTTGGGGGATTTCATAGGCTTGTTACCTACAAAAAAAAACTACATCGCTGGAATGGAAGATAGCGGAGAAATAACTGGAAGAAGTCGGAAATTCTAATTTGAGCAATAGTATTCTACTAGGGCTGCTCAAACATTTATGAGAAAATTTAAAACTAAACTATCCTAAGTCTGACCACCTCAATTTGCTGTTTTATAGACTCCCATAAGCTACAGCACAAATTTAAGATGAATTGATAAGGTCTTAAGTATCGCTCGACTAGTCTGAAGTTTATATGGTAAAACTGGTACAAATATGTGCAGTAAGGTGGCCCACACTTGAAAAACAAATATTTCGAAAAATGCCATGTCTTACTTCCTAAATCAGTTGTTTTGGACTCCCAGAAGCTACGTTCAAAATTTGAGCAAAATCAATTAAGCCTAAGGGGGCGCTCAAAACGCTTGAAGTTTGTATGGGAAAACTTGGCCAAATGTATGCAGAAATTTTGAGTTTTCGAATTTTGCCGCTAGGTGGCGCTGTAAGCGTTCAATAATCAAACCCTTTGGTATTATTGTAGTTGACTGTATGCCAAACAATTTTGTCGAAGACCGCAAAGTGATTCTACATCTGTGAAAAAAGTTATACCCTAGGTAAAGTGAGGATAAACTTTAGTGTTATTTTTCTAATACATGTAAAGGAATAATATCAATAATGAAATCTCAATACTTTGTCTCACTTTGCCTATGGTATAACTTTTTTCACAGCCGTCGGATCACGTCGCGGTCTTTGACAAAGTTGTTTGGCATATAGTCACCTACAATAATACCAAATGGTTTATCTATTGAACGCTTACAGCGCCACCTAGCGGAAAAATTCGAAAACTTTAAATTCCTGCATACATTTGGCCAAGTTTTCCCATACAAACTTCAAGCGTTTTGAGCGCCCCCTTAGGCTTGCTCAAATTTTGAACGTAGCTTCTGGGAATCCAAAACAACTGATTCAGGAGGTAAGACTTGGCATTTTTCGAAATTTTTGTTTTTCATATAAGTGTGGGCCACCCTAATGTGCAGGAATGGTATAGTTTTAGTTTTCTGCCACTAGATGGCACTGGAAGCGTTCAATAACCCTTATTTTTAGTATTATTATAGGGAATTCTATGCGGAACATCTTTGTTGAAGAACGCTAAGTGATCCGATGCTTGCTAAAAAAAAAGTTGTACCCTAGACTTAGTGTATCGAAAAAACAACCAGTTTTTATTGATGCTATTCGATAATGTGTTAAAATCACCACGTCAAAATTATTGAAATTATAATTTTTGAAGCATATCTGTATCATTACGTCTCGTGTATCATTATCGGGCTTTTACACATTACATTTTATTGATTTTGTCTTATTTACACAACAAATAGTAGAACCCGAAATGTTATTGGGCGCACTAGTGTAAAACATAGGATCTGAAAATATTTTCTCATATCACCACGTTTTTGATTATTAATGGTTTTATATTTTTCGCAGTTCACTAGAAATATGGTGCATTTGATGATGTGGGATTTATATTTTTATTGCAACCCTTTGATGAAATATTCCTGTTTGAAGGTTAGTGCAAAATTACCGCACGCACCCTGTATGGTCATGGGAATGGACGCATTGGGTATCAGACGGATGGCAGACTGGGTGAAGTCGAAGATTTTAAGTACAGGACGTGAGGATCGAGCCCAACACCACGGCTGGCGGTTCAAGTGGGGCATTAGCGACTGGTCGGTCTTGAGGTGCTTCAAGTGCGAGAAGCTTGGGCACTACGCGTCGGAATGTCCACAAAAGTCGACGATGAAGAGCAAGATGTATTTCCGGAACACGAAAAAAAGCGTGTAAGAAGCGAAAATCCATAGACAAGTGGCTATTGAACTCTGGCGCCGGAGACCACATGTGCAGAGACGAGAGTGTTCTAGTTGGCACCAAGCAGGTGTCACAGTCCATTTTTGTGGCAGACGCTTCCGAGATACCGGTTGTAGCCACGGGGACCGTCGAGCTGGATGTTGATGTGGAAGGTGAATGCTGTAGACTAGATATTTCTAATGTGCTCTGTGTTCCAGACCTCGCAGTAAATCTCCTTTCTGTGAGTCGCATCTGCAAGAATTATATTGCGTAACATTCTCGAGGAAATCGTGTGTGATCAAGGACGAAACAACGGGAGAAGTTATCGCCACGGGCCTCAAGAAGGACGGCCTCTACCAACTGAACCAGGTTGGTCAAACGATTGCGTGGGTGGCACGACCAGCTACCAGTTTGGAGATTTGTCATCGGCGACCTTAATATGGACAGCGTGGAGCGATTACCTGACATGGTGCTCAGCATCAGCGGTTACTGTTCAAATATGGTGGCATAAGGGCAACCCAACTAACATTTATTGTGAATGTAAACGTCAACAAAGCGTCCTCAATGCGGATTGATGCTGAATTACTGTGTTGTACATATGGACGGAAGCTTCTATGCAAGCCCTATACCAATGAATCTGGTACCAGTCGAGTCAAGTACAAGACACTGAAGACGACCTTACAGTTGAGGTCGAAATATGTATCTGTCAAAGGATGCAAATTCTTAGTGGAATTCAAAGGAACAGTACTTAACCCGATTTTCTTTTTACTTAACCTGAACCTTTCTAAGACCGGTGGTCTTGTACACGATCATGAGACCTCGGCAATGTTGGAGAGCCTGCAGGCACTTGGACTTTGCGAGCTTCGAGTTCTTAAAACGATCTTCGGCGGTGTACAGGAGAATGGTGTGTGGTGGAGAAGGATGAACTACGAGCATGATCCGCTTTACGGAGAACTCAGCATCCAGCCAAAATGTTACAGAATATGATGCAAAATTTCCGGACAACATTCCTTCAAAGATTGTGTCCGCAAGTGACAAATGGCACGTTGTAGGACACAGTGAATGAGTTTAACTGACCAGATCGAGAGTGACCTGGATTGTTCCAGCCTTCCAAACATATATTTGTTGCTTATGCAATTCTTTGGTTTCTTTTCCTAGTCACGCAACCATTTCTTCAATCTTGTTATCTGCCCCCACTCGCATAACAGTCCCATCTTTGCTGGATTTCCTATGCATATGGGACTGTTATGCGAGTGGGGGCAGTTATACAGCTGAATAACCGAATCGTTGTGCACAAACATCAAACAAATTTTTCTCAAGTATTAAATTTTACTTCAATAAAATTTAACTGAAATAAATTCCACAAATTTTCCAAGTCTGAACCCTAGTATTACTTCCCTTGTCCGCTTCCATTCCTACTACATTTCCCATTTCCCATCAAATCCCATCCTACTACTCACCTGTTCACCATCGGCAGCGGCGGCGGCGGCGTCGATTGTTCCGAGTGGTTCGACAGATAGTTCAAAGAATTCAGCGTATCGTTCTGGTCGTCATCGATCAAATCATCAAAGGCATTCTCCATCTCCTTGGCCAGCTCCTGCTCCCGGCGCCGGTGGTCCTCCAGCGCTTCTTCCTCTTCGGCCCGGTGCAGCGCGCTGGTGTTGGCCACCTGGATGCTGCCGGCATGTTCGCTGAACAGTGTCACCGCCGGATTGCCGTTCATCTTGTCTCGGTAATTATTCACAAATCACGGCCACCAGTAAATCCCAACACCCGGAAAAACCTTTCCCCCAGCAGCAGTAGACACAGTGACCACCGACGACGACGACGCGACGGCTCTAATAATAATTCACAAAAGTGAACACTCACAAGAGTCACAATCACGCACGAGCAAAGGTTTTTCCTCCGCGCTTCACGGTCGATGATTTCATTCTGTCGATTTTCAAGGATTTTTCACTTCTCGTCAGGGTAATAATCCACTTTTGGGGGGTGGCAAAATCGCGAATACCGGCGAGGGTGGGTGGAAAATGCGAAAGGAATGCCGCTGCAATGCGGGTCGGCGTGTGTACGAAAACTAAACGAGAGCGTTTGTGGAAAATTGTAAACAAAACGAACGGCTTTTAGCTGTGCGACCTTGAATGTTGACGCGCGCGACTTCGGCTTCGGCATCGCATCGGCACGAAGATTTGACATTTCGGAGCGTCCGAGAATTGCGCGCACTCTGGTGGCGGGTTGTTTCGTTGTTTGCTGGTGTGAAAAAAAATGTGAAGACAAGTGTGAAGTAATCATTTTACAGCAGAATATCAATTTTAGCAACTACATTTTTATTTGAATTTGAATTTCTTTGATTTATGCTGTAGAATGCTTTAAACACTATCTATCTATCTATCTATCTATCTATCTATCTATCTATCTATCTATATATCTATCTATCTATCTATCTATCTATCTATCTATCTATCTATCTATCTATCTATCTATCTATCTATCTATCTATCTATCTATCTATCTATCTATCTATCTATCTATCTATCTATCTATCTATCTATCTATCTATCTATCTATCTATCTATCTATCTATCTACAGTCGAACCTCCATGAGTCGATGTTCCTTGACTCGATATCGACTCATGGAGGTAAATTATTCTATACTGAAAAATAATTTCTGGGTTACTATGATGGTCCCCCCAAAAAGCTTCCCAAAGGATTTTTGTTCCACTACTCGATATTTCCTTGAGTCGATGGTCCCTTTGATATCGACTCATGGAGGTTTTACTGTATCTATCTATCTATCTATCTATCTATCTATCTATCTATCTATCTATCTATCTATCTATCTATCTATCTATCTATCTATCTATCTATCTATCTATCTATCTATCTATCTATCTATCTATCTATCTATCTATCTATCTATCTATCTATCTATCTATCTATCTATCTATCTATCTATCTATCTATCTATCTATCTATCTATCTATCTATCTATCTATCTATCTATCTATCTATCTATCTATCTATCTATCTATCTATCTATCTATCTATCTATCTATCTATCTATCTATCTATCTATCTATCTATCTATCTATCTATCTATCTATCTATCTATCTATCTATCTATCTATCTATCTATCTATCTATCTATCTATCTATCTATCTATCTATCTATCTATCTATCTATCTATCTATCTATCTATCTATCTATCTATCTATCTATCTATCTATCTATCTATCTATCTATCTATCTATCTATCTATCTATCTATCTATCTATCTATCTATCTATCTATCTATCTATCTATCTATCTATCTATCTATCTATCTATCTATCTATCTATCTATCTATCTATCTATCTATCTATCTATCTATCTATCTATCTATCTATCTATCTATCTATCTATCTATCTATCTATCTATCTATCTATCTATCTATCTATCTATCTATCTATCTATCTATCTATCTATCTATCTATCTATCTATCTATCTATCTATCTATCTATCTATCTATCTATCTATCTATCTATCTATCTATCTATCTATCTATCTATCTATCTATCTATCTATCTATCTATCTATCTATCTATCTATCTATCTATCTATCTATCTATCTATCTATCTATCTATCTATCTATCTATCTATCTATCTATCTATCTATCTATCTATCTATCTATCTATCTATCTATCTATCTATCTATCTATCTATCTATCTATCTATCTATCTATCTATCTATCTATCTATCTATCTATCTATCTATCTATCTATCTATCTATCTATCTATCTATCTATCTATCTATCTATCTATCTATCTATCTATCTATCTATCTATCTATCTATCTATCTATCTATCTATCTATCTATCTATCTATCTATCTATCTATCTATCTATCTATCTATCTATCTATCTATCTATCTATCTATCTATCTATCTATCTATCTATCTATCTATCTATCTATCTATCTATCTATCTATCTATCTATCTATCTATCTATCTATCTATCTATCTATCTATCTATCTATCTATCTATCTATCTATCTATCTATCTATCTATCTATCTATCTATCTATCTATCTATCTATCTATCTATCTATCTATCTATCTATCTATCTATCTATCTATCTATCTATCTATCTATCTATCTATCTATCTATCTATCTATCTATCTATCTATCTATCTATCTATCTATCTATCTATCTATCTATCTATCTATCTATCTATCTATCTATCTATCTATCTATCTATCTATCTATCTATCTATCTATCTATCTATCTATCTATCTATCTATCTATCTATCTATCTATCTATCTATCTATCTATCTATCTATCTATCTATCTATCTATCTATCTATCTATCTATCTATCTATCTATCTATCTATCTATCTATCTATCTATCTATCTATCTATCTATCTATCTATCTATCTATCTATCTATCTATCTATCTATCTATCTATCTATCTATCTATCTATCTATCTATCTATCTATCTATCTATCTATCTATCTATCTATCTATCTATCTATCTATCTATCTATCTATCTATCTATCTATCTATCTATCTATCTATCTATCTATCTATCTATCTATCTATCTATCTATCTATCTATCTATCTATCTATCTATCTATCTATCTATCTATCTATCTATCTATCTATCTATCTATCTATCTATCTATCTATCTATCTATCTATCTATCTATCTATCTATCTATCTATCTATCTATCTATCTATCTATCTATCTATCTATCTATCTATCTATCTATCTATCTATCTATCTATCTATCTATCTATCTATCTATCTATCTATCTATCTATCTATCTATCTATCTATCTATCTATCTATCTATCTATCTATCTATCTATCTATCTATCTATCTATCTATCTATCTATCTATCTATCTATCTATCTATCTATCTATCTATCTATCTATCTATCTATCTATCTATCTATCTATCTATCTATCTATCTATCTATCTATCTATCTATCTATCTATCTATCTATCTATCTATCTATCTATCTATCTATCTATCTATCTATCTATCTATCTATCTATCTATCTATCTATCTATCTATCTATCTATCTATCTATCTATCTATCTATCTATCTATCTATCTATCTATCTATCTATCTATCTATCTATCTATCTATCTATCTATCTATCTATCTATCTATCTATCTATCTATCTATCTATCTATCTATCTATCTATCTATCTATCTATCTATCTATCTATCTATCTATCTATCTATCTATCTATCTATCTATCTACAGTCGAACTTCCATGAGTCGATGTTCCTTGACTCGATATTGACTCATGGAGGTAAATTTTTCCATACTAAAAAAAATTCTGGGTTACTATGATGGTCCCCCCAAAAAGCTTCCAACAGAATTTTGTTCCACTACTCGATATTTCCTTGAGTCGATGGTCCCTTCAATATCGACTCATGGAGGTTTGACTGTATCTATCTATCTGTCGTTTATTTATTGTTGAAAATTGCGTTTTGACCGTGAGGAAGAATATGAATTTCGGATGATGCTTTTATAAATTACAAACCATATTGTTTAATTTGTCTAGAAAAACACAGATTTATTTAACCACTAGTTCACATATAACCGTAATTTCGCACACTTACAGTCCTTCCGATTAGCCCATCGATAATGGGGTACACACAGCTGTCCAAATGAAACACCTATCTTCGTCAAACAGTGACTGCTCCTCTCATTGATCACAATATGTACTCTGGTTTCACGTTCTTAGACCATCTTCCACATCCGCATTTGTCGGCAATCTAACAAATCTAACATCTTTAAAACGATTCATTTAAATATAAACTTCTACGTTTCCCCATTTCCATTGGATGATTATACTCACATTTAGTAGTCTAAGCGTTCGGAAGTAATAGGTTAAGGGAGCATCACCTATGTATGCTACTTTTTAGTCAGACAACTCAATCCAAGCCGAGATTTATTCTAACAGGTTTTTCAACAAGTTGCTAGAAAAGTCTTTGTAGAAAAGCCTAGAGGTAGAGCTTTCGTTAAAGCTGCTGGCTGTTATTGGTTCAATAAGAATGAATGAGAAGGGTGTTTCTTTGGTATCACTTAAGCCATTATATATGTATTTGTTCAATAGATCGCATCTAAGAGATTACAATTCAGAGCACGGGTTTTCGCTGGTTCGGTTTCTCGAATGAGTTGCATTATGAAAAAAATCATTGCATAAAATTTTGTATGGAACTCGTAGCCAAATTTGTTTTTTCAGCACTTTTCGCAAGCCTCGCTGGATTGACTCGTGCTGAAAAAAATAAACGGCTACTTTGGAGGCCATACAAATATTATGCTTTTGGTCGAAATACAAAGTGACGGAACGTGCGAAAATTGATGTTTAACCTACTTAGAAATGTCGCAACTCAATTTGGATTAGTGCATATT